>NC_091698.1:51212500-51951250 GCF_041296265.1 Equus caballus | reverse complement strand
ATGCAGGAAGGTGAATGAAATGGTACTTTAAGTTTCCACATTTGCTTCAGGACATGGCACTCCAAGACAGTGTGTCCAGGTCTCACTCTCCTATTTCCTGGTCCAGGTGTGACATGATATAAGTAGACTTTGCATTTGGTGTTTTCCTGTCAAGTGGGTACAATCAGCGATGTGATTGTTTTTCCCTCCCAATTCATACCTGCTTCTCTAGAATTTTCATATTAAGAATTGTTGGAAGAAATTAATGTTAAAATCTTGCCAGTGTATACTTCCCTGGGGGTGTAATTAACACCGCCAGTGCCCACCGCCCGCAATCCCGAGATCCCTTTACTGGTTCTGAATGCCCATTGCCCAGCCTCACTTCACTTCGCTTCCAGGCTGGCACCAACGGCCTTCTTCACAGGAGGCCCTGGAGTTGCTTAGATCACAGCGCAGAGAGCCAGAAGTGCCTGGGGTTTACATCAGCCCTGAGGTGGCTGGTGGCAAATGACTGACTGTGTGGGAATAAGAAGGGCCAGCTCCTTTGCCTCAAAGTGAGACAGTTTATGCTCCAGAATGCCCTGTGGATTCAGGCTGAGGCTGGGACTTAGAATCACGTCCAGGCTCAGCTCTTTCCCTGTTCCAGTCCTGCTTCCCCCACTCCCTTCTCAGTTTCTCCTAGGAGCCCTTCATTGATAGATTGCTGGCAAGTGGCTCATAGTCTGAAAGTCTGGTTGTGGGGAAACTGACTTAAGACGAGGGCAGCAGAGTGAGGGACGGTGGTGGAGGAGAGAAGAGTGTAGATCATGGGTAATCCAAATCATGGTAAAATAAAGCTTTGCTAAGTTGATCTGGGGCACATGACCTATGTGTAAAGCATAATAGGGATGCTTGGACTGTCTGTTTACCCAGCAAGCCTTGGTAATCAGTAGTCCTGGGTTGGGGCCGCCTGTGGTCCGGAGAGGAGGATTCCAGCTTAGGGCTGAGAGTTGGGTGGGCAGCAGTCAATTTAAGTAGCACAGGTTAAACTGCTTCCAGAAAACAGGGGGTTGGTTATAGTTGATTTTCTCAGTTTCTGCAAATGGAAGTTGGCATCAGCCATGGAACAGCCATGATGGCCTCCATGGGCAGAGGGGAGATTTTGTATGGATTGATCCCTGATCTGCTGTGGTCTCTGGACACCAAGGTGAAGAGATTCAGCCTTTGAGAATAAGCATTCCCTTCCTTTAAGAAAAATTCAAATTCGCTGCTTTTCACTGTAGTCACAACGTAGACATACTTCTGCGGGCATTAAAAGAAAACAAAGACGTACATTATTTTCCAGAAATTCTAAGTTGAGATGAAAAACTTATCTGTCTTGGCTAAACAGTTTTTTCTCTCTCTCCTCCTTCTACCACCCTTCTTGGATTTTTTTTGACACTATCATATGAGTCAGAATGGGTGTATCACTTTTAATTATTGTTGATTACCATTCGTGTTGGAACAGCTACCTTGTTATGCCATCTCCTATCAGGAAATAAATGCCGACTTAGTGACCTGAGTGAGAGAGCTGGTGACCCATCCCACTGGGGAGATGGCAGGCAGCCGCCTGGCGCTTGTTGAATTAAGAAGTGTGACTACAGTAATTAGCAGCGAGTTTCCAGCACAGGATAGAGTAGATTCAGGGCAGAGCACAGTTGTCATACAGGTTGACCTCTGTGCAAGAGAAATGAGGGATTTGGGATTGGGGCCTGGAGGGTTGGGGAAGAGGTCACGAGAAAGAAGGTCAATAGCAGAAACCAATTTGACATCCCTGAGCTTGTAATAGGATTTACCCTGGGCTCACAGACCTTGGAGATGTCGCCTATGCAAAAGCTGGTTGACAATTCTGCAGCCCTGGAGTGTGTATTTGGGACCAGAAGAGTTAAGTCTTGACTGCTTTGCCTCTAGGATGTGCTTAATGGAACACAAACAAAAAGGAAGAGACACAGTGTTAAAATAGAACTAGGGCACAGATTGAAATGAAATGTGATTACTAGCAGTTGTACACTTTATGGAAAAAATGTGCACGCAGGTCTTTTAGGAAGTGTAAATAAAACAGATGGATTTATGAAGGGGCAGAGTATGCTTTATATACCCAGCTCCTACATCAACAAATGTTGCCCTCAAGGTAAATTAAAAAAAAAAATGTTCTAAGCTTGTATTAGTCACACCCATTTATTTTTGGCATAATTTGTGCACTATTTGGAAGTTGGCAAGAACAGGAACGTTAGGGCCAACATTTGGTCTTGCTTCAGGAGTTTTTATGAATATGAATGCCTGAAGTTTACATAGGCTTATGCCATCTCTATAGCAACGCATGTTTGTTGTGAAAATCTATCCTTTTAAAGTCAAGAATCTGTATGTTACCTCAAATTCAACACGCTATCTAATTCTGGTGTTTTGAAACACTTTAGGGCTGTTGCACGTTCAATATTGGATTGGATTGGATTAGAGGGTGAGTTGGTGGGTGTCCTTGGAAACACACACACACACACACACACACACACTTTCACAGTTTTTTCGAGGGTTAGCTCTTGCTTATGGAAGTTAACCTTAACGTGCTTCCAAATAAAGCCAGATGAGAGGAACATCAGATCGTGGAACAGCCCAGGCAGATCTGAGAGTCTAGTTTGAAGCACCAAAGGAGAAAATGATTGTTAGATTGTGATTTTTTCCCTGGGTTTTTAAACTTGGGGGAGACCTTCAGAGTATGTGTCAGGCTGGCTTCAGTCCTTTGGAGGCTGGAGAGCAGAAAGGGGGCTGGGTGGGCGCTGGCACGCATGAAGTGGAATAGCCCAAATCTTTTTGTCAGCCCCAGACACTGGAACTCATCTGCGTGGCTCCATCTCTGTTAGGCTTTCATGTATGTGTGTGTGGGGTCTGGTCTTGCCTTTGATGGGATTCTTGGTGGAATTCTAGTCAGTTACCAGTTGTGGTTGGGAACTTGAATGTATTTACGGGTCCTCCCAGTGAAAAGAGCTGGCTTTTGGCAAAATTATGGTGTCACTTATGTCCACAGCCTCTGGGTTCTAATATTGGGATGCTCTTTCCTAATCCTCAATGCTTCCCAGGGTCCTCAAACTCTCCCCTCCCCAAACTGGCTCTCAGAAGAGGATAAAATCAACTCGTCTATACTGAGGTATAAGAGAGGAGTGCTCTGGGAAAAGCGGTGAGCTTGGAATGAGGATTAGGTTCTGTATTAGAATTTGGGACCTGTCTCTTCATAGTGACATGTCCCTGAACTGCTGTGGAAAGTTTTAAATCCTCCATTTTGGTGTAAAGGAAAAGAAGATAATGCCTGCTCGAATGAGATAATAGGTGTGACAGAGCTTTGTAAAATTCTCAACTCTTATTTAAATACAAGTCTATTATTGCTCTCATGTTAATAAGGGACGGCAAACGGTTTTCCACTCATATTCCAACCTTGCTCATTTGATGATGGCTGCTTGGAGTGTTGTGCTGAGAAGGATTCTGAGATGCTCTCACAGGGAGAAGTGCTACAATTGATCAGTGATGCCTGTCATTGGCACAGGGAGGCTGGAAGTGTGCCTTCCAGTGTAAAGTGTTGGCACTCCGGGGTCCATTTGACTTTCAAGAGGGGTAGAGAATATGAAATAAGGCAATAAACCTTTAACAGTAAAATTGCAGGTATTAGAGCACGGAGAAAGCATTATTTTAAGGAAACAGATCCCCTGATGCCCAGAATCAAACATGTGTATGGTTCTGACTCTGCCTATAGGAGAGAATTCTCGTATTTCCCAAGGCTGGTCCCCTTGTTGCCTGGTTAGGGAGATGCTAATAATTGGGGCCAGCACTGCGTCTTTTCTTTCTGTTGTCCCGTTGATCCTATTGTCTGTTCTAGTCATTCTGACATTTGGTAAGATTCAGTTTAGCACTTGGCTGTTTGTTGTCCTGTCTTGGTCTCTAATGGTTTTTAACTATGTGTATGGATTCATCTGTAAAACTGTAAATTCTTTGAGGGACAGGATTATGTCCCACATTTTTTCTCCTCTTGATTTTTTTCTCCTCTGGTATAGGATAGATAACAATTTGCTTAGCAAATTCTGAATTGATCATTACATTTTTTTCTGATTATAGAGTCACACACTGCATAATGTAGTTTCAGTCAGTGATGAACCACACATACGATGGTGGTCCCATAGATTAGGACCATACAGCCTAGGTGTGCAGTAGGCTATACAATCTAGGTTTGTGTAAGTACACTCTATGATGTTCACACAACGACAAAATCACCTAATGTGTCACCTAATGACGCATTTCTCAGAATGCATCCTCATCACTAAACAATGCATAGCTGTATCTAATATTAATTTTGGAAAATTTGAAAAATAAAAAAATACAAAGAATCAAGTAAAAATAGGTTGTAACATTATACCTAGAGGTAATTAGCATTACCATTTGGTGTGATTCCTACCAGCATTTTTTCTCCTGTATATTTAGATATAATTTTTAAAATAGCTGAAAGCATGCTCACTTTAATTATGCAATCTGGCTTTTGCTTTTATGCTACATTATAATTACTTCTCTGAGTCTTTAAATGAGTATTGATAAATATTGAAATGCTTAAATTTTAATTTTTAAAACTTCAGCTGTTTATTAGTTTGTGACTTAAATAGTAATACCTATTCATGGTCAAAAAAATCTTGAAAGGTACAGAAAGATGTGGAATGAAAAGTGAAAACCCTTCATCCCCTCATTTTCTCATTCCTTCACTACCTGTAACCCCTTTTAAACAGTTTCTTGTTTCCTTACAGACATTAGTTTTATGTTCATGGACATACAAAATATGGTTCATATTATTGATACAGGTTTTCAACAAGATTTTTGAGCTTACTATATCTTGGACATCTTTTGCGTTATTGCATTCAAATTCATTTCATTCTTTTAAACTGCTATGAGGTATTCCATTCCACGGAAATCTTATCCTTAACCGAATTCCTATTGATAGCTATTTAAGTGGTTTCCATTTTTTTGGCTGTTATAAACAACACATCATTGAACATCTTTGCACATATGTTTCTGTGCACAAGTGTGAGTGTTTATGTAGGATTAATTCCTGGGAGTGAAAATTCTGGGCTAAGGGGAGAGTTCACATTTAAAAGATTGAAGGATATGGGAAATTTGTCCTCCAAAAACGTTTTTCCATTTATATTCTCACTAGCTATGAGTTTTCTGGTTTCTCACATCCTTATCAATAATCGGGCCTGAAACGAACAAATGAGAATCTCACCGTTGTTTTAACTTGCGTGTCGTTCATTATTATTGAGGCTGTACATTTATTCACACATTTATTGGCTACTTGTATTTCTTTTTCTACAAAATGCTGTTTGTGCACTTTGCACTTTTCTATCGCGTGGTTGGTAAGTTTGTTATTGATGTTATAAGTCGCATGCTTTCCCCCCAGGATCCTCAGGGATCCTGAGTTCACTCTTCACTAAGATCGGTGCTGAGCAGACTTTGGAGACATTTCGTGTAGTAAATTCTTAGGTCTTTTGGAAATTTCAGTTGTCCATTGACATCTAGGAATGGAGAGTGAATTTTGAGAGGTGTCCTTCCATTTTGCTATGAAAAAGCAGAAAAGACAGAGGAGAACCCTGTCCCACACACACACACACACACACACACGGCTGAGACTCTGCAAATTGCACAGAGTAACTTTGGGTTGAAGTGGGCCAAAGGGGAGAGGTTTCCAAATTCCATACCCCAGATAGGTCTCTGGAACAGAAGGGCTCCTCCCGCTTTTCAGTAGAACATGTCATTTGGATTGCCCATGTTTAGAACTGAGACGTGTTCATGTATAACAAGCAAATGCCAAACTTAATAGGAAAGCCTGCGATGGACAGCCGGACAGCCCTCCCCGGGAATGCTTCTTTGCTTTGTGGTTTTTATTCACTCCTGTGTACTTTGGTGGGCATTGAGCGTGGGAATTAGACCCTTAAAATGCTCTCATTCCATCTGAATACCCCTTCTGCTGCCACCACCTTGCCATCGAACCCCCTCCGTCAGGTTTTTTGGTGGGGCGGGTGGTGCTTTTACAGGGCGGTTTCTTTCAGGGCGAGTCTATGAAGCCTGCAGGATGTTTTAACTGGGGTGGTGTAATGGTAGGGTGCTACAAGGGCCCCAGCAAGGGGTACTTCATAAATCACATTATTATGCTTAGTTGTGTTAATGGGCATTTATATGCCTTAAATCCTTCATACAGCAGTGGGATAATAGCCATTAAGGCCATAGTTACTATTTTGGGTTGGGCCCACTTGTAAAACTGGACCTTTTTATTGTGAAGCTGTTTTTAGTTAGAGGAGTACATAAAACCCTTTGAAAGACAGAATTTAATTTTGTGGTTGCCGTCTTATAGAGTTTAAATGGTAAAATCACCACATATATTTTAAAGTCTAGAACCAAACAGTTAAAATCTTGCTCCTGAAGCAGGACTTCTTAACAATGAAAACTACAAAATCTTAGTGGAATTTGGCCAAATATACATCCTTTCCCCGACCAGTAATAATTTTTAACTTTTGGGGACAGCTTCTCTTTGTAACATTGGTTCTCAGGGGTTGCAGTGCCCCCAGGAAGATTTGGAGACTGCAGTCCCGTGCCGGGCGCTGCTGGGGAGGACACAGGCTGTGTGGGCATTTTTGGGGCTGTGAACACACTGGTGTTCATTGACAGGGTTTTTTGGGGACATTTCCACCCCTAGGGGAAAGACAGAGTGCCACGTGGCCCCATGGGAAGTCCCTGGGCTCCCCGGGAGCCTGGCGACTCTGTTTAGTGGTCCCCAGTAAGCAAATTGAATAGATTGTAGGCAGCTGGCCATGCTAGTTGTGATGTGTAGATGTGGCTGGAATCTGTTAAGACTGAAAACTGCCTGCCATGGAGGATGAATCATTTCCCAACCGAGAGGGTCCAGTGCATGGGGAGATGCCCTCCTGATCGCAAACACCTGTGTCCGCCTCTGCCACCGATGGACTTTTTCCTAATCCTTTTTCCTTTACTTACAGTGAGAGGGCTGTTCCTACCTTTGCAGAGCACACACCTGCACACACCCACTTGATTCTGAGGAGGTGACTGGGAATATTCCGAGGAAGCTACGCTGGGGATGGAAACTTTATCCCAGATACCGGAGCACTGAACAATCAGATGCTGGGACAAACTTCTCATGCTCTTTCTATGCTTACTATGTACTTACAAAACGAACCCTGGTGACTATGGTCTCTCTTCCCCTTTGCCTCCTGTCCTTCTGTTTCTGGTGCTAAATTTGTTAGTCTGAAGGACTAGCCATCAATCGTAGTGATTCCCATGGCACCAGTCAGGCTGCTTCAATCTCCCAGTTTCCACATTTGCTGCCAACATTTCGCCTGTATGTGACCCCAGGCCCCTTGTCTGCCCTTCCCTTGTAAATCTGCATCGGGCTCTCTCTTCTTTGAAGCTTCTCTCACTACTCCAGGTGTTCGCAGACATTAATTGTATGAGTTGTATGGGGCTTATATCTCCCCGCTCAGGTATTTATGTAGCAAAGAAGTGGTAGATATACTAGTTAAGAGTTTGGCCCCTGGAGTCAGACAGACCTGATTTGAGTCCTGGTTCTGTCCCCTGCTGGATGTGTAACCCTGGATAGGACAATTCACCCCTCTGAGTCTCAGTTTCTCATGAACACCAGGACCTACCCCATTAGGTAGTCATGAAGATTAAACATGAAGCCATTGAAAGCTCTTATCATGGTGGCAGTGGACGGTGAGCACTCAAAAAGTCTTAGCTGCTATCACTGTTGCTGTTATTATTCTTTTGATTGATTCCTCACGTCCCCGACATCCTCATATGTCCTTGAGAGCTTGCTTGTATCCACCTGAGCACCTAGGCCCGTGCCTGCAGGGGTGGTTCTTCATGGAGGCTGAGGACGGTGCAGGCCCCCTCTCCTCCCAGTGCTGACCCTTTGGTTCCTGGAATGCCATGTTTGGCAGCACAGAGGTCCTGCTGAAGTTCTTGGCAAATAAATAACAGCATGTTCTTTAGGAAGCAAATAAGGTGGCTTTCCATTGTCCCGTGGTTTCCCGTGTGTGTGGGTGGGGTGGGAGGAGGTGAGGGTGGCAGGAGAGATGAGAGCTTGCAGAGGTGGGATGAACAACTGGAAGCCAGTTTCCTCTTTATCTGTCCTGTAGTCCTATAAATTGCTGCTTTTGGAGGCCACGTGGTTTAGGGGAAGAGCATAATGTTGGAGTCAGAAGGGCAAGGTTTTGGGTCCTAGTTCTGTCACTAACCAGCTACGTAAGACTGGGAAATTCACAAACTTTTGGGGCCTCAGTCTGCGCATCTGTAAAGCTGGGATAATGCACTTCTCAGGGCTGTTGGGAGATCCAGTGAGGGAGTCCCTGTGTAAGTGCTGTGTGAAAGAAGACGCAAACATTAGCTGTTATCATTAGACATGTCCTGTATTAATAGCTCACTTGTTTCCTTTTTCTTTGCCCTTCTGTGCTGGGCTTCCCTGCCTCTTTTTTTGCCCTCTCTCCTTCTCCCTCTTCAGTTGCTGGGGCAGATCCTGAGTCTGCAAGGAAACAGCAGAGGGGAGTAGAGCTCCAGATTTCTGGCCGGGGCCTCTGCACGGCTCTCACTTGGAATGGTTTTTCTCATACCTTTCAGACTGGCTCAGTGCCGAAGCTGGGACCTTTCAAATCCCTGCTCAGAGCTCCTTCCCGCTCATACACGTTCCTGGGTGTTACTATTGTCTTCCCAGCTACAGCATATACTTGTTTAGGGCAAAGATTATGGTTTGTATTGCTTCGTACAAAGGTATGCACACAGCAGGCAGTCGATAATTGTTTACTCAGTGGTGCTCCTTGCTGGGGGATGGATGAGAAGAATGGGACAAGTGCCCCTATAGCCTGTGGATCAGTAGCCCCTGGAGGGTATGCTTGAGTGGTGGCCTAAAGGGTCATGGGCTCAGGCTCCTGGCCTCTCTTTTCCATCAACGAGTATAGGCTTGAGAGGTGGTCTTCAGGGTGGGGAGGTGGGTGAGCTCCTTGTTGTCCAGGTAGTCTGGGCTGAAAATTATTCCTGATTCCTAGCCTGAGGAGGAGAATTTGGGCAATCTTCATGGTCTACAGCTTGTTCGACGTCGCAGTTCCTCTGATTACTGAACAACATGGTGTCAGGGTCCTGGGGGACTTCGTTTCTTGTATGTGGCTCCGGAAAACCCGCCTCCTGGACTTCCATCCTATGGCTTAGAAGGGTGGAAATTTAGACAGTTGCTGAAGGGGGCCTTAGATATATTCATACAGCAGATAAAAGCTGTTTTGCTCAAAAAGAAGCCCATGTGGTTTAATCATTCATTTTTCCATTTGTTTCTTCTCAGTTGAGTATGCCCTCCGTAATGGACTCAGGGTGATACAGGACAGAGCATTTCAGAAACTGTCATTATCCCTTGGAAACTTACAGTCCATTGGAGAGACAGACACATCATAAATAATTACCAAACATGTATAACTATAATTGTGGTAAGTGCCATGAAGGGAACGTGGAAGGATAGTGACTGACGGGGAGACCTAACCTTGTTTGGAGGGTCAAGGAAGGCTTTTCCCTCCGAGCAATGTTTAAGAGATCCAAAACACAAACAGGGAAAGGGTGTTTCAGACAGCCCTGATGCTAGCTGATATGATGAGACTCTTAGATAATTAGAAAAACCCACTTCTTCTTTAAGACAGTTTAATTCTATGCATCCGTGAGGCCAATGAGGTGAATGGTGTCCCAGGAGTCATGCAACCTACAACTGATGTAGTGCAGGTGAGGTCCCCATTTCAGGAAGAGGAACAGTATGTGTGAAGGCCCCAAGGTGACAAGGAGCAGGTATAGCAGAGAACAACACTGTGCACTAGGGTGCAAGCAAGCTAGGGGAGAGGAGTGAGCAAGAATGAAGAGGCAGCCTGGGGTCAGGGCACGTAACCTATGATAGTCCATGCTAAGGCATTGAAGAACTTAGAGCAAAGAAGTGACTCAATCATTTTTATATTTTAAAAAGCTCACTCTGGTTGCTGGATGGAGAAGAGTCCAGAGGACTGAAGTGGGTATACAGAAGAGCACAGATTAGACAAGGTTTTAGGAGGTGGAATGGGTAGAATTTAGGAGTTAATGATATGTATGTGGGAGGCATGAAGGGGAAGTAGGAGTCCCTTTTTAAAGGCTGTGTTGAGGAGCAGGAGCTGGCTAAGGTGATTGAAAGGCGCGTCCAAGGAGGTAGCAGGTAAACCAGGAGAGGATGGTGTCCTGGAAGTTAAGGAAGGAGATTGTCTCTAGAAGGAGGAAGCAGTTTGTTGCTGTGTTGAAGGTTGCTGAGAGGTCACGTCGGGGGACAACTTGGACCTAACAACTCAGAGGTCATTGGAGGCTTGGCAAAGTCAGCCTTGGTGGAGACATGAGTGTGGAAGTCAGACTGGAACAGGCTGAGGGGTGGACAGGGGATGGAAGAGGAGACACTAAGTTCAGGTAACTTGCATGATGGAAGGAAGAAAGAGTGGGTAGTAGGTAAAGGGGAATGCAGGTCTGGGGGTTTTAGGGAGGGTAACATGAGAGAGAGCAGGATGGAAGGATCTAGTAGAGAGATAAAGGGCGAAGAAGGGGTAAAATGATAATGTAAGATTCCGTGGGAGGCAGAAAGCAATGGGAGCAAGTTACTCAAGGCAGAATTGGCCTTGAATAAGGGGAAGAGAGATCTCCTTGGAAGCAGGGGTGAAGGAGGAGAAGATGGAGTAGATTCAGGAGTGTCTGTCAATTTGGTGGTACGAAGCTGGGAGAGTTTCTTTAGTGTGGATTCTATTAACTATGTGGAGTAAGCGGTAAGGTTGTCTGCTGGGAGGCTGAAGGGGAAAGTGAGATTTATGTAATGGACCAGCAGCAGATGAAGATTAGGAAGAACTTCACCAAAAGAATGAAGGAATGAGTGGAGTCACCAACATCCGTGTAGCATTTCATAACTTATAAATCACCCCTGTATATTTCCTTTCATTTGATCCTTATTTCAACCACACTAGTTGGGTGATATTATCCTCCATCTTTCAGATGAGAATAAGGTTTAAATTGAGTTCAAATTATTCTGGGACCCACACCCTCTCAAAAGGACTCCAGGGAGCCAAGGCAGCACTCCACCCTAACCAGCTTAGTGTTTTTTGTCTTTGTAGGTCTCCACTGTTTCTGAATCCCCTTCCTACATTTGGAGAATATGTCATCATGTGATTCTTGGTGTGAGCGGAGCTGGCCTCTCAGCAGTGAAGTCTAGAAGGCCGGTTACCTGACCTCCGGGGCCCCTCTGGTGTCCAGTATGCAGGAGACTGCCCCATGCTCCAGCAATCACATGACCCTTCCTGAACTGTGAGGCTAGGAAACAGGGATAGTGGAGGATGCTTTGGGGGGGGGGGAGGTGGTAGCAGTGGCAGTGGCAGCAGCATTGGGTTTCCAGGGGCTGTGCCAGAGATGAAGTCACATGCAGCAGTGACGCAGACTGAGGGAAACTTTCCAAACTGTCTGCAGGGAGCTGGGGTTGTGCTTCGTCGGCCTTCTTTCTTTGGTGTCTGCCTGTTCTCGGAGCCTTTCTCCAGCCATTCTGAAGAGTTTGTGAGCTGCCCAGTATCCTCTCAGTCAAGTCCACTTCTGCTCTGTTCAACCAGAGTCATTTCTGCTGTTTGTGACCAACAACCCTGACTGGTACACTGGTTTAACCCAAAAGCTTAGTTCTGTCCGAGAAAAGAGCCTGCAGTTCACCTTGGTGTATTTAAGTTCTCAACATTCAAGTTATGTAGAAGACCCCAGATTAAGGAGTGGGCACTGACACTCATCCTGCTTGCTCAGGAAACTGTGCCTCATTCAGACTGTACCATCAGAGGAGAACAGGAATTCTTACAAACAGGAGGACACCTTACTCATGCATTAGGTGTTTTCACGTGACTTGGAGGAGTTTGAGGGTGGAATGACCCATGTGTCAGAAGCTTAGGAGCAAATCAGGAAGCAGTGTTGAACCATTGGGTTGACTTTGCCACCTGAGGGTCAGGGATAGTCTTCAGTTTTTCAGAGATGGCTTAAGTCTCAAAAGTCTGTGTGGTATTTATTTGCCATTGACACCAGGCTTGCCAAAAATCTCATTCTGACTGTTGGAAGGCTAGCTGGAGAGTGGTTGATTGGTGATGTCTGCCATGAGTGCAGGGATGGGGGCTTGTGCCGATCCCTGATTTAGATCCAGATCTTGGAGGCAGAAGCTCATGAAGGGCACATCAAGGTTAGCCCCAGCTTCATGTAGTTATATTTATGAGTTCCCCTTTGGCAGATGAAGTAGCCAAGACCTATATTATCACCATTGAAGCTCAAACCAAGATGGAATACAGGCCTTGTATTTTCCTTTACTTCCTAGCATGGAATCCTTACGTGGCATTAGGGGATCTGGCAAACTGTCCTCTACTCCCTCTGTTGTTCATCTACAAAGGGCATTTGTTTTTGAGAAATTCATAAAGCAACAATTATAGTTATTATTACACATCAGTGTTAGAAAACTGATAGCTCAAATGAAACAAAAGTAAGCAGAGAAATAGATCATTTGACTAATACAAAGAAAAGCTTGAGCTATTACAATTGTGTAGAACTCTACACCCAGCAATAGAAAATGCAACTCTTTTTGGACACACGAGAAACTCTTGTAAAAACTGATCATATACTAGGCTGCAAAGGAAGCCTCAATAAATTCCAAGGAATGATAATTATCTAGATTATATTGTCTGATCATAATGCTATAAAACCAAAAGTTAAAATAAAGTTACCAAGAAAAATTCCAAATGTCTGAAAACTAAATAATATTACTAAGAAACTCTTGGATTAAAAGGGAGATTTACTTGTTAAATTTCTAATAATCATGAGAAAAATTAGTAAAAATAAAAATAATACTGAAAAAAAATAAGAATACTCTGTATCCAGTTAAGTGGGGGCATAGCTAAAACAGTTGTCAGAGGAGAATCTTGCTTTAAATCTGTTTTTCAGGAAACAAAGATGATTAACATTGAATGAGTTAAGAATTCAACACAAGAAGTTGCAAAAGAGCAACAGAACAAATCAAAATAAACAAAAAGGAAAGAAATAAGAAATATGAGGGCAGGAATCAATGGAGAGCATACAAACAAATAAAAACAACAGAGAAGACTGATAACTAAAAGCTTCTTTTTCATTTTGGAAATATAAACAGCAGAAACCACCCTATTACTATTTAATAATTAATAAAGATATAAATTAACACAGACTAATCAGGGAAAAAGATTTAATAAGGAAAATACAGATCTTTTCAACAGAAAAAGCTATAGATACAGAGATACAAAAATGATAAGAGAACTAAGTTATGAATAACTTTATCCTACTAAATTTGGAAACCCTGTATGAAATGAAAACATCTGGAGAACATGATTAAATGCCTATATTGGTAAAAGAATAGAAAATTTGAATAAAGAAATAAGCACTAAAAATTAAAAGAGTAATCAAAGAGCTCCTCTCCGAAAAGGTACCTTGCCCTTACAGTTTTACAGTTCAATTCTAGCAATCTCAAAATAGAAAAACACTAAAATCTGTCTCCATCATTTTTAAGTTGAAGATAATCTTTATCCAACGTTTGATAAGGACAATACAAGAAAAGAAAATTACTAATCTCTTTGGCTTATGATCACAGATATAAAAGTCCTAAATAAAATATTGTAGTAGCTTGTTAAATGTTAATAGTTAAAAAAATTAATGTATTGTCATTTGGGAGGTTCATTCAGGAATCAAAGGATGACAACATAGTAATATAGTCACCACATTAAGAGACTAAAGGAGAAAAAAAAATCACATATTTATCTCAGTAGATTAAGAAAGCTCAATACCTATTTGTAATGAAAAACTTAAAGCACAAATTATACTTAATGGAGAAAAATGCATTCCCTTTAAGATCAGGAACAAGACAAGCATCGCCATGATCACTCACTAGTGTTAGCACAACACTGGGTTTCCTAGCCAACACTATAAACAAAGAAAAAGAAATAAGAGGTGTGAATTAGTGGGAAGGAATGAAACCGTCACTGTTTGCAGAGAATGTGATCATCTACACAGCAAAAGCAACAGATTCAACTAACTATGAGAAGTAAGCAAGCTGGCCAGATTCAAGATCAGTTCAGGAATAGCAATAGAATTTCTCCAGACCAGCAAAAACAGATTAGAAAATATATTTAAAAAGAATAATATTCATGGCATCAACCAAAACTATGAACTATTTAGAGATTAACAAAAAAATAGACAAGACCTCTACGGGAGAAATATTAAAATTCTTAAAGCCTTTAAAAGTAAGCCCTGAATAAATGGTTAGAGTAATTTCTATGTATTTGAGTGAGATGACAATATAAAATTACGTTTATTTTCTCAAATTAACTTATATAGTCAAGGCAATCCCAACAAAATTCTAGTAGGACTACTTGTTGGAGTTTGATAGATGTGTTTGGAGAGTTGTATGGGAAAAATAAAGGTTCACGAAGAACTCACAAGTTTGAAAAAGGAGAATGAGGAGAGAGAATTCACCCTATCAGATATAGACACGATACCAGTCTTGTTGTGGCAAAAAACAGACAACAGAGCAGTGTAACAGAGCAGAGCGCTCAGCTGCAGACCATGTGTATAAAGGAATTTAAGAAGTGATAAAGATGACCTACTTAAGATTGGATCCTGTGGCAGATTCTATTCCCAAAGATGATTGCGGCATTCTCTCTTTTCCCCCCAAGGGCTTTCTACAATGTGACTTTGACTGTTTTCCTACTGAGAGGTGGGGCATATGTTCCCTCCCCTTGATTCTGGGCAGGTTTTGACTACAATCGAAGTAACGCTAAGTGAATTCTGAAGCTTGGGTGTATGAAGTGGTACAGACTTTGCCTTTTGTTTTTGCCTTGGAACTCAGCCATCATAACGGGAGGAGGCCCAAACAGCCTGTGATGAGTGAGGTGCAAGTGGAAAGGAACTGTGGCCGCCAGCCCTCAGCCTTAGCCAAACTCCCAGCTGCCAGCCAGCAGGAACCTGCCAGCCATAAGTGAGCCATCTTGAAAGCGCATCCTTCAGCCCCAGTCAAGCCATCTCAGCTGGCGCTGTGTGGCACAAAGATGAACCATCCTTGTTCATCCCTACCTACAATGCAGGTATGTGAGCAAAATAAATGTTTGTTGTATGTTTTAAGCCACTACATTTTGGAGAGTTTTGTTATACAATGTTTTTTTAAGGAGCTCCCTAGCTCACATCATATACAGATATGGGCTCTACATGTTAAAGGTAAAACAGTAGAGTTTGTGGAACATTATGCAGGAGAATTTCTTTGTAACATAGGAGTGGGGAAGGATTTCTTAAGCAAAATCTCAATTACACAAATCATAATTAAAAAAATGGATGAATTTGATTCAACAGAAATTAAGTAATTCTGCCCAATAAGGAATTGATAAAGTTAACAGACAGATGATAGTTTGAGAGAGGATGTTTGTAAAGCATCAAACTGTAAGGGACTAAAAGGAGCTGTTGGAACTCAACAAGAAAAAGACAGGACCCTCTATGAAAAAGTGGGCAAAAGGATAGAAATGGGCAGTTCACAAGGAGACTCATATGACCAAAATGCATTTGAAGAAGATGTTCAAACTCATTAGCGATTAGAGAAATAAAATTAACAAGATATTACGTGATACCCATCAGACTGGCAGAACTTGGAAAGCTGTGTATAGTGTCCTGGGGCTGCTGTAGCAAGGTACTAAAACCTAGGTGGGATAAATAACAGAAATTTATTGTCTCATGGTTCCGGAAGCTAGAAGTTCAAAATCAAGGTTTGGGCAGGATTGGTTCCTTTTGAGGGCTGTGAGGGAAAATCTGTCCCATCCTCTCTCCTTGCTTCTGGTGGTTTGCTGGCAATCTTTGGCATTACTTGGTTTATAGATGCATCATTTCAATCTCTGCCTTCACCTTCACATGGCGTTCTCCCTGTGTCTTTCTCTTTACATTGTCTTTCCTCTGGGTATGTCTGTCTCTGGGTCCAAATTTCCCCTTTTTATAAGGACACCAGTCATATTAGATTAGGGCCCACCCTAATGACCTTACCTGCAAAGATTCTATTTCCAATTACCGTCACATTCTGAGCTATTGGGGGTTGGGACTTCAACATATCTTTTTTGGGGACATATTTCAATTGTAACAGTGAGTGTTGCTCAGTGTTGTTGGGGATGTTAGCCTGAGAAACCCTCAGCATGGCTGGTGGGAGAGGGGACTTGCGCAGCTTCTCTTGAGAGCGCCCTGGCAGTACTTACACTCACACCACGGGACTCAGCTTTCCGGCTCCTGGGCATATGGGCCTGGAATTTTCCAGGTAGATTTTTTTTTTTTTTAAAGATTGGCACCTGAGCTAACAACTGTTGCCAATCTTACTTTTTTTTTTTCTGCTTTTTTTCCTCCCCAAATTCCTCCAGTACATAGTTGTATATTTTTTCAGTTGTGGGTCCTTCTAGTTGTGGCATGCAGGACGCTGCCTCAATATGGCCTGATGAGTGGTGCCATGTGCTCGCCCAGGATCCCAACCAGCGAAATCTAGGCTGTCAAAGTGGAGAACACGAACTTAACTGCTCGGCCACGGGGCTGGCCCCTCCAGGTAGATTTGTAAGGAACTTGTATGAGGATGTTCACTGCAGCCCTGTTTGTGGGAGTGGGGAGTTGGAAACATTCTAGTTGGCCATCCTTAGGGGGCTGGATATGTAAAATATAATGGCTACAGATTATGGAATAGTATGTAGCGTTTAGGAGAAATGGACTAGATGCATGTTGGCAATATGGATAGGTCTTAAAAACATCATGCTGGGTGAAAAAAGGAAGAGCTAGGATGATATCTAAAATATGACAGCATACTATTTCTATATATTCAAATATATGCACACAAGACAATAGTCAGAGAATACATACATATAAACACAATAAAATGATTGTCTATTGCAAGGAGGGAAATTGGACTGGGAAAGAGTGAGGGAAGAGGGTTTGTGTGTGGACACAAAGCAATAATGTTTTGTGAACTGAGCAATCTGATCAACTCAACTCTCAGTCCTGAAACACACAAGCAACTCCCCACTACATGCTCCACGTGCACTAACTTAATGCTTGCCTTGGGAGATGTTTTGTCGTCATGTTACTGAACTTATTCTGTTTGAAAATACTTTCCTCTATGGGGAGTCTTAGAATCTTTGGGTTGGAAGACATCTTCTCTTCAGTAGCACCTCCTTGCTCCTTTCTCCATACTGCTCCTTGAGGCGGGTACAAGAGAAGCCAGAGGTGCTTCCTGCCATCAGGCCACATCATCTACATGGGGAGAAAGGCAGCTCAAGAAACAATTAGATAAGGACATAAGACAGTATGTAATTAAGTGTTAAATTGCATGGGGCAAGTCTGCAGCCAGCAAAGGCAGAGGCGCTGGGGGAACAGGATGTCTGTTCAAGATAAAAATAGATAGATGGAATTTTATTGACTTCAGAAGAATTTGTTTAAGTGGAGCCACTGCAGCAGGATTTCCCTGGCCCCTGAGTTTGCTGCCTGTTGCCAGGAGCTGTGGATTTCCAACTATGCTGCCAGGAGGATCAGAGGTCGCCCCGACCGGCCTATGGCAAAGGAGGCCGGCAGGAGGGCGTGCTGTGGATTTGCCACCCAGCTTCCACCAGATCGGTTACACACAGGGCTCTAGATGAAGATTTTGCCTGAGGACAAATTTCTGCGTTAAAAAGTTTGGAAACTAGAGGCCTACAGGATAAAGTCCCGGTGCTTTAGCAGGCATGCTGGGGCCTCCCTCCCTGATGTGGCTCTCACTGACCTCGGGGGCCTCTTCTGATCCCAGTAACCACAGCTTGCTGAATACCTCCTTGCTCTCTTATGCCTTTGTCTGCCGAGTGAATTCCTCGCATCTTTCAAAGTGTAATTCAAGCGTCTTCTCTTTGGACCCTTTCCTCTCCTCATCAGGCACCTAACCAGAGCAGATCTCTTCCTCCTTTGTCAATTCACCATGCACTGTGCTGTGACTGTCTTGCCACTGGGCTATGAACATCCCAAGAGTGAAGCACGCACTTCTCCATCTTTGTAGCTTCAGCATTCAGAATGGCACCTGGCACATAAAGAGCGATAAGTCAACTTTTGCTGAGGGAATGTGTGGTTGATACACGTGTGTCTCTTTCAGAGTTCACGTATTTGGTTACCTAAAAAATGTGGTATTTAAAACGGGCTCTCTCTCTTGGTCTAGCACGGGGCCAGCCAACTATGCATGTAGCCTGTTTTACCCCACAAGCTAAGAACGATTTTTACATTTTTAAAGACTTAAAAAGAAGATGATGACTAAGAAGACGATGTGACAAAGACTGCGGTCTGCAAAGCCTAAAATGTTTACTATCTGATCCTTTACAGAAAAAATTTGCCAACCCCTGGGAGTCTGGCAGAGAACACTATGAAAAAGGTCATGGGATTCTGTAGGCTGTGAGGAGCCCATTAGAACTGGTTAACACTGACCAGCTGACACTTAGCTAAGAGAATAGAACTTATTATGTGCCAAGTATTGTTCTAAGACTTTACATATGTTAACTCATTTAATTCTCCTCCAAACCTTGTGAGGTTGGTACCATTATCAGCCCCATTTTACAGATGAGGAGACTGAGGCACAGAAAGTTTGACTTGGCTAAGATCCCGTGGTGGCTTTTCTCCAGATGGGCCTAAGAATTGGCAGAGTATGATGGTTAGGAACAACAGGGTTCTTGTGCCATCCTGCCTGGTTGGACTCCTGGCTCCACAACTTAAATGAGTGTCTGGGTGTCAAGTGCTCAGCTTAGTTGCTGGTACAGCATGGGAACTAGGTAAGTGTTCCTATGATTATTACTGTGATGCTGCAGAAGTCACCTTGACAAATACCTTTGTGTTGCTGTAATGGAATCAAGAATATCATTCACTAGAATTGGAGGAAAGCAGTCAGATTGGGAGAAGGCCTACGCTCCCAGGGTGCTGTGCCTGTGGGGGGCAGTCATGCAGAATGAGTGTGGTATACAAGCAAAGGTGGTATAGATTGAATGGGGAGAGCAGTAGGGTAAGTAGAATCTGTGGGTGTGTGTGTGCACGTGCACATGTGCAGATGTTTGAGGGGGGAAATGGGGAGAGGGAGAATGTGGGAGAGAGAAAGGCTGTGTGCGCATTGTCAATCTTTAACATAACTGTAAAACTTTGGGGACAGAATGAGGTGTCTAAGGAGGGCTGATTGAGAAGATTGCTGGGGGAAGCACCTGCATAAAATTTTATAAGAAAATCCCAAGACTGACATTGTCTTTCAAAGCTTCTGGAATCATCTTTGTGATTTTTTTTGAATGTCTCTTTATGTTGGGACTGGGTTACATAGTGGCCAGCATTTATGTGGGTTACGTTATGCGTTGACTGAGCACGGTGACTAGTATTGGCCTCTCTACCTATGATCCTATAAGGGCATATTTAGCCCAGAACATTGGCAGGAATGCCTGAAAACCGTTCTAGAAACAGACTGGCTGAGAACAAACTACGATTTACCTCTAGAACTGCTGTCCGATGTCAAAGGTGCTGAGAGCATTTTTAAATCTCAGGCATCCAGTGGTAGAACCAGCTTCCAAGAGCCAGTTGTGTGTAGATAGTCCCGTCTCTGCCCTTCAGCAACCTCACAGTGCTAACTTGAAATTGGCCGTGATGGAGGTATTTACATCATGGAAATCAGCAAATGCTACAAATCGCAGTTTTTTCCCTCCTCACTTTGAGCTGGTTGTTGAATATCTACCAACACACCACTGTAGGCATCAGACACCTCTCTTCTCAGTTCTAAAATTTCTTTTATTACGCAAGAGTGTAAGGATCAGGGTAACAAGGGCAGAAACATGAGGAGAGTAACCTTATTGCAGTGGTGAAATTTTATTTTTAATCGATAGGCTGAATAGCAGTTCTTGGTTTTGAGGGGCTTTTTCAATGTTTCAATGCTAATTGATCTAATTCTGACATCAAACATTCTAGGGAAACACAATGGATGTAAAACGATTGAGCTTCTGTGTTTAAATGGTGTGTGTGTGTGAATGTTTGTGTGGCACGAGAGACTTCTGGGTGGGAGGGAGCTGGTGTGTGGCAAGGGTAGTTATTTTAGAAAGGAATATATTTTAGCCAATTATTTCTCTCTGTTTCACTCAGGTTTATTTTCTGTTTTTTGGAAGGGAGCTTTGTTGTGCGTTGGCTGCTTTCCAATAGGATATTACTGGGAGAGAGGTGCATTTTTTAAAGTATATTTAAGGCTAGTCCTACCCTGGGAGAGGAAAGATTGCTGAGTTGTTGTCCATGCAAGGTTGAACATTTTGTCGAGACTTTGGTTTTTCGACAATAGCTGATCTTTCAATAAAGAGATTATCCTGTGAAAATGAAATAACTCTGGAAGAAGAGTCACAGTTTCACAGTTATGTTGTGGAAGTTTGTTATTATCAGTGGTTAGCTCTAATTAACACAAGAATGTGATTCCGATGACATTGAAGCCGGGTGTAAAGGCCTTTGTTCCGTGCCTCTTACTGTTTGTGGAAGAACCAACTCTCGTGGAAAATGTAGACTTTGTAGCCATTGGAATATAATTATGAGTGTTTTGTTTGTTTTTACAGAACAGATGTAAGACAAAGAACATAGTATGAGATACTGGAATGCAATTTCGAAACATATGTTTCCAAAATTATGGAAACGCTCTGGATGATAAATAAATCCTTTCAGCCTCAGAGGGTGCAGGCTTGTAAGGCTGAGGAAGAGCGGGGTGTTGGACGAGGAGGAACGTGGTTTAAGTAACAGGCTGAATAGTAAGCACATCAAAGCCATTAAAGCATAAACCCCCAGATTTAAAAACGTGAGAGGCAAAAGATTATGTAGCGTGGTCTGGCGGCTTTGCAGAGCGCGTTTCAAATGAGGGATAGAACAAAAGAATGTGTGATTGAAGCTCTTGAAGAGATTTATTTCAGGAGAGAGGCAAACATTTTGCTCTGATACCAATTAACCAGGAAAAAGCACCACGTCATAAATGCCAATATTAAAAATGTAAATCCTACACCCGAGGGTGTACTGAAGACAGGTCACAGCGCTTTGAAGACGGAAAGCATAAAGAGATAACAGGAAGAGAGCTTTGCAACCTCCCAGCCTACCTGCTTCCTTCTGTGTCCTGTCTGCTGGCAAAATTTCCAGTGGGGAAGGGGGCTCTTGTTTGGGGTAGTTTGGCTACTTGACCTGTTATAATGTGGGATTTTGATTCTGTCCAAGAGAATTTATCACGGGAACTCCAGAAGATCCTCTTTATCATGCTGTTTCATCTGTAATAGCCTGGAGATGCTCCAGAGTTTTTTTTGTGTTATTTTGGATAGCATAGTTCACATAATGGATGTATAAAGGTATTTACAAAATGCAGAGTGAAAGCCGTCAAGTGCTGTGTATAACACTTTTATGCCTTTTAAAGCATATTCACATCCATTAACTTAGTTGTTCCTCACCATAATTCTGTGCAAAAGGAAAGGCATATAGAGTCTTCATCTTTAGAGCTTGAAATGGGTTTAGGATGATTCAGCCCAGCCCTTTCACAGTGGAAAAGAGGCCCAGGGAGGTTGAGAGATATTTGTACTCATTAGCCTACTAGGAAGACCGAGCAAGAAGAGATCTGAGCTTTTCTGCCACCAACAGCATTGTGTATTGAATCTTGGGTTTCTCTCATTGATAATAAGGCACTCCAGTCTTCTGGGAAAGGAAATACACTAAAAAGTCAAATAAAAAGTGTTGTCTGGAATAGAGATGTCTGTTGTTAGAAAAATATTTAACTCATCATTACTGAGCTAAGATAATAAATCTCTTTACCTTTTCTATT
Source organism: Equus caballus (assembly GCF_041296265.1). Lineage (NCBI taxonomy): Eukaryota > Metazoa > Chordata > Mammalia > Perissodactyla > Equidae > Equus > Equus caballus. Next base: position 51,929,310 of record NC_091698.1, on the reverse strand, counting down.
TTGGTGCATTGAAACATTATCTTTTATGACCATAGGTGTTTCTTCATTATTTAAAGCATACTTGTTATTGCAGGGAAGACAAGCTCGTGTTTGATTTATAATGGAACGATTGTGCTTTGAGTTAAATGAAAGTTCAAAGGAAAATGAATTCTAAATAAGAATAATTGAAGAGATTCAAGGTTCATTTGAGTTTATATTCATCAAGGCAATTGTCTCCAGAAATCCTCTTATTTAAAGCAACAGGACAGATTGTAACTTACAAACTTTGTCTTTATGACATCACTTTATTCTATATATCATAATCAGAAATAAACCTCAGCCGTAATTTATACAAAACGGATTGTTACAGAGTTATAAATGTCATTAAGTGGTAGACTTATGCCTCTGTGTCATGCAAGTTGAACCCTGGATTTAAAAAAATTACCCATAATGCAAATATTCTATAAAAATATTCTCAATCCTTTCTCCTCTGGAGCAGTTTCATAGTAAAAGTTCAGTTTCATTTTACACCTGTACTCTGCTCTGGGAAGTGCAACCTTTATTTCTCCTTCATGTTTTTAAAGTCACCTTCTTAATTCTGGTGGAACATAACTCAAACAACTGGAAATGTTAGGAATGGATTTACAGTCCCTCTGGCTACTCTCTATCTGGGATGGAGAGGAGAGTGAAGCTGGAGATAACTTTTCCTGCCATCAAGGGACTCCTCGGGAGAAGAGGCGATGAATTGTAATGTGCCAACCAGTTTTGATTGCTCAGGGACTCGTGATGGAGTTTGTGGATTCTTCAAATCTCTGGTTTCCTCTTTTGGCTAATTTCACTGCTCAGTGGCACCTCTGGTGGTCAGGGACAACCGTCCACTGATGGAGGGGGTCCCCAAAGTGATGGTGGCAAAGGAACAACCCCTTTTTGAGCACCTACTCTGTGTCAGACATGGGGAAGAATTCTCACAAATGTACTGTTTCATTTAATCCTCATACTAAACCTGTGAGGAAGGTACTATCATCCCATTTTGTAGATGATAAAGACTCAGTGTAATTCATGCATTTCTCAAGTCTTTATTGTATGTTCCATTTTCTAGTCCCTGGGATAAGGCAGTGACTGAAAGAGATGTGGTCTCTACCCTCTCTGAGCTTAGAATGCAGTAGGGAAAAAAGAAATTAGACAAATCATCCCACATATAAATTATAAAACTACAAATGGTGATATGTGTTATCAATAAAAATTATAAAGATTATGAGATTCATAAACAGGGGAGCAGATCTAGTTTGTAGGGTTAGAGAGGGTGTCCCTGAGGTTGTAACCTTTGAGCTGACAGCTAAAGGGTGGAGTTGCAGCTGTCAAAAGTTGCAAAGTTAGCCAGTGGCAGAGCTGGGATTCAAACTCAGATCTGCCTGACGCCAGATTCTATCCACGTCCCACTACTACAGGCAGTTGAAACTCGGCACTGAAATCAGCCCTTTGACTCTGAGCCACCAGCTCCTGCCTCGGTGCACCCTGTGTCTGTGGGAGTTGGTGAAGGTGGATTGGAGGCTGCAGTGGGCTTCTGCTTCTCAGCAAATTATACCAGCAACACGAAGCAGCCCTCACTCTCTTGTGCATTCTTTCCATTTTCTTCATGGTTCTGTCTAGATTGGACTTGGGACTGGTGATAGGGACGACCCTCTGGCATGACTCCTGATGGGGGAGAGGCCAAGTTCTAAGATATGGGAGGGGCTTGATTAATGACCAGCCCAAGCCAGAGTTCAGAAACATTGCCTGGGGCCCCTCCAACTCCCCCTGGGGCGCCTGCCTCCTAGTCTAACTCCCATTGCTCAACCCTACCTCCCCTTATCTAAAGCCATCTTGGGGATTGGCTACCTGCCTGAAAATCTCCTGGACCTGCGAGGGGCTGCAGCAGGGAGTCCTGTTAGCAGCTGTGGGAGGGTGGTTGGCGTCTGACCAGAAAATTCCTCACTCATGTTTCCACCCACTTCGTGTCTGCAGGGTGAGCTGCCCTGTTGGACACGGTGGCCACCCCAGAGCTGCACCTTCCAGCCGGGCACAGGGGTGGGAGCAGCTGAGGATGGAAGTGAGAAGTCTGGGAAATGGAACATTTTCCTGAGTCCTCTGCTGATTTCTTCCCTCTGCAGGGGTAGTGATTTATCAAAGAAATTGAGGCAATGGATAGCTCTTCAAAGGCACTCTTCCAAAAAGAGAAGAAAATAAAATAACAACGACAAAACAAAAAATCCTAGGAAAAAAATCTTTCTCCTTAAGCCTAAATTTCTACTATGGGTGATTTATTCTTTTGGGTTAAGCAGCGTTGCCTTCTCGCTTCAGTGCTTTTGTTAAAATGCATACAGACTGGGAAGAAGGAAGGTTTTTAGTCCTGGCCACCTTAATGTGAATGAGTTTATCATTCTGTTTTTCTGTGCCTGGTGAAAGGGCAGCTGGAGGCTGTGGCTATCTTGGGGAATACCTTACCAGAGAGGGGGGCAGCCACTTTCACTGGTCCCAGCTCCCTAGTCTCCCTTTTGCAAAAAGCCATAATATGTTATGATCACTAGGGGGCGGAAGTAGGCCAGCCATTGGCCCCTAGTACTTGTTACCAATTCTGAAAAACAGAGTTGGCAAATGTGCATTATTAGTGCTCTTTTTCTTAGGAATCCGAGATGGTGTGAAAGCGTGAGGGAGGCCACTGTAGTGCAATGAAGCAACTATCTGGAAAATAAAAGCCCTGTATTGGTAAAGCAGACACCCAACAGATTCCATCAAAGAACTTTGATATCGTTCTCCAACTGTTTTTATTATGAAAATATACTGAAAATTTCTCAAGGCTAAAATTCAAATGAGAACATTTGAAGCCAAACTGGTTTGTCAAATGCATATTTTCACAAAAGGGTAAAAACTTACATAGAGATCTATTTTTCTGATTATAGAGAACAAACTCTCTTGAGGAATGGTGAAAAAAATCCCCTTCACAGTCAAACATATATTGTACTGTTACGGATGGCTCTGTTCTTACCGAATAAATCTTGCTTAGCAACTCACCTCCAGACTAAATAATAAATCATGGCTGCAAGCTCCAGGCATTTGGCTCTGTCTGGGCAGTGAAACTTTGCGATGGTCTTGATAGCATTTTGTAAAATCCTAATTGCTTAGGGAAAGTGATTCTAGGTGTCTTAAAATGTTCAGAATTAAAGAGTAGCTATTCCTTTGAGGAAAATTATTCTAATGCCATGTGTGTGTCTTATCCTTTAGATGAATTCTGGATTATAGTCTACATACCCTCGTTATTCCTATCAAGAATGTGCAAGAATTTGGAAGCACAGCCTCATGTATCGTACTCAGGTTTTGTAGGAAACTTTGTGACAATTAGGGTAAAGATGCTTAGTTATCTGTGCACACTATACACAGGCCTATCTAATATGTATATAGCCTGAACTCTGTCCCCCTAAAATTCATATGTTGAAATCCCAACCCCAGTACCTCAGAATGTGACTATATTTGGAGTTAGCATCTTTAAAGAGGTAAAGAGGTCATTAGGGTGGGCCCTAACCCAGTAGGACTGGTGTCCTTCTAAGAAGAGGAGGTGTGGTCACAGACACACAAAGGGAAGGTCATGTGACGACAGATGGAGAAGACAGCCAAGCCAGAGAGAGAGGTTTCAGAAGAAACCAACCCTGCTGACACCTTGGTCTCAGACTTTCAGCTTCCAGAACTGTGAGGAAATAAATTTCTGTCTTTTAAGCCACCCAGACTGTGGCACTTTGTTATGGCAGCCCTAGCAAACGAATATTTTATATCTATATTATATATAGATTAAATTTTTTCCAAAAGTCAATGGATTAAAATGGTATCTCTACATGTTTAAATCAGAGCTCATCATTTGGATTTAACAGTTTTGATATCAGTAATTTTGAAGTAGAATTGTTTAAAATGAAATAAAATCTTTACAGAGACTCACGTTATTGAGCTGATCACCCCTCTGTAAGTGGTGGACGAACTCAGTCAACTGTGTTTGTGCCTGGATTCAATATAGCCACTTGGCTGTTTCAATTTCTCGTCCTTGGGAAGGAGGAGGTACATTTAGATATTACTCTCTTCTATCTTTCCCCCAAACTGTCATAGGACATTTAACCTCAAGTCCTGTAGAGTAAGTGAAGTCTCTTTCTTTGTCTTATTTGATCCAGCAAAACTACAGTGCGTTGTTCCCAGGTTCACCTCTGGGATGAGATCTGGACGAGAATAATCATGCCTGCCCCTTCACCTCTGGCCGCACTCTGAGAAGTGCCAAGAAGGTCATATCAAAGACCCAGAGGGGAGAGATGGAGCTAAGTGGTTCCAAACATTTAGAGCACGGAATTGAGCTACTTTTTCAAAATGGAGAATGCAGGTGAGAGTTTTTAATCTCATTTTGTTCAGTTGGTTTATTTACCTCTGTCACCAGGTTTGTTGAAGGCTCCTTAGATGAGAATTTGGACCAGCAGTCAGGAGGCTGGGACCTCTCTCTGCTTCCCTCCAGCGCTAATGTTCTCTATAGTAACTAAGTTTTTGAGGTCAGTAGGCAAATGCTGGGCCTAAGATAACCCTTGGCAATACTGACAAGTTCAACCTTCCTGCCCTGGCTCAGTGGCCCAGTGTCTCCTTTCCAAGGCTGCTTTTGCATCCATGAGACCCTCTCACTTCACTCTTAGGTGCCATGGGCCAGTTCTCTGGTGTTATCTTCTTTTCCATCTCTCCCTCTAGGAAAACTCGTTGTCTAGAGAGTATTGGATACAAGTCACTGGCAACTTAGTGCCAACTTAATAGGTTACCTTACTCCAGGGCAAGGGTGTTTAAAATCATATTCCTTATCTTATCTATAGGACTTTCTCCTTCTGAGAGCAGTTTCAAACATCTAGGAGCAGTGGGGAGGCACCTTTGAGGGGAAAGAGCTTCTTATGCATCTGTCAGGCAAGCAGTTCCCTCCTTTGCTGGAGGAGAAGCCCAGGTGCGAATAAAAGAGCCATATTTGTAGCTGTTCATAATGAACAAACGTTTGTGCCAGGATTAGGAGCCTGGGGCTGGTTGACCTCTTTCATCTTCATCCTCTTATCATGGGGTGCATTTTTGGATGTGTATTTGCTCACTCTGGGCAACTCAGTGTTGTACACCAGTTATTTGAGCCATGAAGCAGCCTGAGCCCCATGGGCAGCAGGACAGGACAGGGCATGACCAGCCTCTGAAACACGCCTGCTTGTTGCTTCTGTCTGATGCAGTTTGGGAAACAGAGCATGGTACACAGGAGGAGATCAATAAAATATTTTTTTGCACGGATGAATAATGAGTGGATGAGTCCTAGGTGCTTACAGAGGAGAACTCACTTTGGGTTTTTCCCTGTGTTTTCCTGCTGTTCATTCTAGTTAGGTGTGAGCCTGGTGCCTTAGCACTGTACACTACTGTGTGGCTTTGCCACATCCTACACCTGCTCTCCCGTGTAGTATGTTCTACTATGTAGTACATGCCACATATAGACTTACATACTGCATGTTATATCCATTACAAGACAGATACACAAAATTAAAATATTTAAAAGACTGAGAAAAAACTAAGTATAAACAGAAGTTTGAATATATCTTCCTCCACCCCAATGGCTGTAAATGCACACTCTGTGAGGGAGGGGGTTGGGCCCCACTTTGGAGACCACATGCTTGGTGCAATAGTTTCATGTCTGACATTGACCAGAATCTATGTTACATCCACTAAATGAAGTAAAGCCAGAACTCAATTAAATAAATAGTCACTGAGGGCCTGTCTCATGGTGGGTAGTCTGCTAAATGCTAAGGGGATAGTGACTCTATGTCTTAGATTATTCCAGGCAGAACTAATTTAAAATACTCGCTCTCACTTTCCCACTCATAATGGCTGGTGTAATGCCCAGCCATTTCTTTTACTACAGAAAATATTGTGACAAGAATTGTGGAAGAAACACAAGATTTAGAAGAAGGGTCTTCTTCTTCAGGTCTTATTTTGGGTTGTGTTGCTAGGCGTGGCCACGGTTAGAAAACACAAGGCCACCAGGGAGGGGAATACAGGACCTTCAGACATCTTAGTAATGTCTGTTTCTGAACCTAAGAGGAAAATGCACAGAATTCCTTTTGTTATTCTTGTTTAATCAATGCATGTATGCTATAAGTTCACTTCTGGAAGATGAGCTATTTTATTAAAAGCAAAAAGAAATTTAAAAAGGCATTAAAAAACATAGGACGTTCTGAGATTGAGTACAAAGAGAATGAAGCAGGAAGTACGTTACACAGACCAATGGCGCTGGAGCAGCCTGGGGAAGCTTTGCCAATGAGGTCGTCTACTGCTGGACCTGGAAGTACAGTGCAATGTGGGCAGGTGGAGAGGCGCTGCACGGATGCTCCAGGCAAGTTGAACAGCTAGAGCTAAGCATGGCGCTGGGGCTGAGCCTGGAAGTATGAACATCGGCCTGGAAGTCAGTGGGAGGCTGGCTGATGGGCATTCATGTTGGGTTACAGTGGGGGTCCAGTGGAGAGATGGGGTAAAACTGATTGAAGCATGTTTTGAAAGCCAGACAGAAGAGTTTCGAAATTATGTTGAGAGCACTGAAGAATCATTGATCAAAGCAAATTAACTTTTGGGAGGGATAATTTGAAGCTGTGGAGAAACGACACCTGTTGATGGTATCTACCTGAAATCTTCCAACTCCATCCATTTCTGGGTTTATAATGCAGCCATAGTCTCCTTATTGGCCTCCCTCCCACTCGCGCATCTTAACCCTAGCTGGTCCATTTCCTACACTTTTGGCTGAGAGATCTTTTAAAAATGCCATCTGACCATATGTCTTTCCAGCTCAAATATTTTTTAATGGTTCCCACTGTCTTTTCCATAAAGTCCTAATGCCACAACTGGATGTACAGAGGCCCCTGCGCCTTTCCCCTTGTCTTCCTCTCCAGCCCTTCCTCCCACTTCCTACTCAAGCCAAACTGAAGTTCTTGTGCTTCTCTGAGTCCTCCAGCCCCTCACAGCTATACCTGGGCCGTGAGGCCCCCCACCCACCCCCAACTTCCGCTTGCCCTGCCTGACTTCTACTCATTCTTCAAGACTTGGCTCAGCTGTCAGTGTCCTCTAAGACTTTACTACTCACAGCGTGGTCTGTACACCAGCAGCATCCTCAGCATCTCCTGGGAGCTTGTTAGAAGTGCAAAATCTCAGGCCCCACCTCAGACCCACTGAGTCAGAAATCTGCATTTAACAAGAACTCCGGGAGATTTGTGTGTACAGTGAAGCCGAAGAAGTGCTGCTCTCGGCAGTCTGGTCTGTCCCTGCACCACCCCCGAGGCTGTGATGGTCAGGCCCCCATGCACTCCTGGAAACCTTCACAGTGAAGGGTGGTTATCTTCTGTCTACTTCTCTGTGTTTCCTTACCAGGCTTTGAACTCTCTGAGGGCTGGGACCACGTCTTATTCATCTTTGGTGACTCAGTAACTGCTCTGGAGCCAGCACACAGCGGCTGTTCAGTAAATGCTGTTGCATGAGTAAAGAATTGGTAATGGCCTCATACTGTGAACAAATGATGGTCTGTTACTTACGCACTGTCAGTGGCCAGGTTAACGGGTACTCTTTTTCAGATACTTTATTGGGACTTAGTTTAGCTTCCTCTTTTCGAGAATCTCTTTACTTTAAACGAACTGTGAGGCCAGCCAGGCCCCTGGCACCTGCCAGAGCCCAGAGCTCGCATTCATGATGCTGACATTTAAACCCAAGAGACTCTTCCCTTTAGTAGGATGCTTTAAAATGGCTGCCCCTTGGGGAAACATCAACTGTTCCTGAAAAGCAGTCTTTTCAATTAAACAATATGTTTCTTCTGATCAAAGATCTACTTTGAAGACTTAAATTGGGCTTCAGTTGAGGATTAAGAGACTAAGTGGCACAGGGCACCACCTCTAACTCCTTCTCTATGCTGGGGAGCCCTCATCAGGACTCTTGGCTCTGTGTAAAGAATGAGGAGGCCACCTCAGCCCCAGAACTGACTTTTCTCTCTTTTTTCTGGGAGAGGGAGATGGGCAACCCTTATGCCAGAACTTCACTGGAGAGAGACCCTACATTCAACGTTGGATTCCAACGGATGTGATTAGGGCTGCCTCAGTTCTTTCATGGCCCGCTTATAAGAGCCTAGAGCACCATGCCAAAGAGGGCAGGGGCGACTTGAAGGCCAAGGCTTGACCCAGACCTCCTCGAAGGCTTCCTTACTCTCTGCTACAAAACAGGTTTTTGATTCCCCTCCTTCCCACCCTGACACCCTGAAATTTCCCTTCTAGTGTGTTTGGACTCAGGAAAGTATCTTGTCTTTGTGATGAAAACAATGCCTCGTATTTGCAAAGTGCTTAACTCTTGGATGCCCTTTCCAACCTTTGAGCTCGCTTGGCCCGAATGGGAGGCAGCAGAACCTTTTCCTTGACTTCTTAGAACGTGTGGGATTAAGATGCAGAGAGAGGAGGGGACTAGCCCAGGGTCATGCAGCTAGCTGGGCCAGAGATGAGGCTGGGATTCAGGGCCTCTGACTCTTGGGGCAAAGCTCTGGCAGACTGCTTCCTGACTTTATAGGATGGATTCCTGCATATGGATACCACAGGCCAGGATTTAAATACACCATGTCTTTTAATTCTCATTCCTCTGAGAGATAGGTACCCTATCTTCCTCATTTGACAGGTGAGGGAGTCAAGGTGGACATCCCCATCTTGCCCAGGCAAACTTCTCCTGCAAGACCCAGCTCGACTGTGACTCCAAGATTCTTGCCCTGTCTTCCCAGTAGCCGTGGGTGCTCCTTCACTCTGCTCTTGCACTTGTGTGTCTGTCCGCCATGGCATCCGTCCTATGGGGTGGTAATCATGTGGCCTGTGACTGGTTCGAGAGCATCATTTCTTCTGACGGGATTCAACACTAGGTGATAGTGTTCCTTCCCCTTCCTTTGCAATTTCATCTCAAGTTTTGTTTCTTTGGGGTCCTCTGGAGTGAAAGAATGCATGTTACACATCAGGGCACATTTGACAGATGCAAGTGATTATACTAATAGTGGGATTCTTTCCCTATGTGTCTAATGTATTCAGGCTTCTTTCAAATGAAATGAGTTTAAAACTCATCCCTAAAAGTGAAATGAGGTCTTTAAGTTTTTCCTACCAACCTCCTTCTTTTATCTGGGTTTTAAAGCCTCTTGGTTTTTAATGTGAGGAGGATATGGTGTTGCCTATAATTTGCTTTAAAATACTTTGACACAGACAGCCTGATTTTATATCTATATATGTATACACATGTATATGTAAACATACGTATATACTTCTGCTGTGGTCTTACCAAAGCCAGTTTGGTTGTTTACAATTATTAGGTTTTTTCTGGTAAACAATTCTATAGTAAATAATTCTATATATGTGTGTACATATATAAGTGTATATGGGTGTGTTATATATACGTATATATGTGTGTATGCATACATATGTTGGTATATGTGGCGTGTATGTATTTGTGTGTGAATTTACTTTGACCCCTATCCTAGGGACAGTCTGTTACCCTAGGGGGGAGCTAATGCTTCAGGGGTAGGTGGCGAGTGTTTTGAAAGCTTCTCAGCAGAAGCGCACACTCCAGAGGTGGACTTCAGCTATCTTTATATCTAACTAATGACGGAGGCTTTGTTATTTTTCATGGGTGAAAAAAGCAGCGTTCAGGATCAATGGATCGGCCAGAAATATTGCAGAGGCCCTCTACCCCTGTATAAATAGGGCACAGGAATTTAGTCCAGTAGTCCAAACCTTTCAAAATGATGCCCAAGGCTTCATTTTGAAATGGTCCCGCACCCAGCCATTGATCAGAGAATTCTGGTCTCATGAATTTAATTATAAATTAAATTACAAACCTGCTACTAGATTATTGTCATGTTTGCCTTTGGTGACCCTAAAAGTTTCTACCAGGACAGAGCGCTGGAACTTCTTCAAGTGGACAGAGTGGGTTGTACGAATGTTTTAGGACTGCTTGCTAAATGAGCGAATGCTTGTGTGGCAGAATTTGGTTTGAAACTTACTTTCATTGTAATCAAATGGCGAGGGGAGAGATAGACTTCACCCATCCCTAACTATTGGATACTGTCCATGTTTACTAGAAAGAGCCTAATAATTGTGAACAACCAAACTGGCTTAGATAAGATCACAGCAGAAGATCATGGAGTAACTCACTTCATCTCTTCCAGTGGTCTTTGCCTCATTAGATGACTCTATTTCCATTTTTACGATATTCACTCATTAACCTTTTCAATTTTGCAAGGGAGGCTAGAAAAGAATCCTCTAAGCAAACAACAATAAAAACACAAAACCTTTAATGATGTCTTAGCTTCATCTTGGCATGTCTCTGAAATTTAGTTTTAAAAATACATTGTGGGGCCATGGATGAAATTGATGCCTGTGTGACAAGTATCGTCCTGTCCAGAGAGGCAGGATTGTTGACAGCGTGCAAGAGGGCAGTTACGGTGGCGGCCCTGCTATCAATCCAGGGCCACCGGGGAGAGACTCTCCAGTTACTTTAGCACGGTTTGCCCCACGGGGCCTGTTAGGATTGAGGGGAGAAGGTTGCTGCAGATATTGTGGGAGTCATCCTTAAAATCCATGGGAGCTCAGCATGGAACAGCTGGTTGGGCAAATCCTGCCTTGCCAGGATGGGGTTTTCTCTCGTTTCCAGAGTTGGAGGGTACAGTGTTTTTAAAATACAGCACAGTAATAACTCAGCAAAAGAGTCTGTACATAGAAGAGAACCCTGGAATGAAATACACCAACTGTCAGTTATGGTTGTCTTTGGATGGTGGAAATACTGACAGTATTTTTCATTCATTTTTTTGGAAATCATTTTGGTGCCTGATGCTGTTGTTTTGAGGCACCGAGTATGGAGTCCGCTAGCAATATAGCCTTTGAGTGAGTTGGGGGGTGGGGTGCCTGACCTCTGACCTGGCCACACGGTGATAGCAACCCAGGCTGAGCCCTGGGGCATTGCCAGGCTTATTATAGGAGGAAAGAGCCCAGAGAAGGAAGAGAGAGATTCTCTCAACAGAGAGAGGGAGGCTGGGATTATCTTAATTTCAATATTGGAAGAGATGTGACCTGATTTTATATCTCAAGCTTCTGCAACAGGTCATATTGGTTACAGAAGCATTTTCCCATGTTATCACATACTTTTCATAAATATGTATATTTTAAGGTCTCACCATCCAAACACACTCACTAAATTTAAAGGTTACATACTACATCATTGAATGGCTATATTATTGTTCAGTTAACCATACCCCTACAGTTGGAAATTCAGATCTTTTCCTTTTTCATCATATATTATGATGACTATGATGGTGCATAAAGCTGTTTTTTTGGTTTTAATAATAATAATACTGGTTAGTATTTATGGAGCTCTTTCTACGTACTGACTTGTGGTAAGCATTTTACAAACATTCTTTCATTTAATTCTCATAGCCAGTCTGTGATAGATACTATTATTATTTCCATTTTACAGATGAGAAAATTAAGACTCACAGAGGCTAGTATATTGCCCAAAGTCACCCAATTAAGAAATGGTAGACCCAGGATTTGAATCCAGGGGCATCTGACTTATAAAGTCTATGCTTCTGGTCACTAGGTATGCTCCCTCCTCTATATTTAAGATTATTTCCTCAGCATAGGTTTATAAAAGCAGAATTACTGAGCCAAAGGTCGCATATTCATTTATAAGGCTCTTAACACCTACTGCCACCAGCATGTTTTATATCATCTTCATGAATATTGGGTATTATTATTAAAATAATTAAACACTTGGCTAATTTGACATGCAAACATAGCATCTTATAGTTTTTATTTGATTACTGGAATGGGTATACAATTCCCTACATTTACAAATTAGTTATAATCCTTCTTTTCTGAGTTTTCTGCCCTGCCTTTTGGTTTATTTATCTACCAGGGTCTTGGCATATTTCTCACTGATTTGTACGAACTCTTTACACAAAAATGGTTTTAACTTTTTGTTACATTGCTGCAATTTTTCTCTCTGCTATCTGTCTTCTAATTTGTCTATCAGCTTTAAAGATTTAAGATGCCTTTTCCTCATCTGATTATTGTCCAAATGTGGACATATTTATTCCCCGTCTGATTATTGTCCAAAGGTGGACTTATTTATTCACTGATGAATAGGACTTGATCTGATCGTTAAGCCCATCACAGAAACCCTTGTTAGCATTTATTTATTCTATCATCACCTAGTTAGTGTCTACTTTGTGTAAAGCATTGTGTTAGGTGCTGGGAGCGTCTGTGTGTGCACGGATGGGAGAGGCTGCTTACCCTTCAAGAACTTCAAATCTAGTTGGGAAGTAGGGCCCAGCACACATGTAAAATAATAAAACGACACAGAACAAGACCCCATAATAATGAGCAACAAATACGTTGTTCAGTTAGCATCAAAAATTTAGGTGAAGTAGGAACCCAAATATTATTCATAAAAGTCTACTAAACTCACCCGATTTTTGTTTCAGATAGAGTTGAGTTCAAATGCAGGTACCAACATTTATTTGCTGTGTGATTTTGGATAAGGTACTTAATTTCTGACCCTCTTTTCTGAAAGCTAATTTTTGGAGGGGCAAAAGAATGACTCATCTTATATTTAAATCCAATAAATGCATGCCAGGATGTGAGACACTTTTAGGCAGCTGTGAATTTTAGGGAAAGATTTTATATATATACATGTATTTGTTGAGGAAGATTCGCCCTGTGCCTACCTCCTTTGCCAATCTTCCTTTTTTTTTTGCTTGAGGAAGATTTGCCCTGAGCTAACATCTGTACTAATCTTCTGCTATTTTACATATGGGTAGCTGCCCCAGCGTGGCTGATGAGTGGTGTAGGTCCATGCCCGGCATCTGAACCTGTGGATCCGGGCAACCAAAGCAGAGTGCGCCGAACCCAACCACCATGCCACGGGGCTGGCCCTGAGAGATAATATTTTAATGGGCCGTTCTGGAGTTCCTAAATCATACCAAGTATACGTTTACACCTCCCCTGAATTCAGTAGATGTTTAGAATGCGTCACAGACTGTCCTAGTTACTTCACCTCACTCATTCATGGAACTAATATTTACTGGCACTTAACCAGTGTCAGGCACTAGCGGCCATGGACACTTTTTATACCCTCTTTAAGGTCTATCAGCCTTACCAAAAATTGTCCAAAATCCAGGATACAAAGATTTTCTCTCCAAGCAATTGAAGACCTGTGTACCAAAATAGTTTTTTTAAAAAAGATTAATTGACATATGTAGTCTGATTGCTCATAAGCTCCCAATGGAAATGTCAGTGAGCAGCAAAATGGTGGGCGACAAGAGTCTCTTCAATGAGTTTGTGTTTAGGGGATCTTGTGTGGAGACTGCTCCTGCAGCGTGGCTCGAAGAGTTTCTCAAGAAGTCTGCACCTGGGGTGAGTGCTGCCAGCCCAGTGAGTACTAGTGATAATTACTCCAGAAGGTGATGTCTAAACTGAAGCACCTCTCTCCACTCCTAACTTTCAGGCAAGCCAACTCAGCCTCAAGACCTGGGTCAGTGACAGTGCAACCCCAGAGCTGTAGCCAGCTTTGTCACCCTGTAGCTAGCATGACACGTCCACTTCTCCAGTCTCCCACTAACGCTGAATGTTATCAATGTTTTTATTTTTGCCTTGTGTCAAATATTTTTCCATCTCAACAAATAGACTTCCGTAAAATCATTCTTAATGGGAACATAGTGTTCTATTACCCAGAATTTCTGTAATTTGGCCAACCAATTTCTTATTGGATGTTTAGATCATTTCAATAGTTTGTCTTTTAATTCTTCACGAAACTCAGTTTTATTAGTCTTTTCTTCTCAATTAGTTTCTGGTGAAGCAGCACCAATATGGACTCCCATTCCAGGATAGCAGAATGCAATTTCTCTGCACATCAGCAAGAGATACAATAACAATTCTAAGAATTGTTTGCCAGTATGATAGATAGAATATATAAATGGGATTTCATGATTTAATTTGCATTTCTTTGATCATTGGGAAAAGAAGCACATTTTTCACATTTATTGGCCATTTACACTTCCTCTTTGTGAATTGCCTGTTCACTCTTTTTGCTATTGGTGTGATCATCTTTTTCTTATTGATGCATAAGAGCTTTTTACATATGAAGAACACACATTTAATTTTAAAAGTTAAGATTATAGTTAAAAGGAAAAGTGATCAACATACAAAGAAAGTATAAAAATAACAGTGTCCTGCCTGGTCTCCAGTCTTGTGTTTCTCTAATTCATTGTCCATGTGGAGGTTAGAGTGAGGGCTGTAACATGCAAGTCTGATCATGTCCTTCTCTCTTTAGTAGCTTCCAAGTGCATTAGGATACAGTCCAACTCCCACATGTAGAGTGGGAGGCCTTTTATGATCCTGCTTGCCTTTCGAGACTCACCTTTCCTAATCTCCTACATCCAATTCTAAGAGCCTTTCATATTGAATTAGTTTCAGCTCCCAGGAAGTACCAACCTTTCTCTCTCTTCTGGACCTTTGTGCTATTTCCTCCGTCTGGGCCTCTCTTTCAATTCTTTCTTTTCTGATAAGTACCACTCAACATTCAGGTCTGCCTTGGACACTGCTTTAGATCAGTGGTTCTCAACCAAGGGTGATTTTGTCCTCAGGGGACTTTTGGCGATGTCTAGAGACATTTTTGGCCATCATAGTGTGGGGGAGCTATGCTAACAACATCTAGTGGGTAGAGGACAGGGATGCTGGTGAATATTCCACAGTGTACAGGCCAGCCCTCCCCGACAAAGAATTATCTGGCCTGAAATGTCAATAGTGCTGAGGTTGAGAAACCCTGCTCTATACCTAAAAAGTCTTTAGCAATTTTCCCACCTACTGCCTGCCCACTCTAAGACTGGTTGAGTATCCCTTCCGAGGTCTCCCAGGACACCACCCTGCACTTACCACATTCATAGACCTACTACACTGTATTGTAGTTGCCCTCTGGGCTAGGAGCTTCTTGAGGGAAAGGAACATGTTTTGTTACTCCAGGGCCCCGGGTTGGCTGGATGATTGGCAGGTCCCCAGTGTGGACTGGGGAGACAGAGTGCCTAGATTTGAATATGAAGCCCTGCTACTTACTAGCTGTGTGCTCTTGGGCAAATTACTAACCTCTCTGTGCCTCAGTTTCCTCTTCTGTAAAATGAGAATATTAACAGTACCTACCACGTAGAGTTATTAGGAGGAATACATGGGTCAGTATTTGTAGACTCCTTAGAGAAATAAGCTCTATATAAGAGTTAAAGAAAGGAACAGGAATGAAATAAGCACTCAGTACATCCTTGTTGACTGAACGACTGGTGCAGGCCCCACTGTGGGTTGCTGTTGCTCCCTTTCTTGTCTGTCCCCTGTTTCACTCAGCACATAGTGGTTTCCCCCAAGAATTTAAAAAGTTTCTTTTCTTTGTAGTTCCTAATTTTCCTAGGCTCACATTCTATCTCTAAGTATCTCTGTAGTCATGAGCTGCTAACTGTCCTAAAAAATGTCCCTGTTTCTGTTGTGTAAAGGGGCGAATGAGAGTAAGCCAAAATATGGGATCGCAAACATGCTCACCCCATTTGGGGAACAATTTTCTTTTAAATAAATGGCATATGTGGTTCCTTCGTTTGTATGTGGGCTATACCATGGCGAGACTTTTACAATTGAGTCTATTTGAAAAAGAGAGATTGACGCAAGGTACACGGAGCACGCTCTGCGGCAGCGTTGTGTACTGCCTCAAATCAGTGTCGGCTGTTACATAGTTGAAGTTAATTTGACGTTGAAGTAAACAAATCAAAGTGTGTTTATGGAATAATTAGGCCCTATTCTCAATGCTGTGGCTAAGAAGTTTTGTCACAATTACCGATCAGTGGTTTTCTTTGTTTTGTTTTTGAAATTCCATAGCAACACACAAAAATAAAGCTGTTGTTTTTACACTAGTACTTATGTAATTCCAGTGTCTTGGCGGGCAGAGTAGCCAAGGACGAAGTCAACAAATTCTTGGAGAATCTTCTCATCGTGGTTCTTAGAGCGTAACCTTGGTTGGATCTTTGGAACTCAGCAGGAAAAGGGAGAATCTTTTATAAGTGTGGTTCGATCTTTCAAAATGGCTTTGAAATGCATGCTCCCGGTCATTCCTTGCTTGCATGTGCAACTGTCTCGTGTGTTGTGGCTTTCTCTCCTTGTCACTGGGGCGAACTGGTTCAAGATCTTGTGGAACGAATGCTTCCATCCAGATCAGCAACAAGAAACCTGAGGTGGGAAAGCAAACTGAGGGAGCGTCACGCTTTGTCACTTTTTTTTTAAAGGTTTATTTCAAGGAAGCTCATTAAGCTCCCTAAAGGAGTATACTTAATCATGTATACCACAGAGGGGTCTTTTCATGGGGATACCAGTCGACTGCCTGGAAGGCATATCTAGGAGAAAGGGTCTGCAGGAGGCTGAAGATGTGATGGAGAGGTGGAGGTGGAGATGGGGACCCCTGCCCAGCAAATCTCCTTGAAGTTGTTCTGACCCACTAGAGAGGTTTAAGATTGATCCAACTCTTCTCCTCAGACGCCATCTGCCCAGTGCCTTTCTCAGGGCATTCTGGCGTTTTGGATGGGTTCTTCTGCAAAGAACCTCTCTCTCTCCTGGTCTCCTTTAAAGGGAGGTGTGGATCTTAGCATTAACGTCAGTCCCGTCTTTCCTTCTCTGTTCAGCCCCAAGACTCCCTGCCCTTTGCACACAGCGTCCTGTTTCTCAACAGCGTCCGTCCCCGCCCCTCGAAGCTCTCGCTGCTCACTGAGGACCTTCGTGATCGTGGGCGCTGTGCGACTGTCAAACTCTGGGGCCTGCTGCTGAGTGTTATTTTAATTTCTCTTCATCTAAATTCCTCATAGAGCAGCTTTTGAAACATGAGATTGTCTTATTAAGAGGTACTTATTGTAAAGTAGAGTGAGCTCCACCTTTGATGAAGACAGAAGGGGCCAAGTTTGATGGGTTGGACAGCGTTAGACAAAGAGAGTAATTAATGACTTAATTGCCTCTTCACTCTTCCCTTTTTAAGAAAAGAAAGTTTCTCTTCTTTTCTTTCAAAACTCATCAGCCTGAAGATTGGAATCCCCAAAGCTATTTTACAGTTTAGCGAAAGAAAAAGAAAAAGAGAAAGAAAAGTAAACTGAAACTTGATCTTTCTATTACATTTTCCTGTAACATCTTCCTCACTGTCCAGAATCATCGTCTATTGATTTTACCTTCAGTGGCCTTGGAAGTTGCAGTCATCTGTTTGTAGAGAGTTCAGTACCTTGTATGGATTTCCTTGTGTTGGTTTAAACGCTGATAAGATACGTGGCAAATTAATGAAATAAAAATAGCTTTGTCAATAAACAGAAGAGAAGCCACTTTCAACATTTGTCCGGTACCCATTGTTTTTCAGGGCCTAGACAAAATTAGTGGGTAGGATTAAAGAATATATTTGTCTTTTATCCCATGTTTGAGGACTTGATCACAGAGGCATGGTTTAATCCGAACATCAATAGCACCTCGTCAATTCCGTCAGAGACAGCTGTCAAAGTGGACTTTGGGTTTGTTAGAGCTTTGTATTTTATCCTTTTTTAAGGTCAGGGAGTATTTTCTTTGATTTTTGATGCTGAAATCTTTCTTAATCTGCTAAACTTGAGAAACATCTGTTAAGATTTAATGGGATGGCTTTTGTGTTAAAATTAGAGGCCCATCTTGCAAATCTTTCCACCTCCTTTCCTTCCTTTCCCACTCCACAATTTGAAAAACAGGGAACTGGGACAGAGGACATAAGGCACACGCCCCCCTTATCAGACAGAAGCCCTTCTGGTCAGTGTGTGAGAGAACCGGTCAGAATGACTCTCGGGCCGGGCACAGAGCTGCTGAATGCTGAAGGCTGTGAAACTGCTGTTCAATTTTATTTTGTTTCCTGGTGACATTAGTGATTTTCCCGTAGCACATCACTTAGCCTGGTATCTGAGTGGCAGATTTATGGATCCCAGTGAATAATGAGACAAAAATCATGTAAGGAAGAGAAATAGCTGGAAATAGGAATTTTAACCTTTCCCCGTAAGCCTCCTTGTTACTGGAGTGCATCGTGTCAACAAAATTTAGTCGTTAAAGTAGCTGGAGGTACAGTAACAGCATCTAAAAATATATGCCTCCAACTACGTATAGACAGCTGTCATGTCTGTTGACAGAATGTATTAGTCATTATCCTCATCAGTAGACACAAAATCATCGCAGTTTTCATCATGGAGGCATTTCATACCACATAATTGCTAGTGATTTTGGAAGTCCCCTGATAAAGTCACCACCATTGTAGTCACGGTGGTTTCATTTGCTTGCTTTTTATATTCTTAACCTGGATGCTAACACCTCAGCCAGAGCTCTTCACAGGGAAGCATTAAAAGGCTTCTATTTATTGCTTCGGACACATTTCCACCTCCCCTTGCCATGGAAATACAGGCTGGAAACTACTGTCCTGAACAAAGAAGGTGGTCCAAGACCTTTCACATTGAAGGTGCCAATATCCGAACTGAACCTTCCATAAACGCCGTGTTAGAGAAACGTGTCTAACTCCTGAGAACTGGACTTGTACTGTCATTCAAGGATTTCTCACTTCTCCTCGAAGGCGGGAAGGAACCCCGCTCCCCACTGCCTGCAGAGCGTGTGGGAGGTAGTGGCAGGATGCGGGTTTTGGGAGGCAAGAGAATTTGCAATGCCACGTTTAGGAGCCGTGTGACTTTGGGGACCTTATTTAACTGTTCTGAGCCTCAGATTCTCAGTGGAAAATGAGGATGATTATAACTACCTTACAGTTTTATTCAAGCATCCATGGAAGCCCCTAGAACATGTCTGTGTATAATAGATGATTGAAAAATACTAGCTTCTCTGTTTTCCTTCCCTAACCCCTGCACTCTCCCGCCACTGAGTTCTTACCACCGTCCTCTCACCACCTCAACACATGCATGCACTCTTGTTCCCGTTTCTGTTGGAAGGCCTCCCCAGAGCTGGTACCAGATTTACTCATGAAACGGGGCTAGAACAGCAGAGTCAGCCCTCCCACCCCTATTTTTTGGCCCTTCTCAAGTTTGGCGAGGGGAGAATTCTCATTGTTATAAACAGGAACAAAATATTAACAGTTATCACTTACTGTATGGGGCATTGTGTGAAAAGCTTACATATATTATCACATTTCATCCTCATGGTGACCCTATGAAGTAGATACAATTCTTATCCCCATTTTACAGGAAGGAAGCTGAGACCCAGAGAGACTGAGTCACTTGCCTACAACCACACAGCTGAGACTGGAGAGACCTGGCCTTGACCCAGACAACCTGTCTCCAGAGGCAGCAGGCACCCCATGCTCCTATAGCAAGTGAGCCCCAGAGTTGGGCACGGGCCTGGAGCCCCATTAGCTGCATCCTTGCAGCCTTTTTTGGTTTATCATGCACTGTTTCCCAGAGCCTTAGTCCCCACTCCTCTCAGCTGGGCGGAAGGACTCCTGTGAGGCTGAGATGGAGCAAGGCCTGCTCTGTAGGGAGGCGTGTTACTGTTCACCAGACAGAGGGTCCTGTCAAAGGTTGTTGTTTTTCCCCCTCTGCCTCTTCCTCCTACTTCTGACAAGGTTTTCAATTAGCAGCTTGTAGAGGCCCAGCCTGTGGTCCTCATTTCATTCAATATGCATAACTGAATTCCCCTGGAGGGGATTGACAGGCAGAGGGAGAAGGGGAGCGGGGAAATAAAGGCCCCTTGAAAAAAGGACAGAAATGTGCTGTGGGTGCAGGCTGAAAGCAACGCCTCGTTGAAACTTATGTGGGGTCAGGGGTCATTTGGGAAGTGACTCTCACAGAGATGAAAGCGGGCAGCTGCTGAAGGATATGGGGCCACTGGGGTGCTTGTTGCACTGCTTCACCTTGTTTCTGGTTTCTAGTAGAATGTAGACAGAAGCTGGAGCAGGCAACTGCTCAGACCTATTAGCACTTAGGAGGAAGTAATTTCCTCTCCATTTTGGAAGGTGAAGGCATCTCCCAGATCCCTGGTGGCTTCTCCCAGTGGAAGGCCTTGTTCATCTTGAGGTCTGGACTGCTTATTTAATGCCTCGGTTGAATTGAACCAGCGCCCTCCTCTCTGTCTAGGGCAGGGGGGCTGCCACTGTTTCTGCAGCGATTCTTCTGGCTGCTTTCTCTTGATTGCCAGGCTGTGTCCACGCTTTACCTGGGAGCCACGTTACCTTTCTTTTTATCTGTCAAAAGCAGGATTGTTGTTCTAAGGAAAAAAACAAAATCAAGAAACGCGTGCTTCCAAACACAAATGCTACACATTGGCTTCCTCCCTCCAATGCAGAGCTCATGATCTGCCTGAGCAGAAGGGCCCTTGAATTGGATGATGGAAATGTGCTGTAGGACAGGCTGAAAGGAGAATCCTGTTTGAACTTATGTGTGGCCAGGGATCATCTGAAAAAGATGATGGATCAAAGCTAAATTCTGGTTTCTAAATAGAGGGAAAGGGGACTTTTTAAAGAGGGTGTGAGCAGCCTTTCAATTCCCAGTATGGGGTTTATATCCTTTTCTTAGGGTCCACAGATACAGTTTGCTCTTAAAGAGGCCTGTGGGCCTGGATGCATTACTAGCGATCCTGAGAGGGCCTGACGTCTGGGGGTCAGAAAGAAAAGGTTCTAGAAGTCTGGGGGCAGAGACCCAGCTCCTTCCTCAGGGTCTGACAGGCTTGTGGGTAGCAGCCACAGGCATATAATAAGGAATCAGACCCTTCCCTCCTCTTCCCTCCCCACCTCTTCCCTCCCCCGACCCCTGCTTCCCTCCCCTTCTCTTCTCACCCTTCCCCTCTTCCAGCCTCTCCTCTCCCCACTCCACCAGCAAAAACATCCTCTTTCCCAGCCAACTTTTTGTTGAAGGCTCTTTGGAGTAACTCTTTCCCCCCAGGACAGATGTGAATCATCCTGTGTGGGGTGTATAGTCATGTAACAGAACATGTGAAAACAAGCCCTTGAAGAAGCTGGACTCATGGCCGCCCACTGCCAACATTTTCTAGGTGAGCACGATTGAATTACATGGGTGCACAGTGCAACCGGACAAGAACTGCCCATGTTGAGGACGGTGAGGGCGCGAGTGAAAACCTGCTTTCCAGCAAAGAGTGACTGAATCTGATGATGTTTTCCTAGACACAGTTTCAGCTTTTAAAATCTCCTGCCAATCAGGCCTTTCCCATTCTGGGCAAGTGGGTTCTCCCCTCCTCCCTCATCTGACATCCCTGCCACCGCCCACTGATTAGGCAGGAGTCAGGAAATGGGCCGCCCGCTGCCTGGGGCAGGCTGATTCGAGGGGGCATTCATCGGAGGTTTGGGTGTCCCCAACTGGTAACTACACTTGCTGTTGTGAGCCCCATACATAAAAGCAAAAGTATCACATTTTCCTCTGAATTCTTGAGGAAATTGCTCTCATATACAACACCAACCTTTGGCTGTGTGACAGACACGGAGAGTCGTTTGCATGCCATTACCAGGCTGTAAAAT
Organism: Equus caballus; assembly: GCF_041296265.1. Lineage (NCBI taxonomy): Eukaryota > Metazoa > Chordata > Mammalia > Perissodactyla > Equidae > Equus > Equus caballus. Next base: position 51,907,713 of record NC_091698.1, on the reverse strand, counting down.
CTGGTCGGGGCTGCCTTTTCCGAGTTTGCAATCTTTTGGGATCCTTGGAGGTCACCGTGGGGGTCAGGTTTGTTTAGTCTGGTCGGTAATGGTGTAAAGTGGCCTTGACTGTCGAGCCTACCTCAATAATGCCCTATCTGTTTGATACTTCACCAGTCCCTCTAGCTTGTATATATGTTTCACTTTCTAATATTCGAAGTCGAATTGGATTTCATTGTTAATAGAAGGCAAATTATTTCAAAAAACAGCCTCATCTCGCTTTGAAAATTAGCCAGAGTTCAGAGGGCCCCTGCTTTTTAATGGGGAATCTAAATTTTCCCTGGGAAAACGGCATGGCACCCCTGTGTCTTTGTATTGCATGTTACCGTCTCTTTGAAGAGATTCATTTGAACATATACTATTTTTAAAACTTTTTATCGAAGTATAATATACACAGAGAAAACCTCATACATCCTAAGAGTACAGCGAATTTTCACAAACTGAACATACCCTAGCAACTGGCCCCCAGGTCAAAAACCAGAACCTCATCTGCCTTCCAAGGGACCCCTTCGTGGCCCTCCATTTGAGCATATACAATTTGAAGTTTCTCTTGTTTATAATTTACTCAGGGTTTTCCATCTTGCAACTTATTCCTCTTTTCCTGATGGTGCAACGTTCTCTGAATTGTCACAAACCAATCAGGAGGGGAAAGGGTCTGAGTAATAATAAACAGTGCGTTTCTGCAATCCTTGAATTTGGCATTGTCATGTCCTATGGAACTTTGCAAATTCACCAATACCTTATTTAAATAGGGTACATTTTTATACGGATCCCTCTAGAAACTCAAATCATGCTCCTTTACATATTTCATGCAATAAAAACCTGGTTTCACAAGATTAGTCTAAACGGCATGAGTTTGTCTATCTAACTCATACCCTAGTTTTGTGAAACACTATCGAACCCACTTTATAAACGTTAAGTGATTCCGGCCTTGAGGGTGGAGAGGATAGTGGTGGAAGAAAGATGCTCATTGCAAAAATTTTTGCTTGGAGGCTTTTAGGAGTAAATAGTTTCTCCTCCCCCATCTCTTTGTATTTAGAAAGGAATCTTGTTTGAAGCCCTATAGATGGATTTCCCCTCCCCCACTTTAAAAATAGTTCAATTCCTTTCTTGCTAAGCTCCTCAGCTCCCAGCACAGCTTTCATTACAGCAACATAAATAAAAAGTGACATAAAATTATACAGCCCTGTGTAAAGTAGTTTAAGGAAAATGTCTTTTATGGCAGCTTTTATGGTTTCACCAATTAGTTATTAGATTTTCTCCATTTTTAATTTGATGTCCTGCGTGTGCTTTCTGAAAGGTTTCTTCCCCCTTCTTCATCTCCTGGCAGGAATAGGGCTGGCGGGCGTTGAGCTCCCGCTTAGCTGACTTTCTTGTTTTGCGAAGGCATTTCTCTACAGCCTGTTGCTAGATTTGGGCAAAGCAATTTCCTCGGGAGGGAAGCCAGCGCAGAGCCATTTTCAAGGGAGCAGAGTGTCACCCCCTTATTAACACGCTGTGTCCTCTGCAGCCGTGGGCCTGTCTCCCGCGGAGGGTAGCTGCAGGCTGGCCTGATCACACCACAGCGGTCAGACCTTAAACTGATAAATCCTGAGTTTTTAGTAACTTTCCAAACATTCCCGGGGAGTGAGAATAACAGAGATTTACTCCTGCCAAAATTTAATCATGCAGAAAAAGTGAAATCTAGATCAGCGTATAGATTATTTTTTAATGTGATCGCTCGACAGCGGAGGGCAAGGAAGCCAGAAGTTGAACACTGAGCGTGGCCGCGTCTAGACCATTGCAATTTGATTCATTTGCGAGAATTCTATTAGGTTTTCGGCTTGGGCTTGGGCCGGGCTGTTCTGTTTGGGAGTGCATGATGTCATTGTGTCAAGCGTGTCACGGCCAAGGCATTCTGGTATTTATGTTGGCTTCAGATCTAGCCCGGAGTACATGGCAGGCTCAATTTATTGCTACTTTAACTTTGTTTAGTCATGGAGAGGCTTTATTTATGTTGGTAAATTTCAAACAGTGGCCAACAGTGACCGCACAATGAAAAGGCCTGCAAGATTCATCATCGATAAATCACCTTGTTGCTGAGTTTCTTTAATTAAGGAAAAACTCCGTCTGTTGATCCCTGTGGTTGCTGGAAGGAAGGCAGGGTGGGGAGCGCTTTGATTAATCCATCTATCAGCCGGGCCTTGGAAAGCGAGTCTCCTGTTTCTGATTGTAGCTGGGCAAAGACCTAAATAAAAATTTATCTTGTCAAAACCTATGGGCTAACTGAAAGCAAATAAAGAAGTTTTATGGCATCCACATAAAGTTAAATAAATAGCGAGAAAGTGCAGTGCGTCCTACGGACATTTTTCAGTACAGTACGTGGCTGTTCTTTGGGGAGAGCTCATTAACTTAAAAAAAATTACCTTTAATGGGCCACTCATTATCGTCATCGTCAAATGCTTCGCTTGTCTAACGTTCCAGTGTTTAATATCTGATTAAAACCAAAGACTGGGGCTCCTGGCTTGGTGCTGTTGGAACTGCTCCTGATGGTAAGCACAGCGAGTTTCTAAGGGCAAATATGGACACTGTGAGCACCATTGCAAGTGTCAGGGGCTCTTTTTTTCACTGATCCCTCTAGAAGGTTGTCAACCTTCCTACTGATGACATACTATAGGGGGCAATGGGTGAAGCTTTTCATGTCTGACTGAATAAGAGACCTCATCTTTGGTTGAACTTAGCTTTCCCATAGGGGATTCCCTCTGCTGGGAAAAGTCTAGAACAATATATAAGGATTGGAAGGTTCTTTTCACTAAATGCAGTTGAAGCAGACTTCTCCCTGAGCTTGGGCTCATGGTAGAGTACATTTTATTTCTAGTTGAAAAATGTCTTTGCATCAGACAAAAGACAGCAGCTGGTGATGGAGAAGGCCAATTTTATACTAGAATGGGCTTAAGATTATTTGCCTTTCCTTTTGAGGTTATAGAAAGGGTGCTTTCTTGATACAAAGCTTCAGGATCCAGTCATAGGAAAGTTCAATTTCTCAAGCGTCAAAATGTATCATGCCCCAAGTCTGGCAATCAGCCCCTGTCCATTTGATGGAGTTGCACAATAAATCTGGGCTTGGGGGAGAAAGGAACATTTTGAGAAGCATCTCCTGTGGGATCCTGGTGCTGTAGGCTACTTTGGGAGATGACATCCTTGTGTTGACAGACTAAAGCTGCTCTTGGATTTAGCTGATGGTTTTGCAAGTTCTTGGCTCCTTTCCTGCCTCCTGTCAGAGTCTTGTCTGTTAATGAGTCAGGGCTCCCCATGACTGAGGGTGGTGGCCATGGTGATGGTTGTGGTGATGGAGTGTGAGAAGCAAGGCTGTTCTGCCAGCATCTGGTTAGGAGAGGTATGGAAGCCAGGCCTTTCCTCCCATTGACAAGACAAAAATTTGCTCAAAAATGGGGTAATTTCAAAATAGAGGTCACAATTTGAACCATAGAAATTGGTCATAGATTGGTGATAATTTCCAGCCACTTTGTAATGACTGTAACTCATGCACTTTCTATCGTCTTTAACTCCAAGATCTAGTTCAAGGCTATCCTGGAGTCATCTCAGTTTTCCTCTTGCGTAACAAAGGGCACCTCAGTTTTCCCCAGCATGGAGGTCAGAGATTAAGAACAGGGCAACAAGTATATGTTAAGCTCTCGCTAAATGAGTCTAGCAAGTGTGCAGCAGTGTGGAGACCCTGAAGAATCCTAAGTCACGGCCTCTGACCTCCTTGAGGAAGGGAGCATTGATGGAACTGTCAGATGGAAAGTGAGGACCCCTCTAGGGTGCAATCGTGAAACGTCATCATCCTTTCCTTCCACGCCTGGGCTGTGGGGCTAGTTCTCCGTCCCCAGGTGAGATCTAGGGCAACTTCTGCCACTTTCCTGGTCACTCCATGATCTTTTGTTTGCGAAAACGTTCTGCTTCAGTATTACCATAGTGCTTTTCAACCTGGGCTGCCCATCAGAACCACCTGGGCAGATTTTAAAAAATATCAATGTCCAGGATGCCCCCCAGACCAATGAAATCAGCATCTCTGGGGATGAGGCCCAGACATCAGGACGTTTAAAAGCTCCCCAGGTGATTCCAATGGGCAGTCAAGATCGAGAACCACTGAAATGAAATGAGCGCTTCCAGAGAAATAATGAAAACTTCAAACTTGATTTCAGATGAAAGCTTCTCCTCTTTTCTTTCTCTGGCCTGCCGTTCTGCGTTGGGGACATAGGTGTGGGAATCTTCTACTTCTCACCTTACAAGTCTTTTCCTCCCCGTCAGCTCACTCACCAAAGTTGCTGACTGCTCTGCGGTTGAGGTGGTGGCGGAGGGAGGAGAGTAATGGCTGGAAGGGTCTAATGTGACTAGCATCAGTGCTATCTGACATGGCTTCCTCTGACGGTGGCAGGTGTTTTAAGCCGATTCATTTTGGGGGTGGGGACAAGCATCTGTATATTTTCAGAGACTGACTTCCATCTCTGGGAATCTCTTCTCTGCTGTTCCATTGGTTTTCCAGCAACCTGATTCACATAGAAAGACTCTTCTGGTGTCCCAGTGCCTTCCCAGGAGGCCATCTTAGGCAAAGCCCCTTTGGGATGGTGCTGGGGTTGGCTCTCTCTCAGTCAGGTGGGCCATCCCCTCCTCTCTCTGCTTTCAGATCAGGTAGCCACCGTTTCCTCTTAGGCTAGTCAATGCAGGGTTCTGGCACCAGCGCCTGGTGTCCTACAGACTTCAGGGGACACTGGATAAGCTTAAACTGGTCCCCTTAAAGCTCCTTCTACTAGGCTGGAGGTGAAGGGAAGCATCACTTTAGCAGAAAACATTAGTTGTTCCCCAATATTTGTTCTACTTCTTTCCACAGTGCAAACATGGCTTCCCAGAATAAAGACTGTTTCCCAAGTTCCCTTGTGGCTAGACATGGCCGTGTGACTGAATTCTGATCAACAACATATTGAGTGGAAGTCATGTGGGCAATTTCCAGGAAATGTGTTCAAAGGGAGAGGACATTCCCTTCTCCCCATCCCCCTTTTCTATTGGATGGAATGCAGTTGACTGGGCTGGAAGAGTCATCTTAGTCCCAGAAGTGGAAGTGGCCTGTTGACAAGGTAGAGCAACAATCTAGAAGGGTCTGGGCCCCTGATGAGTGTGGAACCAACATGCACAGAGCGGCCACTGAAACTTCCATGTGTGAGAGAAATAAACTTTCATTCTTTTAAAACTCGCTGTTATTATGGCTTTTCTGACACAACTGAAACTAATTCTAACTAATCCAGAATTTTGTCCTGAAATAGAGTGTTAAACATGAGCTTAGGCAGGTGGCAGGCCACAAGGACAGATGTTGCAGGCTAGATAGGTGGTGACCTCTGTTCTGTGGTGACAAAGCATATGGTCAAATTGTCTTCTGCTGTACCTTGGTAGGCTACTCTGGTGGACCAGTGGTTAAAATTTGGTGATCTCATAGCTGTTGCCTGGGTTCGTTTCCTGGTAAAGGAACCACACCATTTGTCTGGCGGTTGTTACACAGTGTTGGCTGTGTGTTGTGTGATGCTGAAAGCTGTGCCACTGGTATTTCAAATACCAGCAGAGTCACCCATGGTGGACAGGTTTCAGTGGACCTTCCAGACTAGACAGACTAGGAAGAAGGACCTGGCCACTCAATTCCAAAAAAATTGGCCACGAGAACCCTATGAATAACAGCAGAGCATCATCTGACGTAGTGCCAGAAGCTGAGAGGAGGGCACGAAAAGACCGAGCAGGGTTCTGCTCTACTGTGCACAGGGTTGCTAGGAGTCGGAATCCACAAGGATCAAGGCTGCCCCAGCGAGAGAAGCCCAAGGCGTTCTGCCCTACATACTGATCTATATTATCCTCCAGGAAGCATAGGACGTCCTGACCTGGTTCGACCTGATTCATATCCAAAGTTATAGGACCACCCACTAACCAGACCCCACCTGCACTGATACCATTTTAATGAGTTTTTTACATGATCTTTCCTTTGTCTTGTGAAGAAATAACTCATATACCTATGCCTTATAAATTTAGCCCTACTTTCAACCCATTAGAGCTCTTCACTGCCCATGGGTCCTGTCCCCACGCTGTTCTCTGAATAAAGGAGCACTACTACCAGACGTTGAGAGTCCAAGAAATCTTTCTTTTGACTCCTCGGCTTGCCAAGCCTGCATCAATGGCACTAACAACAAATACTTTGGAAGGCAGGCCACCTATTAATGGAAATGGTAGAAAAAAGGCCGGAATGTTGGTGTTGGCTGCTTCTTGCCACTTTGAGCCAAGTCCTACGAAAGAGTGGAATTCAGCGGAGGGCTAGTGAGTCTGCAAACAGAGATGGAAGGAAATATGGCTTTGCTGAGAGAGGCACTTTGTGCTGCAGCCTGCTTTCTAATTTAACCGAGAGTCTGGCAATTGAGGTTTTTGAAGTGTTGAAAAAGCTAACTGTGTCTGTAACCCGAATTGAAGCAGTCCTGAGAGTTGGCCACAAAATGGCAGCCTTGATAGACAGCGCTGTAGCCCCAAGCCTTCTTCAAGCAACTTCCTTTGGGAGTTCTCTGCCGTTCGGTGGGAATCAGCTTAGCTGGCTGTAAAACTCAGAACCCACTGAAGCCTTTTGTTTCCACTGTTGAGAGAGGAGTGTGGCTGGAACACAGGCCGGTAAATAAAAGGCTTTAGGCTTAAAAACTCTGACTAGATGAGATCCTTCACTGTGGTTTTTCACACATAGAAACAAACAGACTAGAAATCTACTAAGATTTTGAAGGAATTGTATTGGGGAAAAAAGCCTGTAAGCGTCAACCTCTGCAGTAATGCCTGGGTTCCCAAGCCTGCATGAGCAGAAAGAGGGTGTGAGAGGGTCGTGTGCAGAAACAGGGCCACAATTCTCTTCTCCTACACCACACTGCCTCGGCTGCTCTTTGTGAGACTGCCTGGACAGGGCTACCTCCTGCTGGTGACCCCTCTGCTACTACCATATTGACCTCAGGAGGAATGGACCCTGTTTTTACCATTGACTACTGTATTTCAAGCATGGGACCAGTCCCTCCGGGAATTATCCCCCATAATCCTGACAGGACAGCAGAGACCAAGAGGTAACGTCACAGGAGTTTTCACAGAAGGTTCCTGGACTGTGGAGAGGAAGGGCACCTGCACAGTAGTTAACTGTGGCCCTGGCTCAGGACCATCTTCAGGGTGTCTCAGCAGACCAGCTCCAGCCTTATTCCTGTTTTGCCACCACGCTGCTGGCCCCACAGAGAGCAGAAAGATTTCTCTTGTCCTTGCTATGCAGAAGTGTGGTCCAGGGATGAGCAGCAGCATCACCTGGGAAATTACTAGAAATGCAGACTCTCAGGCCCCTCCCTAGACCCACTGAATCATAATTTCAACAAGAGTTCTAGGTGATTTTTAGGCACATTAAAATTTAAGAAGCTACTCTAGTCTAAGGCTTGCCTCTGGAGCCCTTGTGATATTGTGACTTATAATAAGAAATACGTATTTGGTATATGGTGATGGGTAAAAATTAGGCCAGTGGTGGTGAGAACGATGTAGTCTATACAGAAATTGGTAAATAATAAGGTACACCTGAAATTACACAATGTTATAAACCACTATGATCTCAATAAAATAATTGAAAAAAAAAGAAATACATATTTGGTCTGTGTCCTCTTCCTGGCAGAGCTCCTAAAACCCTTGGAATTTCCTTAGTGATGACAGTGATAAAGGTGTCTTTTGTTACATGAATGAGGTGACTTTTGGACCTCACCTAAGGACGGGGCATGGTTGCCAGGGTACCCAACCATGTACTGAGAGGGTCGGAACTTTCAGTCCCACCCCCTAACCTCCGGGGAGGGAAGAGGGGCTGGAGGTTGAATCCATCAGTCATGCCTATGTAATGAAGCCTCCATAAAACCCCCAAAGGACTGGATTGGGAGAGCTTCTGGGTTGGTGGAGATGTAGAGATTCGGGGAGAGTGGCTTCCTCTGAGAGGGCATGGAAACCCCTTGTCCTTTCCCCATATTTTGCCTTGTGTATCTTCCATCTGGCGTTTCCTGAGTTATATTCTTTTATAATAAACTGGTAATCTAGTGAGTAAATGGATTTCCTGAGTCTTGTGAGCTGCTCTAGCAAATTAATTGAACCCGAGAAGCGGGGTCATTGGAACCTCGAATCTGTAGCCAGTTGGTCAGAAGCACAGATATCAACTTGGGCTTACGTCTGGCATCTGACGTGTATGGAGTCTGATGCTATCTCCAGGTAGATAGTGAACTGAGTTGAATTCTACGACACCCAGCTGTTGTCTAGAGAATTGCTTGGCGGTGTGAGGGACCTCCTCTGCTCTCCCAACACGCACATTGAAATTGGTGATCAGAACTTTTTTGTCCTCATTTCCTGTTCCAGGTTTGAACTCTACCTGGGATGAGTGACAATGGGAACATCTGGGTTTTTTTTCAGAGAAGAATCCACCCTTATGGTGTTGTGGCCCTTTGGGCTTACTAAGACGGTCATACAACCCCAAAGCGAGTACACATCCCCAAATCCAGGCTGTTCAGCTTTATAAATGTCAACTATGGGGCATCAATAGCCCAACCCAGGTAAGGCCTAAGCCACTTCCTTTTATTTTTCAATATTCTTTTATTACAAAAGTAATATTAAAGTGTTAACATTTAAGACAAAAAATGAGTTTTATGTAAGTTGACATTACCTTCTCATCCTTGTCTACATACATGTTCAGTTTTTACATATTTGATTCAATATTTTATGATTCAATTTTATATTCTGCATTTTCATTCAGTTTTATACCTAGGTATGCTTCTATTCTGCTATAGTCATTTTTTCTTTGCCATAACCTGTATTCTCCAATTCTTGGCCCTCTGAGTTTACTACTGTTAAAAGTCTGATTTACATCTTTGCACACTTATTTCCATCCTTATCCCAAGATAAACAAATATGTATATGTCAAGGTTTTTTTTCCTCCCATAAAAACAGGATTGTACTAAGCATGTAGATCAACTTAATTTTTTCCTTAACTACATATCATGGAAGTCTCCCCAGGTCAGTAGGCATAGAGATAACTCATTTTAAAAGATCGTTGTATAATATTTCTTTGTATGGATGCATTACGATTTACTCAACTCTTCCCTTATTGATGAACATCTGGGTTGTTTCCAGTTTTTCCAGTTATGTATTTCCTTGTCCATAGAGTCTAATATGCTGCTGTTACTTTTACCCGTAAAGACAGATGCCTAGAAGTGATATTGGTGAGTCACAGGATGTATAGGTCAGAGTACACTAACTCCCATAACAAATAGGCCCACCAATATGTAACGCTTCAGATATATTAAAAGTCCAGGTTAGTTTCAGAAACTCAGCAGTCTCTGCTCCACATAGCCATTCAGGGGCCCAGGCTGTGGGGGCTCTGCTACCTTCAACAAGTGACTCCAACGTCATCCTTGAGCTAGTCACCTGCTGCAAAACAGTCCAGCAAATGTAGGTTAGGTGTGTCTGGGAAGAAGAGAGACAGGTTTTGTGAAGAGCTAATGAGTTTCTGCCAAAGAGAAAATGTATTTTTAGTTTAAATATATATTACCGAGTTTCTTTTACAAATGGTAGTAACAATTTACATTCTTACCAGCAATATCTGGGAGTGCTCACAACCCTGAATCTTTGCCAGTAATAGATAGTATCATTCTTTAAATTTTTCCACTTCTGATGTATGAATAATAGTACTGCCTTAATCTTCATTTCCCGGGATAGTAATGGTTGAATAACTTTTCATGAGTTTCACAGTCATCTGGCCAATTCGTTTCCATCTTTTTAAATTTTACTCTTCGTTTTCTATTTGTCTTACCTTTTTCCTATGTTCCTTTTTATCTTTTTTTTGGTGTTATTTTCGATGAACTACTTTTTATCATTTAATTTCTCCCCTTTATTAGTTCGTTAATTTCAAATTTTGTCTTACTACTTCTTTAGAGGTTACCCTAGAATTTAAACATGCCTCCTTGACCTATAAAAGCTCATATAATATTGCAGGTGGGGCTCCCCAGGAGACAGACTTTGAGATGAAGACCCGTGGTCAGGAAGTCTACTGGGGGGATGCTCTTGGGCTTGTCACCAGTGGAAAGGAAAGAAAGGAAGCAGGTTTGGCAGAGGGGGAAGTTGGGTTGTGATGCAATTACGACAAAGGCCTAAAGCCATTCCCAGGGGACCTCTGAAGCTGGATGGCCCTTCAGAGTTGTCTTGAGTTTGGGTGAGAAGGCCAGATTTTTATATCAACACATTGACTAGTCACTGGATACAGGCTACCCTGAGAAGCGGGCATGTCGTTGGGCAAGGTGGCCTTCTTAAGCTTTCGGCAACTCCCAAAAAGAGATGACAACTGAAGGAATAGATCTTTACGTCTTGAAAGAGGGGTGGGTCTAGGTAGTACAGATTTGATTGTACTACATATAAATTCTTTTATCCGTTCCCAGGCAATGCAAGGACTTTCAAACATTTTAACATCTCTTGACTCTTTTGATTTTGTGTTATTATCATCATTTATGTTTATTCTATCATATTAAATCCTATCATATTAATATTATTGTTCTTTCATTATATATTCATTTAGGGTTACCCACTCATCCTTTAGGTTTACTTACTGCTTTTGTGGATCTTCATTTCTTTCCGCATCTCTGAGCATCCATTTGGGATCCTTTTCCTCTACTTGAAGAATTCTCTTTAGAATTTTCTTTAGTACAGGTCCGATGGTAATAAATTATCTTTAATTTTCTTTGTCTTAAAAAATCTTTCTTTCACTCTCCTTCTTGAGGAATGTTTTCCTCAGTGAATGGTATAGATTTCCAAGTTGGCAATTACTTTCTTTCATCTGAAAATGTCATCATTTTGCCTTAATTCTTTAAGTATATTTTTACTAGAATTCTTGGTTGACAAGTTTTTGTTTCAGTTCTTTAAATATATTACCACTGTCTCTTGCCTCCTACTTTATATGGAAAGTCAGTGGTATTTTTAATCATTGTTCTGTATGTTATATATATTTTTCTCTGGTTGCTTTCAAGATTTCCTTTATTTTTGGTGTTCAATAGATTGAGTTTGGTGCAGTTGGTGTGGTTTTCTTTGTATACTCCCTTCTCATGGATCACTAAGTTTCCTGAGTCTGTAAATATATGTCTTCCACTAAATCTGGGAAAATTTCAGCAATTATTTCTTTAAATATTATTTATGCCCCAATCTCTCTTCTTCCGGGATTCTAGTTACATAAATGTTAGGGCTTTGGATATTATCCCACAGGTATTTGAGGCTCATGTTCTTGGGTGGAGTCTGCCCTGTGCATGCGGTTCAGTTGTCCACCAGAGATTTGGGCAGAGTTTAAACACAGAAATTGTGGTTCCCTTTTCTGGCTCTTTTCTTTCTGGAATTTCCCTCTCACTTTCAGTGACTATGATTACTCCAAACTAATATCTTCTGGGGTTTTTTTTCAAGCCAATAAAGTTATGGATTTTCTAGTAGAGTTCTATTGGATTCACTCTGCTCAGCACTGACTTTGGCCTACACTGACCCAAATGCCATAAAAATGGGTAACTCGTCTTATGCTGTTCCTCCTTCCCAAGTGTCTACTCTCCTCCACAATCTGCCTGCTTTCATTCACTCTCTAGTGCCTTTGAGTTGTTGTTTACTTTCTTGAATTTTGTCCAGAGTTTATAGTTGTGATCTGTGGGAAATTTGAGTATGGGAGGAGCTACTTCACAATATTGGAAGTAAAGCCCAGTTTCTTCTCTTAGTGCCTTGAAAATACCAATCCATTGTCTCCTGGCTTCTATTATTTCTATTGGGAACTCTGTTGTCAGCCTTATTGTTGTATTGAAGATAATGAGTCTTTCCCTCCTCCCTCCCAAACCTGTCTGCATTTAGGATTTTCTCTTTGTCTTTGCTTTTCAAAAGTTTTACTATGTTTGTTAAGATGAGGAATTCCCCACACCCCCTTTTTTGTTTGTTTGGGATTTACAGCACTTCTTGAATTTGTAGCTTTCTTTCTTTTGTCAATTTTAGAAAATTCTTAGTCATTAGCTCTTCTGTTAGTGCTCCTGCTTTATTCCCTCCCTTCTCTACCTCCAGGACTTCAACTGCATGTATTTTTTTTTTTTTTTTTTGACTTTCCATCATTTTTTTCTTTCTGTGCTTCAGTCTGGCTGTTTTCTTCTGACCTATCTTCCAGTTAACCAATTCTCTTTTCAGCTGCTGCTAAGTCCCACTCTTGAATTCTTGATTCCAGTCACTGTATTTTTCACTTTTAGAATTTATACTTGATACTTTCATGAAAGTTTACAATTCTTTGTCAAAGTTCTTCATCTCCTCCTATAATCTCTTGAAGAAATTATTCTCAGTTACTTTGTAATCTGTGCTTGAAACTCAAACATATGGATCTCATGTGAGTCTATTTCTACTGTCTGTTTTTTCTCTTGGTTTTGGGCCATTTGGTCTCTTTGCCTAGCATGCCTGGACATGCATAGAAAATTGTAGAGCTAATTTCAGGTTCTGTATGATGTTACATTCTTTCAGAGAGGATCTATTTTGTGTCTGGCATGAAGATATCCTAGGGCCAGATCACCTTGACCAAACCTGAGATTGAATTCATTTGAAGCTAGGCTTCACATTTGGAGGGCAGATCTACTTATGTTCATCATTATGCCTAGAGTAGAACCACTTTAGAGTTTCAACTGGAAACTTCATGTGTTTATCAGGGCCCCTCCTCTTTGGTGATCTCTGAACTCCAAGTTTTGTTTCCTTCTCTTTCTGAGACTGCCAGATGCTCTGCCTAATCTTCAGCTAACACTTTCTGCTCAATCTCGCAGCCTCTCAGCTGTTGCTTTAAAACCAGTAAATGTCTGGAAGGCAAAAGCAGTGTCAAATATTGGACTCATTTCTCTGCGCTTCGTTTCAGGAACTTGGCTCCTCTAGTCCTCATAGGCTTGGTAGCTCTCTGAAGCCTTCAGACAGATCTAAAAAAATTTTTGTCCAGGTGTTGGAGTTGTTCTCAGTGGGAAGGTGAGCCTTCAAATCCTTGTTTTTTTCTCATCAAAGGCTCAGAATACCTCAGGGTTTAGTGTCAACTTGAAGCCTCTTTTTACATGAGGAAAAAGTTCATTCAGTTTCAAGGCTGATTGTGGCAGCCAAAGAGAATCAAAAGAAGACACAGTATATTTTTAAATGTCCACAAATAGGGTCAAATTTTCTTTTATCAGGATGTTCAGCTGCTTTATATTATTCCTCTGGCAGCAAGCTATTGTTGTTTTCGTGTGATCCTTTATAGTAGGGGGAGTGCTCCAGAAGCTTACTATTGTATATGAAGGGGGCCAGTCCTCATTGCAGGGCTCTTGTGTGGGGGAACACAGTAGCTATCAGGCTAACAGTTTGCTCAGTGCTGATTGCCATAACTACATAGCCATATCTGAGTTGTCATAATGACTCAGGTCAGAATGAATCTCCTACAACTGCTGAATTGTTTAAAGGTTGTTGGTTTGGGGGAGCAGAGGTTGTGTTCATGGCAGAGCAAAGGATAATGGACATATCTTCCCAGCCCACGTGGCTTCATCCCATGCAGAGGGCATGAGACCCAGTGATTACGGCAGAGGCCGTGCCTTTTCCCTCCACCTTCACTGTGATACCCCTGCCACCTGTTCCCTGCCCATCGTCTTCACCCATAACCTCCAATTCACTTGCTTCTGCCTGATGTTTCCTGAGACTTTCATTTTGCTGCCTCTGTTTCTCTTTTACCACTAAATCTACCTCTTCAACCTCCGAGTTCCTGTTGTACAGATCCATGCTTGTCAGGGCAAAGACAAGGGAGCAGTTTCTCAGGAATAACTTTGTGATTGATAATGAGGTACACAGAATGGTTCCTGGAATATTTCATTAGCAGAAACAGGAAACAGGAAGCAGAAACAGGAAAAGACCCGGGAATGCAACAAGTCTTGGGCTTTCTCACTCCAGCCTGCAACTGACATGCTAATGATCTTGTGATTGCATCAGCAACCTTTATGAAAAGTATAAAAATCTTCTAGCCAGCAGATCAATACCTTCTTCAGCTTCTCTGCCCCTGCTCTCACTTAGAGGATAATTGTTTGAAAAGTTAATTATACTTTTACAAGCTTTTTGGCAAAATCCAGAGTTTGGGAAACTCACAGAGCAGTTTGGTTCTTTTAACAAATAAATTTCAAGGAAAGAGATTGAGGGAGAACCTATAGTTTGAAAAAAGACTAAGAGACAAATCAATCAATTGAAATGTGTAGACATTATTTGGAGCTTATTAAAACAAATATACTATTAAAGAAGTATGACATTTATGAGACAAGTAGAAATTTGAACCCTGGCTGGATATTTTATATTAAAGAAATATTATTAAGATTTTAGGTGTGATAGTGGTAGTCTAGCTGTGTTTAAAAAAGAGTCCTTTTAGAGACACATGCTGAAGTATTTGTGGATGAAATGAAATAACGTTTGGGATGGGCTTTGAAATAACATGATGGGGGGAAGTAGGTAGAAATCTAAATCATATAAGATTGTAAACTGATAGTTGTAAAATCTGGGTGGAGAGAACGTGGGTGCTTGTTACACTTTTTTGTCTACTTTTGCAAGTGTTTGAAGTTTTCCATAATAAAAAGAAAAAAAGATCTCTGTATCTTTGGGTGACTTTTTTAGAAAGAATTCCAAAATCTCACAATTAATACAATTCACCTTGTCCATTCCATTTTGCATAATATCCCCAAACTGAGGCTTCTAGCATAAGGAAGCTTCTGGGTCTAAAGAACATAGCACATATTGTGGGGTGGATTTTCAATTTCACATAAAATGCATATTGGCCTGAAGCCTGCTCTCTTTTAGGCTGAGTGCTTGCAAGAGAACATCCAGGTTATTCTACTTTTTGTGTGTGGCTAATACTCACTTTGGTGCCTTTGAAATGGGATTCCATCATATGCCATAAGACTGCTCCAAGGTTTTAGAGACGGCTCTTGATCCCGGATACTCCAGACAAATAGTGAACAGATAAAATGAAGTTTGATAGGATTTCTGTTCACATAGCTCATACTAATTGAATCCACACTGGGTGCAATACTTCATGAAATCCTCATAATTACTCTATGGAAAGGGACAATCATTATACCATTTTTTTTTTTTTTGAGATGAGAAAATAGAAGCTCTGCGAGTTTACGTAACTTCTCCAAGTCACAAAACTGGTAATTAAGGTATGGAACCAGCTGGGGTTTGAAACATAGGCTGCTTGACCCCAAAGTCTGAACTCTATCTTGAACTCCAAGTTCTGTGGTAATTCAGTTTATTGCTGATTAAATTAAATTTAGGCCCTTTGAAATATTCATATTTAGGCAAAAAAAAAAAAAAAAAAAGGTTAAAACAAAGGAAAGATCAAATGTCAAAGCTCCAAAGGCATCTTTAGGTTTGCTAGAACTTAAAGGCCTATAAGGCTAGGCCAGATAGGTAGTTGCCACTATGGGAGTGACCACCTATGAAGCCTTCTAGAGTCTTTCTCAGAGCACCTCACAACTGTGCGTGGTACATTCTCTTTCTTGGCCACTGAAGGCAGGGATGGGATGGGCTTTCTTGATCCACAGGGTTGGCAATCCTGGTAATGACTCTAGATCTTGCTTTCTACAGGTCCTGTTGCATTGTCATTGGTGGTCCACCAGGCGGTGCTCAGCCTCTTAACAGACTGTCAGTGTCAGGCTCTCTCCCTGGGCATGAGATGGTGGCCAGATGGAGTTTAGGAGGGAAATAGATCAGTCCTCTGTGAAGGCCTCCAGCATCTCTTAAGTTAGCTTCATTTTTGAGCAGTTTTGGGTAACTTAAGGCCAGGAAAAGATAAATTGCCCACTGTGATAAGGGTGGAGGGAATCTTGTATGGAAAATAAAGATCCAAGATGGAGAATAATTTAAATCCATCCCACCCTAAAATGTTCTTTAGGGCTCATTTCAGAGTGCTCCGAAGTATGCTTATTGTTTTGAAATATCCCCAGGGGACTTGGTAGCCAAGAGAAGCCTATGTTTCTGTGGCTATTGCTACAGGATGTGGCTTTCAGTCTGTGAACTTGCAGTCTTTGACAGTGATGACATTGGGAGGAACTCTGAAATTGGGATGAGCCAAGCTGGCAATCACTTGGGAAGACGAATGATGCTAAAGTGGCTGAAGAATAGACTTCAGAAGGAGGCATCCTGGTATGTGAAATCCCTGCCGTAAAGCACACCAGTTCTTTGTGACTATGTCGAGGTTACTGGGCTGGAGTCAAGCACCAGGGGTAAAAGAGAAGTGTAGTTATGTAGGCTGGGTCAGTTACTTTAAAGTAGGAGAGCAGATAATGTGTCTAGGAGGTCAAACTTCTTGGGAAATTTAAGATCCATATTAGGAGCTGCCCTCTCATCAGCTGATGGAATTCTACTGCCCCATAGATCATCTCTAGTAGGTCCCATGTTTTTGGGTGTACAGGTAAGTCGCTGGCAGAGGCTCTTCCTCCAGTGGGTGGAACCAGAGTCTCAAGATTGTAGTCCACTCTCCTCTCAGCTCCTGCTACATTTGTTTGCCAGTGCACCTGTTCACAGGGACTATGGCAGTTTCCCTAGAGAGCCAAGATTAGGAGAGCCATGGGATTTGCTCCTCTCTTTGCCACCTGAGAGGGAGAATGTTTCCTGGGGATTCTTTAAGGTGAAAGTTCCAAGCACGGCCTTTACAATAGGCATCTCTCCAGAATACTTCTCTCTGCAGCAGCACTGAATCTAGATGGTTCTTGATTCTCCAGCTCCCTCGTTAATGTGGTTACTCAGAAGAGAATTCAGAGAGCAAACTTTTTCCTTCTCTTCACCTTTCAGTTTCAGTTCAATTGCTTCTTTTACCCAATGATTGGTACCACAGAAATAGCATCTCATTGAGTTTTAAAGATAACAGAGCATTTAAGGGAAGCTGTACATTTCTCCTTTGGTATGGATTATCCCATAACTCTGTCTTGATTTCTTGGATTCATGTGCAAAAGATTTATGAAGGCAGTGCTCCTAAGAGAATAGGTAAGGAAGTGGGGAGACCAGAATAGAGCATGGGAAGAAGCTGTTCAAGTTACTTTGGCTGCATAACAAATCATCCCAAAACCTAGTGGCTTAAAACTATGGCACCAATTATTTAGCTCGCAAATCTTCAATCCGGACTCAGCGTGGGCAGCTTGTCTCTGCTCTATTCAGCATCATTTGGAGTGGCTCAAAGACCAGGGATGAGATCGCGTGAAGGCTCATGCACTTCTATGTCTGGTGGTGGATTCTGGCTGTTGGGCGGTATCTCAGCTGGGGCTGTCAGCTGGAATGCCTAAATGTGGCCTCTCCATGGAAAATAATATTCAGAGAAAAAAAAAGTTGTAAAATGATACCATTTTTAGTATGATATAGTATATAGAAATTTAATAAACAGTATACTATAGGTTACTTATGGATACATATGTAAGTAGTAAAAGTATGAAAATATGGACTAGATACAGAAAAAGTTCAAAATACTGATTACATCCAGGGGACTGTAGAGGTTTGAACTTCAGCTGTGATATTTTATTTGTATAAGAAAGACCCGAAGCGAATATGATAAAGGATTAACATTTGTTATATGTGGATAAAGAATGATGGGTATTTGCTATTATCATTTGTGTCTTTGTACATACAAACTTTGTTTTATAAAGGAAAAAATTTGGAAAATAAGAACTTCCTTTAAGTTAAAGATATTTACATTAGTACCACTTAAAAAAGGCAATAGGGGGCCGGCCCAGTGGCATAGTGGTTAAGTTCACATGCTCTGCTTTGGTGGCTCAGGGTTTGAGGGTTTGGATCCCAGGCGCAGACCTATACACTGCTCATTGTCATGCTGTGGTGGCATGCAACATGAAAAATAGAGGAACATTGGCACTGATGTTAGCTCAGGGGCAATTTTCCTCAAGCAAAAAGAGGGAGATTGGCAACAGATGTTAGCTCTGGGCCAATCTTCCTCACCAAAAGAAAAAAAAGAAAAGGCAATAGGATTGAGGTGAAAACATAACAAGGAAGAATGAAAAAAAAAAAAATGGATGAAATAATGAAGGATTGCCAGAAAGTTAGACATAAATTGGAGGTTAAAATCCGCAATGGAGTTACACAGTATAGAATTCATATTGTAGAAAATAAAACTTTTCTATGAATATGGAGAAAAAAGGGCAAAGATTAAAATGATAGGAGAAAGGATAACTATAGGGGCCAGGAAGAGAGACCAGAAAAATGACAGTTGTTGTTTTTGAGGAAGAGACCACCCTCTAAACTGGAAAAAGTGGTGATCAAAGATGTACAGGAAGAAAAAGTTTCCTGAGGCAGAGGAAGACGAATGAAGATTGAAAGGACTCCCTGTGGTCCTGATAGGCTCATAAAAGAAGCCTACTCCTAGATTCCTGCTGGGTCTTTGAATTATAAGGCTAAAGTAAAGATCCTTGACCATCCGGGGTCGAAAACAGTGTACCCAGCAACAGGAATCAGACTGGTCTCAGAGCTCTCTCTACGGAACTAAAGGCCAGAAGACAACAGCAGTCCACAGTTTTGAAGGTTGGGAGGCGGGAATGTTGCAACCCAAGAATCGTCTTAATTTGTAAAGACAGAATTAAAAGTTCTAAATATGCCAAGTTGTAAACAACTTGAAAAATTACTTAATGTTTTACTCCAGCCAGTTCAAGAAAAAAGGACTTGGGAATGAAGAAGCCATGAGATAAAAAGATTTACAGATACTTTCTTATTCTGTTTAGATGCCGCAATCAGGAATCTAATTGTATTAGATAGTTTCAAATGGATTTATAATCCAGGGGAAAAGCTAGGGTCTGTGATGTTTCCATTAGTCGTTAGTGTTGGTTTTTGTTATTTTTTCAATATCAGGAAATTTGTTTTTTGGGTAATATTCTTTAGCTCATGGTTCAGATAGAATCTCCTGCTACTTAAAACACAGCCAAAACCATTCCTTCCATAGTCCAAAACAGGGATTACAATATTTCAATGACAGTGACATTGTATTTGCAGAATTACTAAACCCAGAATGTATTTTTTTCCTCCCTCCACTGACCCTGGTTTTTATTCAGCAGTATAACAGCGCTGCAATGACCAGGAAGTTGAGAAATAATTTTCTGCGGCTTAGAACTAATTTTGAATGACCTGAGTGTATAGGGTTCTTTTTTGTAATTATGAAAAATGAATAAACTACCAGTGGCAGATATAATCTGTGATTAAGACCCTCTTTGTAACATCTTCCAACTAGGACTTGTGAATGACTCTTCTTGGGTTAATTGTACTTAAAATCAGAATATGTAATATAATCTTCGCTGTGTTAAATTATGCGTAGAAAGAGAACTTTAAAGAAATAAAATAGTAAATGAGGATATCACTGGGTGTTGAAATTCTGGGTGATTTTAATTTTCTTTACGTTTTTTGTATATTTAAACAATTTCCTACAATAATAAATCATATTTTTATAGTCAGAAAAATAGGTGCTATTATGAAAAAATCAACATATATGTATACCATATGATACAAATTATGAAAATATTGTACATGAGGAGAAGCTTATGAGGGGTACACTGTGGTGTTACATGGACAGTCTGCTGTCTTTGGATGTTAGAACTACAAATGACGTCTTTTCTCTCTTTTTCTTTTCCTTTTCTTTCTTTTTTTAAAAAGGTTTTAGATTTGGGGCTGGCCCCGTGGCCGAGCGGTTAAGTTCGCGCGCTTGCTGCAGGCGGCCCAGTGTTTCGTTGGTTCGAATCCTGGGCGCGGACATGACACTGCTCATCAAACCACGCTGAGGCAGCGTCCCACATGCCACAACTAGAAGGACCCACAACAAAGAATATACAACTATGTACTGGGGGGCTTTGGGGAGAAAAAAAAAGGAAAAAATAAAATCTTTAAAAAAAAAATGGTTTTAGATTTTAGATGGCTATATATTTCTTTCCTACTGAAAATTTATACTTTATTTTACAAACACACTAAAATCAAATATATTTTATTCAGCATAATAATGCTAAGATCATATATATAGAAAAGATATATTTTCTCTTTTTAATCTTGATGAGTAGCGTTTGTTTACCTGCAGCCCTCTCTTCTTACAAATAAATTGCTTTTAAAGTTGATGATGGTCCAAACACTTAAATTCACTGCAAGACTCATACTAATAACATAATTAAAAAAATTATTATTTTAAGTGAAATAGCTGTTATGAAATTAGGACTTTTACATAATGTTACAATGAAATAGAAGACCTGAGTTTTGGACTTGAAATTACAAACCACAGTTTTAGAGAAGAAAGGGCTTCTGAGTTGACTTCGGGTCCAGCTTCCTTATTTGATGGATGAGGAAACTGAGGCAGGGAGAAATGACATGAGTATCTCTGAGTTTCACATTAATTTGCACTAGAATTCAGGGTTCCAGTGATTTCTTTGATCATAACCATGTTCCTGGAGAGGACTGTCTTTGAGAGATGATACGGAGGAAGGTGACATGTAGACTATTTACCTACACATCTTCACATACAAAATAAAATGTGGTCTATTTTTGTTTTCGCAATTATGTGAGGCACCTTTTGATTTCTGCATCATAACCCCATGGCTAAAGCTGCTTGGTGACCATCTCGAAAGGAAGCACAAAATCGCCAATGCTATTCTTCCCATCTAGAATTTCATCATAGAATTCCACTAGAGGGAAATCTATGAAGAGTTCACTGAAAACTGAAGAGCTTCTAGGATTAAACTAGCAAAGTATGTTTAGTTCATCTTGTAGTATTTTTTAGATTAAAATCAGTGGAACATTTACATTAAAAGGTATCTCAGGTTTTACCAAACCCACTATGCTTGCAAAAAAAAAAATCTATCAAATAGTCCATCTCTAGATTCTAGAGCTTAGAAGTCAAGAGAGAACAGTGAGAGGAAAATGATCTTATAGACACGGCTTTGGGGTGGTGTGGTGCTAATGGTGATTTCATTGCAGTGGGCAGGCATCCAAGGGTATTCTGGGCAAGTCTTATTTTCCAAGGCATGTTCTAGTTCTATGAAAGCACCATAGCAAATTTTTTTTGAGATATATTTGAGACTGGACTCTGGCGTTGAGTCTTTCTGAGTATGTGGCAGCATAATGACATATTATCTGGGATTTTAGGCTCCCCTTTGACGTGCAAGTGATCAAATCTACCATTTCCACTAGATGGCATTAGAAACTTCTGAAGCCATGAACTAATTACTAGTCACCTTTGTTAGGCTGTAAATTACACTTGCATGTTTTAGGAGGTAATTGACAATTGGCTTTCTGGTGCATTTTAACTCTGATGCCAGGCACATGGTTAAGATAGTGGTATCAGATCTCTCCCGTGACATAAATAGCTCCTGGGATTGTTAGAATGTCATTCCAAGTCTCACATTTCAAGGAAGCGTTTTGAAAGCAGCATATACCGTCACCCCACCGTAAATCAAAATCAAGTCACACTACCTCCTCCTATCCTGGCTAGGCCATCAATTTAGAGCGAACATATTAGGTGAAAAAGGTAAAGCAAAACTTTTGTTTTCCCAGCATTCAGAAGAATTTTTGTTTGTTTGTTTCTTTTGAATGCGATGCTGTGTTTCAAGCATGAGGGAGCCAAAAAATAATCTGCAGATTTGTCAGCTTCTTCCAGCGGTTGTTACAGAGGAACTGTGAGGGTTTTTAAATTATAAATGAAAATTTACAGTGCCTAGAATGGGTGCGTGTCCCAGTATTTCTGAAAAGTCTCTGCTACTTTAGATTCTCTGTCTAGCTAAGCCAAGAAACAGTAGGTTTGGGGGGTGTGTGCGCTTGTATGTATCTTTTTCTTTTCTCGCAGTGGTGTGTCTCTGTGGCTGCCCCCACTGCTGCTGCCTGCTTCCTAGCCTGGCTTTCATCATTTCTTCCTGTTGATTGGTGTCACCTCACATGCTTAGAATGTCTGCCTGTCTGTTCAGAGTGTGAACACATTCCTCAGAATGCTGATCTGCTCGTTTCACACCAGTGTCAAAACGACTTATTAAATTCAGCACCTCCTGATACTCAGTGGCTGATGTGTTGCTGTCCAAACAGTAAATGACAATAAGCATATGCAGCTGGTGGGCCTAGCAAACTCATTTAATTTGATAAAAATGTCACTGCAACATGCTTTAAATCGCTGTCCTTTTCATCATTGCTAATTGCTAGCTATAGACCTTTTTCCTATGCTTAATACAAGTGTTAGAATACTGCTCCTTCCAGCCTGATTAAGAATTAAAAAAAAAAATGTAGAATTCCTTTTCAGTGGCAGCATTATTTCATCAAGAGATGGATTTTGCTCTTAATTAGCCAACATGCCACTAGGGAAGCTTCAGAGTCCTGGGTGTGAAACAGCCTCAAGCAGGAGATCAATCTAAAGGAAAAAAATGGTGGCTGGGGAATAATTGGCAGCTCCGGTGAACGTGGGCTGGTTATAACAGTGACAATATGTTCCAGTGGAATATCACAAACCTCTCTCCCTTATTTCCAACTTGGCACATTTCAAACTCAACAAAAGCTGAACAATGTATCCCTTGGTTATTTGTCTATTGTCTTGTATTTTTATCTTGCTGCTTCATTGAGGTTTTCTCGTGTGTTGAGTTGACAATCTGGACATTTCCCCCGAATGGATTAGGGGATTAAGAAGGAATACGAATTCTAAAAATAATAATCCTTCAGTAGCTTGGTGCTTAAAAACAGATCTGGGACTGATCCATATACCAGAAAACAGGCAAACCTGTACTAATTTGCTAAACCCAAATGTTGATTTAAAAAGCACACATGCACACACACTCATAAATTGAACTCAAACTTCTTTTGAAGGATGCCTACCAGATTGAATAGGAACTGACTCCAAAAAACTTTCAGTCAAAACAAAATTGCAACATAAAATTTTTTCCCAAGTGAGCTGATATTTAATTTGGTTCAAATTCCTGTTTTTTTTTTCCTTTAAAAATAAGCTTTGTGTGTGGAGCTTCACTCCTGGGGCCACGCAGCCCCCCAGCCCTCTGCCCACCCATTAGCACCTCCTCCCAGCACGAGGTTTTCTCTGGGGTCTGACTTGTGCAAAATGGGCTGAACAAAGACAAGAACTCTGCCCTTGCTTCTGGTATTCTTGCATTTTAGAGCTTGGCAGCCTTTCTGCTTCCCTCCACTAAACATGGAGCATGGATCCTGTATTATTCCCTATTTTATTTATGTGGTTGAATGTATTTCCTAACGTTGTTCATGATAGAAAACATCACAATCATTTTGGTGTCAGTTCCAAGTGATCTCCCCATAGTCGTCTCCCCATAGTCTTCCTGCCTTGATTGGCCAGTCTAAATAGAGTCAGTTGAAGACATGGGTAACCTAACCTGAAATAAAATTTTGCTTTGGTTCCTACTCTACATCTAGAGTTAAGAAGTACATTTTGGTCACCAGACAGTCTCAGGCTGTGAAAGGCTGTTTCGTTTTCTCTTCTCTTCGTATGCTCTTGGTGCCTTTACCGCTGGCGTGTACAGGAAGAAAACGTCTTTCCAGGAAGGCCACGGAGGCTCTTTAAGCTTCACCAGAGCAATGCTGAACAGTAAGCCTCTAACTCTCCCAGACCAATCTTGGTCCACCTGGCAGTTCCATGTGAGGAGCGACCAAAGGCTCTGTGTCCTGATTAACAGGAGGGAGTGTCATCAACCATATTAAAGTCCCTGGAAACTGGCTTTTGTGGGTGTTGATGGGGGTGCATGTCCCATACCTGGCAGGCACGTGGTGAAAGGCAAGCCTGAGGCCCCACGGGTTGACATGCTGGGCCACAGAGACCCCATCCAGGTTTTCCACCCCTCACAGAACTTCCCCCGTCCCAGCTGCGATTCCACTTTACATATCAGTGCCTTACAGAATCCATTTCCAAATAGGTTTGGAGCCAATTTTTGAAAATTTCAGCTCAGTAAGGGAAATCATACTTACATCATCCTGATTTAGAACTCTAGGCCTTCTAAGTTTGGCTCATCTTAACACTAGCTTTCATTTATTGACTGGCAGAGACTCTTCTAGAATTACTATATTCCCTGAAACAAGCTAGAACGTAGTTTTCATTGGCCACATAAAATACAAGTTTTCTTTTCTCATGCATAAGCAATATATAAATACTGTCTGTTCTGAACTATTTAAGTTATAGGATCCCCTTTCACTCTCCCCGGCCCAGTCCAGGCCAGCTCCCAGAGAAGAAAGACCACCCTCATGCCTTGGTGTGTGCGTATTAGTCTATTCTTTTCTGCTCTCTCACATATATGTCTGTGGGGCTGGGGAAATCATCCAGTGTTGTTTCGGTGGCTTCTTTTTCCAAACACGAATGCTATCACCCTATATGCACCATTCCACAGCTTTCTCTTTTAACTGAATAATGTATCTGAGAGCTAGCCAAGTTGTTCTATGAGACTGGTTATTCCTTCGAAGAACTGCATGGGCTGCCATAAAATAAAAAGAGCAGAGTTTGTTTAGCAGTTTCTCTTTATTTCATAGATGAGAAAATGGAGGTCCAGAGAAGTTAAGTGACTTATCCAAAGTCACCCAGCTACTAAGTGCTGGAGCGTGGGTGAGAACACAGGCTGGGTTGATTGTCCAACACGCGTGGATCTTTCTCTAATGTCAAGTTCCCGCTGTGATGCTGCCTTCTTTCTCCCCTCTCTGCACTTCTCTCTCACCTGCTTTTCTCTTGAAGCTACTTTGGGCTGTAGTTCCACATTTCTGATATGAATCTCCCAATTCTTAGGACCAGATCTACACCAACCTAGAAAGTACACCAGGATGAACAAATGTTTTGAAAAACATTTTACACAGGCATGAAGTGCCTTTCAGCAATTTAATATTTGATTTGATTTGATTTTGCCAATGAAATGGTTTTGTAAACCCTTGGCTATCTTAATCCTACCTATCTTGTAAAGACTTTTCCCGAGCAGATTCACTTCCCATGGTCAATAAGAAAGCGTGTAGGAGGGCCGTGGGCAGCAATTGCTTGGGAAATACTGCCCTCACAAACACAAATATGGCGATCACAATGGTTCCTAAACAAATGTTGAAGGCAGTATTGTGGGTCAACAGGAGTTGCTGTTTTTGGAATGGCTGCAACATCAGAATGGGGAGGATAGGCTCAGGAACTCAGTTGCTTTATGAACAAACGTGCCTTTATCCTCCCTTAAAGACTTTCATAGAATTTGGGACTCAGTGGCTAATTCTAAAGAGGATCCATTCTTGAAAACCATCCATTTAACGCAGCAGTTTGAGAAGACATCAATAAATAGGAATGGGTGAACTATCTCAGAAAAAAAAAATTGTAGTTAAAAAAAGTCCTGTTTGTAAATTCTGCTTCCCCATGGAATGCACTAATTTTTGTATCTCAGTACCAAGATTTGGAACTTCACATAGATGTATTTGAACATAAAATTTTAAAGCTGTTGTTGCTCTGGCTATGAGCTACAGACACCCCCCCGTCGACCACCTGGCTAGTTTTCTGAGAGTTTCTGCGGGAAAGGTTTACAATGGCTGGTTCCTGGTTTGATGTCATATCGATAAATTATGGTGCTTTAAACAGATGTGATCTCACAGCGTGGAATCCTTCAGGGTAAAGCTCATGAAAAGGTTTCTTTCCTCCCTCGGTTTCATGGTAGTTTTGTTGTTTGGAGGTTTTATGTTGTTCATTTAGTTCCCTGGCTATTGGGGTTTTATAGTCGTATTTCCTTTGTTTAATATAATTTCCTTTTTTCTTTTAGCTATTTTTGTTAGGGTGCCCAGAGGCTTCAGTTATGAGTGGCTGTAAAGTAAAATATATTATGATTATTACAATGATAAAGTATAAGCTTTTAAGAGTCTGCTTATATTGACCCATATATTCTGTTTCTCCCTCTCTCTGAGATACACACAGAGGCACACTGGAAATGCAATAGAACAACGGCTGCCAATTTAAAAGCAGAAGTTAAGAAGAGCAAACCCGAATGTACAGCGAGAGAGCTTCGGGCTGGATTGGCTCCCGGCAGAAGCGAGACTGGAAATCTTGGATTCTGTTGCCTCTTCTCTCCTCTGTGATGTGGAAGAAGATGTCAGCACCTGGGTGTGGACTTGGTCATTAACGCTTATTTCCCAACCTTTGCCAAGCTGCCTAACTCCCTGGAGTCTTAGTTTTCTCATGTGTGGGAGACAATGTGTTCTTTATCCTGAAGTCATTGTGAGGACTGAGTGAGAGGATGTATGTGGAAGGAAGCACCAAGCGTGGTTCCTGGTATATACTAGGTACTCAATAAATGTGGACTAGCGTGAATATGAACTCCACTCACTTCGTGCCCCCTCATGCTGGCTGGTCCCCGGTGCTCTGGGCTTCCCAAGTCATGGCAGTTTTCCCAAAGTGGCCCCTAAAGTCATGTCAGTCCTTGGGGCCTCATTACTTAGGTTTCCTGTGCCATCTGCTCCCTTCCAGTCATAGATTCCATGCTCTGTTCTGACAGAAGCTTGCTTCTGCTGGCTGTCACACTTAAAAAGTGGCGGATGACCATTCGAGCGTTAGATGATAATGATTTATGAACACCATCCCTCCAGACAGCATTTGCAGTATTACAAGTTTTGCTTTTATTTTATTTGTCACTAGGAAGGCACTGAGAACAAAAGGAAACTCTCTCGAATGGTGGGATCGAGGCACTGTAGCACATTTTTTATGGAGGGGAAGGAGGCTTTTCGCCTGGAAACCTTTCAAATCACGCCCTATAAGTAGCTCACGAGTCTCTCTACTCACACTGATCTCTTCATCTGCTGAGTTGAACAGTGTCCCCCAAATTCATGGCCACCCGGGACCTGTGAATGTGACCTTATTTGGAAATAGGGTCATTGCAGATATACTCAAATTAAGACGAGGCCATATTGGATTAGGGGGAGCCCTAAATTCAATATGACTGGAGTCTTTATAAGAAGAGGAAAATTTGGCCACAGAGATATAGACCTACGGGGTATCAGGCCCTGTGAAGACAGAGTCAGACATTGGAACGAGGTGTCAAGTCAAGGATCAACAAGGATTGCTGACAACCAGCGCAAGACGGAAGAGGCAAGGAAGGACTCTTCCTTAGAGACTTCAGAAGGAACAGGCCCTGCCAACACCTTGACTGTGGACTTCTAGCCTCCAGAACTTTGAGGGAATAAATTTCTGTTGTTTCAAGCTGCCCAGTCTGTGGTGCCCCAGGAAACTAACACTGTGACTCAGCAGGCTGTTTGCTGACTGTGCAGGATTAGCCCAGTGGGTCCGGCAACTGGGAGGGGTCGCAGGGAGATTTCGATGGTAGGCAAGTGATGATGGAGTGGAGAGCACGAGGTGTGTGCTCTCCAACTGGAGGAAGGGCGTGTGTAGGCTGTGGGGAAGGACAGTAGGACAGATGTTGCTGAGTGAGTGACTACCTCTGTTTAAAGAGAGAGCGCTTCGCTTTACAAAAGGAATGCTCTCTTAAAATACTCCACGTGAGCTAACTTGGCCTTGAATTTCTAGGAGGGACTGAAGTTCGAAAGGATCAATGACATTTCAAGACACTCTAAGTCTGTTTACAAAACGAAAAATCTACTCCCCTTCCCAGTTGGGGATATTTTTTATTTTGTAAGTGTCTATCCTGATGCTTGTGAAAGTGAGGGCTTCCTGAAAGGCAAGCGAGAGCCCAAGGAGGTTTGGGAGAGTGAAGGGAGGCCGACTTTTTCTCATTTTTTACAGGGAAAAAAAAAATCATACAACTCTGCTAATTTAAGAATTTGAGAATGATCTCTTTAGACACGATAATTTATTTCTGAATGTTAAGGAATGGAATTTAGCAAGAAGAGCCTATTGTGTGTCAAAATAGAGGAGGTCCTTACTCCATCATTTGAAATAGCAGAGAAAAACATTGTTGTTGAACCATCTACTCAATAAACATTTTCCAAGTGCCTGCTGCATGGTAGACACTCCATTGGGCACCCGGGGAGAAAGATACCAATAATCTTGATCCTGGCCCTCAATGGCATTGCGGAGGGGATACACAGGCTTATAAATATGTAATAATAGCAATACTAATGCTTCTGAATGCCCACAAAATGCCAGGCCCCAGGCCAAATGCTTTACAGCCAAGAGAGCATCATTTATTCCCCAACAACCCTGGAAGTAGGTTTTGTTACTGGTCCCATTTTGCAGATGAGGAAATAGGCTTGGAGAGGCTGAGAAACTTGTCTAGTGTCATTCAACTAACGAGGTGGGGAAGCTGCAATTCACACCTGGGGCTGGGGCCCTAAAGGCTCCCCTCTTCACCACTTTGAGTGGCTGAGATGTAGGTGTTGCATGGCCTCAAGAGTCAGACTCCCTGGGATTGACTCTCATACCCATCTGCTGCTAATTGTGCCCTTGAACACATTACCTCACTGCTTGGCTCCTCAGAGGAGGCTAATGGCAGTACCCGCCTTGTAGGGTTGTCGTGAGAACTAAATGATCTCATATGAGCAAAGTGTTCAATGCAGCACCTGACACGATGGGGACCGTCATGAAACATCAGTTTTTGTTACTACATGCTGGTGGGGCTACCGTGGGGGTGTAACCGGAGAGCTGAGGAGCAAGAGGAGCGCCCAGATGAGGCTCTGCCCCCTCCTGCGTGGAGCTTTGGGTCTGGTCCAGGCTTGGATCTCTTTTGAGTTCAAAGGGAGACTTGTGTGTGAGGGAAGCTTTGGGACTGTGGGTGGTGGGGGAGGCGAGGAGCAAACACCAGGGGATTGACTTTCACAGAATCTCATTTAAAAAGTGATAGCTAGTGGTTTCAGTCTATTTAAGTGTATTCCGCCATAGTATTTGCCATATCGACCACAATCAAGGAGGTGGGAGTGGAGGTGTACAGGAAAGTTCCCTAGGCAAAAGTTCCTCCAGTTTGAGTAGGTTAGGGAATTAAGGGTCTTTTCCAAATACAAGTGCATTTGGGAGCAGTAGGACAGTTGCTTCTGCTAGTTGGGAATGTTTTACCTCAGATCATTTGAACACATGAGTACCAGCAGAAAGCTGGGTTCTGAGAAAATGGCAGGTAAATTTACAGGATAGGTAAATTGATGGGGACTGGGGTGAGTCTAAAGCTACCTGGTCCTGGTGGCATTTTGAAGTGCAGAGGCTTGAACTTGAATCGAGGGCTTGGCTAACCCCTATGGAACCTTCAAACTTTGGCTCAAATATCACCTCCTCTAGGAAGCCTTCTCTGATCCCCCCAGAGCTCCTCATCTGTGCTCTCCTCCCACAATCTGAACACCTCGAGTGCCGTGCTCGCGGTCCTTTGTTGGAGTGATTCCTTGAGGAGGCGGCTCTCTTACTCCACCCCCCGTCGTACTTCTATCAGCTTGGAAGCAGCACATGGTAGGTACCCAAGCTGTGACTGAACTGAAGTAGGTATTATTGGGTTGACAAAAAGAGAAGGCATGGGTCCAGAAAGGGGGGACTCAAAGAATGCTGACAGCAGTAGTCTCTCATGCCATGATCTTGTATCAAACAGACCTTGGCTCTACATATTTAAAGTCCAATGCATTGTCAATCGAGGCCCCTTTTATAACATTAATTCTATCTAGAATAATGCTTTTTCTCCACCTAGACTGGAAAAACCGCAAACCTTTCTTGGAAGCAAAGTAAACCTGGCTGGCCTGGGTTCAGGAGAGGGAAGAGACATTGATTCATCTTTCCTACCGTCCAAAAAAAGAAGAAGGAGATCAATGGAGCTTTGGCAAGATCCGCTGGGAGGAGAATCTGCACTGTCAAGGCCAACAGGGCCACCCATTATCTCCTTAACACGCTCTTCCAACATGGTGGGCAATTGGGGAATTTTACACAAACGCTTCAGATCAGCTGTATTGTCTGGGGCCAGCTCTACCACCTGTGCCTGAGATGTTGAAAATGATTCTTCTAAATATCTTCTCAGGCAGCTTTGGGATGATTTCCAACTTGAGAAAAGAAGTTGAGTGTAGAAAATTGCCTTCTTCTTCTTCTTTTTTTTTTAAGGACATACTATTCCACGTTGGCGTAGACAGGCTGTAAAGGTATAGATTTTGTTTGAAATTTCTCTTCAGTGGAGAAGAGCATCCTTGCTCTGTGTTGGCAGAAAGAGTCCTTTCCTTAATCTAAGCCAAGGCACAGCCACAAAGCCGGCCGACAGGTATAATGTGTTTGGAATGTATTGTTGTTTGTTACCAGGAGGGCTTAGAGCCCACAACTCACCCCAAACAAGCGCTTGGACTACAAAGGGCTGTAAATCTAAACTCACTCAATTTCTCTTTCTTAGGGCTCACCCCTCTTTGCAGATGGCTTCCTCCTCTGACTTGTTACTGTCACCTGATTCTTTGATGGAGACTAAAAAAAAAAAAAAGCCTGAATGAATTGGAGCTTTGGAGCCCCCACATGGTGAACCACTATAAGGGGGTGGGTGCAGGGCCCTGTGCATCCGGGTTAGATCTGCTGGCTCGTAGCTGGAGAGTTGTTTCCTGAGTTTGGGGGAAGGCAGAGTGCCATGGTGTCAAGAATGTGGACTTGGGAGCAGATAGAC
This sequence comes from Equus caballus, assembly GCF_041296265.1. Classification (NCBI taxonomy): domain Eukaryota; kingdom Metazoa; phylum Chordata; class Mammalia; order Perissodactyla; family Equidae; genus Equus; species Equus caballus. The sequence goes on along the minus strand of NC_091698.1, from coordinate 51,877,042 downwards.
TTGGATTCAAATTCCACTTCTACCGCTTACTAATTGAGGGACTTCAGCCCTCGCATAGTTCTCTTTCTCATTATTTTCTCTTCTTGAATGGGTAATACTTTTACAAATTTGAAAATTTTTTAAATATAAAAACGTATATGCTTATCATCTTGTTCTCTCCTCTGTTCCTATCCATCTTGCTCCCCTCTTCCCTCATCCCTCTAGGCAACCATTGTTATTAGACTCTTATTGTTTCTTCTGGTGGTTTTTAATGAAAATATAGCAAAAATATGAATATATATTATTATTTTCCTTCCTTTCTTACCCAAAAGCAATCATACTTTATATACTGTCTTGAAACAGTTTTAAAAATTTTTTTCATTTAATATCAGAACATAAAGATCTTCCTCATTTTTTATAGCTGCATAGTATTCCCTGGTTTGGATGTACCATCGTTTATTCAACCAGTCTTTTGCCATTTGAATAATGCCACAGTGAACGACATGATGTGCATGTCCTATGTGTGCTGTATGCCTGTAGGAATATCTTTGCTGGGGCAAAGGAAAAACGCATTTGTAGCTTTAGTAGTTCTTGCACTGTGTGTTTCTGACTCAGAATTTGTTTTAATGGAATGGTGGTTGGAATGTTGCTGTCATTTCACATTAAAGAGTATTTTAAGATAGAGTTCTATGCAATTTATTATTGTATTTACTTCCAGGTACACAATGCAGTGGTCGAGAGCGCGGACTCTAGAGTTGGACGGTCCTCTGTTTGAATCTTAGCTTTGCCACTTACTGGACGTGCCACATCAGGCCGGTTGGTTACTGTTTTTGACTCTCAGTTTCCATCAAGTGTAAAATGCCCATTAGCTGGTTGTGAGGATTAAATGAAGCCATGGATGCAAAGTGCTTAGCACAGAAAAGCAATCAACAATAGTAGCTATTAATTGCCATTAGGCAGAAAGCTTCCAGTCTGTCTGTTAATCTTTTAGCCTCCAGGGTCTGGAACAGAGTTAGTCTCTTAGTAGTTTCTCAGTAAATATTTATTGATTGAATACTGTAGGGACGCCATTGAAGATGTTATCACTTCCTTCAGTCCATGTCTTCTTCATGAGGAGAAATCTCTGTCTGTTCTTTCTCAAGATTAACTGTACTTTTAAACAAGCAGTTTAATTTTCTTCTGTGGACACTGTGCATTGTGTAATGGCTCATGTTTCCCTCTTTTCACCTTGGCTGCTAGGAGTCTCAGAACCCAATTTTCTATTCTCCTCTTAAGTGGTATCCAGACTTTTAGGGAAGTTGTGTGGCAAACCAGTGTTTCTCAAACTTGGCCATACAGTAGAATCAGCTGGGCACTTAAAAAATTCCTGATAGCCCAGTCACACTGAATACCAATTAAGTCGGGATCTCTGGGGGTGGGACTCAGGCATGAGTACTTTTCACAGCTCCTCAGGGGTTCTAACACATGGACAAGGTGGAGAACAGGTATTCTAAAGTAACCTTGCCACTAGCTTTATCTCATTTTCCTATCCTTATTTTTCTTTCACGGTAGTAAAAATTATTTCTCTTGTCCTCTCCATTTGTCCCTTCACCTTCCATGTGGAAAGTAATAGATGGCTTCTTTCAAGTCATCAACAACATGATGGTGAAGGGAATGGAAAAGGAAATCAGGCCTCTCTCCAGAGAAAAATTCATTTATTCACTTATGAGTGCATCATTCATTTACATTCAGCAAGTATTTATGAAGTGCTTTGGGCTCAGCTCCCTGTTGTGAGGATGGGAAAAACCTCTATGTTTGGCGAAAATAACGTCTAAGAGAGACTCTTCTTAGCAAATACGTTTTTTGGGTCTATGATAATTTCAGGTTGTCTAATAGGAGCTGTGCTTCTGACATTTCTTTTGCCTTCCAGGGAGGATCTTGGCATTTACCCAGAGAAACATCCTAACTGTCCACAGCGGGGCGTGGTAAAGAACCGACAACGTGTCAGTCACTAGAAGGCGTCTTGGCCCCAGGAAAGCTAAGTATTTGGATGATGAGGCATAGAGTGGATTTGGGCTTATGTCTTTCATCACTTGGCTGAGTCCTTTGTCAGATGAAAAGGCAGCAGCTGAGGGCATTAGTGAAACAATCGTCGGCCTAAGCTCCCTGTGAGAGCTGCAGACTCAGGTGCAGAGGGCTGGCGGTCCAGGTGTGGGCTGGCTACGGCGGCAGCGAGCCTCATCAACATAGACCCACTGTGCTCGGAGTCCATCTCCCGCTGGCCGTGGCCAAGATGCATCCTGGCTGCATGCAGCCCCAGGGAAGGATCCTCCAAAAGCAACAGGCCTTGGTCAGCAGTGAGCCAAGGAGGGACAAGCGAAGCAAAGAGGCCCCGGCAGGCCCCTGGTGACAGGGTTATCTGGAGAGTCACTGACACGTCTCTAGTTGGCAAGAGCCCTTTATAGAACAAAGACAAGTGAGGGTGAGGAAGCCACGCCTCAGTGTATTCACAGACGAAGTCCGGCATCCTGGTATCACTTATGTCATCAGAAGTGCGTAGATTCCAGGCTGTAGGGCTGTTTTTGTTCAATAGGTGGAAACAAAGATTCATGAACCATCTTGAAATTGTTGCTGAATTCAGGGGCGGAGGACAATTTGGACTTCTTATCCGAAGATGGAACCCCCTGTTGATTTTGTGGGCTTGGCTGTCTCAACGGCAGGCAGTGCGGGAGTAGAAGCAAGCCAGCGGCGGTGGCCACACCTCCGCTGGGTCGTGCCTTCGCAGCAGGCATTCCTGCCAAGGTGGGAAAATCTGAGATGCTCCCCAGTGGGTGCAAATATGTGGGAGAAAATTTAATAGAATTCCCCCCGGGTCCCTCTGGGAAGCGTGCTTCCTGCCTCCCTCTTTGTTTTGTTCTCATTTTCAGTTCTTCTCCATCCAACTAAAGTCTTTATGTTGTTAAAAACGAAATTAGAACCAAAAGGAAAAGGGGGAGCAGTTGTGGCCAGAGATAACACTGAAAAAGGCAGCAATCGGTGGCAGCATCAGGTTTCCTAGCCAGAGTCAGAATCCCTCAAATAAAGAAGCAGAGAAGTCACCAGCATCTCTGGTGCCTACAGGTGTGTCGGAGTAAAGCAGGGCTGCAGGCCCACGGAGTGGCCTTGAGCTTCCACCACAGGGGTGCCACTCAGACGCCAGGGACATCCCAGCCTCCCTCCCCTGAACTCCTCCTCCTCTTCCCCTCCTTCATGGGGGGTGGAGGAGGGCTGGGGGGCTCTGCTGCCCCCTTAGCACCCACCCCCATGGTGTGAATGCTCCCTTCCCCCATTCTGGAAGGATTTATGCTCTTTGGAGGAGCAGGTTTTAAAACCAAAAGGGTTTTGGTGATGTGTAGAACAAATAATGAGACCACAGCCTGCCACTTGGTGGAGGCTGGTGTGCTCCACACTTGTTGGCCAACGGGCTGGGGGGTGCAGTGGAGGCTCTGCCTGGGTCCTAAGTGAGTGAAGTAACCTCAGAGGAGTGAGGACCAAAGGGTATACTGAGGTTTCCCTCACCAAGAGGCAAGTTCTGCAGGGTGAGGCCCTGGCTAAAACCTCTGAAACCCGTGGCGAGGCCTCGAATTGGAGAGGCTTTTTCTGGTAGAGAGTTGTCCGGCCCACTCGAATGGGCTCTGTCCAAAAGCCATCTGAGCACTTGCTTTAATGCTGACGTAAGGAAGTGATTATGACTGGAAACTTGAACTTGGAATGTGGCCTCTTCAGGCCCTGGGGTACTTCTAGTGCCCCTTACTGGGTAAAATGGGCTTTCCCAGCTTCATGGGCAGCCCCACTGTGGAGTGGGGAGAGAATGTAGCTGGGAAGCGTGAGTGGTAGGCCCAGCTCCGTCGGTCACCACGGTCGGTCACCACCATGTGACTTGGGACAACTTCACTCAGCATCTCAGGGCCTCATATGAGCCTCTCAACTCTTTCCACCTCACGAAATTTTATGTAATCAAGTGTGTTATTAATTTGGTGTACTTCTTTTGCCATAGTTTATGTAGACGGGAAGTAGAGTTGTGCTAAAAAGAAACCCAGCGAAGCCAAAACACGCATACACAAAACCCCTTGGCATCTCGCAGTTGAGTTTCACTTGTCAGAAAGTGCTGCTAAAGGACAGCTTGATTTTTCTTTATGCAGCTTGTCTGCAAATGGCACTTGAACTAAAATATTCCCTTTCATCTTTGTGACAGAAATATGATTCAGTAATTCTTTGCAAAAATGTAGATGATACGCCGTGGTTACAGTGAGTTAGGTTTAAGTGGGAAATGCCTACTGATAAAGACCTGATTAAAGACACAATAGCAGTGGGAGGTCATTATAGTAATTACAGTCCCGGCTTTATTGTTGAGGCCCGGTGCTGAATTGTGGCAGCACATTATCGCTACATAGGGTCTTGGTTTGATGAGGTGGTGATCCAATTCAGTGTACTTAAACTTTCATTTGCCATGGGATTGGTGCTTTTTGTGAATGCCCTGGTTCCACTTTATTTTAGTGTAGACTTTGTGCCTTATTTAAAATATGAGAGAATAAATCAGTAATCTCATATGGGGTGCTCTGTTTCATCTTTCTCTGGACACATATTAGACTGGTGTCAGTGGTATGTGGAGGACTGTGAAGGTGCCCTGGAACTTTTTCATGGCAGCTTCTCTATGAGCCTTATCCTGGGGAATTCTGAGACCTCGGAGAGCAAAATGGTGTGACCCCAGCAACGTACTCTTTGCCTGGGATGGGGCGATGGGTGGTGCAGTGTGAACGCCTGGAATAGCCTGCCCTTGGGGTGGTTGTGAGAGGTGTCAAGCTGTTTTCTCCCATTTCTGAACGAGGAAGCAGAGCTCTCAGCACCTCCCACGGGTCTCTGCCCCCAGGTTTCTCCAGAGTGCTTTTATGTTACATTGAGGGCACTGCTCTAAGCCAGATCCCGCCAGAATGACTTTGTGGTTTTAAGGACAACTCCTTCCCCAGACTTACAGGAGAGGGGCAGGTCTTGAGATGGGTTTCGTGGCATATGGGTTAAAATGTTGGTATCAAAGGACAAGAGTCACTAGCAGTTTGCCCATGTGGTTAAGAATATCGTTAGTTATCTCCTTTGAATATCATAATATTACTAGGTTAGGCATGAAGGGACAGCAAAATGGCAATCTTCTCTGAAAGCAGAATGGTAGTTGCCAGTGGCTGAGGGGAGGGCGAAATGGGGAGTTACTGTTTAATGGGTACAGAATTTCCATTTGGGGTGATGAAAAAGTTCTGGAGACGAATAGTGGTGATGGTTGCACAACAACGTGAATGTACTTACGCCACTGAACTGTACACTTAAAAGTGACGAAGAGGGTAAATTTTATGTTCTGTATATTTCACCACAGTTTTAGAAAATACCAGTTTTCTGTCTCTCAGAAGTCTGGGATGAGTAGTTTGTTCATTATTAAACATTCTGTTCACCAGTTGAAGTTGTAGAAGGTTTTATCCTTTTTCCTAGAGTCACTCTTTTTTTCTGCCTCTGCGTCCAGATGTTAGCTTGTTTAATAATTCTTTAATAGGCATTTCTGCCCCTGACCAGGGCTAGTGAGCTGTATGGATCAAACCAGAAGAGATTCATGGGGTGGGATTTTAGGATATCCAGAAAATATACCTCAGAATATCTTCCCCTTATCCTGTTGCTGATGCTGGAAATTGTCCCAGTAGCACTTAATTCCTTTGGGTTACTTTAAAAACTATGGATACCTTTAACATGAACTGTAGTATAGCCAGGAAGGGGCTCCTTGATCCTCTCTTAGAAGTCCTAGGTCATCAAGGCTCAGATAAAATGAAATGAGATCCCTACATGTCCTCCTCAGGTCCTGCATCCTGACACTTCTTGGGCTTCTTGGCTGGTTCCTGACTTTGGTTGTTGGTTTAGACTCTGACTGTTGGCTGCTCCATTTAGCTATTCACCACTCCCAGCCTACTGGTTGGAACTAACATTAGCTTTGCCTGATTGACTTGTGTGCTGCCTCCTGGACTATCCTTGATATGTGGCTGCATCTCTTCTGGCATCTACCTCCAGTGTCCCAGGCTTGGGTTTTGCCACATTTCACCAGTATTCAGGGTCTTGTTTTAAAATGTCAATAATCCTCAAGGAGTGGCTCCTCTGCCTTGAACCCTCCAAGGGATTAAGTTCCAGAAGGGAAAGTATTGAACCTTTTGGTGAAAGGTGGGACTAGGATAGTTTGGTGGGGGAGAGAAATATTCAATAATTAGGGACTTCAACACCTCACTCTCAGCAACTGGTAGAACTAGTAGACAAAAGATCAACAAGGATATTGAAAAAGGATACTGAACAAACCATCAAACAGTAGGATCTAATTAACATTTATGGAACACTTCATCCAACAATAGCAGAATATACATTTTTTTCAAGCACCCATGGAATATTCACAAAGATAGACCATATGCTGGGTCATAAAACAAAGTTTGCCAAATTTAAAAGAATTGAAATTATATAGAGTGTGTTCTCAGACCATAATGGAGTCAGACTAGAAATCAATAACAGGAAGACAACAGGAAAATCTCCAAATGCTTGGAAATTAAACAATACAGTTCTAAATACTCCATGGGCAAAAGAGGAAACCTCAAAGGAAATTTTGAAACATACATAGAACTGAATAAAAATATCATAACACATAAAGAGCACATCAAATATTTGTGGAAGGTAGCGCTGAGGGGGAATTTGTAACACTAAATGCTATATCGGAAAAGAGGAAAGATCTCAAATCAATCATCAAAGTTTCTATCTCAAGAAACTGGAAAAAGAAGAGCAAAACAAACCCAAAGCAAACAGAAGGAATGAAGTAATAAAGGGCAGAAATTAAAAACAGGAAAACAGTAGAGAAAATTAATGAAACAAAAGTTAGTTATTCAAGAGAAATCAGTGAAATTGATAAATCTCTAGCACGTTAGACAAAGATGAAAGAAGAGGAAATACACAAATCACCAATATCAGGAATGAAACAGAGGGATCACAACAGATTCCGTAGCTAGCAAAAGGATAAGAGCAGAATGTTACAAGCAACTTCGTGCTCAGAAATTGCAAACGTAGAAGAAATGGACTAATTCCTCAAAAACCGCAAGCTACCAAAACTCAGACAAGATTAAATGGATAACTGAAATAGTCCTTTTACAATTTAAAAATGGAATTTGTAATGAAATAGCTACCAAAAAAGAAGAGATGGTTTTACTGGGAGAATTTATCAAGCATTCAAAGAAGAATTAGTACCAATTTTACAGATCTCTTGCAGAAAGTAGAAGAGGAGGGGATACTTTCCAACTCATTTTTATGAGGTGAGTTGTTATCCTGGTTCCAAAACCAGAAGACAGCACACAAAAAAGGAAACTATAGACCAATACCTCTCATGAACTTATATGCCAAAATCTTCAACAAAATTTTAGCAAATCAAATCCAACACTGTATAAAAAGACTAATAGACTGTGACCAAGTGATATTTATTGAGGCATGCAAGGCTGATTGAATATTTAAAAATGAATCAATGTAGTCCACCTGTTCAACATCATATGATAATATCAGTAGAGGCAGAAGAAACATTTGACATAATTTAACACCTATTTATGAGAAAAACTCTCGGAATACTAGAATAGACAGGAATTTCTCCAAACTCTTAAAAACTCTACAGCTAGCATCATACTTACTGGTGAAGGACTGAATACTTTCCCTCTAAGACAGAACAAGACAAGGATGTCTGCTCTCACTACTCTGATTCAATATAGTACTGGCAGTTCGAGCTACCGTGACAAGGCAGGAACAAGAAATAAAAGGTATACAGATTGGCAAAGAAGAGATAAAACTGTCTCTATTTGCAGAGAGCACAATTGTCTACATAGAGAATCCCAAGGAATCTACAAAAAAACTTCTAGAGCTAAGCAAGTTCCATAAAGTAAAGGATACAAAATCAACACGCCAAAATCAATTGCATTTCTTTATATTGACGATAGACCAAAATAAAAAATACAGGAATAGTTACAATTGCTGCAAAAAATGAAGTACTTAGGTATAAATTTAACAAAATGTGCAGACTCTGTATCCTGAAAATTACAAAATGCTGATGAAAGAAGCTCTAAATATTTGCAGAGCCATCATGGGGATTGGAAGACTCAACAGAATAAAGATGTCAACTCTCTAAATCGAGCTGTAGGTTTAACGTCATTCTTACCAAAATCTCAGCAAAGGTTTCTGTAGACATAGAAAATCTTGTGCTAAAATTCATGTGGAAAGGGAAAGGCTTTATAACAGTCAGAACAAATTTGAAAAAGAAGAATAAAGTGAGAGAAGGTATTCTTCCTGATGTTAAGTCTTGTTATGCAGCCACAATAATCAGGATAGCGCAGTATTCGCAGAAGGATAGATACACAGATCGATGGAACAGAGTAGAGAACCCAGAAATAAATCCACACAAATATGCTCAATTAACTATTGACAAAGGAGCCAGAGCAATCCAATGGAGGAGGGATAGCCTTTTCAATAAATAGTGCTGGGGCAATTGGATATCCAAAGGCAAAAAACTGGCTCTCAATCAAAATCTCACACCTTGTACATAAATTAACTCAAATGGATCGCGGACTTAAATGTGAAACATAAAACTAGAAAAAAACAAAAAAAGGAAATGCTTGTGACCTTGAACTAAGCAAAGAGTTCCTAGACTTGACATCAAAAGCATAATTCATAAAAGGAAAAATGGGACCTTATTAAAATTAAAAATTTTACTTTGTGAAACACTCTGTTAAGAGAAACGAGAAGAAAAATTGCAGACTGGGAGAAAATATTTGCAAGTCACATATCTGACAAAGGACTTGCATCTAGAATATATAAAGTACTCTCAAAGTTCAACATTAAAAAACCAAACAATCTAATTAGAAAATGGGAAAACGACGTGAATGAACATTTATGAAGAGGTGGTTCAGGTGACAAACACATGAAAAGTGTTTAATATCATTAAGCATTAGAGATGCAGATTAAAATCACAAGACATCACTATACACCTCCAAGAATGGCTAAAATAAAAAATAGTGATAATACCAAAGGCTGGCAAGATTGTAAAGAAACTGGATCACTCATATATTGTTAGTGGGAATTAAGATTATACAACTACCCCAGAAAATAGTTTGGCCATTTCTTAAGAAACTAAACATGCAATTACAATACGACCTAGTTATTGTGCTCTCGGGCTTTTATCTCAGAGAAACGAAAACTATGTTCACTCAGAAACTTGTACAGGAATGTTCATAGCAGCTTTGTTAATAGCTCCAAACTGGAAACCACACAAATGTCCTTCAACGAGTGACTGGTTAAACAAACTGTGGTACATTCATACCATGGAATACTACTCAGAAATAAAAAGAAATGAACTACTGATATACACAACAACTTGGGTGAGCCTCAAGGAAATTAAGCTGAGTAAAAAAAAAGGCCAATTCCAAAAGGTCGCATACTATGTGATTCCATTTATAAAACATTCATAAAGCAACAGTTATAGAGATATAGTGGTTGCCAGGGGTTAGGGATGTCAGGGTGGAGAGAAGGAGGAGGCGAGTGTAGCTATAAAGGGGTAGCATGAAGGAATCTTGTGATGATGGAACAGTTCTGTATCTTGATTGTAATGATGGTTACATGAAGCTACGTGTGATAAAATTGCATAGAGCAACACACAGACACACACACAAATGTATAACTGGTGAAATCTGAGTAAGCTCTATGGTTTGCATCATGTCAGTTTCCTGGTTTTGATGTTGCACCTAGTGCAATGGTTATGTAAGATGCGGACACACAGGAAGGTGGGTGAAGGGTGCACATTTCTTTGCAACTTCCTGTGAATCTGTACTTATTTCAAAATAAAAATGGGAAAAATGAAAATAAATCTCAGAAGGATGACTTCTAAGTCTTAGATGGAAAAGAGTTAATTCTTGGTTAGAGGGCTGGGCTGTGATGGTAGCTGGGGGAGAGAATATTGAAAAGAGGAAAGGGAGCAAAAACATTTCCGAAGAAAAATTACAACACTGTCCGTTTATTTCTGGGGCCAGAGCCTGCCAGGACATTATATTGAAATAGTTTCTGGGTTGGGGTTTGGGAACAGAGCTTTGAAATTTGTAAGATATTATCTTTTTATTGAGGTCATCATAGTCTATAACATTGTGAAATTTCAGTTGTACATTATTCTTTCTCAGTCACCATGTAAATGTGCCTCTTCACCCCTCGTGCCCATCCCCCAACCCCCTTCCCCTCTGGTAACCACTAAACTGTGCTCTTTATCTGAGTGTTAGTTTATCTTCCACATATGAGTGAAATCATATGGTGTTTGTCTTTCTCTATCTGGCTTATTTCCTTCAACATAATACCCTCGAGGTCCATCCATGTTGTTGTGAATGGGACGATTTTGTCTTTTTTACGGCTGACTAGTATTCCATTGTTTCTTTATCCACATCTTCTTTATCCAATCATCAATTGATGGGCACTTGGGTTGCTTCCATGTCTTGGTTATTGTGAATAACGCTGCCATGAACATAGGGGTGCATAAGTCTCTTTGAACTGTTGATTTCAAGTTCTTTGGATAAATGCCAAGTAATGGGATGACTGGGTTGTATGGTGTTTCTATTTTTAATTTTTTGACAAATCTCCATACTGTTTTCCATAGCGGCTGCACCAGTTTGCATTCCCACCAGCAGTGTATGAGGGTTCACTTTTCTCCACATCCTCTCCAACATTTGTTATTTTTTGTCTTGGTGATTATAGCCATTCTAACGGGTCTAAAGTGATATCTTAGTGTAGTTTTGATTTGCATTTCCCTGACGATTAGTGATGCTGAACATCTTTTCATGTGCCTGTTGGCTGTCTGTATATCTCCTTTGAAAAAGTTTCTGTTCATATATTCTGACCATTCTTTGATTGGATAGTTTGGTTGTTCAGTTGTGTGAGTTCTTCATATATTTTGGAGATTAACCCCTTGTCAGATATATAATTTGTAGATATTTTCCCCCAGTTGGTGGGTTGTCTTTTTGTTTTGATCCTAGTTTCCTTTGCCTCGCAGAAGCTCTTTAGTCTGATGAAGTCCCACTTGTTTTTTTTCCTTGTCTGAGTAGATGTGGTATTCAAAAAGATCCTTCTAAGACCAAGGTCGTAAGACATATTTTTTAATTTATCTAAAAAAATAGTTTTTAACAATTAAAAATACAGAAAAGTGAAAAGAAGAAAATTAAATTCTATCTGTATTCTCAGTATCCAGAATTATCCATTGTTAACAGATGGCATGTTTGTTTCTATTCTTCCTTTTTTTTCATTTTAAAAGAAAAATCACTCTATTGTGTTTCCAAGGAAGTTATATTTTCGGGGAGAAGCAAGGAGATGTGCGAGAGATATGGGAGGAAAGAAAGAGATAACAAGAGTCAAGATCCCAGTTTTAACTTCTTACTTTTTTGGCTTCTTTCCTTTGATCTCTTCTTTTCTGCTAGAGAAAGGGAGGCTGACTTACTTGACCTCTCAAAGAGCTCTTTAATGGCCTAAATATTCAAGGGGATATTTATGGCACCACAATGATCTGGTTTACTGCTAAGGAGCAGATGCCCATGGCACAAAACTCAGGCAATAGCTTAGTTGAGAAGCTCAGTAAAGACAGATAATTTTGAACAGGCATGGTATTTAGAAATGGTTAACTACTAGAGAGTGTGGAAATCGTTCGTTATAAGCATAGGCTGAGAGGTTAATTTTCTGTTTTCTTACTGTCTACTTAAATATCTTTCATTCCAGCAATTTTCTTTTTAATTCTAATACAGTGAATTTAGAAATCCCAAACTTTACTGGATATCTGAACTGTTAGTATCTGAAAATCAGGTAAGAAAAAATACTGTATGTTCCTCAAGCAACACACATTCTGCCTGCAGCTGGAACATCCTTCTGCTTGGAGAAAAGATTTGAGGACGAAGTTTGATATTTTCAAACTTCTAAGCCTGGCTTTATTGGAAATAGACTTGTTATCTATGATTAAGATACCAAAAATTTGGGGCTGGCTCGATGGTGTAGTGGTTAAGTTTACATGTTCTGCTTCAGCAGCTTGGGGTTCGCAGGTTAGGATCCTGGGCATGGACCTACACACTGCTCATCAACCCATGCTGTGGTGGTGACCCACATACAAAATAGAGGAAGATGGGCATGGATGTTAGCTCAGAGCCAATCTTCCTCAAGCAAAAAGAGGAAGATTGGCAACAGATGTTAGCTCAGGGCTAGTCTTCCTCACCAAAAAAAAAAAAAAAGAAAGAAAGAAAAAAAGAGGTACTAAAATGTTATCTTGGAAAAAATGATGGAATTCTGGACCATAAAATGTTCCTTATTGAGGAACAATAGGGAGAACAGTGAATATATAGGGAATTTGAAAGACTGAAGGCACAAGTTTGCAAATGTGAGCTTGACCTGGAAGGTCAAATAGAGGTACACTTGTGCATCACAAATGGGCCTCCCTGTGGAATAAGTGCAAAGTATGGAATGTTTAAGACTGGGAGAAGGGGTCTGGACAGTAAGGGGACTGGTGGATTTTTTGGAACAGCTTTATTGAGATAAAATTCACATATCATACAATTCACCCATTTATAGTGTAGTATCCACTTTATTCACAGAGTTATGCAACCACCCTCAGAGTCGATTTTAGAACATTTTTACCCCCCCCCCCCCGCAAAAAAGAAACTTCATACCCCACCCTCTATCCCCTCAGCCCTAGGCAACCACTAATCAACTTTTTGTCCCTATAGATTTGCCTATCCTGGACATTGCATACAGATGGAATCATATAATATCTAGTCTTTTGTTACCGACTTCTTTTATTTAGCATGTTTTCAAGGTTCATCCATCTTGTAGCATGCATCAGTATCTCATTGCTTTTCGTATTCCATTTAATATTTGATTCCATGCAATATTCCATTGTATAGATATATTACATTGTATTTATTCATTCATTAGTTGACGGACATTTGGGTTGTTTCTACCTTTTTGCTGTCATAAATCATACTCCTATTAGCATTCGCATACAAGTTTTTGTGTGGACACATATTTTCATTTCTCTTGGGTAGATACCTAGGAGTGGAATTGCTAGGTCATATGGCAACTAGATGCGTAACCATTTGAGGAACTGACAGACTGTTTTAGAAAGTGCACCATTGACGTTCCCTCCAGCAATGTATGAGGGTTCTGAATTTTTCACGTCCTTGCCAATACTTGTTATTGTCCATATTTATTATTATAACCATCCCAGTAGGTGTGAAGTGGTATCTCACTGTGACATTGATTTGCATCTTCTTAGTGATTAATGACATTGAGCATCTTTTCATGTGCTCATTGGCTATTTGAATAGCTTCTTTGGCCAGATCCTTTGCCAATTTTTAAATTGGGTCCTCTCTTTATTATTGAGTTGTAAGAGTTCTTTATATATTCTAATTTAATCCTCTATCAGACATGATTTGCAAATATTTTCTCCCATTCTGTGAATTGTCTCTTCACTTGCTTGATAGTATCCTTTGATGCACAAAAGCTTTTAATTTTTATGAAGTCCAATTTATCTATTTTTTCTTTTGTTGCTCATGCTTTTGATGTTGCATCTAAGAACCCACTGGCAAATCTGAGGTTATGAAGATTTATCCTTATGTTTTCTTCTAAGACTTTTATAGTTTTAGCACTTAAATTTTGGTCTTTGATTCATTTAGAGTCAATTTTTTCATGCGGTGTGAGGGAAAGGTCCAATTCATTCCTTTGCATGTGGGGCTATCTAGTTGTGTTGGCACCATTAGTTGATCTCTGGTGGGTTTTTAATGAATTGTACATCCCACTTTCCAATCCACGGTGTTGGAAACCTTGATCACTGAGTCCATCCATGTTGTGAAGGAGGTAGAAGTGCTTGGGAAGCACATATGCCCTGTCTGCATTGGGCGACTTCTAACCTACATGGCGTTCCAGGCCGGGCAGAAAGGCAAGACTGCTGGGGCCGTCCCTGAGGTGAGGTGAAGTCTGTTTATGGATCAGGTCCGGTTAGGCTTCTTGGAATACTCCTGCTCTGGTGAGGAGATGCCACCTGTGTAATGGATCTAGCCTGTGACCTGGGGGCCCAGCCTAGGATTTTGGCTCCAGGCTTCCTCATTGCAGCTACTTTAGACCTGTCTGAGCTTATGGGGTGGTGGCAGGGGTGGGAGGGGGGAAAGTATACAGTTCAGGACCAGCCTCTCTGCTTGAGACAGAAACACTTAATTTTCTCTCAGATTTTCATGTTTCTTACACTTTCTGTGTTTTCTTGAATGTTATCTTAGCTTCTCCTTACCAGATAAAGAACTAATGCTTTAGTATAGGGGACCAAATAGAGAATTTGGGGAAGCAATGTGTGAGGAGCAGTTGATAGAAAGAGCGTTGGGGCTGGGTTCTCATCCTGCCACTGCCTGTAGTTGGCAGTGTGACTTGGACCAGACAACAACGATAGTGACCATATTAGTGTCCTAGGGCCACCATAGCAAAATACCACAGACTGGGGGGCTTAAACAACAGACATTTATTTTCTCACAGTTCTGGAGGCTGGACGTCCAGAATCAAGGTGCCAGCAATATTGGTTTCTCCTGAGGCCTCTCTCTCTGGGCTGCAGATGGCCACTGCTTGCTGTGTCCTCACACGGTCTTCTCTTTGTGTGCACGCTCCCTCGTGTCTGTCTCCCTTCTTATAAGGACACCAGTCATTTTTGGGTTAGAGTCTGCCCATAGGACCGCATTTCACCTTTAAAAAAATATTTGTAATGCTTTATTTTTTAAGCATTGTGATATGAACAGTGAACTGAGTATAGTATTTTTTATTAAAATTGTGTTCTGAATTTTAAAAAAGTTCACAAAAGCGGAAAGAATAGAGAAACCAACTCCCATGTATCTATCACCTTGCTTTAAGAAGTATCAACTCATAAATAACCTGATTTCATTCCCACAGACTTAACCCGCAGTGCCTCCCAGAGAGCACATCATTTTATATATAAGTATTTTTAAAAAACTTTTTCCAATTTTATTGGGATTTTATTGACATATAATGTATGGAAGTTTAAGGTGTACAATGTGATGATTTGATATATGTGTATACTGTGAAATGATGACCACAATAAGATTAGTTAACACCTCTATCTCCTCACATAATTACCATTTTTTTATGGGGATAACTTTTAAGGTTTACTCGCTTAATAACTTTCAAGTACATAATACAGTACAGCTAATTATAGTCATCGTGCCACACATTAGATCCCCAGAACTTATTTATCTTATAGCCAAAATTTTGTACCCTTTGACCAACATCTTCCCATTTCCCCCACCCCCAAGCCCCTGGCAACCACCATTCTACTCTCTATGTCTTTAGTTCAGCTTTTTTAGATTCCACATATGAGGGAGAGCATACGGTACTTGTCTTTCTCTGCCTAACTTATTTCTCTTAGTATGATGCCCATGTTGCCACAAAAGGCAGGATTTCCTTCTTTTTTATGGCTGATTAATATGCCATTGTATACAGTACCACAGTTTCTTTATTCCTTCATCCATTGATGGACACTTAGGTTGTTTTCACATCTTGACTATTGTGAATAATGCTACAACGAACATGAGGGCACAGCTATCTCTGCAAGATGGTGGTTTCATTTCCTTCAGATACATACCCAGGAGAGAGATTGCTAGATCATATGGTAGCTCTATTTTTAATTTTTTGAGAAGCCTTCATACTGTTTTCTGCATTTAACTTTCATTGCCTCGTTAAAGGCCCTGTCTCCAAATACAGTCACATTGGAGGTTAGAGCTTCAGCACAGGAATTCGGGGGAGAGACACAATTCAGTTTGTAACAATGATAATAATAAGGATACTAATATAGAAGGCAATGTTTATGGAATTGTTACATATCCGAGACTCTGCTATAATTGTTGTCTAAGGATTATCTCATTTAATTTTCACAACATTCCTATGAAATAGGCAATATCATTATTATTTCCTTTTACAGAGGCACAAAAGCTGCCCAAAGAAACACACCCAGTGAGTTCTAGGGTTAGTATTTGACTCTAGATTCCAAGCTCTTTTCTCCTAAGCTGCAGTCTCCAAACACCCGGGGAATTTGTGTGCAGTGGATTGGACACTGCTTAAGATCTCTTCCAGTTCTAACATTCAAGGTTTTATTTGACTACGCTTTGTTATTTATTGAATAAACTACTTCTAAGGAAGGCCCAGTTCTGGGTGCTTTGGAAGATGATGAAAGGGAAAGGGGCTGGTTTTACTCTAAACTTCCAGCCCCGGGCCAGGCCCTGGTCTCTTGCGTTATTGCTGGTGGTCAGATCCCTTGTTTGGATCCTGGTCTGTTTGGGTGCTTGTGGCATTCCCTCTGCCTGAATTTTGTGTCGGTTCCTTGTCTCCTCGCACAGAACAGTTCCTAAGGGATGTGAGTTTTCTCTTGCTTTCAGCAGGGTTTCTGGGAACAGGGCATCTGCCTTGGAACCCAAGTCCCTGCTCCCAGTGACAGTGTGTCTGCTGCCACCTGTCTGTCTGTCCCTCTACCGTTCACCTGCTTTAGGCGCCAGAGGCCCCCTTTCTTCTCAGATGGGGGGGGGCTAGTTGATGACCTACTTTGCTCCAGGAAGCCAGTGCAATGCCTGGCCCCCAGTTCTGCCTGACTTAGCCCTTCTGGGCAGCTGTCTGGCATTTAAGAGATGAGGAAGGCAAAACTAGTAAGACGGGGACCAAATACTTAGCTTTAAACCCACAATACCCTGGGTCATTAAAGTAAGGGCATTACAGTTCTAACTCTCAGCTTGGTGCAAGATTACATTTCAGGAGGTGTCCCAGTTGCCTGCCAGTTACTGCTTTTACGTCTTGTGATTTCTGGCAGCCTTCTAGCACATGCTGGCATTTCAGATTCACTCGGTACAATTAAAGAAATTGCATGACTGCTAGTTTCTCCTCTTTCCCCCCTCAGATAAATTGTAGAATTCCACTTGATTAAAACATTTATTAAGTGAGATTTAATAGATTCCAGTAATGGTGTGCGTGTGTATGTGTGTGTGTGTATGTGTGAGTGCATTCATTATCCATTTCTTCTATGTGTGCCAAGAATGGCCATGTGCGTAGAGAATTGTTCATGGAACTCACTTTATTCTGCAATTTACCAGCAATGTCAAATTAGGAGGTTTAATGGATTCCTACACAGAAATTCCTAGTGTGGTTGTATCAGCAGCAAGTTTCATTAAAAAGGGCCATTTTTCTCTACTGGGATTTCAGTAAAGAGACAATGTTTATTTTTTCAGTGGAAAATTGATTGTAACTAAGAGGATACTTGGCTTGAAAGTGGGGAATTATCATATCATATGATTAAATGAAAGCTTACCTTGTTATAAGGTAACTAGACATATCCCAGTAGAATTGAGACAATGTTTGATTAAGCCAGATTTTCCTACTTTATATTCAAGGAACAAATTAAAGAATAATTGAGATCCTTTTCAGATCTTTTATAAGCTGCATATATAAAGCTTCAGCTCCAGGTGGCAAAGCAATTAGCTGATGAATAAAATCAACCCCACTGTCATTCGTCAGATGTTTAAATTCTATAAAGCAGATAAATTAATGTGTTCCTTAAGCCAAATAAATGGTCATGCTCTCCATGTTACCACTCAGTTCCCTGGGGGAAAGGTTGGAAGCGTGTTCATAGAATGGCTAGGATCTACTTAATCAGAAAGGTTGAAATTAAGTTGCCCATTTGATTTTCTGAAATAAATGTCCATCTGGCGCAAAACCTATTTTCCAAGCAAAGTTGTTCGATATGATGGTTTGGCTTGTTTAGTAAACTAAAGATGAGGCTGAACTCAGTGTTGCACTCTCCTGGCTCTTATAGTTAAAGATTTTTCCGTTTCTCTGTACTTGGCATTGAAGTTATTTGTAAGCAACTGAAAGTGCTCTGGTTTCATTTATTCCTTGCTCCTGAGTATTAATGCAGAGAATTAGAACCTCTGCTGGCTTGGTGCTTCCAGATTTATTTCTCAGAGATGAGTTTCCTGGATAAGTACAACTTACCACCACTGAATGATGACGTGGTTGGCTTTTTTGACATTGACATCTAGATAAGGCAGACAGTGCTCTGGGGACATTATGTTATTAGCTGATAATTAATTTTTGTTGGCCACTTCTCCTTCTCTGCTATTTCTATTACAAGCATTGCTTTCAGGGCCTGCTGAGTGGTTTTCTATTCTTTGCCACCTGGTTTGCTTTCTGTGGTATTGAAACCTCCGTCACTATGGATGCTACTCAAAGTGTGGTCCTGTGACCAGCAGCATCAGAGTCCCCTGGGAGCTTGTTGGAAATGCAGAACTCAAGCTCCCCTGACCTATTGAATCACAATCTGCATTTTGTCAGATTCACGAAACATTAAAGTTTGAGAAGCACTGTGTTAGAGGGTACCCCCTCTCCAGATATGGGCAGGGTTGGAGTTATGAAGTGTAAGTATGTAGCCAATGGGAATATCTAGTTTGTCGATTTTCTGAACCTTAAAGTCTGCTCTTTTTCATATTTTATTTCCATTAGCCACTAGCACTTAAAAACAAGGTTAACAAAAAAGAAGAGCTAGAACTCATTTATTATGATATTGATTATTGGAGTCCAGCATTCTTCAGGAACTCAAAGAAAAATTGGCAATTATTTATAGAAATTGAATTTAGGTCTTGCAGTCATTACCAGGAGAACTCTAGATGAATTTTCTCGTTGAACTTCTGGGTAGCTATCTATTAAGTGCAAAATATTGGTCCCAGTATGGCAGAGTAGAGAGACAACTGGATCAGATGCTCAGGCACCAACTTTTTATCTGATTACGGGCCAGCTGTTTCACTTTGAGCTTGATTTCCTTGTCTGTAAAATGAGGGGTTTGGAAGCAGGTGATTCTAGGGTCTCTGTAAGGCCTGAATGGTTATGATTTGATGTGACTGTGTGGAAGTCTGAGTAAGACGTTTTGAATACATTAACTCAGAATTATTCCAGTGTCTGGAAACCAATCCCACATGCAGGTTCTCCTGATGCTGTTTGAGTAGTTGTGTTTGTTTCACAGCAGTTTGGAAATTATCTAATCACATGAGTTCCCAGGGATCAAGAGGCCGACCTTTGGGTATGATGTATGTGCGCGCACGTGCGTGCGTGCGTGCGTGTGTGTGTGTGTGTGTGTGTATACGTTTGAGCCCATAGTGGCTATGAGAATATTCATGTTGCACAAGGACTGGAGGGCGTGAAGTAGCAACATAAATATGTTTTAATGTAAGGAAGAATATGAAACTCATGAATAGCAGAGTCAAGCAAAACTCAACACAATCTTTGCTGTAAAATGAAAATTTGATATTTTCCCACCCCCTAGTGTGTTGTATACTGTTATTTTTCTTTAACCACAATCTGTCTTCTCTCTCTCTTCCTTCCTCAACATGTTTTATTCTGGTTTTCATTTTTCATTTGGACACCTACTCTGGGTTGTATGTGTGTGCAGAAGAAGTTGGGGTGATTATCTTTTGTTGCGAAGAGGTATGGCTTCAAGGTCTGAAGGAGCGTTACTGCAAGAAGTTAGTCGGTGAACAGAAAGCCTTCTGTGTTCTTTTATATTCGGAGAGCAGACCTGTCTGAAGGCTGCGTGGGGGAGGAGGGGCCCTGGGAGGCTCCTCCTTTGAAGTTTCTTCCTTTCTCTCTTCTTTCTTAACACAAAACTGGATTAATTTCCTACTATGTGTTCGAAACTGGAGAAACAGAGAGGAATAAGATGCCAGCCCTTAAGGGCTCATAGCTGGCAGAGGAACGCGTGCTCTGTAATTTCTCTCTCCACCGATAGCTCTCACTCTGAATTTTATTGTGATGGGAACATATAAGAAAAGTCATAATGGTTATTTGAGAACATTTTCATTTTCTGGTTCCATAGTGTTTACTTAAATTCGTGTAGGGATGTGCGTGTGTGTGTGTGTGTGTGTGTGTGGAAGCCTTTGAATAACAGCTCAAGTGATATTAATAAAGCAGATTTCTGGTCTCCAGAGGAAGGCAGAGGCTCAGGGCAAAGTATGATGTATTTGGCTAAGAGGGTTTATGTCTTCAAGTGAATATGTTAAAATACATCCTGGGATCTTTAAGGGGGCTGCCTTACTGGGAATTTTCCGGCTTTTAAAATTGATCTTTGCAGTTTCTCTGTGTTTTAATTCTGGAGAGACACCTTTTCTTTCTTCAAGTTTTGCAGGTGGAAGGCTGTGCTTTGTGGAGGCAGAGTTGTGCGAGTTCCAGGGGAATGGCACTCAGGCTTCACTGGGCAAGATCATCACCTGGGCAGCTTGTTCACAAGGCAGATTCCCTCCCTGATCTCTTCACCCCTCAAATTCTGATGTGTTGGGCACAGAGTGGGGCCCAGTCCCCTGCATTTAAACAAGCTCCCCTAGGTGATTCTAATTTAGGTGGGCTGAAGCTGTGCTGGAGAACACTGGCATAGCATTTCACCATTTGGATCCTATCTAGGCAGAAGCCTATATACTATATGCTTTAAAAGTGTTTTGAAATCTGTGACTGAAATACTGCTATGCAAAGTTGTCAGTTTCATGACCTGACAAGTGGGCAGAAGGCTCATGAGGTCATATTACGTGATGCTGGAGAATTTAAGCTCTGCAGTCAGACTGTCTTGGTGTTAATTCCCATTCCTGTGGCTGCTGGCAGCAGTTCCTTGGGCAAGTCACTTAACCTCTCTGAGCCTGCTTCCGCATCTGTAGAACAGGGATAATAATAATACCAATCTACTCAGCTGGTTGTGAGGATTCAATGAAATGACTTGTATACAATGTTTAACACAGGCGCTGGCACAGAGTAAGTGTTTAATAAGTTTTGGCTGCCACCGATATTTGTTTGTAATAGCAAACCAAAATTACAGTAAGTAGGATTGCATACTTTTATGTCACAACTTTCTTCTTCGGTAAATCTGGGCACTTTGCGAAGAGTACCAAGTTCATCAGCACAGACTCCCCAGGAAATGGTCAAGGATTCTTCAGTCACTTTACAGTGGCACTTTTGAACTGCGTATGTCATATTTGTGTTAAATCAGTTGGTAACCGCTTGGTCTCATTGGTTGGGTATCTAGGCCTCTTCCAACTCTGGCCACGTAGACTGGTTTCGCTCCGAGATGAGTACAGGGTGCATCTTCCTCTTTCAGAGAGTGCACACATTTGCTTTTGATGCGATTGTCATTTACTTGATAAACTGGAACAGATAATCTCTGTTGAACAGGGTTAATACCACTGACAGTCATGGTTTGGAGAACATGGCTGGAATGGTCTCAGGTCAATAACTGCAGAGGAGCCGAGGGATGAATGGTGGCAACTCCTCCGGAGACAGTGGGCCTTTTGACTTTGTTTAGGTCTCTGTATGCCCATGTACTGCTCCTGGAAATGGGTGTAGGCTTCACTTACAGCAAAATCTCGAGATTGGCCTAATTGAAGACGGCCTCTTTCCCAGTGCTTTGCGAAATGCCAGCATAGACTGGAGTTTTGGTTTTCTTGCTAATTGAAACGAAGTTTTATCAGAATCATGAGAAATGATGAACAGACTTCTTGTTATTTCTGTCTCACACTAAGCTCTCCTCCAGTGGTCCTCAAACCACTACCCACTGGAATCGCACACTCTGTTCAACCCCCAGAGCTCTGAGTTAATCGGTCAGGGATTTGACCTTGAGACTGGGAATTTGAAAAGTTCCTCAGGTGATCCTAATATTCAGCCAAGATTGAGAACCTCTGCTGTACAGGATAATTCCACATGTTGAACCATCTTGCTTTTTATGTGCACATTCTCTGATGTGTCAAATTCGTCTTCTCAGCTTTTCCCACGTACTTTGTGAATTTTCGAAAATAAAGAGACCTTCAGAATTACCCTAAACTAGTGGTTCTCGACGGGTGCTGATTTTGCCGCTCAAGGGGCATTTGGCGCAAATGTTCGGAGCCATTTTTGATTGTCACAACTGAGCTGGGGAGGAGTGTGTGCTACTGTTATCTGGTGGGTAGAGGCCAAGAATTCTGCTAAGCATCCTACCATGCTCAGGACAGTCCCCATAACAGAGAAGTATCCTGCCCAATATGTCAATAGTGCCAAGGTTGGAAAACCCTGCCTTAGACTTAATTCTCTCATTTACAAATGGGAAAATATGGTCCAGAGATGATAGTTTGATTTTCCCGAGGATTCATGCGTAATTATTGGCAGAACAAAATCCCTAAGAATTGTAGCATCACGGTGGAACCCTGCCCTTATATTCCTCCCTGCCTTTTACCTGCTGCCCCAGGGAAATTGGTTATTTATCTTGTTTCCCTTCCTTCTTAAACATCCCTAGGCTCTCGATGGCAGGGATTTGTTTCCTGTATTTTAGTATTTCAAATTTCTTAAATTTAAAAAAAAAACCCCTACCTAACATGAATTGCTTGAGCTCAGTAAACATCGCTTTCTTTCTGGCTCTAGGATGGCGTTACGGCAACCTGGTGCTGTGCCTGGCTTGTTTTGTTCTGATCAGCAGCTCTGACTTGGGCGTTACAGTTAATCTATGATTAATTTCAAAAATGGCCAAATTTGGTAATTGTTACTTTATAAAGCTAGATTGGTCAGCAAAATGTTTCTAACTTAGGCATCCACAAAATGAAATTATAAAATGGCCTCTTGGTGATGAAAAGGATGGCAGAGCCTCCTCAGACCATCTTTAGTGCAGGATGTGTGTGCGTGTGTACATGTGTGAGTGCATATACGTCTACTTGTGTGCTGCTGGTGTGCAGCCTCTCAGCTCCAGAACCGCTTGAAGAGTTTAGGAGGGTGACGGAGACTCTAGATTCAAGAGCTGTGAGTCCACGTTTCTTCATTTACATATTCCATCCATACCCCCATCCTCTCCCCAGCTAAAGAACTTAACTGTGGTTATTTCTGGAAGGGAGAATTTGGGATTATGCACGTCTAAAAATATATATATATATATAAAATTATTCTATTTTTCCTCTTTTTCTGTGAACATGTTTTTGTAATAAAAATGAAACCATTTAATCAAACACTATAACCTAAGAATCACCTGGGAGCTTAACAAAACCCTCGGGTGCCATCCCCAGAGACTGCGGTTGGGTTGCTTTGGGGTGGGGTCTGGGAACGGATGTTGTTTACAGTTTCCCCAGTTGATTTACGTGCAGCTAGAATTAAGAATCCCAGTCTAGGGGAGCCCTTTTCAACCTTGCCTGCAGGTTGTCGTCTCCCGTGGAACTTCAGAAATCACTAATGCCTGGGTCCACCTGCAGAGGTTCTGTTTAATCGGTCTGGAGTATGGCCTGGGCTTTGGGAGCACCAAGGGTTCCCCAAGTCATTCAGGAATTGGAAGGGCTGAGCGGTATCATGAGGGTTTATTTTTTGGTGGGGGGAGTGTCTTAGTTTTACTATCTTACCAACTCCTCCTATCAGTTGAGAGTTAACGAGGTAATATTGCTCTAAACTTTGAGCACAGGTGATTATAGTACTAGAAACAACGGTCATCCCCTTTGGGGTACAGTAACAATCAAAGTTACAAGAACACTAATTATAAAGATAGATTGTATTTTTAATTGTTAAGAAAAGGAGGAGCTTGAGGGAGATCTTGCTTATTAAGACTGCTTTACTTTCATAAACTACTCTAAGTAGATTCATAAGGAGTAAGGAGCGGCCTCTGGGTGCACACAGTCCTACGTGATAGGTGCTAAC
The DNA here is from genome assembly GCF_041296265.1 of Equus caballus. NCBI lineage: Eukaryota > Metazoa > Chordata > Mammalia > Perissodactyla > Equidae > Equus > Equus caballus. Next base: position 51,853,273 of record NC_091698.1, on the reverse strand, counting down.
AACTGTGTGTTTAGTCTCCAATTACTTTTGCCTTCTCTTTCCTTTTGCCCCCAACCTGTTTTTTTTTTTTTTTGTTTTAGGGTGGGAGGGCCTCCTTACACTTGTATCTCAACAGACTCCCACTCTGATGATGCCTAGGTTGAACTCTGGACTTTCTTTTGTTAGACGAGGCCTGCAACTTGTTAGGTGTATTAAAAATATGAAATGACTGCCCCCTTTGCCACAACAAAGGGCCTTCCGGGAGTTGTGAACAGCTGAGCTCTCCAATGTGGTGGCACCAGGAAGGGTCTAGGGCTGACTTTACACAGATGGGCTCATAGCAGCGAGCAGGCCCCTGTGGGTCTGAAGAGCATTCCAGCCACAGCCATTTTTGGCTTCCTGCTTCTCCACAGAAGCCACTTGGGAGCAGTGTGGCTTTGCCTATGAGGGAAGCTCAGGGAAGCTTCCCGGAACTGACCAGCACAGCTGGGGAGCCTGGAGCCCTCGGTTGATGACAAGTGAAATATTTCACAGAATATAAATCTTTCAACTTGCAAATGCTCCTTTGGTGAGAAATCAGACAGTGGGTAAGGAGTGGGCAGAATCCTTGCCCCAGTGAATAAAAGTAAAGGAGGGAGCCCCCTGCCTTTGTTCTATGATTCGGCAGTACGATGTTTGTGGGAAAGAAGATTCTTAGTTTATGATGGGTCCTTTGGCCATAATGGGCTTCTGAATGGGAGGGACTGGTATCTCTCTTTATCTCACTGACAAAAGAAAAGAAGCAAGACAGAGACAGAGAGATAGGAAGCTGTCACTAGCTTGATGTAATATTCCACTGTGTGACTGCTTCCAGGTTGTAAGCTCTTCGGACAGAAGTCAAACAGAGGAACATATTACTTTCAACCCTGCTTTCACAAGAAACAGTGTGAACTTTTCAGTCTTACAGGTTTGTTCTTGGTCTTTGAATTAGATTCTTTACCATGGATGCATCTCACCTCCAAGGAGATCACATTTAAGATATTGTTTTACAAAATTATTATAAAGTGTGAGTGTGTGATTAGCATTGGGTTTCCATTTTTTGGGCTCTTTCTATGTTGTCAGGCTTTCAGGGTTTATTTAGAAAGGGAGAGAAGGAAGGATATACAGGCAGCTGGGAATGGAAGTCTAGGGAGCACATGGGCAGAGGTGCAGGAAAGAGAGAGAAATGGGCTGACTAGGAAGTTCCCTCCAAATTGCCAAGGTCCTGGGGAAGCAGGGACTGAAGTGTGAACCTCTTAATGTGGTTTGTTGGCTGATTGTGAACTCTCTCTCAGGCAATACTGTTTTCCAGGTGTTACTCAATCATAGCATTTGCTCATCCCGTTGCAATTCTTCATCAATTCCTTACTGAGAATAAACCCAACTTTGGGAGGAGAGCAGGGGAAGTTGTCAAATGAGAAAACAAGCAGGTCCCACTGGCACCTTTAGCCTCTCCCTAAAAGCACCTAACTGCCAGCTCTATTCTTGTGCACCTGGGTGGATTCAAGAGGTTGTTAAATGCACTCAGAAGAGGGGGCACCCAGACCTTGGACAACTGGTGCTTGTGGCTAAGTAGGAGCAAGCACACGGGTCTACCTGTCTCCCCTGCTGTTCCTCCCTCTGAAGGTCAAAACTAGCCAGTTCCAGCTGGGCCAAGCGAGATGTTTCCTTCTTGGCAGTCTTGGGAGCTTCTCACACCCCAGGCTAGAATAGACCCCCTTGGCTCGGGGGTGATCTAGCATCTGTCTTGTTTTGGGAATTCTGAGAGATCTTAGCTTCTCTGGGGGCAAAATGGAGTTTTCTAGGCATCCTCTAGCTGAATTTACCCTAAAAGTCAGAAAGCTATCACCACAGCTGTTTCTGCAGTTGCATCTCCGGCAAAACAAGGAAGCAAACAAAGTTGGACTCCACGACTTTGACTAATAAAGGTCAAAGTCAACTAGACTCCAGGCCCACAAGAAAGTGCTTGATCACAGGGACAAGATCCAGGGCTGCCATGACAAAGTTTTAGGGGCTCTACAAAAACAATGAAACAAGAGCTGGTTCTGGGAACACACAAATAGCCTATTATATATTATGACACAGAAAGTTCTTCAGCAAAACAGATGTAAGTCATCAGGACTGGCACAATTACTTTGTACATTGCTTGATATGGCAGCATTTATGGAGACCTCCTACTTGAGCATAGGGGTCTTCATTCTTGCCTGGCTGTGATAATGGAGCCCATATTAAACATGTAGGGCACTGTGCTAGTGCATTAGATACAGTTTCTCATTTAATCCCCACAACAACCTTAGGAGGTGGGTACTGTTACCTCTCTATCGTGCAGACAAGAACATTTTACTTTGAGAGCTTAAATCACGTGTGCAGGCTCTCCTGGATGGTAGGTGCAGGAGCCTCTTCGGGTTGTGCTCTTACCCTTCCCTCCCTCTTTTGAGGTTCTTTGGGAGGTACGTCAGGGTTTTGAGCCTCATGGACTTTCCTAATGTGAGTTAGTGGATATGAGAGTAAAACCCTCCTTTTCATTTAGATTAACTGTGCCAACAAATTAATCATAAGACCATGATGCTGAGAGACTCTAGCCCTCCAGCAAGGTAGTAGGTAAAATGAACTGCTTCTTGACTTCATTCTAATTGCTTTAAATAGCAATGCTGAATCTTAATGGGGAGTTCCTAGTGGTGGATTTGGACCAACTTCCTCTGGAAAGAAAGGAAGTTGAGAAATCTATACTTCCTAGAAGGAAGGATAGAGAAAACATCCCCTGTATCCTGACAAACAACGACAAGAAACCAACAAAACTGAGGTAGGACTCCCTCATTTTGCAGGGGGATGTTTTAAGGACTGTTTCTCTATTTACTTTGCAAACTAAGGGCAGCTTCACTTCGTACTTGGGGAGCAAGATCCACAGCGGTGCTGTCTCTGAATGACCAGCCTCAGTGGCATCACAGCTCGGAGGCTGAGTGTAGGGAACAGCACAGTGGACCAGAAGAGCTGGCTCTAGTTCCGGCACCAACAAGTCCCATGACTTGACCCAGCCCCCGTCATCTTTCCTCAGCTGGCCTAACTAGTTTGGAATGGCAGTGACTGCCCGCCCTACTCACCTCGATGGTCATAGATGTTCCCAGGGGACATGTCCGTTAAAGGAGGGCAACCTGTGACTCTTATTTTGTGTGGCTCATTTGTTCATTGTAATGGCTTGGTTCACACTTCCCGTATGCTGGGTATTGTGTTTTATTTTAACTCACTTAATTCTTACAACAATCCCCTGAGGGAGATATTATTCTTATCCTGATTTTGCAGATAAGAAAACAGGAGCACATAGGAGTTGATTTGTTCAAGGTCACTCACAAGTAGTATGTGCCAGAGTCAGACTCGAACCCAGGTTGTCTGAATGTAGATAGTGTGTTTTCAACAACTGTGCTGTAGTCCTTCTCCGTCTGATCTCCTCCAAAGTATAATCAACTTTGACATATCTCTTTTTTCTGGAGGAGGTTCTTATCTTTCTGAAAGAAGAGGTGATATGTGAGTATAGCCTAAGGGAGGCCAGAACTAAAGCTTAATCATTTCAAGTCCCTGTGGCCTTCAGATTTCAGAATCTTGCCTTGTGGAAGATCTGGAGTGGTTTGTGGACTTCTGATATTTTCACCTTATTATATGTTCCAGATGCATGACTTTTTTTCCCCTAAGTAACATGGTATTAAATCCCAATGTTGCATTTTTGTTAATTGTAAAGTTACTGTGTAGTAATAGCTCTCATTTATATGATCTGTAGTCTATATGTGACCTACCACTGGGTTCTCCCCTTGACAACAGCAATTATTGTCATGCATCTCAATGTGCAGCAGAATATGGGAATGTAACAGTCAGCACTCATCACGAATCTTTTGATTTTATTTGTTTTTACTAATTTTGTTTTCTTATCACAACAACATAGGTTCAGTGAGGAGCAAATAGATAATGCCAAATTGCCAAAAGAAGAAATATAAAATCATCTGTGATAGCTATACAGAAGCAATATCTATGGAATTCTGTTCACTAAAGGCTGTGATTCAAAAATTTTATACCCAGCCAAGATTGTCTTTCACATGTGAAAGCAACAAATATTTTCTCTGATAGGCAAAGTCTCAAAAAATTTCCATGATAGGCAGTTCTCCTGGGCAAAGTTTTACTTATTTGTTTCTGTGGACAAAAGGGCTTGAAGATAAATTCCAGGTGACCATGAGGTGGTTGATGATACAGTGAGTGATCAAAATAGGGAAGCCAGAGTATGAAAAAGGCCAGGGAGCCCAGTTAATGTATGTCTATTTATATACCTAGGTAATCATAAATAATAATTAGGGATTACATATAAAATCTGTAATTGTATTTCTGTTCGCAAACTGAAAGCAAATAAAAAATTATTCTCAGAAGATACATAGTATAACAATAATTTTGTGGTAATCTGCATCTATACCTCCAGGTTGTATCATCAAAGTCTGAGAAGGAAGTTCTGGGAATGAGTGGGGAAGAAGGAACGGGAGGTAACAGGATGAAGAGAAATGGGAGGAATTCAAGGCATTTGACTCGGATAATGCTAGCCATTTGTACTTGGGGTTTGTTTATACACTGAAAAGCCAAATCTTATGCAAATGTTTTTGAAAAATATTTAAATTAAAGTGAGGATTATTATAATTTTAAGTAACATCAGTCCTTAAAAAATTTAGCTAAGTACATTTATGGCTTTTTAGGCAATTATGCAATTCGTGCATGTTATTTGCTTTTGTGTCCACTCCTCTTTGAGCCGGTTCTGCTGCTATGCCCAGCTCACTGGTGTTTCTCAAAGTCACCCTGATGAAGGGAAGCATATTTTCCTGTCTGGTGTCTGACTACTCAACTGGTACTAGAGATTAAAAGAGAATTTTTTTGTTTTTCCCTGTGTTTTGTCTGAAAGTCATGGTCATCAACTTGAAGCTAGAGTTATATGTATCTGTACATCTCCCTTTAAGGAAACAAACTAAACAAATTGGAATTTACCAAAAGATGTTGTTCTCTAATTCTGATTGAATTTACACCTAATACTTCTTGAATGTAGCCTTCTCATAACACGAGGAGCCTTGGCTCTAGACATAGCTTCTTTCGGAAATGGTGGTGTTGCAATTTGATAACATCCTCTGTGTGTGTGTGTGTGGTGGGTGGGTGCAGGGAGAGCCAGGAAGGATTCACAAAGTGTTCAGACGAGGACTGATAAGGACCCCTCCACCAGCAGGCCAGACGCTGGCAGCCTAATCAACACTTCCTCGAGGAAGTTAGCAGCCTTTCTCCTGGCCTGACTGCTGCTTCTCCTGCTGGTGGCGAGGTTGTCAAGCCTCATTACTGGAAAGTTCATCCTGTTAGATTTCCACTTAGAGCAGGAGGATGTGTTAGGAGATAGCTCCGACTCTGTGGCCATTCTGACACAAATTTAGACAATGACATTCCAAGCGGTGGTCAAGGAGTTTTGTTTATAGCTTCATTAAAAATAGTGAAAATTAATAACCGACTCAAGAAGTCACCACACGTGTTTACTACTGGGTTAGATTTAGAAGATTTGATCTTGGCTGAATAGTGAAGTGAGGTTGGCATGAGTTTTAGGGTCAAAACAGAAGTAGAAACAAAACCAGTGTGGTGGCAATGGCTTGGAATATAGTATACTGTAGACACTAGCCAGGTTATGCTGGATTAATAAATAAACCCAGACATTTCAGGGAGTTAAAGCAAAAAAGGCTTATTTCTTGCTTTTGTAAAGTTCAATATGGGGTAGATGATCCTCAAGGCAGCCCTCCCTCTGTCTTGTTATATTGCTATCTCAACAGGTGGCTTCCAGCATTGTCAAGGCAAAGGACTAGAGATCAAGTGTTTATGCCACGGTCCAGAAGAAACACACATCACTTCTGCATGCATTTCACTATGTCTAGTCACATGGCCCCAGCTAACTGAGAGGGAGCTGGGGAGTGTAAACTTCCTGTGTGTGCAGGAAGGAGAGAAAAGCTGGGCGTGGGTGAGCACTGTGTCTACTACACACAGGAGGCTAGTGCATATGGTCAGAGTGGAATTCATGCAACGGTCAGAGTCTGATATTATGGATATTCAGAATGGGCCTCTGCTTTCTTCTTTGCAGCAATAACATTCTGCCCTGGGATCACCTGCACACAGGGAGACAGCACAGTCCCCTACCTCTAGCTTCTGGCTGTGGGTCAACTTCAACTTCAATTGATATGTGTTGAAACTAATAAGATCTTAATAAATTTTTATTAAATGAATCACCCTTTTCTGATACCTTCCTTGGCTACTGGCTCTGATTTAGAAGGACTATCTACTATTCGGATCTGGGTTTTTTATTCCAGTCTGGCCCATCTCCCCAGTGGTCTGACGTCCTCCCAGCCTTGCATTGGTAGTCCTGGGTCCGGGCCTCACTCTGTGAGACCCAGGGCTAAATGGCACGGGCAGTAAAGGTACAGTGAGACCTTCTCACCACATCAGCACGTGTTTCTCCAGACCTACAAATGCCCTCCTGCTGTACCGGCACAGAAAGCTGATAGAGAGCCTACATGAGCAGAGAGGGCCTCTGTCCCTCCTCCCTGGGGAACTCCTGCTGCTTCTCATGTGGTGTGGTGGCTGAGAGTCCTTCCAGGAGACAGACTGTCTGGGTCCAAGTATTGCCTCTGTCACCAGCAAACAGTGAGACTCTGAGCTACTGACTTGACCTCTGTGTGCTTCAGTTTTCTCATCTGTGGGTCTAATCCTAATACCTACCTCTTAGAGTCGTTGTGGCAATTGAGTTGATGCATGAAAAGCCCTTCAACAGTGCTGGGTGAGTGGAAAGTAATTAAAGAACATTAGCTATTGCCACCCTCCTTCAAGACTCAGTTCAAATGTATTCGAAGCTTCCCTGAGCTTGCTTCTTTTCTGGGTTCCTTCAGCACTCTGCTAATGCCTCTATTATAACATTTATCATGCTATATCATAACCATTAATTTACCTGTTCTTCTCTTCTACTAGCCTGTGATTACTCAAGTGCAATGTACTGCTCACCATTTACCCTAGTTCTTGACATCGAGTGCCAGACGTGCAAACTAGATTAACAGGTGTTTTCTGCATAGGTGGGCAGAGCCAGGGTGGTAGAAATTGCTGGAATCACCAATATCCAGCTCTCTTCTCCTTCCTGAGTATGAAGCAAAGCTACATTCCCGGCTACCTATGCATCTAGATAAAGCATATACGTGAGTTCTGGCCAATGGAATCGGTGGAAATGAGGTGCGCTGCTTTTAGGCCTGGCCATAAACTGCCTGCACCATCTTGCCTGGGCCTTCTCTCTCCCTCCCATTCAGTTGGCTGGGACAGAAAGAGCCCAGATCTCTGAGTCACCAGTTGGAAAAAGAGGGCCTTGGACTTTTAAATTTTGTCAGGCTTCTGAAATCCAAACATGTTCATTATAGCAGCTAGTATAGTTACTTGGCTAATAAAACAAGAATCTGGGCATAATAAAAATTTTTCTGCAGACATTGTGGCACGATATGACACAATCTGCTGACAAATGAGCCCAGAACAGCATATTGGACCAGCCCATGTGAGAATCAGAAATGTACAGAAGCAACTTAAACCCAAGGAAAGATTGGCGATACCTGGGGAGGGTTGAAGGGGGGAGGATCTAGCCTTCCATCCTCTCCTTAGGAGGGAGCCAGCCCCGCTCTGCAGTCTGCTTTGGGTCAAACGTAGATTCCCTGAACTTCTCCTCTCCCTCCTTTCTCTCTGATTTTGAGCAGCCACTGAGTATGAGTGTTCTCCTCCTGGTAAGTTACTTAGAGAAAAACCTGACTTTCCTTTCACTACACAAAGCATCATTCTAAGAAACAATTAGAGTTCTTTTTAGAGTTTTGGTTCCTTCATGGCTACCTATCGTCCTAATAAATGGAACTGCTTGGAACACAAAAGCATTTATTTCCTCTTTTAGCTAATTTAATTTTTACAGCCCTGGTGAAAAAATATTTTATGTTTTTGCTCACCTAATGTGACTTTAAGATAGTTTATTCTTGGATTCAATTTTGTTTTCATTTTCTAGAAAATCAATTTAATTCACAGAAGGTTCATTCCTTTAATGGCTTTCCTTGCACATTGTTAATGCTTAAGCATTTGATCAGTTTCCTCTTAGCAACAGCTTCACAAGGCTCAACAGGAGAAGGTGTTTGATGGGGAAATTCTCTACATTTGGCAAAGCCTCTTTGTTCTGGACTAATTGACATTGAAAATCAGTCTGAATTGGTGAAGTTGGATTGCAGACTATTTTACAAGGAGATTCCTGTGTAATTTCAAGTTGTTCAAACTAAATTTATAAAAGTGTAGGCTGACAAAGGTTTTTAGGTTATCTCCTTCATCTAAATTTCTAGTAATTAGTAAGTATATCTGTGTCTATCTTATGAAATTCTCATGGGATCTTGAAAACTGCCCTTAAGTCCTTTCAACATTCGCCTTGCACCTGCGTTTATCGCATTATGAAGAAGGACTCCTAGCAAAAGTAAATTTCAGGCTAGTCCCTGTCTGTTTGATCATAATTTCAGAATTAGAGGCTTTTGTTTTTAAAGTTGGGTGGAAATTCACGATAGGGAAGAAATTTCTTGACTTCCTAATTGGTCATGTTTTCAATGCTGTAACTAAGGGGTTTTTGATTAGATTGTAGGTATTTTTCATCTGTTTGTTTTTGGAAAGGAAAACTGGCTCTTCTGAAGCTGTCAGTCCTTTCCTGGAAAGCAGAGAGTCAGTGATGGCTGGGATAAGACATGCTTGTCAGTGTCAGACATCGGTCCTTCATGTTTCGGGCACAGCTTTGACACAGCCCAGAGGAAGCGGGTTCTGGAAGACCACGATTTCTCTGATGTGAGCTTTAAAGTTCAAAGAAGGTATCTAACTGGCTGTACAGGAAAGTAGACGGTGGTCAGATAGCATGGAGTATGCCGCTCTTAACCTTTTCTTCTTTGTGTTACAACGTTTACCCTCAGAGAGGTGAAAAACGTCAGCCTCGAGAAACTTTATGATGGGCTCACAGATTATTGATAAGATGGTTTCTGAGTAGAATCACAACATAATTATCCTTTGCACTTGGCCACTTTTAAGAGTGAAAAGTGGTGTTATTAGTAGGTATGCCAAGGAAGCAGGCAAAAATGAGGACCTTTCTAGGCAATCTCAATCAATCAATCTCCTCTCACTCTCTCTCTCTTTCTCACACACTCTCTCTCTCTCTCTCTCTCACACACACACACCCCGTCTAAATGCAGAAGACTCCAGGACCCTAGAGGAGGGCAGAGCTATGAAATAGAATTATCCTGGAGCTCAAATGAGCGTGCAAAAGACTGCTCACTAGACAGGACCCTCCTTACTGGGATCCTTAGTGTACACAACAACATAAAATGACATTGTAGTAAGTCCCTGAGATTTTGGCATTTGTTATAGCAGCTAGCATTATCCTAGCTAATACTGAATACTTTATTTCAACGCGAACAACCACTGCTGAGAATCTACTGTCTTTCCATTGGGGATACAAAGACATATAAGATCTGGTCACTGTCCTCAAGGAGCGTAGAGTCTGGGGGAAGTACAGATGTGTATATTTAATGGTAATTACCATTTATGAATTGAGGCTGGCCCAGTGGAATAATGGTTAAGTTTGCACGTTCCACTTTGGTGGCCCTGGGTTCACTGGTTTGGTTTTGATCCTGGGCATGGACCTACACACTGCTCATCAAGCTATTTTGTGGTGGCGTCCCACGTAGAAGAAATAGAAAGACTTAGAACTAGGATATACAACTAGGTACTGGGGCTTTGGGGAGAAAAAGAAAAGAGGATGATTGGCAACAGATTTTAGCTCAGGGCCAATCTTCCTCATCAAAAAAAATTATTAATAAAGGGAGATGAGTTTAATTTTGAGCATGTTGATTTGAAGGTGTCTGTGGAGTATTCAGAAGGTACTGTCCTGTATGCAGATAAAGTGGACTAAAGCTAGAAAAAGACATCTGGGATCAAAGACCAACTGGCTGAATTCACAATTTGCAGCAGGTCATGACGTCAGCCTCTTCGAAACAATTTGAGGACACTTTGGAAAATAAGAGAACCTACACCCATATTCCTAAAGGTGCCTTTAGAGGCAGCCACACAGGGCCCTCTGAGGGCTCAGTCTGCTGTTGGGATCTGAGCTGTCTGGATCTCTTGGCCGTTGACTTCATATTGAGAAAGCAAAAGAAGCAGGAATTTCCTTATGTCTCTAGATCTTTTCTGTAGTTTATGGGTTACTTTCCTATGCGTTACCTTACCTACTTTGAGCTTGATATTGGCCCCCCAGTGTTGGCAGGAGAGTTCTCATTCCCATTGCACGTCCCCAGGCCTTGCCTACCAGCAACTAGGAAGGAAATCTCCCTAACGGGAATGACCCAACTCTGAAGGTGCTTAGCCCTTCTTTGGCATAACTGTGGGACCTCAGAGCTCTCTTAAGGATCCCTCTGTTCTTTCTGGGGTCCCCTGAGAATGTCGCACTTGGACTCAGCAGCCAGGCCTCACATATTCTGCCACTGGGGCTTCAGTGCGCTAGCAAATCACTCCCTATTATAATATCCAGGCCGACAGGGTTGCTCCCATTCAGAGGGGAGGGACTGATGTGGAAACATCACCCTCCCCGTCCTCATTCTTTCTATCAGCCCCATGGTCCCGAACTCCCCCTTTTCCAGCAAAGAAACACCTACCGGTGCCTGCAAATAGATAACTGGAGGGGCGGGTGTCGCCCACACACTAGGTGTGTTCAAATCTCAGTTTTGAAGCTACTAGTTTACCATTATGAATATATACACGCAGACACACACACACACACACACAAACACACACACAAACACACAAACATGTCCCCACTCTGGGACTCAGAGAAATGAACTAACCTGTTCCAGGCCATCCCATATTTCATAAACTGGGTTGTAGAACCCAGGACTTTTGACTCTGAGTCTAATGTTCTTCCTTCTTCCTGATCATGATCTAAAGTAAAAAAAAAAAAAAAATCTATAAAAAAGTTGGTCAAATAGGCAGAACCATCTGCTTGAAGCTTGAATCAGTGCCACGGTGGAAATTCTGCTTTCTGCCTCATTCTGCAGGGCTTAGGGAGGCTGCCATGCCCAGCACTGGGAACCATCAGGAGAGTTGGGTGAATAACGGGGGCTTTGTCATGGGAGCTCCCTGAAGTCTTCCCCCAGTGTGAGTGGTGTCAGTGTTTTCATTATTTTTGCCTGTGGTTTGTAACTTGTCATAAGAATTAGTTCCGGCTTAATTGAGGGCCTCATGTTGGGGTAAGAGGAGGAAGTGTTGTGGGCTCTCCAAATGCCTTTTATAAGATCCCGACACTCTAGGTCTTGGCAGATACAGCTGCGAACAGCAGCACGTGGGAAGGGACGAGCCACCAAATGCTCCGAGTCCAGCTCCCTCTTGGCCCCTAAAGCGGAGCTTGCTTAAAAGTTCTTTGGGGAGTAGGAATAGGGTGTTTTCCCTTTTCTTTCTTTCTTTTAAAAATCTCTTTATTTGGGGGTTGTACTACCTGAAAGCAAGAGGGCCCGTGAGCAGAATGTGATGTACTTCTTCACCAACTCTCTGGGAAAAGGCAGCCAGTCCTCAAGTTGATTCTCAGCTCTTCTCTGGACCTTTACAAAAGTTTCTCCGCCCCCCCCACCCCCCAGTTTTATTGAAAAATAATTGACTTATACCACTGCATAAGTTTAAGGCATACAGCATGATGGTTTGATTTACGTATATAGTGAAATGTAAAAAGTTTCTTTTGTCAGATTGTACCAAACTTGTGACGGTTCTCTCTTCTCTGTGCTAACTGGAGGTACTAATTCATACTCAAGTGTTGTTGGGTCAAAGCGTGATCAAGTTCCTTGAAAATATTCTCACATTTTTCCAGGGACTTTCATTATCTCAACGCAAAGCCTTTCCTGACCAAGCCACGGAATCCTCCCTTTCCTTTGATTCCCTGGGTAAGTTCTCGAACTTTAATGAGCAGAGAACTAGTAACCAGGAGATTTACTACCTGGACAGCTAGTAAATGTGCACATTCCTAGGCCACCCCGGAGATGCCGACCCACATGTGGGTGAAGGAGTTTGCAATGTCATGGTACCACATGAGAACCAGTGAACGCCTCAGCTCTTTCTCAATACCTTCCCACCAAGACTGAGTCTCGCTGTTGAGTTCAACAAACTACCTTGAATACTAGCTGTTTGGAAGCTCCTAGGCTTGAGGCCAGAAGCCATAGCCCTCCCTGAGGCTACTCTCTAGTGGAAGAATCACACACACACTAACAGTTACCAACAGAAGGCAGGGAGGGAAGTGGTTAATAAGGGCCAAGGTCACGGGAAACCCCAGGCAGTGCTGTTCAGAGCATAGTTCCTGGACCAGCAGCCTCAGCATTGCCTGGGAGCTGGTTAGAAATCCTCAGGTCCCACTCCAGAGCATTCTGCCCCTTCCCAGTTAACCTGTGAGCACCCTCCCTCCTTTACTCACACCTCAAGCTCTGCCTTCTTCTGTCCTGGGCACTGATAGCTCACAGCTTAGTGGTGGTGGTATAGAGAAGAGCTAGAAAATAAAATTTACCCATAATTCCACCATCCAGGTATAACCACTTTTACTGCTTGGTGTATATCTTTTCAGACTTATTTCCATGCAATGTAGACATACAGAATGAAAAAATGTATAGACAAAAATCTATTATACTGTAATACTAACTTTTAAATTTCTTTTTTCTCCATTTAACGATAATGATGGATTATCTTTCCATGTACATAAAAATACTTTTATGGGCGGGCCGGCCCAGTGGCACAGTGGTTAAGTTCACATGTTCCGCTTTGGTGGCCTGGGGTTCACTGGTTCGGATCCCAGATGTGGACATGGCACCGCTTGGGAAGCCATGCTGTGGTAGGCGTCCCACATATAAAGTAGAGGAAGATGGGCACAGATGTTAGCTCAGGGCCAGTGTTCCTCAGCAAAAAGAGGAGATTGGCAGCAGATGTTAGCTCAGGGGTGATCTTCCTCAAAAAAAAAAAAAATACCTTTACCACATTAATTTTAATAACAATATAGCATTTCTTTGCAGGGATATACTATAAATCATTTAACTGTTCCCTGTAGCACAAGCCTTTCCAGATTTTTAGAATCGCTACACAACTTTGAGAAGAATATCCTTGTGCGTACATCTTTGTGCGTATCTGAGATAATTTCATTAAAATTAATTAAGTAGGTTCCTTTTGTAATGTGTTCTTTGGATGTAATTGAAAGTATAGGAGATGAAGACTTCCCATTTAATAAGAACTATTAATCATGCCGCCAGTGGTCCATTTTATGATCAAAAGTACATGATGATAGGTCAAATTGTGCTGAAGTGTTTTTATTTTGCATGATTAATGGACTTAAGGCCTTTGGTAAAGGACTCTGTCAATTGTCATGGGACAAATAACACGCCAACAAACGTAAGCAATATGATAGGGCTCTTCATATGTATTTCTCAGATTGCTGCTTGCTCAAACACATCCTGAATCTTTTGAAACTAATATGAGTTTCTAAAATAAGTGGAAGATTGGCTTATACAACTTTGATTTTAATATAAGTCTATTCAAAGTATCGGCAGATTAATTAAGAAGTCAGCTGGTGGTGATGCTAACAAGGCTGGCAGGTTTTCAATTGAGATTGACACTATTCAAGACAGAGGCATAACTGATGTTTATTCAAGAATCCTAAGACATGTCACAGATTCTGCGGAGAACATCTGATATCTATAGAGAGCTCGAAGTAAAGTCCTGGGAAAAATATGTTCCAGACGGTTACAGATGTTCTCGTATCAAATCATATTTCTATGAGAAGTTATGTAGCATGTTCGACTGATGGCACAGCCAATGTGAAGGGACAACTTAAGGTTTCCTTCCTGTTAAAAAATAATTGATTCTACCAACTTTATGGATGGTGTTAGTTACATATTTTGAGTCTTACAATGGTGGATTTAGAAGGTGTCTGAACCTCCAGTTAATCCAGCAAAAAATTCAGTTACTTGAGTCCACTTAGAACAATTTGCATGCTGCAAAGCATGTAGAAACTCCCAGAATATTAACTGAATGTTTTACCAAATTAAGTATGTTTTATAGGTCCTCAGGTATCACACCGATTCATTTCAGATGTTGGCTCTGTGGTATTAGACATGGTAGAGGACTAAATAGAGAGCTTTAAGAAGTGTTGAAAGGGCTTTGTCATTCCCTTGTGGGAACTAATGGAAATGCAGGAGAACATATTCCCACACTGAAGATTCTGTTGTAAACACCAGACCAATGACAAGGACGCCCAAAGAATCATCACGGAGGCTTGAAGCCCTACACACAGCTTAGTTGTTTCTAAACATTTAAAAAATTTGTCTGTATAAAAATTTGGCTTTGAAACACCACAGTTCAGAATATGTTTTTTGAAATCATCAAAAGCTGATAGAACCAAGAAGATGGAAGGAGTTTAGACATTTTGTGAGTAAAATGGGCTCTCAAAGAGAAATATGACATACTGATATTATTCTAGAAGATTCTTTACCTTAACTGTGTTTGTATGTGATTTGAGGGTGGATTGGGAAAATAGGTTGCCATTCAATAACATTTTCGTGGAACTGACATGATCTTAGTGTGTTTCCCGCCTGCCTTATGTTTTGCTGTAGCACATCAAATATCAAAAGTATTTCTAATCTGCCGAAATAATTTCTGCTGAGATCTAAAACAGCCACTTTGCAAAGCAGGGCTTAATTCGGTATTGAGGAGTTTAAAGAGTTGTCAAAGTTTGGTGTGGCCTGGGCTGTAATAAATTGGTGTGCTTACCCCATCCCTATGCTGGTGAATGAATAGTGGCTTAAGGAGTCAGGTAAAGGGAGACAGGGAGGTGGCCTCAGGTGCTAAAATTGGGCTTGGGGATAGGGTGATTAGCCATCCACGTTCTTCTGGGATCATGGGGTTTCCTAGAGTGGAAGACTTTCAACACTAAAACCAGGTCAAGCTGTCAGTAATCTCCCTGGGGGTCACCAAGACTGACCTTGTGGGAATGGACTCGCCTCTCTGCCTTATCTTTTATAAACTTTTCCCCTTCAAGGCTACCCTGAGAACAGTTTAAGCAAGATTTCACCTGGATATCAACATGGGGGACAGGTACACACGTGCCTGCACACAAAAATATGCTGGAATTTCTTCCTCTCCTCCCCTACTCTAACACACACACAGACTACAATTGTGTTTGTCTCAGGCTCTGCCTTTAGCTTGCTAGCAACAACAGAGAAACAGGGCTATGCAAATAAGGAATTTTACCATAAGGGGTTAATCTGTACAAAGCACTCCACTGGGTGCTGAGGACATCTGGGATGATGTGATACAGAGATGAGGGGGACCAGGTCCCTCAAGGAGTTTGTCCTGTATTGAGAAAAATAAAACACAGCAGCAAACAGTTCCACCAGTAAAAAGATGTAATAAATGTCTTAAGAAAGATACCAACAAAGTTCTATAGGAGTTCAGAGGTGCTGAATTGTTTGTTTCTTTAGTTCACAGGCAGATGGTCTTTGCATTGAGTCTTAAAGGAAGAGTGGGGTGGCGACAGGCAAAGAAGTGGGGAGGCCAGCTCATGGGACATGCAAGTCACTTCCCTTCTGAGTGGGAGACAGAACAGTAAATGTTAGGGCCATGGGGGTTCAGAGAAAGGGATGATAAGTCTGATCTGTGGCAAGGAAGGGGGGAAGGTGTAATGGGGGCCCTTAAAGGAGGACTAGGTGTTTAATGAGCAGAGGTGAGCAGGAGGACATCCAGGTAGAGTCTTGGGGCCTACGCCAAAGGCTGGAGGCAGGAATGTGCACTGACATGTTTTCTGGCACTTCAAGACACCTGGGGCATGGTGTGTGTGTGTCTAGCAGTGTGGGGAAGAACTGGGCTAAGAGGATGGCCCAGATGACTGAGTTCTAGAAAGCCAGGCTTGTGGGGGTGGCGTGGGGTGGGAGCTTGGCTTGAAAAGATGAGGTCACTAGGAAATTATAGAGCCTTTTTTGGGGTGGTTGGGGTGACATGTTAAAAGTACTAGTTTAGAAAGTTTCTTCTATTAGTTGTGTACAAGATAGCTCAGATGGGAAAGAGAAAAGGAGACGCTCTTTGAGGGCCCTTTCAACAACAATCCCCGCATGAGTAAGTAAGCATGGACTGGGCGTGGGTCAGCAGGGATGGATAGGCAGGAGGAAATCTGCTAGAGATTTTGAAGGTGGATTTGGTGAAATTTTTGTAAAGGGGATGAAAGAAGAGTCAATTTACTTATCTTTTAAAGTAAAGGTTTTTCACGATGCTCTGTAACATTCCTTTCTGTTCTGAGAATTCATGACTTCCAGGTTTCTAGACTTAGCAACTAGAAAAATGCCAATATCTTCCTTCCTATTTTCCATCATTCAAAACCTTTTATCTAGTAACAGATATTGTACGGAGTAAGGATATAGCTCTGTCTCTGGAATACTCTTTAGTTTAGTAGGAGAGATGTGCATTTAAACAAATCATTACAATTTGATGTGACAGATGCTATTGCAGAGGTATAGTCAAAGAACTATGGGAAAACCAAGGAAGCATGATCAACCCAGCCTAGAAAAGTGGAGACAAGTTGACATCTGAGCTAGGTCATGAAGGATGATCAGGAGTTTGCCAGGCTAAATAGATAGGGTGGGAAGAAAAAACACAATGTAAGAAGCATGAATGAAATGGATGTGCAGGACATACCAGGGACTTGTATGGTTGGAACTTAGAGTTGATTGGAGAAAAGGGAGAGAAGAGAAGAAAGAATTGGGAGATTTAGCAACAAAGTTAGGTTGTGGTCAAATAAAGACCTTATTCCATGAAAGGAATTTGGACTTGATCTTGTTGCTAATTATGAGTTATTAGAGATCTTCAAGGGAGATAGTGAATGATCTGTTTTAGGAGATAACTCTGGTGACCCTGAAAGAGTGGTCTGCAATGGGGAGAGGCTGAAGATAGGGAGGCCAGTAGAAGGCCATTATGGTCAGGCAAGAGATGATGGATAAATGGGTTACTTGCGAAGTATTGGGGGAAGGTTGAGTCTAACTCTGAAACTGTTAAATTTTAAGAGGTGGCAGGGCACTCATTTATGGATTCATTTTTTTCTTTGCTTGCATTCAAATCTTTACTAACTTCGCCAGGCATTGAAGTAGGCACTGAGGATAAGAAGATTGATAGAACACTTCTGTTATCTTCTTTAGCTTGTTGGCAATGGTTCTCACCATTTTTGCTGTCCCAACACTCGTAAGGGGTGTGATATACACTTATGGGAGTGGGAATGGCAGAGTATGAGCAGGGTATGAGAAAAAGGGGTAGAGGTATGAAGAAGACAGTATGCCCTCAATGGAGAAATAGCAGAAGGTGGAGGGTTGGAGGGAGATGTGTAGATATCCCTTCTTTCCCAGGTGATTCTTGTAAGTCTCTTTCATTTAGGAGAATTTCAGATTCAAGTAATAGAATACACTACTCAAAATGGCTTAAACAATAATAGTGCTTATTATGATGTATAACAAGAAATCCAGGACTGGCCAACTCAGTGGCTCAGTAATATCACTGAGAATCTAGAGTTCTTATGCCTTTCTACTCTGCAATCCTTAGCACGTTCCTCTCAGGCTATTTCCTCTCCTGGTCACAAGATGGCTGGTGCACTTCCAGGAATCACATGCAGAGGTGACTATGTCTGGTGGAAGATAACTCTTTCTTCCTTGTGCATCTTTTTTTGAAGGGTAAAGAATCCTATTCCAGAAACACTCAGCAGACTTTTCATGTCTCAGTGGCCAGAACTGAGTTGGAGGTCTACGCCTGAACCAATCACTGGCAAAGGAAATGGGGAGGCAGGAAACATTGGAAACAAAGTTGTGGCTGTTAGCACAGGATAAAGTGAAATGGCTTTTGAGTAGGCAAACATTCCTTTTGCTTAAAATTTCTGGCTTTCGGAAAGAATCTCTTAGCTTGTGGAAATACACTGGCAGGTGCAGTTTGGAATCCTCCCTCTGGCCTGCTAGTGCAGGGGATGCCCTGCTCACTAGAGTACCCCAGGCAATCGAGCACAGCCAGGGACCTGCCCCACACCAGTACACTGAGGCAGTTGCACACACATGGGCCACACAGCCAGCTGACACACTGGTTAGGGGGAGCCTGCCCCACCCTCTAGCCCCACCCACCAGCGCCCCCTCCCACTAGCGCCTCCACCCGTTAGTGTGCCTGAGGAAGTTGTGCACTGCCTGCCCCACCCACGAATGAACTAGCAACAGCTGCATCAGGAGCCAGCCCAGTTTACCTGTGTGCCTGCAGCAATAGCAGCCCTGCCCCAACAAAAGGGCATACACAACCCACACAGCAGACACCCCTGGAGCATTTGGCATGGGTGATGAGAGGGCAGCACTCTGCTGAGCCCCATAAGAAATCTCCTAATAAGACCACATTTCCAAGATCAGGAGATGTAGCTGATCTACCTAATACATAGAAATAAACACAGAGAAAGGGCCAAATGAGGAGACGAAGGAATATGTTCTACATAAACAAACAGGACAAATCCTCAGAAAAAGAGCAAAATGAAACAGACATAAACAATCTACCTGATAAAGAGTACAAACTAATGGTCATAAGGATGCTCACTGAACTCAGGAAAAGAATAGATGAACACAGTGAGAACTTCAACAAAGAATTAGAAAATATAAAAAAAGAACCAATCAGAGCTGAAGAATATGATAATTAAAATGAAAAATTCATTAGAAGGAATCAACAGCAGAATAGATGACATAGAAGAATGGATCAGCTATCTGGATACAGTTGAGGAAATCACTCAAGCTGAACAGAAAAAAAGAAGAATTAATAAGAATGATGACAATTTAAGGGACTTCTGGGACAATATCAAGTGTAATAACATTCACATTATCGCTGTCCCAGAAGAAGATGAGAGAGACAAAGGAGCAGAGAACTTACCTGAAGAAATATTAGCTGAAAACTTCCCTAAACTGAGGAAGGAAACAGATATCCAGGTACAGGAAGCACAGAGAGAACCAAACAAGATGAATCAAAAGAGACCCACATCAAGACACATTATAATTAAAATGTCAAGAATTAAAGCTAAAGAGAGAATCTTAAAAGCTGTAAGAGAAAAGCAACAAGTTACATACAAGGGAAACCCCATAATGCTATCAGCTGACTTTTCAGCAGAAATCTTAAAGGCTAGAAGGGAGTGGCACAATATATTTAAGTGCTGAAAGGAAAAAACCTACAACCAAGAATACTCTACCTGGCAAGGTCATCATTCAGAATGGAAGGTGAGAGAAAGAGTCTTCCAAACGAGCAAAAACTAAAGGAGTTCATCACCAGTAAACTGGACTTACAAGAAATGTTAAAGGGACTTATTTAAGTGGAAAAGAAAAGGCACAAATAGAAATAAGGAAATTATCAAGGAAGAAATATTACTGGTAAAGGCAAATATATAGTAGAGGTAGTGGATCAGCCACCTGTAAAGCTAGTGTGAAGGTCAAAAGACAAAAGTACTAAAATTATCTATATCTACAATAAGACAGTAAGGGATACAGAAAATTGAGAGAGGTAAAATATGTCAAAATCATAAAACATCTTGGGGGGAAGTAAAAGTTTAGAGCTTTTAGTATGAGATCGAACCTAAGAGACCATCAACCTAATACAGATTGCTATATACTTAGGTTATTATATATGAACCTCATGGTAGCCACAAAACAAAAATCTGTAGTAAGTACACAAAAAATAAAGAGAAATGAACCCGCACATAATACTAAAGAAAGTCATCAAATCACAAGGGAAGAGAGCAAGAGAAGAAGAAATGAACAAAGAACTACAAAAACATCCATAAAAAAGTAACAAAATAGCAATAAGTACATACCTATCAATAATTACTTTAAATGTGAATGGACTAAATGCTCCAATCAAAAGACATAGGGTGATGGAATGCATTAAAAAAAAACAAGACACTCATATATATATGCTGCATACAAGATTCACACTTCAGACTTAAAGACAGTCACAGACTGAAAGTGGGGGGATGGAAAAAGATATTCCATGCAAATGGAAGTGAAAAGAAAGCTAGAGTAGCAATACTTATCTTAGACAAAATAGACTTTAAAACAAAAACTATAACAAGAGACAAAGAAGGGCATTACATAATGATAAAGGGAATAATCCAACAAGAAGATATAACATTTGTAAATATCTATGCACCCAACCTAGGAGCACCAAAATACATAAAACACATACTAACAGACATAAAAGGAGGAATTGACAGTAATGCAATAGTAGTAGGGGAATTTAACATCCCACTTGCATCAGTGCACAGATTGTCCAGACAGAAGATCAATAAGGAAACCTTGGCCTTAATTGACACATTAGACCAGATGGATTTAATAGATATATACAAAACATTCCATCCCAAAACTGCAGAATACACATTCTTTTCAAATGCACATGACACATTTTCCAGGATAGATCAGATATTAGGCCACAAAACCAGTCTCGATAAATTTAGGAAGATTGAAATAGTATCAAGCATCTTTTCTGACCACAACAGTATGAAACTAGAAATCAATTACAAGAAGAAAACTGGAAAAGTCACAACTATGTGGAGAGTAAATGAAATGCTGCCTAACAACTATTGGGTCAATGAAGAAATCAAAGGAGAAATAAAAAAATACCTAGAGACAAATGAAAACACAGCATACCAAAATCTATGGGATACAGCAAAAGTGATACTAAGAGGGAAGTTTATAGCATTAGAGGCCTACCTGAAGAAACAAGAAAAATTTCAAATAAACAATCTGACATTATGCCTAAAGGAATTAGAAAAAGAAGAACAAATGAACCCCCAAATCAGTATAAGGAAGGAAATAAAAAAAATCAGAGTGGAAATAAAAGAAATGAAGACTAAAAAGACAATAGAAAAGGTCAATGAAACTAAGAGCTGGATCTTCGAAATGATGAACAAAATTGACAAACCCTTAGCTAGACTCAGTAAGGAAAAAAGAGAGAAGGCTCAAATAAATAAAATCAGAAATGAAAGAGGGTAAATTACAAGATACCACAGAAATACAAAAGATTATAAGAGAATACTATGAAAAGCTATATGCCAACAAATTGGATAACCTAGGAGAAATGGACAAATTCTTAGACTCATATAACCTCTCAAAACTGAATCAAGAAGAATTAGAGAATCTGAATAGACTAATCACTAGTAAAGGGATTGAAGCAGTAATCAAAAACCTCCCCAAAAATAAAATTCCAGGACCAGATGGCTCCTCTGGTGAATTCTACCAAATATTCAAAGAAGATTTAATACCCATCCTTCTCAAACTCTTTAAAAAATTGAAGGTGATTGGATTCTTCCTAACTCATTTTACAAGGCTAACGTTACCCTGATACCAAAATCAGACAAGGACAACACACAAAAAAGAAAATTATAGGTCAATATTGCTGATGAACATAGATGCAAAAATCCTCAACAAAATATTAGGAAATTGAATAGAACAATATATTAGAAGGATCATATACCATGATCAAGTAGAATTTATTCCAGGGATGCAAGCATGGTTCAACATCCACAAATCAATCAAAGTAATACACCACGTTACTAAAATGAAGAACAAACGACACATGATCATCTCAATAGATGCAGAGAAAGCATTTGACAAGATTCAGCCCTCACTTATGATAAAAACTCTGAAAAAAATAGGTATGGAAGGAAAGTACCTCAACATAATGAAGACCATATATGACAACCTCACTGTTAACATCATACTCAACAGTGAAAAACTGAAAGCTATTCCTTTAAGAATAGGAACAAGACAAGAATGCCCACTTTTGCCACTCTTATTCAACATAGTATTGGAGGTCGTAGCCAGAGCAATTAGGCAAGAAAAATAAATAAAAGGGATTCAAATTAGAAAAGAAGTAAAACTGTCACTGTTTGCAGATGACATGATTCTGTATATAGAAAACCCTAAAGAATCCACCAAAAAACTATGATAAATAATAAAAGAATAGAACAAAGCTATAGGGTACAAAATTAACTAGAAAAATCAGTTGCATTTCTATACACTAACAGCAAAATAGCAGAAAGAGAAATCAAGAATATAATCCCATTTACAGTCACAACAAAAGGAATAAAATACCTAGGAATAAACTTAACCAAGGAGGTGAAAGAAGTTGAAGAGGACATAAAGAAATGGAAAGATATTCTGTGCTCATGGATTGAGTGAATAAACATTGTTAAAATGTCCATATTACCTAAAGCAATCTACAGATTCAATGCAATCCCCATCAGAAGCCCAATGATGTTTTCAATGAACATAGAACAAAGAATCCTAAAATTTATATGAAACAACAAAAGACCCCAAGTAGCCTAAGCAATCCTAGAGAAAAGAACAAAGCTGGAGGTATCACACTCCCTGAGTTCAAAATATGCTATAAAGCTATAGTTATCAAAACAGCATGAGACCAGCAGAAAAACAAACACACAGACCGATGGACCAGCATCAAGAGCCCAGAAATAAACCCACATGTCTGTGGACAGTTAATTTTCCACAAGGGAGCCAAGAACATATGATGGAGAAAGGAAAGTCCCTTTAATAAACACTGTTGGGAAAACTGGGCAACCACATGCAAAAAAATGAAAGTAGACCGTTATCTTACCCCATACACAAAAATTAACTGAAAATGAATTAAAGATTTGAATGTGAGACCTGAAACCATAGAACTCCTAGAAGAAAACATAGTCAGTACGCTCTTTAATGTCACTCAGCAGTATCTTTTTGAATACTATGTCTCCTCAGAGAAGGGAGACAAAAGAAAAAATAAACAAATGAGACTACATCAAACTAAAAAGCTTCTACATTGCAAAGGAAACCATCAACAAAACGAAAAGACAAATCACCAACTGGAAGGAAATATTCGCAAATCATATGCCTGAGAGGGGTTAATTTCCAAAACGTATGAAGAACTCATACAACTCAACAACAAAAACCAAACATTCCAATTAAAAAATGGGCAAAGGATCTGAATCAATGTTTTTCCAAAGAAGATATACGGATGGCCAACAGACACATGAAAAGATGTTCAACATCACTAATTAGTAGAGAAATGCAAATTAAAACTACAATGAGATATCACCTCACATTTGGCAGAATGGCTATTATCAAAAAGACCAGAAATAACAGGTGTTGGAGAGGATGTGGAGAAAAGGGAACCCTTGTACATTGCTGGTGTGAATGTAAGCTACTGTAGCCACTATGGAAAACAGTATGGAAATTTCTCAAAAAATTGAAGATAGAACTACCATATGATCCAAGTATTCCACTTCTGGGTATTTATCCAAAGAACACAAAAATACTAATTCCAAAAGATATATACACCCATATGTTCATTGCAGCATTATTCCCACTAGCAAAGACTTGGAAATGACCTAAGTGCCCATCAGTGAACGAATGGATAAAGGAGATGCGATATGTATACATATACCAAAAACCTTGCCATTTGCAACAACATGGTTAGACCTTGAGGATATTATGCTAAGTGAAGTAAGTCAGATGGAGAAAGCTAAATACTGTATGATTTCACGCCTCTGTGGAAGATAAAATAACAACAAACATACACATAAATACAGAGACTAGATTGGTGGTTATAATGGGGGAAGTGGGATAGGAGGAGGGTGGAAGGGCTAAAGAGGCACATTTGTACGGTGAGTGACGGCAACTAGACGGGTGGTGAACATGATGTAGTCTCTACAGAAGTTGAAATATAATGATGTCCGCTTGAAGTTTACATAATGCTGTAAACCAGTATTACCTCAATTACCACCCCCCTAACTCAAATGCTTAAAACAAATAAACAGACTAAAAAAAACCAAAAACAAAAAAAAAAAATCAAAGCCTTTGAGACGGTACAAAAACCCTGAAGAATGCTGTCCAGGTTGTTTATAGCCACAGGTTAGCTAGTTGCAAGCACATGTCCTGATTAGAATCGTTGAGAATGTTCCATCCATCACAGTGATTCTCACGAGATGATTCTCATGGCAGAACCTGGAAACTTATGATGGTATTTGACATTTTTGTGTGCTGTGCTTGAATAAAGTCTTTCCCTTTGAATCTACAAGTCAGATTGAGGGACAGAGGGAGAACAAATGATGAAGTTTTAGCCTACCTGGAATATGATGAAATAATAGAAGGCATCCACACAAGGAGCAGGAAAGTTTGCAGCCAGTGAGCACTTGCATTTAATTAACTCAATTTTTTTTTTCAGCCACAAAAATACAAAGTACTCTTGTAGGCATTGTGAGCTTTCTGGAGGAAGTAGGAAACTCAGAAACCAAGGAGGAGAGGGGGCCAATGAAATACACATCAAGACAAAAGTGGCAGAAACATAAATGCGTAAATGGGAATAAAGAAAATCCAATTCTATCACATCATGGCTAGTGTGGGGGTTTCATAAGGGTGGTAGCTAGGGGATTGAAGAGAGTCGGCTTCCTATAGGAACTGAGGCAAGTGTGGAAGTCTCCTCAGAGAGGAGAACCTGGAGCCTGTGTGAGGGAAGAGAGGGAACTCTTGGGATGGAGCCTGGAGTTGGGGTGCTCCTGAGGCTAACGTCAGAGAGTGAAGAAGCATCCCTCTCATCCATAGATAGAAGCAAATTTCTGAATTATATTTCTGAAAATATACTTCTGAGGAAGAGGGTTTTTTTTTTCAGAATACATGACATTGAAAATCTCTATTTCACTTCTCTCTTATGTTTATAGTCCATTCTTGTTGTTTGCGGTAATCATATTCTGTAAAGTCACCAGGAACACTGAGTTAGCAAATACTGAACCACGGCTCTTAAGTGGAATACACGGTTAGGTTCCTGTGAGCCTCTGTCACAGTTGATTAATACGTAACCTTGTTTTGTGTGTGTTTCTGTTTAAAGACAGCTTGTTTAATATATGTTGTTGATTCATTAGCATTGAATTCATGGCCAACAGCGCCATGACTCAGGCCTGCATGAAACTTATCTAACATAAGTATTTTCTCCATAAGGCACATCACAGCTTTCCTGTGCTCAGAAACACTAGACAGCACTTCAGCACTATGCTTGGGGGCCATTTTAAACAGCAAGTCACCAACAAAAGCCATGGAAATGCAAAAAACGAACCACTTAAATAGACTACAAAAAAGATACCTGTTTACAGTCTGAGAGCTGAAACAAGAAGGCAGAGTGCCTTGTTCAACCTCAGCTGGGAACGTGTGTGCCAGATAACTCCAACTTTTTGCTGTGCTGCGTATGTCCATGGAGGTACCTGTGAGTATTGATTTGAAGGTTCCAAATAAATTTTGGTGAGTAGGTGAATTTGCAAATATGGAATTTGACTATAATTGGAAAACCAGTGTTGAAAGATAAACTTGAAGTAGAGGGTGGGGTGGAGAATTGCAACAGGTTTTCTGGAGTTTTCCAGCACATTCAGGATGTATCACTCAGCTACATATGCAAATCCCATTGATGAAGACCTTCACGTTTGAGGGGAAGGAAGAGGAAGAGAGGAAGTATGGCCCTCAGAGAAGTAAGGAGAAAATGAAGGCGTTATGTAAGGCCTCAAGAACCCAGAAAGTGGAGGCATGAGAATAATGGTAGAATTCTCTGGAATCAGGGTAACTGAGTACGAAGAGCCAGGACAGGGAAGGAGAAAAGGAGCAGGAGGAAAAATGAGGCTGCCATGAATGCTGGAAACACCCTGTGATTTGGGTCAGTGTAGTGAAAGCTCAGACATTAGTCTGGTTCTTTGGCCAAGGGCTGCTATACTCCTCTCCTGCATAGAGCTCTGTGACTCAAGTTTTTGTGCTCCCCTCCGTGGGCTGCTGGAGAGGGGAGGAGAACAATAGGTTCTGTCCTTTCGGGCCACATTTGAGATGCCTCGGGTAGAGGCCTCAAGCCACAGACTCCCTTACAGATAATTTAAGGAAGGATGCAGGACTGTTTTTCACTCGCAAAGAGAAAATTAAAGCTAGAGATTTGATTCTTTAAGAGGTCTTTGAACTCATAAACACAGATACATATGTATCAAGAATGGAAACTGGCAAAGATTGTATTCCATAGTTTGAATTTAATTGCTTTTGGTATGTACTTGAAAAGATAAAATATCCCAAGACGTTTAACTTTAGAAAGTCGTTCTGTTAGGCTGCACAGTTAGCAATTTTCCCAAGGTTTTGGCTGAGATATTCAGTATCAATACGCAGGAATGGTTTCAATATGTGGTAGGCCAATAAAAACAAAGTCACTGTGACCCACGCTTTGCAGATCTAAGAGGGACAGAGGAGCAAGTAGTGATAATTAATTCCAGTTTGGGGGAAACACTGTAACTATGCAGCCACATGACTCTGTCCTGCACCCTGCTCTGTGTGTCTTCTCAGGCAGGGGGGAAAATGCTGCAATCAGTGGCTTCTCAGGGGACACTGACATGACATGATATGGTGATATGGTGAGGCCTGACAGCAGGCCCTGTGGAAATGGGGAGTGCTGGTTTCATCTGAAATCATGGAACCCATAGATTGGCCACTGGGCTTGGAAAACTAGCATTGGCAGTAAGCCTCAAGCAGAGGAGGCTCCCTCCCCAGCCCCATTGCTCTGCTGCCGGCTATGCAGGCAGGAATATTGCCCAGAGCCTTTGACCTACTTCCCTGCTTCCAGGGCAGTCAGATCCAAGCACTAGGGTCAGGACACACACTCTTCCCCTTGTGTAAACTCATCAGCATTCCCTTCCTCTTCTTTCTAGGGGGAAGGGTCTTTTTTTCCTGGTGTTAAGGTAGAATGAAGCATCCGTGTGGGGTAGGGGAGGAAGTAAGAAGTGAGGGTGAGGTATCTGGAAACCTACCCACCATACTCAGATCGTACTCAAAATATGGAGACTTCTTTTTAATTTTTCAGTTGAGATATAATTGACATATAACATTATATTAGTTTCAGGTGTCCACCAGAATGATTTAATATTTGTTTATATTGCAAAATGATCACCACAGTAAGTCTAGTTAATATCTGTCACCATGGAGACTATTTTTGTAATTGACATCATCTTGTTCTGGAGCCCCATTTGTACACAGTGACCAAAAAGAAGTTAAATTTTCCCACTGAAGTAAAAGTGGTTTCTTCTGATTTGAAGCAATATTTTCAACTAAGCTCAGATTCTGTGGGTGTAACAGACTTTGTCCTGTCAGCTTGTCTTCTCCTTCCTGGGTGACATCAGGGCACAGGGAATGGCTTATAGAACACTGTCATGGTAGGGACAGGATGTTTCCTACACGTATTGTTCTTCTCTGCTGGCTTCTGTTGACCTTCTTCGAGGTACAGCTTGTCGTATCTCCTCTTTGGGAATTAGCTTCTGCCTGGCAGCCAGTTGCCAGCGGCGGGTGTCTGTGACTGGTGTGCCTCGTGGTGCAATGGCTGGGCACAAGCAGCGCGTGGCGGTAGCCCCTAGGGTTAGCATCCTTCCCTTTGCCTCTCGCTGCTGCAGACCCTCTGAGGCTTAGCCAGCAACTCCCACCAGAACCTGGATCTAGGTGGTCTACTTTTCAGCTTCCCTTATAAGATTCTCCTGCCACATGCCAGGCAACCCCTTAGCAAACGATTTCTTAATTCTCAGCTACCTTCTCCTGTGTCAACCACAGGGCTATTAGGGAACTTCCAGATGTCCCCATGTCAGGCATAGCCTTTGGGGAAACAAGAGGATGTTAACCCCAGCCCATCTACTTAGGCATTTCCCTATTCCAATGAAGTTATACTGCTCCCGAGCTACATGGACTGAGTGTGTGTGTGCGCACACGTACATGCACTTGTTAGGGGAGCAATGGAGGGAGGGAGAAATTAAGGCACCAGCCTAAACACTTTTTTTTTTTGTGCTTACCGGTTTATTATAAAGGATATAGTAAAGAATACAGATGAATAGCCAGAAAGAGGAGGTGCATAGGGTGAAGTGTGTGGGAATGCACGCAGAGCTTCCATGCTCTCTCCCAGAGCAATAACCTCCCAGCACCAACATGTGTTCATCCAATCTGGAAACTCTCTGAACCCCATCACTTAGAATTTTTGTGGGAGATTCATTACACGGGTATGATTGATTAAATCCTTGACCTAAATATTTTTGGTTTCTCCCTCTACCTATCTGGAATTTTCACCACCTCACTCTCCCTGCTCTTCCCAGGCCAAGCTTCTGTTAGGTGAAGAGCTGGATGGAAAGTCTACCTCCTCCTCCTTCTGTATGAGAGGAATTGCCCTTCCATCGTACCCTCTGTGCTCTCCACACTGCGGCTTATGCTGAAACTCTACTCTTAGTCCCTTGAGCTTTGTTCTTAGCATGTACAAAGACGATTTTTGAATAGAAATAATATTTTTTTCCTCTTTCCAAAAAACTGACTTCTAAGACAATAGTTTCTCTCTGACTTGAAAAATCTAATATAAAACACAAGCCAAAAAACAAAAAAGGATTTCCTGTTTCAAGGTTTGTGGCTCTTCTTTCCCTGAAACAACAAAGGCCATTGATTCGGTGGGTGGAGAGCTGTGGTGCAACAAGATTTATGGGTAATGAAAAATACGTTAGTGTAATAGTTAAAAAAATATGATAGAAAGGGTTGAGGACTTCTGGATTAGAAGAAATGGATCAAATGAGGCTGCTTGCACACTGGGGCGGTGGACTCAAAGGAAAATGTAGCTGGATTGCCACAGCTGGATTTCCTTGGGTTATGTGGTTGCCTTTCTCAGCCTCCCTGAACAGGGTCAGTAGACGTGAGTCACAAAACCAACTGCAGGAGGAAAGACAAACATGGCTTCTCACAACATGGCTGCACAGGGTGGGGAATGGAGTCACTCATGAGCTTGCGAACTCTTCTTACTCAGAGATCCTTTTTCTCCAGTTTATATGGGGCTCTCCCAGCCAATCTGCAGGGGTCAGCAAACTTTTTATAAAGAGTTGAGTGATAAATATTTTCAGCTTTTTGGGCCTTTTGGTGTCTGTCGCAACTACTCAACTCTGCCGTTGTACTGGGCAATCTGCCATAGACAATACATAAATGAATGAATGGGCCCATGTTCCAATAAAACTTTAATTACAAAACCAAGCAGCAGGCCAGATTTGGCCTGAAGGTGAGAGTTTACTGATCTCTGATCTAGAATGAAGTGCTAAGTCAAAGTAGTGAAAGAAGTGGCTGAACTGATCTCTCTATCCTGTGTCCGCTGCACATACACTCACACACCCACGGTATACCCCAACAAGTCTCCAGAATGTAGGGACAGAAATCTTGAACTGATAGTTTTTCCTTTTAGCTTTTGAAATACTTGTCAAGCTCAATGACTGTTATCTACAGCGGTAGTTTTAATTTTTTAATCCTATTGTTATTACTTTTTGCCCTGGGAGATCTCCAGATTGGCTTGCTCATGTTTTGATTTGCAGGCCTTCTGGGTAGGGCTAGGTGTCCAAGGGGCTAATATACTTATGAGGGGAGAAGATGGAAAGGTCAGGTGAGCAGATGTAGGGTAAGTAAACTGTTCTGTGTGTATTTGCAAGCATATATTAATTTCCTGTGGCTGCCCTAATAAATTATCACATACTTCATGCCTTAAAACAGCACAAATTTATTAACTTACAGTGCTGTAAGTTGGAAGTCTGACATAGGTCTCACTGGGCTAAAATTAAGGTGTTGGCAAGGCTCTGACTCTTTCTGGAAGCTCTAAGGAAGAACTTGTTTCCTTGCCTTTTCTGACTTCGAGAGACTGTCCAGGTTTCTTGGTTCAGGGCCCCTTCCTCCATCTTCAAAGCCAGCAACGTTCCATCTGTCTGACCATTCGTCATCAGTCACATCTCCCTTTGACTGGCTACAGCTGGGAAAATTTCTTTGTTTTTAAAGATTTACATGATTAGACTGGGCCAACCTGTATAATCCAGGATAATCTCTCTCTGTCAAGGTTTTTAACCTTAACAGCATCTGAGAAGCTCTCTTGTCATGTAATTTAACATGTTTGCAGGTTCCCAGGACTAGGACGAGGAGATCCTTGGAGGGGCAATTATTCTGCCTACCACAGAGCAGGATCCTGCCTTGTACTTTTCTCATACTTTCTGGACACAAAGAAGTGCTGAATAAATCACTTGAATTTGTTGGGATCTAAGTCATTAGTCTAAGGGGACCTGTTGAGTGGAAGCCAGAGTCCACTATGTTAGTGGAGGATGGCCTTCCTTGGCGGGAGGTTAGGTGTTGTAATGGACAAATACTGAACTCACAGTCTAAGGATTAGGTTCTGGTTCCAACTCTGCGGGACATCTCACTTGTGATCTCTGGTCCTTTGTTTTATCTTCTGTAACACGAGGAAAGTTGGATTAGGCAGTGGTTTTACAAACTTTTTCAAGCAGTAGAGACCTTTCATCAAATCAAGCCTACAGATCTCCAGGTAAGAGAGGAGCTGCTCTGTTTGAAGCAAGGGTGGGGAGCCTAGAGCCCTCCCTACAGAGCTGAGCTGGCAGCTCCAGACCTACAGCTTCTTTCCAGGGTTCCTGGGAACCCTATTTGGAGATCACTGGACTAGATCAGGGGTCAGCTGATTGCAGCCCGTAGGCTAAATTGGATCTGAGGACTGTTTTTGTTTGGTTTCTGAACTGAGAATTAAATATATATATATATATTTTATCTTATATATTTATAAACATAAATTATAAATATAAATTTTTTTATTGTGGTAAAATATACCTGCCATAACATTTACTACCTTAATCATTTTTAAGTTCACAGTTCAGTGGCATGAGTACATTCACATTGTTGTGCAATCATCCTACCATCTATCTCCAGAACTCTTTTCAGTGAAACTCTGTGCCCATTAAAGAGCAACTATCCATTCTCCCTACCCCCAGCCCTTGGAAACTCCCATTCTACTTTCTGAGTTTATGAATTTGACTGCTCTAGGTATCCTATAGAAGTGGAATCATACAAAATTTGTCCGTTTGTGACTGGCTTATTTCCCTTAGCATAATGTCTTCAAGCTTCATTCATGTTGTAGCATGTGTCAGAATTTCCTTCCTTTGTAAGGCTGAAAAATATTCCATTGTATATATTTGCCATATTTTGTTTATCCACTCATCTGCCAATGAACCCTTGGGTTGCTTCTACCTTTTGACTATTGTGAATAACGCTGCTGTGAACATAGGTATACAAATATCTCTTGGAGAATTTGCTTTCTTGTTACAAATTTTATTGAGATGTAATTGACACATAATATTGTGTAAGTTTAAGGTGTACAATGTGTTGATTTGTTATACTTATATATTGCAAAATGATTACTACCATAGCTTTAGATAGCACCTCCATCATGTCACATAATTACCACTTCTTTTATGTGGTGAACATTTAAGATCTACTCTCTGTAACTTTCAAGTCTATAATACAATGTTATTAACTGTAATTGCCATGCTGTACATGAAATTACAGAACTTACTCATCTTTTACCTGGAAATTTGTGCCCTTTGACCAATATCTCTCCATTTCCCTCAACCCCTAGTCCCTGGAGCATTCTTGCTTCTGTTTCCATGAGTTGGACTCTTTTAGATTCTACTTGTAAGTAATATCATGCAGTAATATGTCTTTCTCTGTCCGACTTATTTCGCTTAGCATAATGTCGTCAAGGTTCATCTGTGTTGTAAATAGCAGGATTTCCTTCTTTCTTATGGCTGTATAATATTCCACGGTGTGCATGTGTATACGTATGCACACATATGTGTATATACACACATCTGTATATAGAGAGATCTGTATCACATTTTCTTTATTCATTCATCCATTGACAGACACAGGTTGTTTTCATAGCTTGGCTTTTGTGAATAACGCTGCAACGAACACAGGGGTTCAGATATCTCTTTGAGATCCTGACTTCATTTCCTTTGGATATACACCCAGAAGTGAGATTGCTGGGTCATAGGGTAGTCCTACTTTTAATTTTTTGAGGAAACTCCGTATTGTTTTCCATGGTGGCTGTGCCAATTTACATCCCCACAAGGGTTCCCTTTCCTCCACATCCTCATCAACACTTGTTATCTCTTGTCTTTTTGATGACACCCATTCTAACAGTATGAGGTGATATCTCATTGTGCTTTCCTTTTCTTGTAATGTCCTTATCTGGCTTTGGTATCAGGGTAATGCTGACCTCATAAAATGAACTTGTGTGTGTTCCTTCCTCTTCCATTTTTTTGGAAGAGTTTGAAAAGGATTGCCATTAATTCTTCTTTAAATGTTTGATAGAATTCACTAGTGAAACCATTTGGTCCTGGGCTTTTCTGTTTTGGGAGATTTTTGGTCACTGATTAATCTTGTTACTTGTTATTGGTCTGTTCGGATTTTCTATTTCTGTGTAATGCAGTCTTGGTAGGTTATATATGTCTAGGAATGTATTCATTTCCTCTAGGTTGTCTAATTCGTTGGTGAATAATTGTGGTATTCCCTTATGATCCTTTGTATTTCTGTGTTATCGGTTGTGATGTCTCCTCTTTCATTTCTGATTTTATTTATGTCTTCCCTCTTTTTTTCTTACTTAGTCTAGGTAAAGTCTCTTCAAGTCCTTTGGCCAATTTTTAATAGGGTTGTTTTTTTGGTTGTTGTTGAGTTGTAGGAGTTCTTTATATAGTCTGGATATTAATTTTTATCAGATATATGACTAGCGAATACTTTCTCCTATTTGGTAGGTTGCCTTTTTACTTTGTTGATTATGTCCTTTGATGCACACAAGTTTTTAATTTTGATGTAGCCCAATTTATTTATTTTTTCTTTTGTTGCCTTTGCTTTTGGTATCATATCCAAGAAGTCGCTGTCAAATCAGATGTCATGAAGCTTTTCTTCTATGTTTTCTTCTAATAATTTTATGATTTCATCTCTTACATTTAGGTCTCTGATCCATTTGGAGTTAATTTTTGTGTAGGGTGTAAGATAAGGGTCCAGCTTCATTCTTTTGCATGTGGATATCCAGTTTTCCCAGCACCATTTGTTGAAAAAACTGTCCTTTCCCCATTAAATTGTCTTAGCATGCCTGTCCAAAATCATTTGACCAGATAGATAAGGGTTTATTCCAGGGCTGTCTATTCTGTTCCATTGGTTTGACCTATGTGTCTGTCTTTGTGCAGGTACCACACTGTTTTGAGTACTGTAGCTCTGCAATAAGTTTTGAAATCAGGAGATGTGAGGCCTCCAATGATTTTTACATTTTTAACGGATTGTTAAAGAAAAAAAAAGGAGAAAAATATGAGACGGAGGTTGTTTGTGGCTCACAAAGCCTAAAATATTTACTGCCTGGCCCTTTACAGAAAATGTTTGCTGACCCCTGGACTGGATAATCTCTAAAGTTTCTTTGATGTATAATATGGAGGTCAGTCCACACACTGAGCATCAAGGATTTCCTTGATTTGTATGTCTTTCAAGACCAAACTCTCACAGGGAGGAAATAACTCTTCTATATTTAATAAGTGTTCTGATAAGTGCAGCAAGAGAAGATACACTTTGACTAACTACGTTGCTAATAGGTTAAATTCTCACATTGGTTCTCTCTCATCAAAGGTACAAAATATCAAGATATTGGGAAGCATGAGTTTGGCCTTTATTAAGTGGACCATCTCGCTCTGGGGCCTTCATATTGCACAATTATGGCACACGCCGTCTATGTGTCATCTTAGCATCATTATTCCAGTCAGGCTTCTAATTGCAAGCAGCAAAGATGGACTCTTGCAACAAGGAATTCATTGGAAGAATATTTGTAGCTGATGGAGTTGCCACGAGCCTCAGGAAATGAGCAGGGGAGCAGGGGATTCTGTGGAAGTCTTCTGTGCTGGCCGTAGGTACAGACCCAGGAAGGTACATCTTTCTGACCATGGCCAGGTGCTGGCACACCTCAGCTCTTTAGACAGCTGGCAGGGCCAGTGTCTGGAGAGGTAAGATAAGGGGTTTGTGAGGCATAGGACCAGGGTTGAGATGTTGTGCAGCCAAGACAATGACAAATGTCCCCCTAAATTAATGCGTGTGCGGGCCTATCCTAAGTTTCTTGAGGATGAAGCCACAAAACACTCATACAATGGAACTGCCATTAGCACTGCCTGGGAGGGGACTCAAGAAAAGTTGAGATCAGAATAGGCATGGTAGTGAATTTGTCGAGATTGTTTTTTAAAAAAAATAAAAAAAAATTTCATAGACGCATACTTAAGACAGGTCTATTTTAAGAACTCCAAGTACTTGGAAAATAGGCCTCACGTTCCATTTTGTAGATAATTAGAGAAAAAATTAAGGATCTGCCTCTGTGCTTAACACAGGACTGGCACAGATCCTGTGCCATATCCTGTGCAATATCCATCTTGCAGCTTCAATGACCCTTTTAAGAACCACAAAGAGCAGAACTGGAAGCTCCTATCTGGTATATCAAATTACAACCATCAGACTATGTCCTAGGGAAATAGTGGAGGCTATGCACGATGGTGGCAGCATTGCTTGTAACAGACAAAAATGGGAATCAACTTAGAAGTCCAATAAAAGGGGATTTACTAAATCAATTATGGTGTGTCCATAAAATGGAATGCTACAAGGCTATTAAACGGTATTATAGATAAATATTTATTGACATCGGAAAAGATGATCATGATTTATTAATGAAGAAAAATACATTATAAAGCGGCATTTTTAACAGTAAAATACCAGTACATATATATATTGTGTATATGCACACATGTATGTAATGTATATGTACCCACATATGTTTGTATATGTACTTTTTATTGTTATGTATAAAGTTATTTTAAAAATATATAAAATAAATAAGTAAATATATATACAATAAAGATATACACAAAAATGTTAATAGTGATTGACCCTGGGTAATGAGATCATGGTCAATTTTTATTTTCTTCTTGCACACCAGTTCTTTTGTTTTTCATGCCGCACTTGGGCCTTCCCTCTAGTAGAGTATGGGTCTGCTAATTAGAGTTCTGTGTCATCTTTCTTGTGTAAACCAAACCTGCAAACCATTTTCTCCGTTTTCCTCGTTTGGGTCCTTTAAAGTAGAAGAAGGATGTAAACGCTCTTTTCAGGATTTTTACAATATTCTCAATCTTTACCAGTTGTTAAACCTACCACTAATTCCACGGCAACTTTTTTAAGATCAGGCCATTTTATTATGACCTCTCAATGCAATTTAGTTTTTACGGAAACAACTCTGTTTTAGTTCTTCAATTTCATCTTTTTTATACGTTTAAACAAATTGCCAGCTGATAATAATAGGTACACTTGGCATGGACAGTTTGAGCCTCTTATTAGCATAACTGGTAGAAGTGGAGGTGTCTGGGAGTGCTGGGCAGTAGGCTTTTGGCTATAGGCATTCAGCATGTCCTGGCATTCATCTGTAGGTTTTAGGGAGGGAATGGGGAATATTGGTTAATCTGGTGAGTTAGTTAAGTGAGGTTCAGTTGAAAGGGCTCCTACCACATATATATTTTGCTTTCGTTACATCTCCCCTTCTGCTCGTATCTTCCACTCTCCCCAGCTGATTTGACTTTCCAGGGTCTCTGCTATTTGGAGAACTTATACTCTTAGGCTCAATTCAAAAGCAAAAGGATCTCCTCTCCCAATATGTAGAGGACCTCTGTCATTATGCTCTGTCTTTCCTCCTGAAGCTGGGCTTCCTTTCTTCTGCTTTTTTGTTGAAACACAAAGGATGGGCTTGTTCTGATGAGTTCAGACTTCCGGTTCTTAGGGTCGATGACTCTTGACCTTACTGACTTTCTCCCAGCAGCCAAGTACGGGACTGTGTGTTTGGGGGCTGGATGCAGCCATCCCTGCCTGATTCTTGCTGCTATCTCATGGCCAATTGCAGTCTTATTTTGTCTCTTATTCCTTTGGGCGTGGGTTTTCTCCACAGGATACCACATAAAAGGGCTTCAATAAATACTAACAGAAAATTTGTATATCTGGGATATTTCCAAAGGGACCTGCAGCTCCCCTGATAGGTTGTGGAGCAGAATCCCTTTCTAAATGTTTTAATTAGTTGTTTAGACATTATTTTCTTACTAATCCAGAGTTCTTGGCATTTTATTTCTTTCTGCCACCTGGGTCGATGACCTCTTCAAAAATAGCATTGTGCTTTCATTTTGTGGACTAGTTTACGAGTCAATTGGCAGCTGATCAGGATTGGTTCCTCACTGCCAAGATTCACACATTTTCCTTGTTATCACCTGGATGTCCTGTTGAGTTGGATTACATGGGGCCTCATAAGCAGATTGTACTAGGCATTCTAGGAGGAGTGGCTCTTGCATGAGAGAAAATATCTTGCATTTGATGAGTGGAAATCATGAATAAAATTTCCAAAAATGCTATCACCTATATATAATTAGACTTTGAATTATGAAAGGCCTCCTCCCATTGGAATGCAGGGAATCAACCAAATAACCGCGGAGTTGCAGATTGGTTAGTGTTGTATCATTCGTATCTACCTGTCTTCCTAGAACTGCTTATTATTTCTTTTTCAAATTTTTGGTTTGAGTAAGTACTTTCTTCCATATAGGAAAAGAAACATCTCAAGAGCAAGTTACCACATCTAATATTTTCTTTTCTGTAGAATTTGCAAGCACAAATTCTGATTTACTGATGCTGCATCAATTTTGCAGAATTTTGACTACATGAACCAGACAGGGACTACACCAATGATTCCCAAATGTTTACCGAGTGATCAGGGCCTGGCCTGCTGTTTTTTAAGAGCTGGGAGAATGTGTGTGAAAAATGCATATTGCCAGGTGTAACTCCAAGAGATTCTAATTTGTACCATCCAGGGTGTGACCTAGGAGTTTTATTTTCAAGATGTTCCTCATGTGATTCTGATGTGTGTTAAGTGGCAACACCCAGCAGATCCAGAAGCACCCTTCTTCATTTCACAATATCTTGTAAGGTAGACCCTCAGTCAGTAGTTTACGAACGAGTATACATTAGAGTCACTCAGGGAGCTTGTTTAATACGAAGATTTGCAGGTCTCATCCCGAAAGGGTTGATTTTCTAGGAATATTGTAGGATCTGGGAAGCCGCCCTTGTAGGATACAGTCTGGTGACCCTAGTGTAGGTAGTTTGCAGACCACAGCTTGGGAAACCCATTGGTGGTAGAAAATGATAAAACAGGAGCCAGGTTTGTCTACTCTTGGGAGACAGATATGGAAGTTCACATTTTATTTAGGATAAGTCACTTAGGATTAAAATGGGGATCACAACAATAGAATTTACATCAAAAGGTTTTCAGAGAGGATTAAGCCAAGGAATGCACAGTACCTGGCACAGAACAAATGTTCTATAACAAAACTCTGAGTCATTGCTGAATCGCACACTCCACTTTTTATTAGTGTTCTTCGTTTGCTTGCCTGTTTTTGGTGAAAATTATTCAATTGATATTCACTTTTACTTTTCTCTTCATCAGCAACAGTATTCTAGGTTGCTTTTTGAGATCATCTCTCACTATACACAAATTTCACAGTTTGAAAGTGTACCATTTAAAAGAGTTACTGTATAGTTGAAGCCTAGAGAACCAGAACACAAACTGAAACGGGGAAGCTAGGCATCACCCACTGGTCTTTTGGTGCCCACAATTCAAAGAATGACCACATAGGTTGATAGGGAACAGTTGAAATTAAGAATATTAAATCCATAAATGCCATAGATTTGCATCACTATTTAGTTATATACATTGCTAGTGTTTTTTGTTGAAGAATCTGTTGAGTTACATAGAGATGACAATATATTTGCAGAATAGAACAAGTAAATGAGAATAATGTCAGGTACTAAACTGATCCAAGGACTTCTTGAGGCATTGCTTGATTCTCAATCTGTAAATGATGTTCTTGTGAGAAAATTGGAGAAATTAGAGGTATGAGATTGTTCAGTTAGATGTATAGAGGGTAGACGAACTTGAAAGATGAATGACTAATGGATCAATGCAAGGCATCCTGCAGAAATCTGCCTTGGATCAGGCCTGCCCAACCTTTCCTCAATGTAGATGGTATGGTCACCATATTTGAGCATGACACAAAACTGGGAGGATTAATAAATATTTTAGAAGATAGAATCTGGAACATCAATAATCTTGGAAGTCTGGATCCAGAGTTGAATCTTTAAAAAAATCACACTTGATTTCAGTAAAGACAAAGTCCTGCATTTAGATTACCAAAACCAACCAACCAACCAACTAATCAACTCATAAACCATCCAAGAAATGATATGAGTACAGAGTGTGGAGGAGTGGCTTAACAGAAGTTCTTGACTCAGAGCTTTTACTTCTCTCATTGATTCAGCCAATACTTATTGACCACTTTCTATGTGTCAGACACTTTTCTAGAGGTGTGCTCTCCAGTAAGGCAGCCACAAGCCACGTGTAACTATTGAGCATTTGAAATATGGCTAGTCTGAATTGAGATGTTTGTAAATATAAAATATACATGGCATTTCAAAGGCTTGATATAAAGAATGTAGGGGCCGGCCCCGTGGCCCAGTGGTTGGGTTCGCGCGCTCCGCTGTGGTGGCCCAGGGTTTCGCTGGTTCGAATCCTGGGCACGGACATGGCACTGCTCATTGGGCCATGCTGGGGCGACGTCCCACATGCCACAACTAGAGGGACTCACAACTAAAATACGCAACTATGTACTGGGGAGATTTAAAAAAAAAAAAGAATGTAAAATGTCTCAATAATTTTTATATTAATTACATGTTTAAATGACATTTTGAATATATTTGGTAAAATAAAACAATTGTGCAAATCAATTTAACCTTTGTAATTGTGGCTACTAGCAAATTTAAAATTGTGTATGTGGCTCACAATTTATTTCTATTGGGCAGTATTGCTCTAGGCACTGGGCATACATCATTGGTTGAAACAGACAAAGTCGTTGCCTACTTTCATTCATTCAACAAATAATTATTGAGCACCTGTTACGTATCAGGCACCATTCTTTTAGAGCTTATATTCCAGCAGGAGGAAGACAGATCATAAAAAGTAACCAAGCAGACGAGATATTTTCATGTAGTGTGAAGTGCTGTGATGAAAATACAACAGAGTGATATAATAATAGTTGGGGGGAGGTCTCACTTACAGTTGTCATTTTAGCTGAGACCTGAGTTACCAACAAGGAGCTAGATATAGGAAACCTGCCAGAGACTTACAGTCTTAGGAAACACCAAGTGCAAGGGGGGAATGAGTGCAGCCTGTTTGAGAAGCAGCGATAAGTCTGGTGTGGTAGTGGCTGAGTTGGTGAGGGGAGGCAAGAGCCAAATAGTATGGGGGTCTCATCAGCTGTGGTGAGGAGTTTGGCTTTTTATTTAAGGGCAACATGAAGTCATTGGAGGTTATAAAGCAGGTGAGTGACATGACCGAATGTAAATTTTTCTAGGGTTATTCTGTTTAGAAGGGCAGTAAGAGTGGGAGCAGGGATGCTAGTAATTCGGGCAAGAGGTGATGACGACCTGGACTAGGATGACGATAGTGAAGTTGGAAAGAACCCCCTTACAAGGAGCTCTTTGGGAGGTAGGCTGCTGAGCTCATTGATGGATTGACGTGGAGCGTGGGAAATCAAGGAATCAGGTGCAAACTCAGCATTTATCAGAGGGTGGTGTCACTGCCAGAAACAGAAAAGCCACCCACCCCCGATGGTCTGTGTGATCTGCAGCTGCTCCAGTAGAATGTGACTGCCAAACTGTGGGTGAAGAATTGTGCTGTGCTCATGAAGGTGGCATGCTGACTGGTGGGAGAACAGGTGGGAGTGATCCCAATGTTGGGGACTTTATGTCATGCGTATGAGCAATAACTAAAGACCTTAATCAAGGAAATGCATCCTGAAGGACATCTGTGGGGTTCTGCATCTCATTTTTGGTGAGGACCAAAAGTTCAAGGAATAAAAAGGCAGATTTGCTCTGTTTCACTATTGTTCAAAACTGAATGGTCTGCCTCCTGCAGGAGTGATCTCCAGGTCACAGGAGATACTCCGACAGGAACCAGATGAGAACCACAGACTAGAGGTCCGGGAGCTCACCAATTATTTTTTTTGGCATTCACTTTTTTTTCTCCTTAAACATTGAATCAACTGCCATCATTTAAAAAAAATTAGCTTAAGCATCTAGGATTTTGGCTTCTCTTGAGAAAGAGTGGATGACTGACAGCATTGGGCCCACATTCTTGTATTCATGCACAGCACAGATTGGCTAGGTGTGAGGAGCATCTGCACCTCACCAGAAAGGAAAAGACTTCTCTGCTTCTTTGCCTTTCCCACCTGGCCCCGTTCACTTCCTTAACTCCCATAGGCATCGGGTTTATGACCCCTGGACTCTTTAGGAATGTCTCTGATGGTATTCCAGTATTCTCTGGGCAAGGACAAGATGTCTCAGGTTGTTCATTGTCAACACTGAGATTCTTGACTTCTTTGATGAATACTTCCAGGGCTTAAGTTCCCATTTATTCTAAGATCTTTCTTCTGCCAGCCTATTCTGGGATAATGTGTGCTGTGGTGTGTATGGTGGTAATGTGTGCAGGCCCCAAAGTTAGGTATTTCTCAGTTCCAGTCTCATCACCAGACACAGTTACTATATAACTTCTCTGGGCCTTGTTATCCTCATCTGTAAAACCGACTTAAACATTTTAGTACCTACCTCAGAGAGCTGCTGTGACTTTTAAATGACATAATACACATGAAAGGCTTAACGCAAAGCCTAGCACACAATAGGCACCCAGTAAATACTGTCATTAAATATTTATTGAGCATCTACTATGCTCCAGGCTTTGTGCAAAGTTCTAAGAGTTGTCAAACTCTAAGTGATCATTATGATTCTACAGCCGAGAGACTGAGGCCCAAATGGTGATCTGATTGACCCAGACCTGATTTAGGGCTCTGCTGTCCTGAATACACTTGGATGCGTTCTCTTGTTTGCCTGTTCATTTCCTAGCCAGCCTCTCCTCCAGTCTTCTCCTCCTCTCTTCTTCCCATTCAATTCAACAAATATTTATTGTGCATCTACTATACTCCTGGAGTTGGTTAGATGTAGAGCAGTGGTTCTCAATTGGAGGGGAATTTTGCCCCCCAAGGACATTTGGCAATGTCTGGTGACACTTTTGGCTGTCGCAACTGGGTGTCACAACTGGCTTCTAGTGGACGGAGGCCAAGGAAGCTGCTAAACATCCTTTAATGCACAGGGTAGCCCCTCCTAACAAAGAAGTGTTTGGCCCGAAAAGTCAATAGTACTGAGGATGAGAAACCCAGATGGAGAAGATATAGAGATAAATGAAGCTTATGTATGTTTTTGCCTGCAAGGGATGCCTGTTCCAAGGTGGGGGTGGGGCCGGTGGGGATTACTCCTGATACACTGTAATAAAGCCCCATCAGAACAGCAGTGCCCACCATGAACTCTTTCTGAATTTTGGGGCCCTAATTACTTTCCTTCAGACAACACTTAGAGAGTCCATAAGGGTGGTAATTAATAAACAAAATGGAGGCAGCCACAAAGTCAAATGAAGACACATTATACTTCCTTTCCCTGAGTGCTCAAACTGGGTAGAAACTTCTGACTTCTAAGGGTCCCTCAGCAAAGTCCTCCATTTCCATTTCAGGCAATGTCTCAGGTGAGCAAACAGGGACAATGTTGACAATATACACATTTATTTATTTTAAAAGCAAAGCCTTTACCCTATTATTTTTATAATAATTAATGCTTATTATAGGAAATTTGGAAAATATATAAAAGTAAAGGGCATAAATAATCTCTGTAAGCATTCTGCTTTTCTTTCTTCCAGCCTTTTTCTTCCTATGCTTGGCTTTTTACTTTACATAGTGGTGATCACGCTAAATGAACAAGCTAATAGACCGTTTCTAAGTGGGTGTTCTTTCACGTATACGTGTAACTGCTGCGGACATCTTTGTGCGTAAAACTCTTCCTATATTTAGGTGTTTTTTTAAAAAAATAATAAATTCTCAGAAATGAAATTAGTAATTTAAAAGTATAAGCAAGTTGAAAGCTTTTGATATATATTGAAATTTGCTTCCAAAGAGTTTATTCCAGGTGGAGTCTCACTGACAGTGTATGGAGTTACCCTCAAAAGTTAATCTTAAAAATCATGAGTTTAGGTAGTGTGATTCTAAGCTGGCCAACAGCAGAGATCAAGTCATATATTCATTGGAACGTATGGGATATATATAAAAAGAGAACATAGTAAGTGCTTAATAAAATCTTGTTGATTTGACTTTCAAATTGGGCAGTGTTCAATTCACGTTCACAGTTCACATTTGTTACAGAAGATTTAAATATCTTAGTTTTATCATGTTGAAAATATGCTCTTCTGCATTCACAATGTGAAATCCTTGGATTAAAGACTTGAATGTAAGACCTGAAACTGTAAAACTCCTAGAAGAAAACATAGGTGGTAAGCTCCTTGACACAGGCCTTGGTGATGATTTTTTTGAGTCTGACACCAAAAACAAAAGCAAAAATAAATAAATGGGACTACAAATTAAAAAGCTTCTACACAGCAAAGGAAACCATCAATGAAATGAAAAGACAAGTTACTGAATGGGAGAAAATATTTTCAAATCACATAGCTGATAAGGGGCTAATATCCAAAATACATAAAGAACACATATAACTCAATAGCAAAAAAATAAATAATCCAATTAAAAAATGGGCAGAAGATCTGAATAGACATTTTTCCAAAGAAGACATGCAGATGGCCAAGAGGTACATGAAAAGGTGCTCAACATCACTAATCAGGGAAATGCAAATTAAAACCACAATGAGATATCACCTCACATCTTAGAATGGCTGTTATCAAAGAGATAAGAAATAACAAGTGTTCGCAAGGATGTGGAGAAAGGGGGACCCTTGTGTACTTCTGGTAGGAATGTAAATTGGAGCAGCCACTACAGAAAATAGTGTCGAGGTTCCTCAAAATATTAA
The DNA here is from genome assembly GCF_041296265.1 of Equus caballus. Lineage (NCBI taxonomy): Eukaryota > Metazoa > Chordata > Mammalia > Perissodactyla > Equidae > Equus > Equus caballus. The sequence continues at coordinate 51,810,206 of NC_091698.1, read as the reverse complement.
AAATAGAACTATCATGTGATCCAGCAATTCTACTTTTGAGTATTTATGCGAAAAAAGTAAAAACACTAATTTGAAAAGATATATGTGCCCCCATGTTCATTGCAGCATTATTTACCATAGCCAAAACATGAAAGCAACTTAAGCATCCATCAATGGATGAATGGATAAAGAAGTTGTGGTATATATACACAATTCAGCTGTAAAAAATAATGAAATCTTGCCATTTGTGACAACATGGATGAAACTTGAGGGCATTATGCTAAGTGAAATAAGTCAGACAGAGAGAGACAAATACTGTATGATCTCTCTTATATGTGGAATCTAAAAATAAAAAAAATCAAGCTCATTGATACGGAGAACAGATTTGTGGTTGCCAGAGGCATGGGGTGTAGGGTGGGAGGAATGGGTGAAGGGGGTCAAAAGGTAAAAAGACAAAAAGATGTAGTTGATGTAAAACAAACATAGCAATTTTGAATCATATTCAAAATATTGACTTTATATATATACATATGTATATTTATATATGCTAATATACATGACATAGGTATATTATATATAATCTATATAAAAACACTGATGCATGCCTATTATTTCTAAAATAATAAGAATAAAATACCACATTGTAAATCTTTAAGATGCAAAAAAATAAAATGAGTGCTATAATGGACAATGCGAGTACAAAGTTCTGTGATTGCAGAATCTTCTAGAAAATAAAAGATTATTTCTGGGGGGAAAAACAAAGAAAGATATCCTTACTGTATTTTGAACTATTTCCATGACTACAACATTTCCTAAATATACGCAATGATGTCGGTGCTGACTGTGACATCACTGTGGCTTTGTGCAGCTATTTGGCTCTGGTCTGGAGAAATGTGGATGAGAGTTTTATCTCTATTTCTTTTCCTTTTCTTCCTTCCTTTTTAAATTTAAAAACCTCCAGGCAAACGACCATCCCTCAGGGAGTGGAATATAGAATTTGTCTTTCCCTGCTACAAGTTGAAACACAGAAATGTTATGGCAAAGAAGAAGTATAAAGTTCCCATTTTATGGTGGAATGTCTTCGTCTGCAGTATCAGAGAAGGCGCTTCCTTGAAGTCAGTACAGGAATATATTTTGGCAACTTAGCAATAAACTGAATTTCTTTAAAAGAGTTTTTGTTTTTTCCTGCTATTTGAGTTATAAAATTGGAGATGTAGCCCATAAAAAGGGGGAAAAATCAATGATGGATTGAGATGAAACATTTGACAAGGTAGTCATTTAAGACTGTCCTAACAGAGGCCACGGACCACTTACGGGAGAAAAAATGTCAGTGACCGATACCACATAAAAAGTTTAACTTCACTAATAAAGAAATGCAAATTGAAATGAGTTACTATTTTTGTTTAGCAAATTAGCAAAAATAAAGGTATTCTTCAATGTTGATAAGGATACAGTGAAATACATTTGCAGACATTGCTGTTTGGAATGTAAATTGGCATAAGCATTACAGAAATCAATTTAGCAATATGTATTAAGAACTTAAAAAGCGTTCACATCCTTTTTGACATAGTAATTTCCCTTTTATATATCTATTATAAAGCAAAGCATTCAATAATTTGTACTACTATATATGTCCAAAGGTATTCATTGCATTGTCATTTATAAGAGTGAAATATAAAATGAACTTAAATATTCAACAGTAGGAAATTGGTGAAGTACATTATGGTGTATATACCTTGCTACTCAAAGTATGGTTCAAAGACCAACAGCATAGCCCGGCCCCAGACGTGATGAATAAGAATCATCTATGTGCCCCTGTGCTTAGACTTTCCGAGAGTGGAGGTGATCCCTGTCGTGTTAGAAAGCTCACAGGTGATTCTGATTTACAACCAAATTTGAAAACAATGGATACATGATGTGATGCTACTATTAGACCTGCCAACTTCTCTGTCTGCTGTCTTCCACAGCACAATTTACTGAGTTACCTTTTGTCTTATACTGAGAAATTGTACAACCTCCTTTCCCCCAGCATAACGTTTACAGTGGGGAGAGAACTGAGGACACTTTCTAGATTGTCCCTAAGAGCCGGGGTATCATCATTTCCTCTGAGAACAGTGCCTGGCGCATGAAGCTCGATGGATGTTGTTGAAGGAAAGAGAAAGTTGTCAATGGCTCCTATGGCTTGCAGTCGGCACTCTAACATTCTGTTTCCATACTATTTGTTTTTAGATGGGAAATATTCTCTTAGGTTCCCCAAATCCAGATTTTACTGGGTTGGTCATTTGTTTTTAGGTATGCTTTTGACTGCGTCAGTCAGGATCCTGGCAAGAAATAAATGGCACACTCAAACTGGGAATTTACAAAGTGAATCACAAAGGTGTAAGCGGAGTTAAAGGAGGCCAACCCGGGGGAGCGCAGCACTTTGGGGAAGGAACAGTGGGAGTGGCTACCACCTGGAGGTTTGAAGGGAGAGAGAAGAGCAGTGTGGAGGGACTGAGGGCAGCTCTGCCTGATGGGAGTGGAAGCTTAGCAGAGGAACACAGCCAAACCAGGGTCACATGCAGGATGGAGTGTGGGGAACAAACGCTTTGCCTTCACCCTCCGCATCCTCCCAGTGTCTTCCATGGGCCAAAGCCAGCTGAAAGGCAGAGGGCCAGGAAGCCCCTGTTGCAGCCCATATCTGTCAGCCTCTTGGGGCACAGAGGTGAGTAGAGAAAGGTGGAAGGGGCCTCTGAAGTCACAGGGGAAGATACCTAGCACAGCAATAGACCTAGGACAGTGAGAATAACATGACAGCCGTTCTTGCTTTCTAGTTTTCCTTCCTTCAACCTCTTTGGCTAAGTGGATGAATCAGGTTTCTGGAAGCTTCTTTGTGTTAGTCTTAGAATCACAATATAGATCAAGGAGAAGAGAGCAAGCAGTACTTTTTTCCCCCCATGACTTGTTTGTCAAAGCATTAAGGTTTTAGGTGGATAATATCTATAAAAGACAGGAGTTACAAACGATTTTGTGTAAGGAAAACTATAGACAGAGCTTTCACTTGCCGATGGGTGCGTTCTGCTGAAAGCTCCAGTTGGATGTGGTTGTCATTTTTGGCCTTTTATGCCCAGAGACACATCCTCTGGGCACACACCACATAAGCAACAGGCAGATACAAGCAATACAGAGCATCATTTTCCTTCTCCCTGGGAACATGGCCTTTGGAAATACAGTACACAGATCCTAGAACTTCCTGCTCATGTTCTTTGGACATGATTTTCATGTTTTTGGTGGTTGATAGGTATATCCGTGCCTGGAGTCTACCTCCTGTTTTCAGCAACATTAGCAGTTTTGAGTAGGGGAAAGCGAGGAGAAGGCCAGGAGGGTCTTTAGCTACATAGTAAAGAATACAGAAGCTGGACTAGAATAGTCATTTCATGCAGGGGCTAGATTCACTAGTTCATCTGGAACTCCCTCCGGATGATGGGGGCCTGTTAAGGCTCACAGTGTGATGCAATAACTCTTTCAAGCAAATGGGGGCATCTCTGCAGCTAGCAGCAGTCTGGGACCCTGACCCAGCCTCCATGTGTCTCAGGTGACCAACTTAATTCCGGGACTGTAAGGAGTAGCTTGGAATGTGGATAAAAAGCTACAAGAAGATTCTAATGGGGTGATACTTGAACTCTGCCTTACAGGCATTGTGGAGACTTGTCCTTTGGCATGGAGGCGAGAGTGTCAAAATAAATAGCAGAATGGAGACCATTTTTATGTATTTTATTTCCAGCGCATCTACACTTCAGAAGACTAACGCCCTCTGTGAACTTCTGCAAGTGGAACCAAAACTGTTTAATGAATAAGTGACTTTTAGTGCTTTATTTTCGTCTGGAGCTTCATTTGAAACAGATCATCATTAGCTTTATGGTTTTAATTGTATTGAAATTCCTTATTGTAACCTATTGCTTTATTGCTTTAGTCCATTAACCTGGGTGCCACGGAGCATAGTTTTAGAGCCTGTATTTATATCCGAACTAATTGCATGGATGCTTTCAGTATAGGACGAGGTATTTTTCACATCCCCACAGGAAAAATAGTCTGAACCCCGTTTCCAAATTTCAGGGTTTGGGATAATAAGAACCAACATACAACAAAACAAAACAGAAAGATCCTGCACATTATTCTGAATTTTTCTTGCTTTGAAATGCCACTGCTCTATCAACAAGGAATTGTGAAACGGTAATTCTCACAGTATGTGTTTCTTCCACGTGTTTCTCATTTGGAAGTACTGTGGGAAGCATTGGTCTGTGGGCTCCCAATCGAAACCAGGTGGTTAATGGTTACAAATGGGGGGACCATGAGGAGATCTGTGCCTCGCTCATTAGGGCAAATGGAGATAGAGCATCCAGGCCACTGACTGCGAGCTTAGAAGCTCAGACCAAGAATGACCAAGACCCAGCTCCCTGTGGGACCTTTGTTAAAAACCCATTAGGTGGCACAGCTGTTAACGCCCAGTTGACCCGAGGCATTTCTTCCTAGAGTGGGAAAGTGACTGATGGGGACTCAAGCGTGTTTAGATCACACAGGGTGTTTTTACTTCAGCTGGAGGAAGGAGCATTGAAGTTGGAATTGGGCCCTTTGTTACCTCCCAGATGCTCAGCAGCAGGGGTGTTTATAATGCCCATCAACCAGGCTTTCCGTTGCACCTGTTGGCGGACCAGCTGCAGAAAGCAGGTGTATCTGGGGACTGGGGGAACGGGTGACTGTGGAGAATGCTGAGGGCTGCCAGATGTATTCCACACAAACACCGGGCCAACATCTGGAGGGACAGGAAAGATGTGGATTTAATTAAAAATGATGTGCAAATTTGATTATTAATTTCAACCCACTGTGTGAATGTCATACACACACACACACACACATATAATATGTATTTCATAACAACTCAATGGAATGTGTTGATGTAAGCATGAGATTCACTTTTCACCAATTCCATGCACATTATGTTTTGTTCGTGGGTCCACGCATTGTTCATTACATTTCCATGTCCATTTAAAAAAAATTTTCCCAGGCAGGAAGCTAAAATTCCAGTTTAATTGTGAATATCTCACAACCGTAAGAACACACAGTCATCAATTTAAAACAGAGAAACTGAATCAGGCAGCCTCTGAAGCCTGCATTTATATCTGGACTAATTATATGGATCACTCAATGTAGGATGGGCAACTTTGACAACAGTTGTTTCTGCTGTGGAAGGTGGACTCTCATGAGATTGGACAGTCGCTTAGTTTCTCATGTGCTGTCTACACCAGAGTCAAGAGACAGCAATGCTTCACGAGAGGAGTGGAGCTCAGGGGGATATTGATGCTGCTTCCCTGGACACTGGATATTGCCCAGGAAGTATGTATGCAGAGCCTGAGGAGAATTTTCTGTGGCCAGCTTTGGGATGCTAAGTGTGCTGTGGGTCTTCTCACTTAGCAATCTGAAGGGGCACTGCCCATTACTCAAAAGAGGAGGTGAGAATACTCTCTACCTTGAGAACAGCACTCTTTGGGAGCAGTTTTGACTGGCATTTAAAACTGGCACTGGCCAAAGAGGATAGACAGTTGCCAAGTTTTGGCATCAGAGCTGAGGGTAATCAGAGATCCTAAGAGTACTGTCTTTGGGGTCTTCGGGGGACTCTCTCACTTGTCTTAGATCGCCACATTCTCCATATTCTTTTGGAGCATTGGTTGTTGTCTGAGAGACCTTTGAAACTGCAGGCAAAAGGTTTTGCATATACGAATATGTGCATTTTTCTCAGTGGTGGTTAGTATGCCATTTTCTTCAAAGCTCCCCAAAACTTAAGACCTAAGGAAAGTGGTGTTTCTTAGGTGAACTTTTGTCTTGAACAGCACCTTATTTCTCTCTTGGAAATTTCTTCTTAGTAATAAATAATAATGATAATAGCAGCAACAATAATAATAGTTAATACAGCATTTATTACTTTCCAGGCGGTGTACCGAGCTCTCTACGTATGTTAGTTTGTTTAATAAGGTGTATGTAATTGTCAAAAACAAAACAAAATATTGGGCCATAAGAAATAATTATTTTTCCACTAAGTGATTCAATTCCTCTAGCATGACGTTCAAGGCCCTCCCTGCTCTGGTCTTGAATGCCAATCCTTTTCAATATTTATTTACCCAACGTATTAGTTTTCTATGTTGGATAACAAATTACTACACTTAGTGGATTTTAAAAAACGTTCTTTTATTATTTCAGTTTCTGTGGTACAGGAGTCCAGGCAAGGCTCATCTAGATTATAAAGGCTTCCTAGACTGTAATTACAGGTGTCGGCTGGGGATGTGGTCTAATCTGAGGCTTGACCAGGCAAAGACCTACTTACATGCTCCCTCTGATTGTTGGTAGAATTCGTCTTCCCATTTCCTTGCTGGCTGTTGGCTGGAGGATGCTGTTCAGCTATCAGTCTTCCCACGATATGACCCTCTCATAAGATGGCAGTTTACTTCTTCAAAGCCGGCAAGGGAACCTCTCTCTTCTGTGTGCTAAGATGAAGTCTTATAAGTATGATGTAACATGATCAGGGGAGTAACAACCTATGACATATAATGTATCCTAATCAAGGGAGTGACATTCTGTCACTTGTGACGTATCCTGTTGGTTAGAAGCAAGTCACAGGTCCCACCCAAATTCAAGGAGAGAGGATTATTCAAGAGTGTGACTCATTGGGGCTTACTTTTGGGTGTGTTGGCTACTCACAACACTATGTGCTGGCACAGTTTTAGCTGGTTTGAAATATACATCAGGGAGCATCATTTTCCATTTCAACTTTTTGCTTCCAGTCTACAGGGAGTGCTGTCTGCTCCCCAGATCTGCTTTGCACGCCATGCAAAGGCATGAGCCTTTGTTCTCAGCTGTGCTCCCAGCCTGGAGAGCCCTCCTACGTCCTTTCCATCTGTTGCAATTATTGTTAGACCAAAAGGCTCAGCTCAAATACTATGGCTTTCCTGAAACCTTCCCCGATCCTTCCATCATTGTGGGTGGCATAGGAACACTTGGTTGTACCTTTCCTATGGCAAGAATCTAATTCTGAATTGTGTTAGTTACTTGTATAAATACCTATCTTCTTCAAAGAAGGAATTATGTCTTATGAATTATCAAATTTTTTTTTTCTTTTTTTGCCAGAGCCCATCATTTTTACATGGGAAATACTAAAATAATGGTTGTTGAATAAATTTCCCCTGGCAATTCACCCAAGTTATAAATTTCTGCCTTTTTTCAGGATTGAAAATAATCAACAATCCATCCTTTGCATTGGTTTGGGCTTCTTCCCTTAACACGGGGACAGAAAACTTGCCTCAAGCTCTTTGTTTTTCTCTTCCCTTGAGCCCCAGTGAACTACAGCAAGTACCCTTGCAGGATCCACCCAGGGTCTTGTTAGCCCGGCTTGAAAAGATCCAAAGGTGAACGCTACTGAACAACCCAGTTTGACAGCGTTCCGCCTCTTAGGGAAGTTTTATGCCCCACTTGCCCTGAGTGTCCTTCCTGCCATTTTGATGCCTAAAGCAGAACTTATTGCTGACCAGTCACTCCTGGTCCTGCTGAAAAAACATCCAGACTGTATGGCAGATCCCCTTTCCAGCCATTGAAAAGGGGCTTCTGCTGGGGCCTGGCATCCCAGTGGCAGTTCAGGTGCTTTTGTTCAGACGTAAAGTAGCATTTTATTCTCCCTGATTACTGACTGGATGTTAGAAATTTTGCTTTCGTTTCTTTAGCTCAGTGTAAAGTAACAAACAGCTTCATCACACAACCAATTTAAATAACTACCATCCATTTTGGCGTGTGTTGTTAGCAGGACATCAATAAAATATAAGCTGAATGGTGTTTTCTGAGGCAGTGTTGCATTTCTGTCTTCTTACCCTGAGGCTGATTACCTCCTGGAGTAAGATTAAAAAAAAAAAAATTAAAAAGCAGAGGAAAGGGAAATTCAGGTAAAGCAGCAAGAAATGTTCCTGACGGTAGACTCTGCAAAGGCAAAGGGTCTGGCATTGATTTCTTACGTTTAATATGATAGTAAAGTGAGCCAGATATTGCAGAGCTGGAAAAGAAAAAAATCCACGTTAGCAGAATGGGTCTTTATGGATAACGTGGATGTGATAGAGTTATTGTCCATTGCGGGAAGGGTTGTTGGCTGTCCTTAGGGTTGCTTTATCTCCCCGCCTCACCCTGTGCACCTGTGCAGTCCCTTTCTGAGTCCCCCACAAATAAAAGAAACGTTAATGTCCAAAAAGTCATTTCTTCAAGGCAACGTCAGCCAGACTGGGAATTTGTGGTTCTTCCAGCGACTAACGCTTTAATGAGATGGCTCCAGGGAGATGGGTCATGCTCCAAGACAGCCGAAGGCAGAGCTGGTCCTAATACGAGCATGGCTGCTTGGCCACCCAAGAGGGTGCCTAGAGATAGTGACGACTGCTCTGTCATTTAGGAAGCTCTCAGAGCAAGTGGGGCTGCAAGCAAGTTGGAAGCTGGGTCTAGGGTAAATCCTTTGTTCAGTGTGAAGAGAGTGACAATGGAAGACCAAAAGAAATGTAGGATATAAAGCTACGCGTCAGGGGACAGATGGGGATGAAGATTTCCTCTGGATGTTGCTGGCCCCTCCCCGAGACACAGAAATTTTTCAAGCTGCTGGGGTTGGATTCAGAGATATAGTACTCAAGTACTGGATAGGTTTTAGGGGGAAAATAGCCTTAACTTTAAGTAAGGAATTGCTATGAGTTTTAATAATTAATTCTCATTTAAAAATTTTTCCAAGATCTGTATTTGTGAATATTTTCATAAGAAGTGGCCATGAACACCTAGTTAAATGAGGAGGGTCTTAGGATTGGAATAGACTGAGACAAAACTCTACTTTCTGGTGCTTTTATGTGTGGGCCTCATCACTGTCCACTCAACCTCCAAACATTTCTAGAACACCGAGCACACACAAGTCCTGGGCTAGACTTCCTTTCCCACAAGGACTTCTACTCTCCCCATCTGTCCCCGAACAAAAGCTCACTGCATCTCTACCTCTGAGGTGTCAGCTATAGTAGTGTCAGAACGGCAAGAAGGTTCTGACACTCCTAAGTTAGGGCTCACAAGTGGATACTAATCGTTTTGACGATTGCATCCAGTAATAGATATAAAGCCCTTAGTTATTTTCATTACTGTTACTGTTTTTTTCTGTCATGATTGGTAACAGGCCAACTCCCTGCCCAGGGCTGACATTGACCCGTACCTTTCACGCTTCTTGCTTGCTTCCTTTCAATTAGGCTAGTTTTTTTCTAATACAATAATGAGTGATGGAATATTTTTTTCTGTTTGACTTTTAATATTTTTTCAAAATAAAAATAACTTTTTTTTGTACTATACTGGGATATTGAACAATTTGGTCCAGAAATTTGAGGTTGAGTATGTGTTTATGCCCTAAAAGTGAGAAGAGAATATCATTCTGGAACTAAATCCGTCTGGTCGTGCTGGGGCAGTGGTCCTCAACCAGGGCGATTTTGCCCCCTAGGAGACATTTGGCAATGTCTGGAGACATTTTTGATTGTCTTAACTTGGGGGAGGGTTCTACGGGCATTTAGCTGGTAGAGGCCATGGATGCTGCTAAATATCCTACAATGCACAGGAGGACTCCTGTATTTGTTTTTTAATACAAGGACTGCCATAACAAGTTACCTCAAATTTAGCAGGCAAATTTATTATCACAACACAAATCTATGATCTTACAATTCCATATGTCAGAAGTCTGAGATGTGGCTCACAGGGCTAAAATCAAGGGGTCAGCAGGACTCCATTCCTTTTGGATGCTCTGGGGGAGAATTCACTCCCTTGCCTTTTCCAACTTTTAGAGGCTGTCTGCATTCCTTGGCTTGCGGTCCTCTCCTCCATGTTCAAAGCCAGTAATGGGGGATTAAGTCCTTCTCATGTTTCGAATCTCTCCTGACTCTTCCATCATCACGTCCTTCTGACCAACTGTTTTGCTTCCTCCTTCACTTTTAAGCACCTTGTGATTACATTGGATCCACCAAGATAATCCAGGATAATTTTCGCATTTTAAGGTCCCTTGACTAGTACCTTAGTTTTATCTGCAATTCTTAATTTTCTTTTGCCATCTAATGTATTCACGGGTCCCAGGGATTAGCACATGAACATCTTTATGAGGGGCCGTTATTCTGCCTACTACAGCCCCCACAGGAAAAATTGCCCATCCCCACGTGTCAGTAGTGTTGAGGTTGAGAACGTCTGTCCTAGAGAAAGCTTCCTAGTCCTGGAAGACAGCTCTACCTTTAAACCAACTCACTTGAAGTGCTAACATTACAGGTCATTTAACAATTTGGACGATTTGCATTAAAAGGCACTGCTGGGTAAGATTGCTCGTCCACTGCTGGCCAAGATATGATGATCACTTGGTCCACCCAGCGAGGAAGTGAAAATCCTCTTATTAAATAAATGAAGCGGCAGCTTCTGGTAACAAACATATGAAACAGAATATTCATCTTTTCTTCAATGGGAATAACACATGACAAAAGTGAGGCTTTCTTCACATTGTTTGTTTATAGAAAATTCATCTCCAGCGAGGCCTTATGTTAAATTTGCTCTCTGATGTTAGCATTTCCAGGATGCACAGGGCCACTGGAGTATGTTCTCGTGATCTTACCATTTATTTACCTTGATACGAAACTCCAATTACTGTCAGAGATGCTTCTTGTTAAATATGGTAAGATCTCCAGCTTCTGAGAGTGTGAATATATATTTGATTCTCTGAGGCCAGGCTCAGATGCAAGTTAAGGAATCAGAGTTCTGGGGACGTGGGTGCAAATTAATTAAATATCTAAAGATAACAGTGGAGGAAGTTTGGGCTTTAGAGAAAAGGCTGGAATTTAGGGAGAGATGACTGTGTGGCAGGAGACTGTGAGGTTGGTTTTTCTTCCACTGAAGCCTCCTCTCCTGGTCCTGCGTGGTGTGTGGGTGTGGATGTGTGCACATTCATGCACACACATGCTTGCTCCTTCACTGTGAGCATTACTGTGCTTTTGTGTTATTTCCCAGTATCTTTTGACACCTAAAGCAACTCTTTTGGATTATCTGAAATCAAGAATCTGAATATAACGCATAACTTCCAATGGCATCGGGGGAGACTACTCTCTAGATAAAACGATAGAATTCTCCTGATTATTCAGACTGTCATATTTAGTTATCGGCTTTCTTTGGGTAATCCAACTCTATTTTATTCATGGGCTATTCTAAAAATACAATCAAAGGACACCTACTGGCTACAAGCGACTTTGCTCATGTCTAATAGGGCTGTGAAGAATGGTTTGAATTTAGTGCAGATGGGGGAAAATATGTGCTGTCATCAAGAGCCTATCACACTTTCAACTTACGAAATATCTTGACTGGAGTCTGGCCAGAGGGAGTCTGAGGTGGGCGTTTTAGTGAGGATGAAAGTATGGGGTCAGATAAAGTAAGGACCAAAGCAGACCTTAAGTAGACTGTAAATTGAACAGAATGGGATACTATTATTTTTGGCTCGATAAGTAGAAAAATATTACTATGCTTGCCTCTTCTTCTATTTTTTTGAGTTGTATTTAGTCTCCGTTGTGGGGTTACATATATTTTTTATTTCTGGGAGGCACAGAGGCCTGCTTTGGGAAAGCACTGAAGTTCTGTGGTTCTGAATGTGAAAAATAAATGATTGCATCATTGTTGTTGCCGTGCTGGGGAATTTTCCGGAGAAATATTTCCATTCCTTCACTGAAATCTGTTCTGTGCTTAGGCCTAGGAGAATGATCATTTCCTAGGTATAAAGCACATGCCTGTAGCAGCTCAGTTATACTTTATAACCCTGGAGTGTATAAACAATTTGATTTGGAAAGCCAGTTAAATTCCTCCTCTGCCTTCCATCTTAGCAGCTGCCTAAGTTGTTTTGTCACTCTCTGGTATGGAGAAGATGAAAGCGATGCAGTTTTAGTCAGGAGAGGTGATATGTTTCAGCCTTATCTGAAGAAACTACCTTTTGGATGGTAGTAATTAGCAGAGAGTGATTGTACTGTCAAAACCCCAAAGACATTCCAAGATTCAAATGCAAAGTGGCAGGAAAGACTTCTAAAAACGGAGAAAACAAGGTGTGGTGTGGTGTAGTGTGGTGGCTTCAGACTTGAGTGCCATCGGAATTTGCTGGAGGGCTTGTTAAAACACAGATCACTGGACCACAGTAGATCTCAGTGAGGCCCTGGAATTTGCATGTCTAACACATTCCCAGGGGATGCTGCTGCTGGTCTCCTATCACATTTTGAGGACCAGAGGCATAGTGGGTAGGAGTGGACCTAATGACTTTGAACCTGCTGTCCACCATTCCGAAGACTGGGTCTTGGTCCTTGGACCTACTGAATCAGAATTTGCATTTGAACATGATTCTCAGGTCATTTGTCTGCACCTTAAATTTGAGAAGCAGTGATTTCATTTCACTGCTCCTCATTTCCCTCATCTGTAAAATGGGACTAATACTTATTTCCCAGAGGCATTGTGAGGTAAAATGTATGTCACTGGCTTAGCCATAGTGCCTGGCACAAAGTGTGCCATCAGTAAATGTTACCAGTTGTAGCTAATAAGCTGATTTGGGATGAAAAATCAAGTAATTTCTTTCCTCACGGCAGCTTGTTTGTTAAAGGTCAAACTTAGGTGTTTCTTCTTTTCCCCCTCCACTTTTGTTGATTCTGTGGGCTTCTACTTTCCTTGGAAATACAAATATGAAGTGACAGTAGTAGATTTGAGGGCAAATGATTTTCCTATTTTCCTCATTTCCATCATATATGCCTTCTACTAAGCTATCTTCATTTATCTTAAGGGAATATGGGGGAAATTCTGAAAGCAAAATGAGTAATAAATTTAAAGATATGAATTTCTAGCCCTTTGTGAAGGGCTACGGGAGAAGTCTTAACGTCAGTCTAACTTTGGTAGGGCTTGGGCGCTGGAAGAGGCTGAAGACCCTGCCCTTCTCCCACTTTCCTTTTCCCATTCCTTCCAATTCAATTCTGAAATTGTTTTCAGAATTCTGCTAAATTATTTTGCCCCAGTATGACCCAGAAAAGATTGGTGTGCCTTAAGAAGGTTTCTTAGCGATGAAGAATTTCAGTACTTCCTGGGGAGGCTCAGTACTCTGCCTTCTGACTCCTGGGGACCTGTTCCAGCTCTGAGGTAGCCCTCTCAATCTCCCCCAGTTTGCTTCCAGGATCTGGTTCTAAATAGCTGAAGCCCTAGGCAGTTTGAGTCATGAGTGTCATTGCTGGATCTGTAATCAGTGGGCTGGTGTCTGGCCTGGGACCAGCATTATGTATGTCAGGCAGATTCCTCATCTACACTGAATCCAAGTTTCTTCATCTTTAAATGGAAATTCCTGTATTTTTCCTGGCTATATCCCAGGGTTGTAGTGGGGAACAAATAAAGCGTGTAGAGATGCCATGAGTGACAACATTGCTTTATTGTTATCACTTGGGCAGACCCCTGGAGTGTAAGAGTAGAGCTGGCCTCTGAGAACATTGGGGTGCACTGGGGTCAGAGGTCTGGTCTCCAAACTCAGATTGGTGAGGTTTTATTGACAGTGGTCACAGAGATGCTGGCCCACGAAAGCTGGGCATATACGTGCATGAGGAAGGTTGGGTTCTGTTTATAATTCTAGCACTTTGGGGGCTGGCAACCTCCTTTCCACGTCCAGCAGGTGAGACACTGCTGGGAGAAGCCCAAGGCAGTGACAGCTGTAGTTGACCTTGCAGTGAGTGGAAGTTGATCGCTTCTCTCGAAGAGCAAGTGACTTTGTCCTCATCTCCTCTTTGGTGGAACTTCTGCTACATACCAAGCCCAGGCTGCATCCTGAGTGCCATACCAGGTTGTCCAGAGGGAGGGGAGATTGTGAAGGGTTGAAGAAGACAACATAACTGGAATTTAACTAGTCTATGGCCAGGATCTCAGTGAAGACCATTCCTTTCCATTCAGTCTCTCCTACAGCTTTGGCTCCTTGAAGGATATTACCAGGAAGCTCTTAGATGCCTGTTTAGTTAAATAAGTAAACAAAATCCCCTACGTTTGACTGCAAATCCTGCTATCAAGCTTTTCCTCTTAGGAAGAAATTTGAGCTGTTGACTGTAAAGAATGTGGTCTCTACCATGGTACCCTGCAGGCTTGAATTCTTGCTACCTGTGTAAGTTCCCAACTTTGATCTTTTTCCCCTTGTCCTGGTCCACCTTCTTGGGTAAGAAGACAGATTTTCTTCTTTCTTGCATTCTATCCTTGTTCTTGACGCTCCCTTACTTCATCGTTGATTTAATTTCCTAGTGTAAACTCCAACCTTCCCCTCCGTGATCTTAACATCCATTCCAACCTCCCGTGCCACAGATGCTGGAAAACAAAAAGCTGTGTGAAAAAAAACTGCCTTGGAACTGGTTTCTGGATAGTGTGTTGGTTCTGTCTGTGTGAAGACCAGGTTTCTGAGCTGAGTGGAACAGAGTGAGAAGCAGGTCCTGAGACATCCGCTTTGCTTGTGTACATCAGGCCTGAGGTTGCTGTGTTTCACACTCTCCAACTTCCTGTTGGGGTGGTCACCATTTTCTCCCCTGTGACAGGCCCTGAGAATTATTCCTGGAAGCTTTACATAGGTGTTTTAAGCCACCTAATGCCTCGCAATAAATCACTTTTTGCTGAAACTAGCCAAAGTAGTTTCTGTTGGCTGCAGCTGAATCCTAACTGATACACTGACTGGGCACTTGTCGCTCTCCCTGGTATGATTCATCAGCTTTCATACCTGTGTACTTGGCCAGACTGACAGTCTTGCCACTAGAATTGCTGCACCTGTTATCCCAGTCTGACAGGGGTCTTCCCATCCCTTACTTCCAGGCACGTTCCTTGGCGTGAACTCTGCTGCTACTACTGCCAATCAAGGTATGTCCTGTGGCTTGAGCAATCAAAAACTGCTACTAATCTGAAATTGCTTAAACTTTGGATGTAGAAGGATGAATTATATATGAATTTACATAGCTTCATGGCCTAATTTTGTTCTGATGTTTCAAACGCATTGGTTTGTCGGAGGCTGATGAGAAATTCTCCCCACCCTTTGTCCTATTAGATATTCCAGCCCTTCCAGACCTCTGGAATGTTTCAGTCATTCATCTGCCATATTTAAAAAAACTTACTCTTTTAAGTGAATGAGAAAGACACTTTTCATTTCAAAAATTGCTGTTCATGCAGTTTGCTAGGTGTTATCTACTAGTATCCTTCAGGGAATCCTTTTAGAAGAATCGGACACATATGTTGGAGATGAGAACGTTTTGTGAATAAAATGTGGCCTTTTAGGAATCAGGGATGTTAAAGGACATCCCAAGTTGTACTGAAGTCCCTGACTTGAATGTTGGAGTTGTGGATTTTTCAGGTGGGTTCTAGGCCATCGTGCCATTCGTCTTCCCTAAGTCCATCTCAGAGGAATTGGCGGAACTTCTTCGCTCACTAAACATGGGCGGAAGCTAGAGACTGCTTGAAGTTACTGAGATTTCCTGCTACCTGCAATGGGGAAATGGTATCAGAGAGGCCAGTATGGCTTTTGTCCTTGGGGCGTGTGATGGATGTGGGGATAATCACATGTAGCTTTTCCCTCTCTATCACCGAACCTGTGTGAACGGTACAAAACACCTCCAAAGAGATCGTGTGTCTTTCCAAGTCTGAGTGGTGGAAGAGGTGCCTAGTGACATGTCTTGGTCAGAGAAGGGGATTTATGTGTGCACAGCATGCACACACACACTCTCATGCTTCAGAGTCGTTCCTCTCAAAGCACAGTTAGTCTTTGCCTTCGACCGCAATCCGTTCCTGGAAACTCCATCATAAAGCAGTCACTTTTTCCCATAAGAACAATGTCATAATTGGGCGTTGCATTCCTGACCAAGGACTTGCATTAAATAAACCA
The DNA here is from genome assembly GCF_041296265.1 of Equus caballus. Taxonomy (NCBI): domain Eukaryota; kingdom Metazoa; phylum Chordata; class Mammalia; order Perissodactyla; family Equidae; genus Equus; species Equus caballus. The sequence goes on along the minus strand of NC_091698.1, from coordinate 51,794,263 downwards.
TAGCTGTGACAAAAATATGTCATAAAAGCAAAGATGTGACAGCTATAAACCTTTGTAATAATTTTAAAGAATAAAACTATGTTCTGTCATATAAATGGGCTCAAATATACTGTACACATCGATTATATAAGAAATCTCAATGAACTATAAAGTCTATATAATAACATAAAATGTACAAATCTATTGCATCATAAATTTAACCCAAAACTAATATTCTAGCTATAATAAACATTAAGCATTTAATTAAGAACAATTTTTTTGGCTTTTTGGAAACTTGGATATTTTAATATATGATTTGAATGGCCCAGTTTCTTCAAAAAGAGCCAACATATGCCTTCTTCTCATCTCAGTGGATTTCTTATTAACAAGTTGAAGCATTTCAGAAAGCATCCCAATGACCTTTACACAGTAGCCCACAGGAATACTTATTGCCACTAGGCGGGATGTTTCAAACCATCGAATGAGGAATAGATATTGTAAAAGATGATATAGGTTTGTTCTATGGAACACTGAATGGACGAATGGTTATATTGGAAGAGATGAGGCCTGAGGGTTGTGTCACTATAGTTCTGAGACTTGAGCTTGTCATAAACCCTATTGTGGGTCCCTTTAACAACACTGCCCATGTTGATCTGGTGCTTTGGTGCTTTGTGCCTTAGAAAGAAAATTTATACCCTCAGGGACTATCTAGTGCTTTTCTGCTTCCCTTAGAAGATCAAGTTCGAGAGACTTTGACAACTCTGCCTTATTTTCTTAACACAGCAAAATTTTAAAAATTAGTAAAAATAATTCTTTAGCTCATTTCTCTTAAATATAGCCTTTTAGTATATGTTATGGTAATTCTGCACTTTTTGGTTCATTGGTTCCAGTGTCTGTAGCAATGCCTGGTACGTGATTCATGCTCAATAAATATTTGTGGGGAAGGAAGGAAGGGAAAAGGAAGGGAAGGAGAGAGGAATGGAAGGAGGTAGGAAGGAAAGGAATTGCTCAAATAAGAGCTTTAACTGCCTCAGGGCTCCCAGGACAAACCTTAGCAGCGTGCTTACAGAGGAGATGCCTTGAGAAGGTCAGGAAAACTGGGCTCCCAGGAATGGTTCAGAATGGTCCACCCAGCAAAAGAATAACTGGTCAGCTCAAATCAGCAAGGTGAAGACACAGGAAATCAGATCAGTGGAATCTAGAGCAGGAGAGTTTAAGAATCAATACGATTCAAAGGATCAGGCAAGATAATCATCTTTTGCTTCCTCTTTTCTCACTCATTCTCCCCAGGTCATCTCATCCACTCCACTTCATCTCACCCATTTCATCTTCTATGTATAATCTAATGGCTCCTAAACCTGTCTTTCCAGCCCGTTATCTTATCTCAGACCCAGATACTTATATCTGAATATCTATTGGATATATCTGTTTGTCCTAAAGGCACCTCAAATTCACCTTATTTAAGTCTAAATTTATTATCCTTTCTCACCCCAAACGTTAATATCTTTCTATTTTTACTTTCTTGGTGAAAGGCTAAAACCTTCGCTCATTGGGCTTTCTTGAGCAAAGGAGAGGGGTGTGTCTGAACAAGTTTGAATCCTTTTCACTGCTGCCATCCTGTCTTAGCTTTTAGGTGAAAGGAATTCAGCACCCAGAGGCTTGGCTAGCAGCTCCCACTGTACTGGTCTATCTGTGTGCTGGAAGAAATTTCTTAAGAGCTACGCATGTTGGGAATCATACATTTTTAGAAAAAGCCATTGACATTGTGTATCAGTGGTACTCTCAACACATTTTGAGAGTAGATTTTATGGTGTCGAAATGCGTTAACTCTGGGGAGGGTGGGCTGAAGGAAGTTTTAGAAGGAGCCTGGGACTGAGGAGGTTTTGGGGATACGGAACTTTCAGTGCTAAAACTAGGATCGTCCCAAGTAAACTAGGACAGTTGGTCATCCTATGAAAGGATATTTTCAATACTGTGTAATAATAGGAAGCAAATCACTGTAAGTGACGTATAGAAAATCTGTTGGTTAACATCAAGTCTTTTTGGCCGTATCAACACATAAGAGTGCCAGTACCATCCTTATATTAACTTGTTTTGACTATGAGAATTAGTGAGTTTGTAATGCTGTACCATTTGAAATGGTTTTCATTGGTACAGATTTGTGAAAGTATTTACTGTTGAATCTGTGAGCTACTTGCTAGTATTCAGACAATTAATACAGACAAGTAATATAAATCCATGAACGATTGTCTGTCTGTGTTTAAATAATTCTCTGGTTTCACCCATAAAAATATACTATAGAGGGAGCAGTACATATTCAGCTAATGTGTAAGCACTGGTTTGATAAAGTGCAAGAATGCAAAGGGATATTTGAAATATTAATATTCCAAAGATATATTTAAGCAAATATTCTATTCACTACAATGAGCATTTTGAATTACTTGAGAATAGTGGGCTTTTATGGTCAATTGGCTGTAGCTATGTTACTGGTAATAAGCCATAAATCTTAATGCATCACCTTTTAAGACTACAACGGATGATATTTTAAGGTAGAGAGAATATGTAAGAATTTATACAGCATGCCAATTTTGTTGTAATTGTTATTAATAAATTAACAAGGAAGGGGTAGCAAAACGATGAATTGCTGGAATTCATTAAATTAAGGATAACTCTTTTTATGCTTGAGCCAATTATTTCTAAGACAGAGTGCTTGGAGGAGGCAGTAACATCCAAAGCCAAGAAATCATAAAAATGGGGGAAAAAATCACTAGTGGGACATCATAGTCGTCAGCTGTTGTCCAGGAATTATAATCCTACTTAAAAGGTAACTTAAAATGAACTTGACCAATTTCCCAAAAAGCTTCGTATCTTAATGGGTAAGTGTGGAGACAGATTACCTGGGTTCTCATCACTTGTGGGACCTTGTGCAAGTTAGCTACCCCCTGCAACACTTGATTTTTTCCCTCTGGAAAATTAGAATAAAGAAGTTACCTCTTGAGCTGTTGGGTTGAGACAATGAATGCAAAAGTGCTAATAGAGTGCCTGAAAGAGTGCTAGTTGATATTACCTTATGCATTGTGTATTACTATATATTAATCTTAATATAATGTATAGTATAAGAATTATTATATGAGATATTTATATATTGTCTTAGCTTGGACTGCCATAGCAAAATACCATAGACGGGGTGGCTTAAGCAACAGACATTTATTTCTCATGGTTCTGGAGGCTCAGATGTCCAAGAGCAGGGTGCCGGCAGATTTGATTCTTGGTGAAGGCTCCATTCCTGGCTTGCAGACTGCCAACTTCTTTCTGTAACCTCACGTGGCAGAGAGAGAGAAGGCTCTGGTATCCTTTCCTGTTCTTATAAGGGCACTAATTCCATCATGGGTGCCTTCTCATCTAAACCTAATTATTTCCCAAAGGCCTAATTATTTCCTAATACATTGAGGGTTAAGCTTCAATATATGAACTTTGGGGGGACACATTCAGCCTGTAACATATATAATATACTAAATAATAAAAATAAGACACAATATTTTAGTTATTATTATTAAATAAATTTTGGAATTATCAGAATTGAGATCTACAGTTGAATAAAATATCTGGTGTTACATTAGAATAACTGACAATTTTGTCATTATTTTGCCCTTACTATGAGCTTGCCTTGAATAAAATGATTTGAAGGATCACACATTATCAAAAATGGGTTAAATGTATGTTTAACGATTAAAAAGACAGAAACTTGAGCAAACGCCATTAATTGGGGAAAAAAAATCTTGTAGAAAATGCATTCATTGAATTCCAGCTAGTAAGCCATATCATGAAGGATTCTTTTTCATTTCCTTAAAAGATTCTTTCTGAGAGCTATTGGACGGGAAACCCTGGATTGGCCTTGCACCGTTTGAAAATGCAAGATCTTTGCAATTCTCATACTCTTGGTGAAATGTAAGCAGTTATTCAAAGGATTTAATGACAGGAATAAATTAAAGAGACTTCATTTCAAATCAACAACTGATTATCATTAACAATGGAAGCCTAAATATGACCCTGGGTCATTAATTTGCTAATAGTCTCTTTACAGGCACACACAAGCATTAGTAGGAGATTAAGAGTAGGTTGAAGTAAATGACAAATGGAATAAATTTCCGATAAATATAGGAAATCCTGATGCTAGAAGAGCTCCATTATGTGTTCAATGGCAGGTATGAAGAACAAATAGACTTGATGAAGAAGGTCGATCCAGGTGGTTGGGATTATCTGTTTTGAGAATTGGAGAAAGGAAAGGGAGGGTGTAGGTGTTTGTTGGCTGAATGAATAGAGAAGGGATGATGAGCTGGATTAGTTTAGGGGAATGCCTGGATTTATACTGATGCTCTTTCTTATCAGCAGCATTTGGGTGAGGAAAGGAACCTGAGCTGGGAGAGATCTCAAAAATCGAGGAGTCTTAGCCTGAAAGGAGGGATGGGAACAAGTGGGGCAGATGGAACATATGGATCTCTCTACAGGGTCTTCACAATCATCAGTAATTACAAGTTCCATTTCCTGATTGGTGGTTCCTGGGGGAGAGTGAGGGGAGGCCTTGTTCCCTGCTGATAAAGTTTAATGTCAAGTGTAGACTGATTTGCTTTACCTCCAGGCCCTTTTTTCTCAACTTAGAGATGGCGGCTGTTTTTCTGTCAGACACAAGCTTCACTTAATGACTGTGTAGTTTATTACCCAGTAGGTCATATCCTGTATATTTTAAGAACAAACACCTCAGAGACTGTGACTTGGTGGAAGGAGATGACATGTGTCACTGCTGTTATTTTCACTACAGCCTGGTGGAAAAACTAATTACCTTTTCATCTGGGCAAATTCAGAGGTCAGTTTACCACTAGTATATCACTACATGACAGGGAACATGGGTAATTAGGTGGGATGTGTAACCTGGACATTCCATGGATCTCATTACATCTTATTTAGAAAGGCTATAATTTGATTGGTGGAAAATTAAGGCATCTTCTCATGGGTCATTTTATCTTTCTGCAATAATAATTCTTGGCTTGATTAAAAATTGATCCAGTGTCTTCAAGTGAATTTATTATTGCTGCAATCTATCACCCCCAGACAGATAATCTGGTTCCCATCTTTATCTGATTTGAAAAATCTGTCACTTATTATGTGTTGTTTTTTTCAATCATTTAAATTGATAGCATTCTAGGAGGGCATTTGCAACCCCAGGTTTCTTGGAGAAAAGCTTGTAGAGAGCGTGGGTGCATCCTTTTATGGTAAAGGGTTGGATAGTCTGTCAATTTTAATAAATCGATTTTGAATTGGTCTATGGCAACATTTTTGCTATTAAAAATAATCAAACCCCATTTTGAGGAATGAGAACAATTGAAGGCTCCTCGGAGGGCAGACTGCTTTTCCTTCTTTCCTTCTTTCTCTCTATCCTTTGGTTGAACCAAAGGACTTTAGTTCTTTTCACCATTCTAAGACTGTAAAACTCAACCCCGAATCCTGGAGGGTCAGCCAAAATATGTTTAATGACCTTTGAGAAATCACACAACGTCAGTCCATATGCAGGAAAAACGTTTTGAGTTAATTTAGGCATTCAGGAAACATAATAAATTTAATTATTCACATTTTATAGGTTCTCTCAGCTTATAATGCTAGTCCAATAGAAGATACAAGACTTGCAAACATGCAATGTATTTTTGACCTATACTTTAACAATAGTTATCTTTTATTGAGTGCTTACAACATGTAGGGAAGAATCTAAGTGCATTATGTGGGTTAGTTTATTTAGGCATCATAGCAGCTCTGTGGGTGGGGTTTAGGCATAGAGAGGTTAAGTAATATCCTGAAGTCACACAGGTGGTATGTGGGTCCGCCAGGATTCCAGTCCTGGTGGTCTGACTCAAGAGCGTGCTCATTACCACTACTATGTTGTTCTTGCCTTAGAATTAACTCTCTGAGGATAGACAGAAGAAAGTCTTTAGACTGAGCATAAAGCCAACAATTTCAATAGAACAATTAATAGGCATTTATTAAGGACTTGATATAATTGACGCATCATTCTTAGGCACTTCGGAGACACAAAAAATAACAGTTCTCATTAATAACATATAAACAGAAAAAATAATAGAAACGATAAAAGATAGCAGTGCAACACCATCATATAAAGACATTTATCCCAAACTGCTAGCAGAGGCTGGGGCTATAGGATTCAGAGGAGGCCTACAACTGCGGGCACAGTGATCCTGGAATGCTTCATGGGGGAGGAGCACTGTGCATTGGGTCTGGAAGAACACTATAGAATCTGGAGAGGTAGAGAGAAGGAAAGTGATTTCCTAGTGGGAGGAATGGTGTGAAAAAGCTTGGAAATGGGAAAGGGTCAGATGACTAGGGGAACAGATGCCTAGAGCAGGTGACATGGGATTGTGGCGGATGGAGAAAAGGCTGATAGGTCGTCTTGGGCCAGATGTGGAAACTTTGACACTAGGGTCAGGAGAGTGGAATTTGTATAAGGGACCAGGGCAAGACTTTGGAAGCTTTGACACAAAAGTCGGTTATAAGCAAAGCAGACATTAAGAGGGTGAGTTAAACACAGGACACACTGTAGAACAGAGAGACTGGTGATGTCAGAGAGCTGCTTGCTGACGCCCTGCAAGAGGCAGACGACTCTTGTCTCGCCCTGCGGGAAGACGGAGTGAAGGTCTTCAAAAGCATCAAAATGAGGCTCGTGTGCCACGGCTGCATGACAAGGGCCTGTGAAACGGGTCCCTGTGTTCCGCCTCAGCCTCCCCAAGCTGCTCAATGCCATGTTCTGTCTGTTCACTATTTCCATCCGTACTTTCCTTCCCATTCTGATTGCTCCGTTAGCTCTGAGGTTCTTGGTTATCTCCTCACCCAGCCTAATTTTAGCCTCATGACTTGGCATTCTTTTTCTGGCCACTTCTTTGCCTGGGTTTGGCCTCAACCAGAACCTGCCTCCATGTGTTACCCTGTTTTATTGCAACTCCTGACTCACAACCCTGGTGGCCTCCCCCGCCTGTGGGCCTCACCAACCCCAGCAGGAGCCAGGCAGACCAGTTAGGAGGTAATCGCCATAAAAATAGATCACTAAGTGCCAGGGACCCACAATAGGTGTTGACAGTGGGGCTTTAGAGGAAGAGCCAGTTGCCATAGTATGTAAGAAGGTTTTTATTAAAAAATTTAGCTCACTTTTAGGATATTAGATACATGGAGCTCTTTTTAAGATTAATGTACACTTTAATCCAATTTATAATTTTATTTAAACCAAAAATGTGAAATAGAGGTTTTACTCATTCATGCAGTCATTTAACAAATCTTTTATTGAGAGCCAAGTTTCCAATAATATCAATTCAACATCTTTTACTTCTGGACAACTGAAAAAAAAAAAAACCCTTAAGTTTTATAGCATCTTACAGTTTGCATAGTGATTTCAATCATATTCACTCAATCTGAGGACGACTGTTGGTAGATACTGTTATTCCAGTTTTTCAAGGGAAGAAAACGAAGTTTGAAGTGGCGCTCATCCGGATTCCCCCCAACTTATAAATGGTGGGGTTTGAGAATTGAACCTGGGCTTTCTGACTCTGGGAGCAGTGATCTTCTGGCATAATACAATTGCCTACAAAATTGCTTTGGCCCAGAAGAGTGGCTGTGGGCTCTCAGAGCCCAGACTGCACTGGTGTGAGACAAGACCATCTTATTGGTGAGTTGAGGAGGGCGGTGGCAGTGGGCTGGGAAGAGGCAGGTCTTGCCAAGGGGACTAACAAGCACTAGGCTGACCTTAATAGGAATGTCTGAAGAGTGTCGCTAACTCGGCCTCAGTGGGTTAGGCCCATTGTAGGCTTCAGTGACACTCACGTGGAGGACAATTGTGATGAGATTCAGGGAGGACTACTGTAGGGTGAGTATGTGGTTGTCTGGGACTCTAGGGCAGCAAGACCCACTCCAGCTTCACCAACTACTCAGGCAGAGCGCCTAAGTTGCTGACAGACATGGGAACGCTGACTGAGGCACAGGGTAGTTGAAGGGCTTCAGCGCTGGCCGGCCAGGGCCGGGGATGGCCAAAGTCTCCAGTTACTGGGCTGAGCCCCGAAAGGCTTTGCTCCCCTCCTTGTTTTCTTACTGCATTGGTCATCCACCAGGGTCACTGCATTTATCATGTTTGGGTTTTGAGATTATTCCCTCTCATCAACTGCAGTTACTGTTTTCAGTTCCGTGGCTTTCCTGGCAAGTAGCTCAGCTGAGGACCTGCTATCCTTACCAGGCTCTGAGCTCCACAGAGGGTGCTAAATGTTATGGACTATAAGGTTCAGAAGTGGGTTCTGGAGCCCCCAAGAATCCTAGCAATCTCATCGCTATTGGCTTCCTTCTCTTCCCGTTCTTTTGTATCTGACCCCTGAGTAAGCCCCTGCAAGTCACATGGAAAATGCTATTTGCCTAATTGTGTGATAGCCCATTAATATGTCTACAATAACACCTGCCACGTGGTTGCTGCTTCATGCTTTTCAAAGCACTTCCACGCAAATTGTTGTTTGGAATCGCTTTAGGATCCCTGCTAGGTAGATGGAGGATATTTTTATTTTCCTCTCATACATGGGGAAACTGAGGCTCATAGGCCATGAAACAGGAAAGCAGCAGAGCTGTCTCCCTCTGGGCCTTCCATCTTCTGGGCATGTGCCCTGCCTGGAGTATGTGCTCTCCTTTTGGATTCTCTCTGTTGGATTCTCTAGTGAAGAATCCAAACTTGGGATTTTAATTGCGTGAACTGAGGTGGTGAGAGAGGCCTGCTCTTGTCCTTTTACATTAGCTTTTCAATAATGCTGAAGATGAGGATGATGATGACAAATCACCTATAAGATGTGCCCATTCAGAAGTCTCTCATGTAGTTCCCAGAATTTCAACAGGATTCATTAAACCAACATGAACCCCAGGTGACCTAAGGTCTTCTAATATGCCAATCATTCATCTAAGGGTACAGAACTAAATTACTTGTACCTGAAAGAAAGCCTTTTGTAAAACAAAGAGTGTATATACACTCTCACCTGAGCCTGGCTGTTATAGTCAACAGTGGCAGTTATTAAAAATGGCTATATTCCTACAGCAACCCTGGAGAAAGAATGAAAGAAAATTGTGCAACCAATTTAATGAGGTGTGTGTGTAAGAGAGATGGTTAGCAATTTGTCTTTAACAATCTTGTTATGTGGCAGAGGCTCCGAGGGGAAAGAGACCGTGAGTCAATGCTCTATTTTCTAACAATCCTCAAGAGAAAGGAGATAAAGACCAAGAGAATTCACTGAGCAAATGTTTTCTCTCTGGCAACAAATGCAGGCTCCGTGCTCACAGAACCACTAGGCAATATGAACCGAGAAGGGTTATAAATCTGGGTTTAACAAAGGTTTCACCCCATCGGTAATAGAGTTAGAGGGCGAAAGTTTGCATCTTGAGCAAGGTTGAACAAAGAAGGTTGGACAACCTTCTCTGGAATCATTTTCTATAATATTGGAGAGTAATTTTGTGGCATTTCTGGAAGCTCAATTGAACGGAAAGAAATCTCAGTTGGTACTTGAACCACTGTTACCAAAGTGGGTACTCAGGAGACGACTGAGAATCCAGTAGAGCTCAAATGAAATCGTAGAAAACCATTTTAACTGCAACATCTAGTGCCTCTAGACACGTGGGTACTTGTGCTCCCACTGATGTGACACAATGCGGAGGGATATTTAATTAGGCTTTTCTGAAAGAAGAGCCCCTTTCCATAGGGACATCTTGGGCTCATGTTTAGAAGGCATTCAGCCCAAGAGCTACCCTAGTGTTTTCCTCTGTGCTTTTGGTTGCACTTAGGTTCATAAAAGTTCTACTCAGTCATTAAGTTAGTTAATTTGGAAATGAAACAATTATTTATTGAGCAGCTGCTATGTTCCTGGCCTTGTTCTAGCCTCAGTGAGGTTTAGAAAGACATTTACAGCACAGTCGCCGTTAGTCCAGACTCTGCTTCCAGTGAGAGAAAGACATCCAGTCAAGGAAGTAACTCAAGGGACTTTTCCCTCTTCCTACTTCACGGTCCCCATTGCTTTCCTAAGCCAATTCTAATATTAATAATACTGCTATACTTCATCAAAGTCAAGTTACCACCTATTGTGAAGAGCACTATTACTTTATGTACCACTTGCATAAAGAAAAAGTGTCCAAGACAGGAAGTCTAATAGAAGACCCCAACATAAAGGCAGGATATCAAGGAGCTACTCCCTCTGTGAAAGAGTAAAGGAAAATTCAAGGAAACCTGCCTGTGTCACCCTTGGGCCTCTTTGGAGGGAAGCAAACCAAAATCTCTCTGAGAATTTAAACTACAGGTTGGTGCTCACACAGGGCTGAGGTCTGAATTCACTTGAGTGGTGTGATTCAATAATCCTCAAGCAGAGAAATTAATTTCAAGTAGGCTCAGATACCTCTGACTGGCAGAAACAAATGCCAATCCTCTCTGGAAGAATTCAGCTTCAGTTCAAGCCCAGAGATTATATGATCCCATTGATTATATGACATATTCTGATTTCAAGGATGTTAAAATATGAGAATGATGTGTGTCTAAGAATTGATGGAGAACAGTAATAATAATTATAATAATGATTTTCATAACTAACATTAATATAATTTTATGTAATTACTATTCTTTGCCTTTGCTGTGAACAGGGGAATGTTTCTCAACTTTTATAAAGTGTGAATAAAAGCATCTTGAAAATCTTCTTATTTTTATCGATCTGTAATAAAAAATTGCTATGCCTACTCAGCTCCCAGAAAGTTCCATAGTCTCTTTCCTAATCAAACTGCCCTCCAAAGACTGCCCTATAAAAAATGAGGGGAAGTTAACTGAATCCAGTTCCAACTGACTTAAACAAAACAAAGAAACACATAGTTCATGTACCCCGAAAATTCCAGGGGCTAGGTAACTGGATCCACTGACTCAGATGTTCTCATCAAGACCTGGAATCGCTCGTCCCTTGGTTCCACTTTCTCCATGCTGGATTCAGACTCAGGTTCCACATGCGGCTTCCAGAACCTCCAGACTTACACCATCGTCCCTGTTGGTAGTCTCTGCAGAAAGCGAGCTTCTTCTTTCCACTGCCATCAAACATCTCAGAATTGAATCTCACAGGTTGGTTGGATCATGTGTCCATCCCTGGAGTAGGAAGAAGGTTTTGGCTACCTCAGGCCACAGGGACTGAGATTGGAGAGGGGTGATTCTTAACAGGGGTGCAATTACCAGGACGGGAGCTTGGATGCTGGTCAAGATGGAAGTAATCAGTTATGTGCTGCAAACAACAGATCCGCTCCACGTCCTCCCTGTGCTGGAGGAAGTGCAGTCTATTTGTGGGCATCCCCTCATCTACGTGAAATGGCAGTTCAAGGTGTAAAGTAAAATTCAAGACAGCTAGGTGAGAGATACAACAAAGTTAGGTATGACAAGTGCCATGAGAGGTACAAACTATAAGAGCTCGAAGGAGGAAGAAGTGACTGAACTTGAGTAACTGGGAACACCATGGAAGCACTTGGGAAGATGGTGAGGGACAAGGGAGAGGGAATCGGAAGGGAAAGAGCAAGAGCAATGGCCCGGGGAGGGATGAGCAAGGCAGTGAGATTATCCTAATTCTGGAAAATTGGTCAGCCTTATGTGTACCTAGGGTTGTGTAGACATCTCAGCAGATGCCCAAGCACTATTTTTTATTCCTGGCCAGAGGATATAATCTCAAATTAACCTGAGAAGTTCCTCAGGATGGAGACAATTACTGGGGTGTAAAGATTCTTGGGTCTAATTCTGATCCCATCTCAAACTAGCCGTGTGACTTGAGTGAACCATTTGACTTCTCTTGGCCTCTGCCTCCTCGTCTGAAAATGACAATGATTTACCTGCCACATCTATCTCGCAGGGTTGTTGTGAGCATCCAAAGCAGTGTTCGTGAAGGTGTTTGGAACGCGAAAGTCTGATGCAAGTGCAAAGCATTATCTATGGCGTTCAGACTGGTGCTGGCCTACTTTAAATCTTGTGCCCTGCTTGCTTTACTTTTATTTCTATTAGGGCTGTTCTGTAGGTTGTTAAAATAACGAATGAATTTATGTGAGTTGCTAGAAATATGAAAATGGGGAACAGAACCTCTGATCCATGAATTAACCCACTTTCCCCTGAGCCAGCTTATCTAAGGCAGGCAGTGTGTTTACTACTAGTCTGTAGTAAACACCATCCTCTCTCCCTCTTCCCCTTCCTAGTTTCTTTCTTTCCTTCTTTCCTTTCATCCCTCTCTCCATCCATCCATCCATCCATCCATTTGATATTTATTGAATTGGACACATTATTTAGCATGTAAGGAAAATGGCAATTAACCCAGGATCATGTTGTATATTATTGCTAAGTAATTTGTTTTCAAAGACTGAGAACACAATCAAAAGCATAGAATATTATCTTCTCGTTTTGACTGTGAAGAGTCTTGCAGGACTTCAAGAGCGCCCTGATGAGCAGTAATTACTGTTGCGCTACAAATGTATAGATCTGCTAGTTAACAGAGAGCTGTGATTGGTGGAGTGTAAGAAAACTTGCTTTCGTTGTAAAAAAAAGAAATAGCCATTTTATAGGAAAAATGGTTTCCTGAAGCTGAGAATCTTAATTTGGGCTCCCCATTAGATTGGGCACAAGATTTCAGGGGTTTAGCTTCTCTACCTTCTTCCTTAGACAGTTTTTGGAGAAAGGATAACATTTAAAAAACATTTTTTAGTTGCCTATTTAAGCTGCAGATTACCCATGCATAAAATCTTGACGGCATAATAGCAAATCTTTCCATTTACCACAGAGTGTCACGAGCAAGGAAATTCACGGGAGGACAGGTCTCCATAAAAATTGTCAAAATATGGCAACTTCCTAATAAAATCTCTCCTGTTTGGGAAAAGGTGTGTTTAACTGGTCCCACATGTTTTCCAGGGGGCACCTCTTTCTCCTGTCATTTTCCCCAGCCAATTCTTATTTTTTGTGATGAAAAGGAAAGAAACATGACTTTTAGGGAGGGCCTAAATATTAGGCATTCCTTCCTGTGAGTATTAAGGGAATTTTTTGGTTATTTCTGTCACTTGGAATTTCGGCATTAAGGGAGTCTCCAAAGACATTTTAGGAATGAATGATGTCTTTTATCTAGTAGGAATATGCATGGGATTCCCATCAAATCTGTCCTCAGGTGACTGAGCAGACAGCCAGTAAGATTTCCTCTTTCAAGTCTCTGTCAGGAATAAATACTCAGTTCTTCAGTAGTGCCTAGATGAAAACCTGATAGTGGATGCTTTGCTCTGAAAGCAGACTGTGGCCCAGCTGTTCTGTGGTTTATGAATTTTTTAGCAAGGCTGGGGCTGACGGCTGAGCCAGCATTGGCTGAGTCTGGGCATACGCTGGGGGTTTGATTATTTCAAGCAGGGGCTAGGAAAACCTGGCAGTGTTTTCTGGGTTTCCCCTCTGAGGTTTGGAGATTTGTTCAACTTTTGTTCAAAGCCAAGCTCAGAAAATGGAAAATGGGAGAAGCCAACTCAATCTAGAAACTTGAGAGCTGGACCAGTCCTGGGCAATGCTCCTGTATCCAGTGTGGAAAGGTGGCCACGCTGAGGCCCAGTTCAACATCTTCCAGGAGGAGGCAGCTATCTAGACAGGGGTGCTACCGAAGGCGGCTGCTCTGAAAATCTTGTTCCCAGTGGAAAAACCAATGTTTGGGATCCTCTGTCTAGCAAAGGCTGCCTTGCTCTGTAAAATCTCATGTCAGGTGCGCTGGGGGACGGAGGGGGGAGAATCACGGTTTTAGCCAATGAGGAGAGCCAGGTCTTAGCAGTTGAGGGGAAGTGGCACCCTGAAGTTACCCAGAAAGGCTTTAGTGCAGCTTTCCCTTTTCTGTATTTCACCTCTGCAACAAGGCCTCTGAGGGCTGGAGGTCATATTTTTATATCTCGTCTCAGTTTATTCAATCTAGTGAGTTGGAGGAAAGAACAATACCCATTGGCCAGAAGTCAGTACTGCTCCCTGGCCACTGGGAAGCCAGGCTAGGAACCAGAAATTAAGGTAAATTCTTTCCAACCCGGGGCTCTGACACTGGGGTCTATATAGAACAAAGTGAAACGAAAATAACTTTTGTCTTAATCCACTGAGGATTAGGGGAATAATTGATCAAAATAGACTGTCTCCATTAAATGACTCCTCAGGCCTGACTGAGTCCAGTTGGCTCCGTACATCAGAGGTTCTCAACCCTTATCTGGGGGGACTTGACGTATACTGATGTCTGGAGCCCGCACCAGACCAAGTGAATTGGTGTCTCAACGTGGGGGACTGGACCTTGACGGCAAAGCTCCCCAGCCGAATCTAATGGACAGCCAGGGATGAGAACCATTGGTCTACACTATTTGTATCAGCCGGGTATTGCAGTAGCCATACCTTCATTTTGTGTAGGGAGGCCAGGGTGCAGATAGTCAGGAAGGGCCTCACTAATGGGGTAACACTCAAGCATGGGCATGAAGGAAGTGAGAGGGGAGCCATGTGGAGGGGTTGGAATGAGAGCATTCTAGGCAGCTTTGTACCCATCCTGCAACAGAAGGCTAGTTTCTAAAAGTGGGTGGGCGTGTGGGGGAGGGAGGAGACAGGGGTTGGCTGCTGGGGGAGCCATAGGGCATGCATGTTGCTACTGGTTCAGATAAAATTAGACAGTTCCCTTTAATACCTCATCGATACCAAAGGAACTCGTTGGTTAGAAAGAACCCATTGGTTAAAAATCATCAGACTCTTACTTGTTAAATGAATAAATATGAAATTAGAACCAAAGTTTAGTTTAGTTTAAACATGGTGAGATTTCATAGGATACAGCGCTCAAAGGAAGAAAGGAAATTAAGCGAGAGAAGAAGAAACAGAGTTGCTGGTAGGGAAAGGGCAATGTGGTCCCTTATCTGCTTGGCTTTGATCTGTGTGTGATAGCAGCCTGGGGAAGGAGCCCATAGGCAGGTCATGGTTCTGCTTTTGAAGGTGACCAGTGGCACTGATGTACCCCAAGTGTGACTGCTTCGTCTCCCTATGCCTAATTAGGTAAGCAAGGCGCTCACGGTGGAGATTATTTCATTTATTAGGTTCGAATGAAACCTGTGGGAATTGGTAAGATGTGATCTTAAATTAACATACTTCCTGCAGCACCTGCGATGTGGTATTATCAGAATTAATTAAACAGTCTGAAATCGCAGGCGCCGTGTCAGCCTGGGATAACCAGATGCCTAGAGCCTGCATGCCCGGGCTGGGTCTCCAAACGCTTGAGAGTGTCTTTTTCTCTCCCTCTCCCCACATCCTGACGGGTCTCGTTGTGGAGCCTTTGAAGCTTCTGTAGACGTGGTGGGGGATTCTATGGGGATGCATATAAACAAGTAAACCAGTCTTGCTCAAATTTTAATACTTTTCTAAGTGTTGCCTGGGACGCCAACGATTTTCTGAAGGGGTAGACAGAAAGCCTCAGAGAGCTAGCTTTGTATTTCTCTCCTCTGAGGCTTCGATCAGTTTTAAGTTGTTTGGTGGAACAATAGGAGCCCATCTTTTAAAGTCTCTTTCTCTTCCATCTGCTTGCAAAAGGCACTGTTACGCAGATGAAATGCATGTGTTGAAACATACAGGAAAATGCCGTGTGTGCGCGCATGTGTGTGTATGAGCTTGTGTACAGTTTTTTTTCTGGAGGTCGTGCCAATTAGTAACACGTAGATTTCAACTGCTCAACAAAATTTGTTTTTAAGTTTCTTTTAATTTGTAAGCCTCGTTTCCATGACATAGACAGTGGTCCAAGCGTTGCCTGGCTTTCTGGCTAAAATGTAACTTTCATTTCATTCATTTGTCATGAAACAAGTCTGTCTGTACCTGATGAGTCTGATGCATTTCAGCAAGCAAGGAAAAGCATGGGCCAAGGATCAAATACCTTTAGACAAGAGTGTGGTGTGCAGAGAGGGGCTGGAGTAGAGGTCCCAGCACAGTGAGTTTTCCAGATACACCCAGGAGCAGAGGGAAGTTGCCTGCTACTCAGTCAGTTGAAGCATCCTAGGCTAAACAGTGACAAACTAAAGTGGAGGACAAACTAAAATAACTGCTACTAGTACCATATTGACGTATTTCCTCCCTACTTTCATTCTTCAAGTTGCTCATTCTTCAAGACCCAACTTTCTAAATAGCCCCTCCCCAGGTAAGTTACTTGTTTCTTCCTTCCTCCTCCTAAACACCATCCGTCCATACTGCTAAGGGAGCTATTTTCTCTTTGCATTGTTAGTTGGATATACCATTGTCTCCTTCCTTGGATTATAATCTCCTTGGATGCTGTGTCTTATTCATGTTTGAAATTCTAGCATTGAATCCAGGACAGTCTTTTGATTCATTTGTGTGGTGAGGATTGTTACAGTTTCCAAAAAGGAAAGTAATTGAAGGAGGGCAGGCAGATCAGGAAGGGAAGGCATCTTACCCGAGATCGCTGCCCAGCCGGGAGTGGCACAGAGAGGCACGCCTGGGGCTTTTGGCTGTTTCCATTCCACTATGTTGCCAAGAAATATCAAGAACCATAGCACACTGAGGGCTTTGCTTCGAGTGCTATATTCCTAATCAGTTGGCCCATACAACATTTTATGACAAGTCACTTTACTTTTGAAAGACTGAGAGACTTTACTTACATTAATGATAAAAGTGGAGTTCATTTTTTTGGGTATGTAGTTTTGTCTGCCAAAGGGCATGGAGGTTATACCTTTGCCCACTGTATTTCTTTTATGCTGTTCATAGAGCCGCTCATCGAAGACCCCATCTACTTAGATAGTGTCTCTAGGACAACGCCTATGCCTTATCCCATTGCTCCTTTTCTCTTCCTTCCAAGATGGACCAGGCCTGGGTCCCACTCCCTGAGGGTCCTGCCCTCTGCTGATGAACTCTCCATAACCTTCTTTTTCCACAGGTGCTTGTTTATATAGTCCATTCACAGGACTGCTGCTGTCTGAGTGTTGTGGGCTTGGATGTAGCACCTGAGGCTCCAGAACTGTTCTGGAACCTTCTGAGTACAATTTTTAGGCACATTAATTGCCATCAGAGAGACTCTGGGCTATCAGTGATTGGAGTCCAGTCATTTTGACAGAATGAATTGAAAGTTGGAGTGATTCTGTGAGTGTATAGTAGAATTGTAGAGCTAGAAGGTGACTTAGAAGTTGTCTGTCTGACAGATATAGGAACTGAGGCCCAGAGATGAAAGCCAGAGAGCATGGAGCACAGCCAGGTCTAGAATCAGGCTTTCTGATGGTTATCTCATTGCTTTCTCTACTACACACTTTGAAGGCACGGTCTTATTCCTTTGTTTCTGTTTTCTGTCTTAGCTCATGACGGGGACCCCTAACCCCTCACTTCTCTGGGAAAGAAATTCACCCCCAATTAGAAAAAAAGACAACATATAAATGTAAATATCCATTTTATAAATATGCATATCAATTAAATATACGTTTATTTTAAATACGTGTATTAATTATACATGTTACATCAGATCACAATTAAGTCAACAGAAAGTGATGATTTGCATATAATCAAGCTTGTGTATTAATCAGTTGTCAATCTTGAATGCCATTTTTCTTGAGATGGCACCTTCCATGCGGCCATATTAGGGCCAGAGATTTGCAGAAAGTGATCAACCTGTGTTTTTGTAGATGCTGTTCTGTGCTGCTCTGTGATGACTGACTCTCCCTCATCAGCCCCCTGGGATCCCATTTTTAGTCCTTTAGGGAGCTCTGGGTAGTCCTGCTTTTCTCTAAGCTTTTGCTACTGGGAGGGAGACCTTTTGAAGGGGGAGAGAAGTTTCTCTTTGCCTGGAGGCAATGTCTGTGAAGTTTCTCACTCTGTTCTAAAGGGGTTTCTAGACAGTGGCGGTTGTTTACTAGGTTACCGATGCCTCATTGAAGGCTATCACTTGTTATGAAGAGTAAAGTAGAGAATTAGTTAATGTTTCAACTGGAAAGAACCTTAATAGAATTATGCAACCCAGATCCCTCCCTTCACAGATAGGGAAACCAAGGCCCAGGGATGTTGAGTGTCTCCCACAGGAAACCTACACAACCTTGAAAGCCATTGGATTTCCAGGATCCTCATGAAGTCCTAGATTCCATTCTGCCCCTCCAGACCTGCTCCTTCCTTAACCTGTAGTACTTATTAAGGTACCACTTATCTGAATATAGCTTGTTTCCCTCAGTGGATTGTTTTCTAATTCTTCTGGAACTACCAGAGTGTCTGGCTCAATGTAGGTGCTCAATACATATAAAAATACGTATAGAAAATACATACAGAAAAACACATATAGAAAAGAGGTGTCAATTGGGAGGATGTGAATTCATTTTGAAAAAACACAGAAATCTCTCTCCTTTATGGATATCATGGTTTAAAGCACCTAAGTGCCTTTGTCTCTCAGCAAACTAGAGAATCGTTTCTTGGGAGGGCAGAGGGGACAAAGAGAAGACCTGTAGCTTTATCGCGAGACCATACTCTCTCCTCATGCTGGGCCTGGTTCCAAAGGTAATTAATCAACAAAGACACTTTCTTTGTCCCCTTGTCCTTTGGTCTGTGGTATGAAAAATGCTATTTCAGCTAGAGAAATTGGGTTCACTTAGGATTCTCTCTGCATTTGGTCCCTGATATTGTTGTAAGATAGCAGGAAAAGGTTTTTCGTTTGATTTCTTGATTAATTAAAGTCAGACATGTCCCACTTTTATATAATTCTAGTGAAAATATCCCACTTGCACCTGACCCTCTCTACTGTTGGATGAAATGTTTTTCATTAAGAAGCATTCATTTTTTTTATGGGTATAGTTTATAAGGAAGAACAAATGTCATATAAGACAACTCACAAGATGGTAATTTGAATCCTTTAAAGCCACACTGCATGCACCTGGATTTCGCCACTTTTTGCCATGTGGAAAGTCAACAGGAGAAATGTGTTGGCCCTTGGAAATATTTATGGACCATTTACTATATGCAGGGTACCAAACTGGGTACTATGATAGATCAGACATGGCTTCTGCCCTCAAGATCTTGTAGTCTACTGAGAAAATTGAAACACGGTATCTGAAGGCCTTGCTGTCTTTCTAGGAAAATGATTTGTATTCATTGATTTATTCAACACATCTTTATTGACATCTACTATGAGGGACACAATAGTGAATCAGCCCGCTGGCGGCCCTGCCCTCAAGTTGCATACTTTGTAGTGGGTTATAAACATGAATCTGGCACACAGGCCAAGAAGGCAGAGGAAGTTCATGCTTTCGCCCATCCTCAGAACAGTTATGTGTACACACATAATCATTATATGTAAACGGTAGAAGACAAAACTAAAAGACATGGCTAACCTCAAAACAAGACAAACAGTCTGCGGATCAGAGATAGAACAGCTAGCTAAGGTGGTGTGTATGGCTGAGAGAAACCCACCCCTGCTGGGCTTCAGGCTGAGAAGCAAGTAGTGGTGACTGGGAGTCTTGGTTCCAACCAGGACTAAAAGTGCTCAGTGGAAGGATGGAGGTTGCATCCAGGCTCACTGCTTGAAGCCAAAGACACGGGTGTGGTTCCCTCTACTCAAACACCCAGTTGTGAAAGAAGGCTTAAAAACAATGCTGCCAGCTGCCACTAGGGCTGCAGCTTAAAAAATCTACAAACCTAGGAAAGATAGGGGACTTAGAGTCTCGAGATCCTGAACTAAACCGAACTGCCTTTTTGCTGATATTTGTGTCTGTGTTGCCCCTAAATCACCAAGGAGCAGAGACTTCAAACTGCTTTTCTCAAACCAGGTTCTGACAACAGCTATAGGAGGCCAGATGGTGGTAAACACAGAGAGGGGTGAAGTCAGAGGAGGGGAATGAGGACAAAGCAATTAGGAAAATCCTCTCACTTAAAGACATCAAAAGCTAAATTTCAAATCACACCAAGAAACCAAAGGCTAAGGAAGATAGCCAACAAAGCCAACAATCAGAAAATTAACTCATTCAAGTAAAATTAACTTTATGTTATAGCCAGAATAACTCTTTAAATAAATAATTTTAGAGAGCTTATACTAATTAAGAAGGAAAAAATAGCCATAAGAAGAGTAAGATATTACATAAGAAGAATAGGCAGAAACAAAACAAGAAAGGTTGAATGTGAAAAAGAATCAATTCTATACTTAGAAGTGAAACTCTCGTCATCAGAAAAAGATGCTCAGTAGATGAGATAAACTCGATAAGACAGATATTGGGAGAATTAGGGTATTGGGAGTCAGCACAGAGGTGGTCACCTAGCATGTAACAAAGAGAGATAAAGAGTTAAGAATATTAGAACAAAGCAGAGAAGAGACATGAAGGATGGATTGAGAAGCTTAACATACATCTAATCAGATTTCCAGAAGTAGAGAATGGAAGCAATGGTGGAGAAACAATATTTGAAGAGATATTAGCTGATAATTTTCAGTAGTGAATAAAGACAGGAGTAAGATCAAAATATACTCCAAGAAGTGAGTTATGTCAATAAATATAAACCCGCATCTAGGCACATCCTATTCAATCTGCGGAACATCAAGGATTTAAAGAAAATTTTAGAAACTGCAAGGAAGAGAAGAAATTTAAGGGAAGGATAATTGGACGAAAGGAACATTTCTTATGAGGAAAATTATGTGCCAGAGGGCATTTACTATATCCAAAGTGATCAGGGAAAATATCTGTCCATTTATAATTTCACGTAAGCTAAAATATCATTCAAAGTGAGGATAAAGCAAGGAGGTTTTCAGACATACTAAGGCTAGGAAAATTTGATGCTCATGGACCTTTTAAAGGTGCTTTAGCAAGACAAAAAAATGCACCAGAGGAAAGACATAGGATGAAAGAAACATTGATTAATACAGAAATTGATAAAATATATTGGTAAATTTACTTTGTTAACTGAAACAAAATTCTCATTGTGTGTGTGTGTGTTTAAAACACGGCAAAGTAGAACATTAGACAACAATTAAATATGAGGGTTGTTTCAATAGGTAGTTCAGCAAGCTCAGGTCTACATGTTTTGGAAGGGGATAGAAATTTGTTAGAAAATTTTATAATTCTACATACGCTTCAAATAAAAATCAAGTGAAATGAAACCAATATTCAAATGTAAGAAATCTAAAGTAAAGCCATACAGAAATGTCGGAAATAGAGAGAGGGGAAAAAAGTACATACCAGGCAAATACTAACCAAAAGAAATCTTGTGTAGTAAAGTCATAATAATAACAAACAAAACGGAATTTAAGAAAAAAGCACTAGTAGATGTAATCATGGACACTGCACAATGATAAAAGGAACAATCCCCCGAGAAGTCATAATAATCATGAATTTGTATTATCTAAAATATAGTCTCAGAGTATATGAAGAAAATACTAACAGAAATATGAGGGAAATTTGATAAATCCACAATTATTGTCGGAGGTTTCTACACCTTTTATCACACATTTATTTAATGGGTACACAATATTAACGCAAACATAGAAAGTCTGAACAACAAATTATTCCCAACAGAGAATATACATTATTTTCAAGTACACATCAAGCACTTTTAAAAATTGATTATGTTCTAGATTTCCAAGGAACTCTCAGCAATCAAGGAATTAATGTCATGCAGGTCATGTTCTCTGATCTCGATGAAATTAAATAAGGAATCATAATTAGCAAATTAGGAAAATGCAAGCTAAAACAAAAGTGAGGTGTAAGTTTATACCCATTAGGTTGACAAAAATCCAGAAGTCTGACATTACAAGGGGAGGAACCACGTGAGCGCTCATACACTGCTGGTGTGAGCATAAATTTTCAAATTGGTGTTACCAATTGAGAGAATAATTTGATACTATCTAGTAAGTCTGAGAGCACACATATCTAATAACTCAGAGCTTCCATTGCTGAGAGTGCACGACAGCGAAGCTCTTGCAAATGTGTACAAGGACATGTGTATAAGCCTACTTGCTGAAGTCTTGTATGTAACAGAGAAGAACTGGAAACAACCTAAATATCCACTAACAGGGGAATGGGTAAATTGTTGTACATTCATATAATAAAACAAAACACAGAATACTTCGCTAAAATGAAGTACTGCTATATTTATCTCATGCACAAATCTCAAAACTTAAAAATGGGTTAAAAAAAAGCAAGTTAAAGATGACATATACAGTTTAGATGCCATCTATATGAAAATTTAAAACATGCAAAACAATATTATATATTATCTATGTATAAATTCATGAGTAGTAAAAGAAAGAAAAACTTATGAGAATTATAAACACCAAATTCAAGATACTACTTTTCTCTGAGAAGCACAAGAAAGGAATGCGTTTGGACATGGGTAAACAGACGATTTGAAGTGTATCTATAATTTTTTATTTCTTTGAAATAAAATTAAAAAATCCAAAATGACTATGTTTGTTCAAGTTGGGCGGTGAGAGCTGTGCCATTGTTCTCTGTTTTCCTGTGTGTTTGAAATAGTTCATAAAATTAAAAAAGTAAGAAAAATAACATTTGAAATTCACACAAATATGTATGTACACATGCTCATTTGTTTTTAAAGATTCCTCTCTTTTAAAATTTATAGTGTGCTAATTAAAGTCTATATGACACAAACATATCTTAGCATTTGGTTCTTTACACTAACATTATGTTTAGCTCATATGTAACTTCACATAACACAGAATAAAGCTAATAACTAAGCTGTTTAAGCATTTTTTCTTAAACTTTTGAGTCGTTGTTCCTTTAGACACAATTACTAATCAGGTTGATCACAAATAAAAGAAAATATATTTATGTTTCCATGATGCCCAGACCTCAGGAACTGAGCTCATTATGTTGTCTTTCAAGGGGATCGACTTGATCAAAGGTTTATAAACTTACAGTATTTAATATTTCCATGTTGAAATACGGGAAAAGATTAATGGAGAGAGCTGGGGTAACAGAGAAGGGGCTCAGGGAACCAGGGAAAGGCTAATGGCCTGGTGCAATGACAAGACCATTGTGCTGGCGTCAGGAGGTGCTAGGTCTGGTCCCATCTTGGCCATTCCCACTGTGTCCTCATTTCTCATTTATAAATAGGAGGATGGGTGGTGATCTCAACAGTCCCTGGAAGCTCTTAAATTCTGTAATTCCACCAACACAAGGCATGCTCTTTCCTGTGACTTTTTTTTTTTAAGATTTTATTTTTTTATTTTTTTCCTTTTTTCTCCCCAAAGCTCCCCAGTACATAGTTGTATATTCTTCTTTGTGGGTCCTTCTAGTTGTGGCGTGTGGGATGCTGCCTCAGCGTAGTTTGATGAGCAGTGCCATGTCCGCGCCTAGGATTCGAACCAACGAAACACTGGGCCGCCTGCAGCGGAGCGCACGATCTTAACCACTCGGCCACGGGGCCAGCCCCTCCTGTGCCATTTTTAAAAGGAGACATAATTTGCTATGATTATATGCCCCCCTCTATACGCTGATCTCTAGTAGTATGTTGAATGTTCAGTGTATTTACCCTTCTACTCAAAACTTTTCTCATTTCAGTTTGCTATTCAATGTGCACTCAATCCAGCATACATATTTTGATTCATTAAACTAAATGCATATGTGACTTGTCCTTGGGTGACCTTGATGTTCTCATGGCCTTCCATTTTTCTGTGGGGTAGATAAGAGTTGGTATGACCTTAAAAAAATGGCTGCCAAGTGCACCTGCATTAGCTCTCTAACTACTTGGTTCTTAGTGAGCGAGGATGTAAATTATGTGCATTTTTGAGAACTTAGCTCTATAAATAGACTCCAACCTATCTTACAACCAAAGGTATTTTAGGAGAAATGAAATACATCTCTGGAATTGTTAAAGAGGCTCCCCTTCCATAATGAAAACTGAAAATAAAACCCTTCTAACCTAATATTAGGGTTACATTAGAAAAGGGCCGACACTCCTAAATTTATACATATATAGAGAGAGACAGAGAGAGAGAGAGAGATTGGTGATGGTGATGATGACCCTTTTGTTCTGAGCTATTAGAAGTAAGTGGAATATAAAGTGATTAAAATAACAGAATTCTGGGAAATGGTGGAATGAGAAATTAAAAGCCGTGATATCGTTTTACGTTCTTGTGGAAATCCATTGATCATAATTAGCACATAAGCTAAATCAGAATGAATGGGTAGATTCTAAAGTACAGGCGTAATATTGCAAGTTATGGGTAATGTCTTTTCTTTTTGTTTAATGGATATATGATTGGTTCTCAAATGCTGTTCAACTGGTAATGGAAATGGGTTTCTCTTAAAAGCCCTTCTTCTAGTCTTTCACAGCACCAAGACATTACGGTTTTCTTCAAGCGTAAGGTAGACGCAATGTACATGCTGTCAACTTAAACAGGTACTAGAATAGACAGCTCCGGGGTGAAGGGCGAAGGTCAAACAATCAGAAGTGGCCATCTATCGCAGAGATCATCAAACAAGAGTGCCATCAATGGACTCAGGCGAGAATGTGAGAAATTAATCAGCTCGTCTCTCAGTGTTTAGCCAGGCTGATTATACATGCCCTGGAATGTGAGCATGTGATGACAGGCCTGAGAAACGAAAGTAATAGGAGTCCATTCCCAACAAAGGCTGGGAAGACAGATCAATTTGCAATATTCTTTTCTGCACCCATGCAACAAAGCAGAAACATGAAAGCAGAACATTAAGGGATGCTCCCTATGAACTGGACAAATCAATAAACATCAGTGGTAAAGAAAAAAAGTTTCTCATTCTCTTGAGTACCCCAAGGGCTTTTCTGTCTCGGGAAGTGATGAGTAGTGGTGGCCTCTGTCACGTTCCCTTCACCTACACGGTGTTGTCTCCTGCCTTATCAAGGTGAACACTGCTAAGCATCAGCTGAAGGAGAATTTTGGGGGAACGTTTAAGGAAATGACTGCCTCTTATTAGAAAGAGATGTGCTGTGCTGGCTGGGAGGCAGATGGACAACTGTGTCTGTGGCCTCAGGGGGAAACATTGAAGGCAGGGTCAAAACAGAGCAAGATGGTGGGTTTCTCCACCTCTCAAACATACTAAAAGTACCAGGTGAGTGTTTTCTATTGTCAGGGTTGAAGGGCTGCATAATATTCAG
Source organism: Equus caballus (assembly GCF_041296265.1). Taxonomy (NCBI): domain Eukaryota; kingdom Metazoa; phylum Chordata; class Mammalia; order Perissodactyla; family Equidae; genus Equus; species Equus caballus. Next base: position 51,769,119 of record NC_091698.1, on the reverse strand, counting down.
CAGACAAAGAATAGGCAGGAAGCAATTTAGAGATAGAAGAATATGCTTAGGTCTAACACAGGCTATTAATAGCATAATTCTAGTCTTGCTTAGTGTGATAGAGACCCAGATTTCAATGTATGTGTGAGCATGTGCATGCATGTGCATGCATGTGTGCAAGAGTATGTACATGTGTATTTGAGGGATGAGAAGAAATAGAACAAGCAAGAAAGGGACTGTCAGGGTAAACACTTTCTGAAACTTTTGAGACTGTCAGACCAATTCTTTTCTCTTCTAAATCATTTCCTATAAAACAAGGAGATGATTATCTGACTGCTAAAGGAAGGCAGGGGTATTATACCTCACGGGGGTAATGTAGATTTATGGCAGATGGAATGGTTTTTTTTAAAACCAACAACCCAACAATGGCAGAGTTCATAACGTGAGTTCAAGCACCTGCCTGTGTTTTGTGATGAGATTTTACACAAATTTGCAGTGGTTTTAGTGTTATTAGAGGGACTCTTGCTCAAAGAGTACTGGGAAGGAGAAAAAGACTGTCTTGGACCTGTTTAACAAAGGCAGTGCTTTTCCAATATTCAGGATATTCTGCAATTAGAGACATGTGTTCACTGGGAAAATGGTTAAAATGAGCTTTGCAAAGGAAGAAGAAGTTAATTCATTGACTAGTCATAACAGAGTGTCTATTCAGTGTAAGACAATGTGCCTGCACTGGGGATGAAACAATGAAATGGCAGGCTCCTGCCTGCAGGAAACTCACACTCACTGCAAAGGTGGACAAGTAGCCAGATCACTCCATTACAAGGTGATGTTTCCAATGGAGGTGCATACCACATGCCACGGGAGCCGAGAGCAACTTCTCTTGGGCGGTTGGGGGAGTGAGTCTTGAAGAGGGAATCACGGGGGGGGGGGGGGGGGGGGGGCGGCGGGGGGGGGCGGGGGGGAATTCTGGAAAGCAGAAATTCTGCAAGAGCAGGAAAGCTTGGAAGAGGAGTGTGCATCTGAGGGTCTGTGAGTGGCTTGGATAGACTGGGCTGTGTGTGCACGTCAACCAGGGGTGGAGTACAGAGAGCAGGTAAGGCCTGCAGCATGGGAGAGCAGCGTCCAGTTTTGGACATCTTGAATTTTGATAGAGGTGGAAATGTGCCACAATTAGGTTGGGGAAATTAAGCGTTCTGACTAAAAGAAAAGACATCTATCCCTCATCATTTTTAACTCAATGAAAAAAGTTATCTTTTCATAAAAGTTCCATCCACAAGATGAGAATCATAAAAATGTGACATCTTCTGCAGGTTAATATCCCCCTTCCCCTCAATGGTTCTTCATATTGAAATACAGGAGTTTCAGACCTCTCATCATCTTGGTCTATCTCGTGTGGAACTAATCTGGTTTATCAGAATTCCACTCAGGGCGTGACACAGAAAGGTGGAACATTCCAAACTGTGGTCTGATTGTCAGGGAGTGTGGGGGACAAATTCGTTCCAAGTTGCTTTACTAGCATGCTCTGGGTTACTCTCATGTTAAGAGCCACGTTGCACTGTTGGCTAATCTTAAACCTACGGGAATGAAAACCTCCAGGTCTTTTTCATGTCAATGACAGGAAGCCGCTTCTCTGTCTTTCTAGACAAGTGACATTTTGAACCCCAGTAAAAGCTTAATCCTTAATATGTCTTGATCAGATTTTTCTTTTTGAATCCTAAATATGTCCACCACAAATAGGATAAGCAGTACAGCATTTAAAAGTGTTTTATAATTAAAATATTTTTATTTTAACAAGACTGGAAGTAAAAATATTAAAAGTAAAAAAAAAAAACCCACACAACTTTCCTAACATACTATCTTAATTTCCTATTTTGTCTTAGTTTATATGCAGAAAAAAAACCAGATGCCTTTGTAATCATAAAACAGACAAAATTTTGTAGTCAAGTTTTGAAATAACACATCTTAAGTATTTTTCAGGTTGCAACAATCTTCAGAATGAAAATGTAAAACAGTTGCATAATATTGCATCCCATGGTTATGCCATAATATACTATAGTTATTCTGTTGTTGAGCAACCAGCTTGTTTTCTATATTTAATTGTGATAATAATGCTGCAACAATGATATTTTTCATTTCTTCTTACATATTATTTTCCCAGCGTAAATACCTAGTATCAATTTCAATTGTAGGGGTCAATTACTAGGTCAAAGATAAGCAGCGTTTTGGTGATCAAAATTTTGTGATCAAAAAATAAAATCCATTACTAAATGATGGTAAGATGGCCATTCTACTGTTGGGCCCTGGAGATGGCAGCTATAAAGTGCAACAGAAGGGATGTGTGTATGAGATGCAGGATATGGGGGCATCTCCTTTCTCTGACTCTCCAGAGACTTCTCCCACTTGCACAGCATGGATTCATATTTACTAGTATGCCAGCCAGCATGTTTACAGAGATCACTCTAGAAGCCAACTGTTTTATTGAAATCTTTTCCTTGAAATCCTCCTCCTCTCTCTTTTTGGATGTATTTGTTCACGTAATTGCTTTGAATGACTTGGCTGGCTGCTGCTAGACCCAGGAGTTCCTTGGTACTACCAGAAGCCAGGTGCTTAACTGCTAATTGAGTAACGACTTGTTACGAATTAGAGGACCTGTTCGGACCTGAATATTAAGTTTTATGCTAACAATAACTAAAACAACTGCGATTCCCCCCACCCCACTATTAGTTGAGTGTCTATAATGTGCCAGAAGTTGTGCTGGATGCCTTGCATGTATTTTCTCTAATCTTTACAACAACCCTGCAAGGTAGGTATTCATATTGCTGTCATCTACCGTATCAGTAGGCGCTCAGCAGGAAACAGATGGCCCACTTAAATTAGGATAATTTGCAAAGAGTTTAATAAAGGGACTATTTACAAAAGTGTAGTTAGGGTGAGGGAAATCCCAAGCATAGTGTGCCTGAGGCTAGTAACAGTAGAACTCCTTTGTTACAAATCTGAGACTGAAGAAGGAGGGGAGGGAGTGGATGTGAGGGATGGGGAAGACTGAGGATGCTGTCAACAGGAGTTGGACCTGTTAACGGATAAGGTTGGTCCACAGCAATCCTGCAGCAGTGGAGCAAGGGGGACTCTTGTCAAGGTCACCAGCGACTTTTAATTCTCTCAGTTCAATGGTCAACATTTTGTCTTCAGTTTACTGGCCCTCCTAGCAATTTTTGATACAACTGACCATCCTCCTTCTTGAAACAATTTTTTCACCTTTTCCGTGACACCTGCTTTCTGGTTTTGCTATACCTCACTGGCAGCTCAGTCTTAGCCTCCTTTGCTGCCTCCTTCTCCTCTGCTTCACCTCCAAAGGATGGCATGACTAAGTCCTTTCACTTTCCTCACACTATAGCTAAATAATCTCATCATCTATACAGTGATTATGCTGAAATTTTTATCTCTATCTCAGATCACTCCCTTGAACTTGTATATTCAACTGCTACTTAACCTCTCTATTGGATGACTAATAGGCATCTGTAGGAGACACTGCTGGGAGATCTCCCAGCTCATTTCCTCTTCCTGAACACACCTAGACTGTGCATTCCAGTCTCTCTGATAGGTGTGTCTGTGTGACAGATTTCTAGCCCACGGCATGTGAGCAGAAGTTCTGTAAATCACTTCTAGGTTTGGCCCTATAAAACCTCCCACATGTGATTGTCCATACTCCTTAGCTTGCAGACAGATACAGATGAGCACAGTGAGTTTTAAAGGCATATTTTCAAGATTGATGGGCCATAACATGGAAGGAACATGGGTCTCTGAATCACCAGTTGGAGAAGAGGCGCCTAACAATCAGGACTAACTGATGTGGATTTTAACTGAGCAAGAAGTAAAAACTTAATGTATTTATTAAGCCATTGGATTTTGGTGTTTGTAAGAGCAGCTAGAATTGCCTTAACGAATACAGCATCTTGACCTTAACCCAATCAGAACTTTTCGTTCCCTTTTTTATCCCAAACCTGCCCCTACCCTAGTCTTTCCCTTCTCAGTAAATGGGACCACCATCCATCAGCTGCTCAGCACTAGAAGAGTAGTTGGCACATACTAAATGCTCATAGATAATAGTTAAATAAATGCATATCAAGCTTGATTCGTTCCTTTCTCTGCCACCTAACCCGTCAATAAGCCCAATAAGCTCTATTTCATAATATCCATCTACTTCTTTCTGCTGCTACCACAACCACAAACTTCCAGCGCCTGTCACGGGCATTGTTTCAGTAGCCTCTTAATTAGACCTTCCGCTGTTCTTTCAGCCTCCAATTCAATCCTCTCATAGCAGCTAGAATGATCTTTTGCAAATGCAAATCAGATCATGTTCTTCTCCTTGTTAAAGCCCCGTGGTGGTTTCCCAATACACTTAGAACAAAATTCCAATCCCAACGCTGGTCTACAGGGCCCTCTGCGACCTGGCTGCTGCTTCCATCTCTGACCTCATGTTGTTCCACTGCCTTTCTTGCTCACAAAGCTATGGCCATACTGGCCTTCGTCCTGTCCATGAACACAGAAGGTTTGTTTCCATTGTAAGGCTTTTCCTCTGGCTGTTACCTCTGCCTGAAATGCTCTTCCCTGCTTTTCTTATGGCTGGCTCCTTCTTATCATTCAGGTCTCAACTTAAATGTTCCCTCCTCAGGCCTTACCTGGACATCCAACATAAAGAAGCCCCGAGTCACTCCCCAGCACGGCACCCTGTTTTGTCTGTATCATCGCGCTTAGAAGGACTTGATATTTCAACAGGGTATTTTATTATCTTCCCTCTGCCGCCACAAGCGTCTGTGTTTATTTTGTTCAACACTGTATTCCCATCAGTAGGAAAAGTGTCTGCCATTCAGAACATGCCTAATATGTAGCTAATACATATGTATTAATATGTAAAAAATTAAGAAATTTACTTAAGCTTATACAAGTTCAAACACGGTCTCGCTTCTTTGATTTATTCAAGGCTCATACATGTCATACATGACTTGGTTAGCTTGTTGCCAGTATGAATACTATTGGTTATTATTACTTAAAAAAGTTTTAATTTTACAAAAGTAGTATTTTCATTGCAGAAAATTCAGAAAATACAAACAAGCAAAAAATAAAATTATTAAAAAGTAACTGTAATGCAGCATCCTTGAGCTAATCATCATTGGTATTTTGGTGTATTTCTTTCTTTCTAATTATTTATGAACATATTAAGCAAAAGTGGCATCATGTTCCCACAGTGGAATATTGGACACATCTTTCCATGTCATATTAGTCTTGTTCAACAAGCGTCTTCTTAGAGGGCACTTTAGCCCAGGTCCGAGTTTGTGGTGGATGTTTTTTGGAAGGTTTCTTTGGGTCTGCCAAGTGGATGCAGCCTCTGGTCATGGTATCGCACCTCTACAGGCACTGGAAGATGTCAGTTTATCGCTGCCATTGTCCTGGGGCTGGTATTGAAAGTCAGGTAATGCTGTGCTCTCTGTGGTTAACTTTTTTGGTCTTAAAGTTAAAAAGCGAGACCTATTGCAGAATTCTGTGACCCAGGCATAGGCTCAGTGGTTCAGTGGTGACAGGCTAATGTCTCCCAGAGTTACTGTAGCAGCTTGCAGATTGGCAGTAATGAAACCGACCTCCATTACTTGTAATAAAAATAGGAATCTTAATAAAAAACTAAACAAGAGAGAGGCACAGTAAGGGCTGCATCCTTCTTGCCTTAGGTCCTGGCAAATCGTTATGTAGTTACCCAGAAGACAAGACATTCAGTTGTGGCTCAGTTGTAATTTACTTTTCAAATGTGGTACATTAAAGGGAACAATTATAACTAATATAGGTATAAGACCAGAAGACCAAAAAAAGGGAAAGTCAAACTTAATACCCTGTAGGTAAAAACATATTTTGGTTTTTTTAATGGTATCTCTTAGTGGACTTCAGGAGGTGGTTGGTCCAAAGACATATTTTGACTCGGAATTTGGTCAAGGATCATTAATGAATTTGGTTCATTGATAATTAGAGATTTGGATGAATCAGCTGCTCAATTCATGTTGCTGTGTACTCAGACCCCACAGATAAATGTTACCAACAGACCTCTTCTGTAGTTCTAAAAGGGGATTTTCTACAAGTCATAGTGTGGTAGGCTGAATAATGGCCCCCCTAAGATGTCCACATCCTATTCCCCGAAATCTTTGAATATGTTGCCTTACGTGGCAAAAAGGACTTTGCAGGTGTAGTTAAATGAAGGATCTTGAAATGGGAAGATTACGCTGGATTTTCAGGATGGGCCAATGTAATCACAAAGGTCCTTATGAGAGGAGGGCAGTCAGAGAGAGATGATGTACAGATGGAAGCAGAGGTCAAGGAGAGAGAAGATGCTATGCTGTATGCTGCTGGCTTTGAAGAGGAGGAACGGGCCACAGACCAACGAAAGTAGGTGGCTTCTAGAACCTGGAAAAGGCAAGCAAATAGATTATTCCTTAATGCCTGAAGAAGGAATGCAGCCCTGTGGACATATTCTAGGCCTCTGATCTTTAGAACCGTAAGCTAAATTTGTACTGTTTTAAGCCACTAAATTTGTGGTAGTTTGTGATGGCAGCTATAGGAAACTAACACATGTGGTCCATTTATAATTCAGAGGAGACTCTAGGCTAGGATGACATGTCAACTCTGATCGATTACTAGGTGGTGCCTAGGGTTCTGGGTTGAGAATGGTTCTGAGACTGAGTCTGGGTGGGCTCAGCAAAAAATATTACCATGATCATAGCTGTAATCATTACCATGATCAAAACCCATGACTGCCGTGGGTTTTGGATGCACATATGTGCCTCAGACCGAAATCTTTTTGTGGTGAGTGGGCATATAGCCTGCAGAACCTAACAACCAAACAGTCTGTGTGGCTCAGAAGGATGAGCTCCATCCTGCACACTGACTCAAATGGAGATGGCTAAGGCATGTGAGTTTCAATAACAGCGCAGCTGAAATTTCTTGCAAGGGGAAAGTTATTGGATTTACAAAACTTTTCTATATTCAAGAGCTGCGGGTTCCGCTCATGTCTAGCGAGCCCACTAACTTGTAACTTGGGGTTGTTTGATGCCCTGTTATTCCATTTTACTTTCAATGGAAAAGCAAACTGAGCAAAAGCTATTTGGGGATAAAGTATGGGAAGTTTTAAAAAATGGAAATTAAGAAATTTCGCTTGTAAAAACAGAGCCACAGAATGCTTAGTAACACCAAGAATATTCTCCTTTTAACCCTCCTATCTCTCAACTTTACTCCCCTTTACCCTGAACCTAATCTCCTCTGTTCAGGTCACGAATACACAGCACCCATGTAATGGGGACCAAAGTCTTCTGGGACTGGTCGTATGAACCTGAAGATGAATCATGACTTAAGTGTTAAGGACTGTCATGGTGAGTTGGAGCCAGGACCTGTTGTTTGTTATTAACAACCCGGCTGCTATTATCCATCCTCTTCTTTCTGTGGAACAACTACTGTCTGTGAACTCACAGAGGACACGCTTGGAAGCTGCAGGACATAATTACCACTTTCCAGAAAGTCTTTTAGGCATTTGGATCTGTGGCTACCTCTTTGGATTGCTCCCCTGCTAACTAATATGTTACTGGCTTGACACAATTGACAGCCGCCTGTGCCGGTGGCTAAAGGACTGCCTCTGGGGCTGTCTCAAAATGAGGCTAATGATGGGCTAGATGAGCATTCTGGGTTTCTTAGACATCATCTACCTGGGAGCAAAATATGTGTGGGGCTCTGGTGTGATGACAAGAGGGTCTCACCACACAGTCAGATACACCAAATGGGCCAATTATTCTTCTAGGGGGATCATGGGGATTGTTTTGCTAATTTTGAATGTAATTAAAACAAAGCAAAGGAAAACAAAGCTAGACCACTCCTGCAAGCACAAGAGGCCCAGGAGGGAAAGGATTCAGAAGTGAACAAAGCTGTGTCTTCTTCTGCGGGTAGAAGGAGGGGAGAAGGTTCTCTTCGGCTTGCTCTCCCATGTTCCCACACATCATTAGGGCCAGACGCAGGGTAATGGGGTTCAGGTGAAGCTGCAACCTCAGACTAAATGGACACTTCGCAGTTATTCAGATCAACTCACACATTTTACAGAAAAGGAAGCAAAGGCTCTGGCAGGGACAATGCTTTCTCAGGGGTTCTCAGATTGTTAGTAGATGAGTCAAAATCAGAACACGTTTCTCCCAAACCCTAGCTGAGGAGGGAGGCATCCTGAGGATACACTGACTACTCACTGGTTTGGAAGATTTCCACCCAAATATTGGGTGGAAGTTATGCTTGTTTGTGTCTGGCACCTCGTACCTGGACAATAGAAGATGCTCGGTGAATGCTTGCTGGGTGAATGAATTAACAGATGATTAAGTGAATGCTCTGCAAATAGTTCAGGGAGGTGGGAAAGTTGAAACTTTCATCAACACTCAGAAACCAGGACGGACTTCTGAAGCACAGGTTTGGCTTTATCTTTATTGCCTTGTTTATTTTTTCTTAACCTTAATCAATTTTGAAATTATATTAAAGACAGTTCATGAAGCACAATGTTTAAAAATCTGATTGTCCGTGTAGAGCTTCACTATCCAATATGGTAGCCAGTAGCCACATGTGGCTATTAAGCACTCGAAATATGGCTAGTTTGAACTGAGATGTGCTATAAGTGTGGAATACAGATTCAATTTCAAAGATAGTACAAAAAAGGGAATGTAAAATATCTCATTTATAATTTGAAAAACATTGATTACATAGTGAAATGATAATGTTTTAGATCTGTTGGGTTAAGTATATTACTAGAATTAGTTCCTCTCTGTTTTAAAAACTTTTTCTAATGTGCCTACAAGAAAATTTAAAATTATACACGTGGCTCACATTTGTGGTTTGCATTATATTTCTATTGGACAGCTCCACTATAGAGCATCCGTTTTTGTGTTTGCTGGGCAAGTGGGCTCTAAGACTAGATTAAACAGCAGTTATTTATTTGATAAAGTATCAATCAGTTAATGACTTTTAAGTAAATATCCAAAGAATTCTACTGAGAGTAGCGTTTAATGAAGATGTACCTTCTTAAGTCAATCCCATTAGCGATCTCATCATGTGTCAACTGGAGACCGGATCTCAGAGAGATTAAGGGATGTGGACCAGAATTAGGAGTCAGGATGGTGGGACTCCAGAGCCTGTGCTCTGTGTCTCAGATTTTCAAACATGGTGTTCCAAGATGATAGTGTGGTGTGCTTAGGACTGAGGTATGCCACAGTTTATTACCCACGTTAGGTAAAGTCTCAAAGATTGCTTCTTTCTATAAATTAGAGTGGAGTCAAGGCCATCTCCATGTCATTCCCCTTCCTGACTTGTGTTCTGACATATTGCCTTTAGTAGGGGGAGCAGGCGGGGAACTGGTACACCCGTAACAGGATGGCCAACATTGTCTCGTCTTGTACTAGTCTCTCCCTCCATTACTACACACCAGGCAAATCAAGCTTCTTTTAATCTTTGAACCCACCCAGTTCTTTCCAACCTCAGGGCTTTTGCATATGTTCTTTCTTCTTCTTTAACATAATTGGATGCTTAAAAACCACAGGGTCCACTACTTCTTTAAAGTTAAGAAGGTCCCCAGTGACTCAGGTGACCTGAATATCTGTCTTGCATTTAACACATTTAATGGTATCATTATTTTGAGGGACACAACAGTATTGGTAATCCTTTGCTTAATTTTAACACAATTTGCTCTCCATTTCCTTTTAAATGTAGTTCAAGACGTTCAAAAAATGAAAGGGAATGTGATGAGTTTTGTCTTGAGAATTGGATCTAAGAATTTCTCAATGTACTTTGAGATGAGGGGAGCCACCTGCAGTTTTGCAAACAAAATCAGAGTTGGGAAACAACAGAGGGAGGCAGGGAACCTTTCTGGGTGGTCTAGGGGTGGTGCAGGGCAGTCCCACTTAAACTTTTCTACAGGTGATGCGTTTTGGAGAAAACAGATGGGCCCTTTGAAGATGAGGTTCCTGACCGGGTTCAGGGAGGTTCCCGGTGGGATTTGGTAACTGTGGGTGACAGAGCAGGCTCAGCATGCTCCGCCCTAGGTTGCTTGGCTGGCTGGCACGTGCTTTTGCCTCCTGATGACATCACACACACAGACCTCACGTGCTCCTTTCCTGCTGCTCCTGGCTAGAAGGAGAGTTAAAGGCAGATGCTTTCGCGGGTGGCAGCTGTAGAGGCACTCTCTTGTCACTACCCGTATTCCCATGTGGGAACAACTTCTGCTAAAGTCAAACCAGAGGTGAGATAGACTAGCCTCTGGGTTCTTTCTCAGGGGGTGCTGACTCATTTTAACTCAGACTGGTCAAAAATTAATATCCCATCATTCTAGCTTGCAAGACCATCCAACGCTAGGTCAATGTGAACCCGGTAGAATTTCATGTTGCTTAATATAAGGATGCTATGAGTTTTGTACATGTGTATACAGGCAAAAAAAGATGAAGAGATGAAGCTGCAGATCCCTGGGACAGTTGTCAAAGAGAAAAAGCCTTGATGCCAGCGACAGGCGCTAAGCCCATCCTTTTTGGTTCTTTTAAAGTGAAGGTGGGTTTGAGCAGAGAAAATCCTATTGTGCTGAATGATTCTGTCGGGAGGGAGGCGGAGACTTTGGAATATAAATGAATGCTAGTGAATTGGAGAATTAAGATTCTCCCTCATCTGTGTATTATGGGCTTCATATGTGATGAGCATGTGTGTTTGCAGATTAACCCCAGCCTGCCAGGGCCTGTTCAATGGTATTATTATTAATAGCATCTTTGATCTCAGCATGTGTTTACCATACCTGTCCAGGGGGCATCTGTTCTGATTGGTGGCGGGGCCCTGCTGGAGTGCATGGGGAAATCTCCGGAGAGAAGCAGTCAGAATTCTAGTCCACAGAGACTTCGGATCCCTTGTCATGGTGGGTGGGAGACAGGGTGGGGAACTTTGGGTGTGAAGGAGGAAAAGTCTAATTCTTAAGATTTCTGGGTCCAGGTTTAGTGTTCAGTTTTGAAAAAAGCAGCTAAGTTTGGAAATTAATATGAAGGGAAACGAGATAAGCATATAAATGTGGAGAGAAGGAAGAGGATAGTGGTACACAAGAAGAAATTTTTGAGAGAGAGAGAGGAAGAAAGAAAGGTTTGATAGGAAGGACGTTAGTAGAAAGGAAGGTCACGCAGTGGAAGGAAAGGAGTGTGGCTGTGAATTTGCCCACGTCTGCCCCCTCTCCCTGCCCTGCTTGCTTTCCTAGTGCCTTTAGGACAAAGGGGGACAGGAACGGGAAATGTTGTCAGGGCGCTAAGGACCATTTTCCCCTGCTCTCTTCATCTTCTCCTTTCTCCTTCCTTCTTTTCCTTCTTTGCTTCCTTTGTCTTCTCTGCCTTCCTCTACTTCTGAGTTCAAACATTTGGTGAAGTTTTGCCTGAGTGTTGGGACTTCCTGTTTGGCTTCAAGCAAATCTCTTAAAGCTCCTGCCTCAGAGAGTCTTCATCAGCATGATGGAAATGAATCATTTATGCGTGTGAAATACTCTGTCCTTCAGAATGTGCACACAGTGAAAGGTAACTGAGAGTGCAAATTATTTTTGTGTTAAATTGTGTGTGTGTATATGTGTGAATAATCTTTGAAAAACAAAACTATAAGAAATTAAATCTATTTTAAGATGTGTAATAAAATAGGAAACGTTCAATGATAGGTCTCCTTCCTTCCTAGTCACTTCATGAGGGTGTTCCACTAATGTCTTGGAAATGGAACAGGCTGGATGTTGCAGGGAAAGGTGTGAGGTCTAATCCCTTTTCTGAGATGTAGAGCTCAGGGGGGTCTTTTTTTGTAAGAAAAGAGGCCAAATATATTTATTCAGAACAACATAAAAACATTACATGTTATTACTCAACATTGCTCTACTTCAGAAGTAATAAACCCCAATATACTACTCTTTGAAGAATCATCTCTCCTTCTTGCTTTTTCCCATGGAGAGTCTTGACACCTGGTTTCAAGGGAAGTAAAGGATGGTGGGTTAAATTAACCAACTGACCTACCAACCAGCCAACCAAAATAAAGAAATACGGAGATTTCGAGTGCCCCTCGCAATGCTTCTAGTGTCACGTGAATGGTGAAGTGTTCCACTACTACATTCTCACTCTCCTCATGGTTGGGAGGTATGCCCCACCGTCTAGCCAGGCCCTGCAGAAGTTCCAGGTGGTGGAGAGGCTGACAAGATCTCCCTGTGCACTTAGGCAAGGGCAGGGTGTCCCTTTGCTCACTGGAGCAGATGGGTTTGTACAAGCTCTTTAGGACAGCCCATGACCCAGTTTCCAGCTCAAACCACTGAACTGGAAACACGCCTGTCCACAGAGATGCTCACCTTAGACGGGAGTCAGCTGTCTTTTTGCCTTTTACATCTCTCCTCTTTTCTGATGTTTTGCCCTTGAAATGAGGCTTCTGAGTTGCCTGGTAGTTGAAGCAGATGGACTGGTAGTTGCCTGGACTCTCCAAGCAGTAGGCCTTCTGCTTTTTTTGTCAACAGCTTTATCTGGAAAATGACTGTCAACATGTACCCTGGTTGTTTGCATGACAGTGTGAAATAAGGATGGCAGAGGCTGTGCGAATGTCTTCCTGGCAATTGTACTTTTGGGTGCTGGTCCAAGAAGTGCTGAAATCTCTCAGACATTTCAACATTTCAGACTGTGGGAACCATATTTACAAGCATCTTTTCACAACTAAGACTTTTTACTTGGGAGAGAGGTCAGTAATAAGGAAGCGATGCTCATTTTGAGCATGAAGATGCGTCACTGACATGAAAAAGCTGCTGGGATTCTTGCTTTTTCTCCTCCCTCCCTCCTTCCCACCTGCAGGCTCGGACTGCAAATCCCCTTGTAATTATCCCCATCACCGAAGCCTGGGAGGCTCACCTTCACAACAGGGGATATTAGAAGGGCTAAATGTCTCCCACCGCACAGGGAGAAATATTCCTTTGTTTGAAGAGGAAGTTTGCTCATCCAAAGATTATGTTCTGCTGTGACTGTGCCATGATCGGAAGGGAGAGAGATTTTCGTGTTCCCTGCGACTGACTGTTGTGGAAAACATTGTAATATCAGGGTTTAGGTTGGTGAGATAGGAGTCCCAGGAGATTTTGAGGTGGTCTCTTTGCCATTGAAAGGTGATATAGCCGTTTTCCGGGATTAGAGAGGATGGGGAGGAAGACAAGTTGCATAGAGAATGCTGTTGTGTCATGTGCGATTCCTCTGGTCTTTGGAAATCCTGCTCCTGGTTTAGTGGGACATGTGATCCAGGCAAACCAGTTTATGGGAAGAAAAATGGTGCCAGTAATAGTTTGTTCCCATTTCAGTGTCCCATGTGGACACTGCTGATCTAAAGTGATGTTTTTTAGGCCTATCCATCAGAGGCATCAGAATTAGGATGGAAATACCTATTGGTTCTCCTTCCTTAGGTATTTGTGCTTACGCAATCTGAAAGAAGTGCTTTTAACTGGAGGCTTTTAAAATACAACAAAATGATTACTGAAAAGTGACTAAATGTGCACTTTGGTGTAGATTAAATACAGTTCACACTTAACTAATTTAATAATAAATAAATCACTGGCAAATTACAATAGGTTATACCTACAGTGCAGTTTGGTTGTCAAGTACTACCGTCACCTCACTGGGGTTTTGGTAAGATGAAAGCCAGAAGTGGTCTGGGCCTGGATCTACCTTGTAGGAAGCCCTGTCTGTGGTTTTGCTCCTGGGTCCTGTGAGGGTCTTAGGTCTGATGATCAGGCCCAGGGATGCTAAATACACCCTCAGCCAGGGAAGTCAGAGCGCTTTGATTTTGACTGACATTTAACCAAGGGTGGTCTCAGGTTGGATCCATTTTTTAGGCAGCTCAGGACCTGGGGGTTTGTTCCTGGGTCCTTGATGGTCTTGAGTCAGACCCAAGCATGATAAATACATGGCAAGTGTGTCTGTCCTACTTGCCCCCAGCCATGGCAGACATAGGCAATTGATCATGGCCTACTTGATCTCGAGCGTAGATGCTGCCACACCATTCCCAGGCAGTCTCAAGAGTTGGCCTGGGAGATGCAGCCCATTGGCAATCTGTGACCTACCACATTCTGCTGCTTGAATTGATGTCTTCAGGACTCAGAAATCCTATTTTCAATGCTTTGAGTTCAATTCTTAAAGTAAAAGCTCTGGTTAGTCCACACAGGGTTGGTGAAATTTCTATTCCTTATTGCTATTCAACAAATTGACGTGGTATAAAAATGAGCATGATCATGGCGGAGTAGAAAGAGAATGGTGTTGACAGTTCTGAGCTTGGATCTGGCTATTCCACTTTCTACGATGTAGCCTTCAGCAATTATCTCTTTGAGTGTTGGGCTTTTATGTGTAAAAAGGAGATAACAAGATTTAATTTTCAAGATTATTGTGAGGATAAGAAGTAATATAAATAAATAGCCTAGCATATTTTCTGATATGTTTTAAGCACTGAAAAATGGTGGCCATTATTAGTGCTAACACAGGTAAAGGAGACTAGTGCAGTGCCTGGCATAGAGTGGACATTCACTAAATGCCACTCTCTTTTGATCCTGTTTATTTTCTTTTAGGTGTTATCACAGATTGTAATTATTATTTGTATGTGTGTTTCTTTATTTCTTGGGTCATCTCGACTAGAAGGTCGGCTCCACAAAGAGCTTGTCAATTTTGTTCACTGCTGTATCTTCAGAACATAGCTCCATACCTGATACATAGTTGTCACTCAGTAGATATTTGTTGAAACACAAAATATGCTTTCCTTATTTTTCTTGAGAAAATAATGTGCAAAGAGACATGTGATACAGTTCTCCTCTGCAGTGCCCCCCAAAGGCTTACCAGAAGGCTGTGTGCAAACGCTGTCTATCTGCCACTGTAGGCAGGGGAGGGATTAACAGGCTTCTGGGGCTTTATGTCAGGGAGAAGGATATAGGTTTAGGGTTGGAGGCCGCTTGGAAACTTTTCCGCCACTTCCCAATGGGGCTCTTGTGTAGGTCTCACTTCAAGAGTCCTGAGTGCGAAGGCGCTGTCTGACCCAGCGTTGGATGGGCAGAGCTCCACTGTTGAAGAATTGCAGGCAGACATGGCAATGTTGTGTTGTCCAGTAAGGTGGCCACATGTGGCCATTGACCACTTGGAATGGGGCTTGTCCAAATTGGGATGTGCTGAAGGTGTGAAATACACTCCAGATTTTGAAGACTTTGCATGAAAAAAAGAATGCAAAATATTTCATTAACAATTTTTAATATCAATTACTTGTTGAAATGATGGTTATACTGGGTTAAGTAATATCTATTATAAAAACTAGTTTTACCTTTTCTTCTTACTTTTTAAAATATGGCCACTATGAAATTTAAAATGACATACATGGCTCTCATTTGTGCTTGCCTCATATTTCCCTTGGCCAGTGCTGCTAGAAGGAGAAACATTTTCAGTGCGAAGCAGAGGAAAGAGCAATGGACCAGGTGTCCAGAGAGCTGGTCTCAGTCTTGTTTTTACGCTAATTCAACATGTGACCTTCAACAAGCCATCTAACCATTCTGCACCTGGATCTTTATGGAAAAGGCTGTTCAAAGCTTTGATAGCTAAGAAAGAAAAACAGTGTCAGAGAACTATACCAGTATGAGATGCTAATTGTCTTATTTTCATTCCTAAAGCCATGTTGAGGGGGATGCCTGGGG
Source organism: Equus caballus (assembly GCF_041296265.1). Lineage (NCBI taxonomy): Eukaryota > Metazoa > Chordata > Mammalia > Perissodactyla > Equidae > Equus > Equus caballus. Next base: position 51,753,392 of record NC_091698.1, on the reverse strand, counting down.
TGCAGGCAGCCACACCCTTCAGATTCTAGGAAGAATACCCTGAGTGCACTTTCCATCTGCACCAGGCTCGCTCTCTGATAGAAGAACACGGAGTTCAACAAGCCATACAGGAAGTTCTGCCTTTTGTGGCTAACTGGACAATAATTAGGACTTTCTAGTCAAGCTGAAATTCCCTAAAATATGACAATTCTTATGAAACAGACTGACAAACCGTAAAACTCTCATCCTTAAAGCCTCTGCCCCACCTTACGAAGTCAATGTTATTTTTAGCCATGCTAGACTCATTCAGAAAAACGCCAAGGTCAGTATTTGGACGCAGTGTGCGCACAATAAAATTTAACGGAATGACTGATTGACCTGGGAGACACAGACCTTTCTATGTATCAGAGACTCTGGGAAACTTCCTCTCCCACAATCCCTGCTGGGAAGGAATCAGAACTCTGATGATGTTGTTTATCTAATTTAGACTGTGTCTATTTAATTTAGATTGTGTCTTTCTAATTTATATTATGAGCCCTCTCGATTGAAATTGAGTCTCCCTTAATGTTCTGTATGGTGTCTAGTGTGTTTTCCGTGCTCAGATAATACGAACAATAAGAAACATCTTAGATTCTTGATGTGTTTTTTTGTTAATGTCAAAGTTCTTCTTCCGAGGAAAATCTCCTTCAGAAGTTTTTGAACTTTTAAGTTATGTCTGTATGTCTCCCAAATATTTTAGGAGAAAGTGGAAAATTCAGGGACCTGCTATTTATAAGTATCTGGATCTTTGGTGGAATATTTTCATTTCAAAAATCCAACTATTTGACATTATGTAGACATGGTTTTATGCTATGGTAATTTTTTCACCTATGTATATAATTAGAAAGTTGCTACATTGAGCATATGTGTCTTCTGATAGATAAAACTCAGGTCCCTCCAGTTGCATGCATTTCCATTCCCTGTGAGTGTGCAGAAAGACCTTCAGGTTGCATTTTGATGCATTATTTAATTCCCCTTTTTTCTTTCCTCCAGTGGGATGTGAAAAAACAGGCATTGGCTCTGGAGTCTACCAGTATCAGAATCTGTGCTCTGCTGCGTAACTTGGCAGCCTTGGGCACATTATTTCATCTCTTTGGGCCTCAGTTTCCTTACTTTACTTTAGGGTAAATTATATCCAGCTCACTTAGTTGTTTGAGGATTAATTAGATCACCTCCATATAATGCTTAGAACTTAGTGATAGGCTTTCTCGTAAAAAGCTAAGTTAAAAGTATGCATTTGACGTCTTGCAAATTCACACATTACGCTTGATTGCATCTACTCAGGGTTTTTTTTCCCTAAGGATAAATAATTTGCAGTTAATTTTTAATATCTCTACAAAACATTTACTTATGCATTTATGATTTTCCATGCCTGGCTTGCAACTGGGGTAAACTGAGTCATTTGAAGATAGTCAGAGAGCCCAATTGCTCTCCTTTTAAGCTGGCACATCGTTTCATTAGAGTAACCCAACTATGAAAATGCTGACCTTTCCTTGCCAGTGAAGAATCCACTCGATGCCGCTTACTATAATGTCCCCCAACAGGAACAGGAGGCCCAATGCCCAGATCAGACCTCTGACAATTAATGAGCACCAATGTGTGCCAGGCCTTGAGAGGGTTCAAAGAAGGCTAAGAGAGAGGGTCCCTGTCCTCAAAGAATTTGACATCTAAGGGGTGAATTAGAGCACATAAATACACATGAAAACAGCAACAAGGCCAAAGCAAATCTATTAATGCCTTGTGATTGGCAGAGCAGTAAGGGATACAAGACTCAGGGAAGAGAGAGTTTGCTGAGGGCTAAGGAGTCGGGAAGGTTTTCTTTGGGGTAATCCAAGGCGTGGTTCTGTACTCTCACTGGGCCCCACCTCCTGAGATTTGGATGCAGCAGGTCTGGGGCGGGACCCGAGATTCTGCGAATCAAGCTCCCAGATGATACTGATGCAGCTGGTCTCCCGGCCACACTCGAGTTGTGAAGCTAAGAGATGAGCTGGTTTTGGCTCTGGGAGAACTGAGGAGGGCACGCCAGGGAGGATATGTCCAATTTTGCCTGTCTATTTCTGGCCTTTGCCTTCCTCATGCCCTCTACCGGGGTGCCCCTTCATTGCGGTTGGCCAGTGTCATGCGGTTTTACCAAATGATGAAGCAATATGTAGCATCTGCTCTTTATTCAGAAAGAGAAAATTCCCACCTTTGCTATAACTGCCTTATAACCCTGCCTTCTCTTTCTCAAAATATTTGCATTTGAATACTAACTCTGCCTCTCCACTCTCATCCTGTCCCCCTCCCCCTGCAACTCTTATTTTGGCAGCAGTGAAGTTGCTGGGCTTCCCGTTTGAAATAACTTTAAAAAGGCTTAAAGACAAATAATCCCACAAATTACAATTACTGGTATTTACTCAAGTAAAACCCAGTATCCTGTTGCTTTGTTGACAGCAGGGCCCAGCCAAGTGTTGGGTTAGCAGGGGCTGGTAGAGTTAAAAAGAGGACCTGGTTGAGTTGCCTCACCATGGGAGGAGAGAGGCATGCACAATCAGATATTTAACACTCCTCAGCAATTATGGGAGTTTTTATTCTCTCCCTGGCAGGGAACATAGCTCTTTACCGCAGTGTTTCAAGTTTGCCTCCAATACTATCTGATAGAAGTGCTTTTATCCCCCGAAGATACAGTACAAAATACAAATCATCATTGGTTTTATCTCAGCTGGAGCTGCCGCTTCTGCAAATAGGTTTACTCTGTGCAACTGCCCATCAGACCCATTTTTCATCCTTCATCCCACTCCTTTACGATGGCTGGGTTTAAGGCCTTTCTTCTGTCCTTTGTTCCTTTAGCTCAGTGAAGTAAACAGCAGGATTGATCTTACACTGCATTTTGGTATTGTTCCAAGTGCTCATCAATAGACATGGCTGGGAATGCACTGACTGGAAAGGAAGGGCAGATGGAAATGCACTTCTTGTTCTTTGTGCCTTTTAGTGTGCAGCGGAATGTCCCTAATCTGAGGGCTGCTACACTGGCTGCCGATCGACATGCAAATTCATCATCAAATGATGAGCCCCATATTAGTTCCAAGGGAAGTCTTTAAAGGTATCAGGGAGGAAAAGAGGAAAAAAAAAAAAGAGAGAGAGAGAGATGATAATAAGAGGGGCTTTTCTTCACTACCTCTTGTGCCCAAGTCATTACTGTGTCTTGGGAAAAATGAAGGGGCTAAGTAAGCTGTTACGTTGTGTTTCTTTTGGCATTGCATCGGTTCGCAGGTAGGCCAAGTGAAATGCTCTGCGAGGCAATTTCAGTTAGTGACGACCTAAAGTCAGGGATGGCGGCCTGAAAATGAGAGAAAGTATTACACAGGATGGTGGGTTTTTCATGGTTATTTTCTTTTGCTTTGTCATTTCACCTCAATTATTTGGGAAAAAAAATCTTAAAAGGCCTGATTTCTGTATTTTTTTTTTTCTTTAAAGGGAACCAACAATATTTGACTTGTAATTTTTTCTTTAAAGGTGTGTGGTTAAGTTGAATTGGAGGCTGAAAGGTGCTGCTTTTATGGGTCGCACTCTCTTGTTACATAGAAAGATGATAAAAGTTCGATGGCCAGATGGGCCTTTCCGTTTGTTTTATTGAAGGCCCATTTGTTATTATAATGCCTTTAGATATTTTTGAGAGAGAACAGGTTGGAGGGGGAGTTTATGGAAATAATTATCTTGTTTTGAAGCCTCCTCACAGCAGGACACATCCCATTGCTTATCGGATGTTTGGCGCGGAGACAGTCTGACCTTACATTGATTACGCGGACACCATCTCTGCTTTGTAAGAGGTCTTCAATTTTTAGGGCAATTAGGCGATCCTACAACCTCCCTCCCTCAGCTGTAAGAAAGTGTAGTTTCTCTTTCATTTCCGTTAACAGTTATATCCTGAGAGTTTCTTCTTCTGTGAAGCTTTCCCTCAACACCTGCCTCCCCTTCCCCGCCAGAGGTCCCAGTCCCACTTTCCCCACGACACTGGCCATTCCCGCCTTTGTTCTGAGAACGTACTAAGTACATGTTTTATTATATACATGTTGTCCATTTTTGGTTATCCAAGTTTGCATAGACCATTTTGTAGATTGTGTTTTTTAATACACTGGTAAAAATATTACATTACCAAGAATCTATAGATGTCTCTTGTTCGGAAATATAAAGGTGCTAAGTCGCCTACTGTAACATAATAATATCCCTCTGTCTGTGTGTGGTGTACATCAACGGCAGCCACTTGTGGAAATTTTAATAGTGCAGGGTTAGTGAACAGTTGTTTGTTTAAATATAATGAAATTAACCAATAACTAAGACATTAGAATGGAAAATAACCTACACAATACTTAACATACCACAAAAACTTTAAAATACGGAACAACGCGTAAAAAGGTAGAATATAAAACCCTTGGAAGACAAGGCATTCATTATTCATCTTTTACTGGTTAAACAATATTAAACAGGGGCAGAGGATTTAAAAACTGGCGTTTGAGACCCTTAGCACCAGTGACATAGTGGGTGGATGGCAGATACCGTCTGCAATCAGGTGGGGTTAGCTAGCAAAAGTGAGATCACACCTGTGCGTTGTTGGCTGACCTCTTTAAGAATTGTGGATGGTTTTTTGCAAATACGTTTACTTATGTAAATGATTTCACATTTAGTTTAAACATCAGTTTACATTAAAACCATTTTAAACCATATTCCAACCAGTTATATTTAAATTCACCTTTTCAGTTATATTTGACCTTCCTTCCCTGATTTTCTCAAATATTACAGCTCTCTGGGAAGTAACTGTTTATGTGTTTGCCTGTGAGCTTCTGAAGGAAAGAGATCCTTTTTTATTCAACTTTGTTTTCCTAGTCCATAGCATAGAACAAGTCCTCATAAATGTTTATTGAATGAATGTTTAAATGAATAAATAAATAGATGAATTAAGATCTCTTAGCTTAGATGACCTTGGCCAAAGGTATTTAGCACAGATCTGAAAAAGAGATCAGCAATTTAGCTCTCTGCTCCCAACTTATCTTGAAAATTCCAGCCATCTCTGTTGCCCCCCAAATGCTGGGGTGGTGGGGTTATTTTGGGATTCCTGGTTCACCCTTAGTCTGCTTTCTCAAAAGCAGTTTTCTTTTTGTCAAAAAGAACTGGGAATTGGGATATTGAGAGCCCAAGTTGGTTGATAGCAGGACAAAACACAGTGGTAGTCCTATGGGAGTAGCTGAATCAGGTTAATAGTGAAGAGCAGAAGGAAAGGCCCAAGGGTGTCTATGAATGGGGTCCCAAGAACAACCCTGAATCTAGAACCATTGGTTGTGTCCAGCTCTCACTTCTCCCACCTCCCACTTCTACTGTTTCCTGCCCTCAGAGTTCAGATCTCTATTTTTCTATTATTTCTTTCTTTGCCACCCCACCAAGCCTTACACCTTTAATTTTGGGGCTAATTTAAGTACTTCTTGCAATACAACTTTATTCGGATTTCTAAATAAAGCTTCTAGGCAATCTCAATAATCAAATCTGAAAACCTTCTATTTCTTAGGTTCCCCCATAGAGGGGCTGTGTTCAAGGGAAAGAAATCCATGTTCCGTTGAGTTGCTCTCTGCTATTTTCATCCTTATCCAAGGGGAAATAGTTTTTTGAAGCTGCAGCTTAGAAAATAACTTCTCTTCTGTGTTAGGAAACAAGATATGAGGAGCATATCAGCTGAGAAACTCAAGAAGCCTTAAATTTTAGGGCTGAAAAGCAACAGAGAGGTTTCCACTTTATGAGAGTCTCTAAAAACTTACACCCTGCCTCCTGGAATGGTAGCTCTTCTCATTCAGTGCTGCTGAATGACTTGGTTTCTCTGGTCCAGAATGTTCTGTGTAAGTGACCACTTAGCATGAGCAACATCAAGTCATGTGTGCAAACTGTGAGTATGTGGCCATGCCCAAGGGAGAAAACAGCCAGATGATTAATGCAAAGTCCAGACTTGGGCAAAATCTTTCTTCTGTTGATAGCACTACTTCCACAAACTGGGCCAAGAGCATGCTCATTTGGGTCAGTTAATTTTGCTAGCTGTAATGGCCCACATATTACTCTCTCTCCTATATTGCTTAGGGTACACACTAAGCTGCTGTATCAAATAAACTCCTAAGTATAGTGGATTGACTATGATAGAAATTTATTTCTCTTTAACACAAGTCAGAGATCCAGGACTTGGTAGATACCTTTGCTATCCTCAATCTGTGGTTTCCATCTCTGTGTCCAAATCTTGTGCCATTTCTAGCCAATGAGAAGTGGGAGGAGGGAGGGAGGAAAGGCAAGAAGAGTGCATGCCCATTTTTCTTAAGGGCACCCTTGGAATTAGGATGGATCACTTCCGTTCACCCATCATTAGTAGAACATAGTCACATGGCCACACTCAGTTGCAAGAATGTCTGGAAAATGTACTATTTTGCTGGATAGCCATGGACCCAGCTAAAATTCCAGAGTTTCATTATTAAATAAAAACGGATATTGATAGATGATTAGCAGTGTCCGTCACATTCCTCAAACCCACTCCTCCTCCATAACCTATGTGCTTGAAATCTATTCAGCGGGGAAATGTAAACCCTTTCTTAGAAGGGCACAGGGGAACTGACCTAGCGGTATGGCTAATCAGTAGAAATCTAGAGAAATAAGCAGAAGGAAGACAATTCAGAGTGTGGCTATATTTGTTGTGAGTGGTCTCTCCACCTTCTTTGTGTATCAGTTAACCAGTCAGAGACCCGGGTGACTAACAGCTGATATATGAATATTCTCTGATTTTTCAGAACTTATCATCCCACCTCTGCTAAAGTCCATAATCTAAGGTTTATTCTGTGCTTCCAAGTATGGAGATTTACATTGTAAGAATAATTTTGAAAACAAGAGTAGAAAAATCCTATTTACTGAATTATCTGCCTCTCTCATCATGCTCAATAAACAAGAGGAGATAAAATAAGAAAACAAAAATTGTGTACCCTTTTTTATTTATCATAATATTTGGGCATAAAATATAGATTTTTTTTGGTTTAAACACAAAATTGTCATGTATGGCATATACTGGATATAAAGGATGTAAATATATGTAGATATTTGAGGTGGACTAGTCTCTCCACTTTTAATAAAATTACCTTAGATTCTTCAGAAAAATGTTCTTTGTTTGTAATTTACAATTTGAAAAGGACCTGGTGATTTCTCCTGGTGCAGTTTCTCATTCCTTCAAATCCCCCTGGTATCCTGCCTATACAGCACGTTACATTCTGTATTGAAGTATTGTTTGTCTTTTTTCTTTAAATGTATGTCTTATCTCTTTTATATGACTAAATCTCCTTGAAGAGAGTATCCACTTATGATTCTTCTCCGTGCCTCTCAGCAACCAAACACTAGTCTTTCAGTACAGCAGGTGCACATAAATACTTAATGGATGGAGGAAGGAATCTCTCAGAGATTTAGGCTTAACTCATGTCGCTGCTCAAACGTTCCATCCTCAGAGAGGCCTTCCCTGACCACCCTGTCTAGAATAGCATGTGGATCCCCTTACCCTGGGCTGATTTTCTTCCTAGAACCTACGATTGCCCTCCATGACTTTCACCTGTGAGTTTAATTGTTAATGTCTGGCTTCGGCTCTTGAGACAACACTTCATGAGGTCAAGGAGTTTCTTTTGTTCATGGCTGTATTCCCAGCCTTTAGAACACTGACTGGTTCAATAAATACTTTTTGAAAAAAATTAGTGAATAATTATAATGACAGAAGGACAACTTCACTCATCAAAATTACTTTGGAGGGTTTCATATGTGTATTTCAAAAAAAGAGACTTTGATCAGCCACTTGGGGTGGGGCTCGAGACACCAAAAAAATCTCAAATAGTTGAACTGCCTTCTAAAGAGGGTAGTTCTGTTGTTGAAGGGCTCAGTATTTGCTGATAACAGAATGATTTGGATAATACAAGTTCAGGGGTATGAGCTGGGGCATGGCTAAATTTTTCTGCATAGTAAAGGGGGAGAGGAACTTGAAGCTCTTGAGAGAAATCTGGAAGAAGAAAGGACTAACTGCGATGGCTGGCCACTGGGTCGCAGAAGAGGAGAAATAGAGAAGCCCTGTTATGGTATAACTGAAGAGGGATTTAGGGGAAATAAAACACCTAACGTAGATTTTAATAGAATGTTATGTGCAATCCTATATGGCATCCCCATGAAGTCTCCCTGATCTTCAGAAAACCAAAACTAACCTAACCTACAAACAACCCAATGCTGGGAATTACTGTATTTTTATTGGAAACTGGTAATAGGGCTGAGTCCAACTTCTGGATATGTGTGGATCTGAGGAAGTTAGTACCCCTGGCTAAGGGAATGGAGAGATGTCTGACAGTTGTCTGGGTTACCTGGAACATTCACTAAAGGGAGACAGTCCATCATGTGTGTGTTCTGCTTCTCCTATTATACTGTGAGTTCCTTAGAGTCAGGTCATGTATTGCCAACTTTTGTTGAAGATCCTACAAGGGGGTACAGTATAGTGGTCTGTGAATGATGATCACTTAGTGAATGCTAACTGTATCAGTCAGCTACTGCTGCATAACAAACAACCACCAGATCTCAGTGACATTCACAGTAAGCATTTATCTCCCACGTGTCTGCAGATTGACTTGAGAGGCACTGATCTAGGCTGAACTTGAATGGGTGACTCTGCCTCCACTTGTAAGTCCCGCTGGGCTTGGCTTCTCACTTTGGCATGGGCTCTGGTCTACTCCAGGTGGATGTATTTTGAGGTTCAGGCTGAAGGGATAGCATCTACTTGAGGGGGAGCTCTTTTAATTGTGATGGCAGAGTCACAAGAAAATAAGCAGAACTTAAGACGTCTATCAGAGATTAGACTGGGAACTGGCAGACCCTCAATTTTGCCCACATCCCATCAGCTAAAGTATCACAAGCTGAGCCCCAAGTCAAGGAGTGGCCTTTGTGTAGGATGCATGTCAAAGGTGGTGGGCACAGGAGGGGTGAAGAATCAGGATCAAAAAGTCAATCTACCACATTAACTGACCAACTGACCAGTTGTACATGATGCCAAGAAGCCGGGCCAGACAGTGAGGCCCCTCCCAGCAGATGCTGGAGTGGCTGTGATTGGAGAACCTTTAAGGGAGTCCCTTTTTATTTTTCTTCTTTGCAAAAGGGGCCATTAAAGTTAAAAACCTCATTTTTGTAACAGAATGCACACAACAGTACACATATTGACTTATGTTTTTAGTCAATATCAAGATTTATTGTCCCCAGAGTTAAATAAATCGTGATATTGACCCCATCATAAGCCAATATCTGCCTAATGCATTTTTTTAAAGTATTTTGTATTCATTTATATTAATAGGACGCAAGCAATCACTCACAGAGTTACTGTGCTTTCCCTTTCTCACTCTCTCTCCTTTGTGATTTTTTCATCTGTCCTGGTAATTAGTTCAGGGTTCACGTGAGATTACTGACATGGCGTGCAGTACAGGGAAGATGGCCAACCGTGGCCTCTGCCCGCTCTAGAAGGAAGGGGGTTCATTTCCACAGAGAACTGTGCCTTCTCTCATCCCGGAAGGTGGAGATGAACTCCGTCTTCTTTAGCAGTTGTTTTTCCCTGGCTTCCTCTCCTCTGTGATGCTCCCATACACAATTCCTTTGGGTCAGTGGGGGACACGGGGGTGAGGGGGTGTGGCAGGGTAGGGACAATGTCATGGGATCTTCAGTCGTCCTTGAATTGGTGTTTCTGACTTGCTTTCTATACTGCTTTATTCTTGATTTCTTTGTCTTTTTCTTTCTGTTTTGTAGCTGGCATTTACATTTTCTGGGGGAATGGAGAAAAATATATTTCTTTAATACTGAATTCCATTTATCTCCATAAATTGGTTAGGGTATATGATCTAAAGGACTCAGCTGTTTTTAAAATAGGTTTATTCCTTTCCTTGAAGATTATTTTCACACAGTATAGACAAGTTAGAAGGAGACTCATTTTGCAGACCTCAGTGAGAGCTCCACATTTGCAGGGCATCATTTCAGATGTGGAGTTTTTGAACAAAGAAATTAAATTTATATGTATCACCTAAATTATTTTGAATTCATGGTTCAGCAAAGAGTTCAGATCCTAATCAAATATGTAGTTTGCATGGGAGCTACCACCCTTCCCAGTAATAACACGGCAGTTCTATTTACAGTGTGGACTAGCTGCGGGGGGGGGGGGGGTGGGGGGGTGGTGGTGTGGGTAGGGGCAGGGAGAGACAGCTTTTGTGAGAATTTACCCTGGTTGTTTACAGTTGGGCCTGTGTTAAATGTGTGGTTTTACCACAGTAAAAATTTTCCAGAGGGGTAATTGAGAGAAGAGCTTTTCAAACAGTTCTCATCTCTTATAAATAAAGAAAGGCACGCCCCCCGCACCCCCCCATCCCCCCCCCCCCCCCCCCCCGCGAAAGAATCTTTGGAAGGAAATGAATTCTACAGTCTCCTTCTTGTCTGTCTTTTCTTTCCATCTGTCAAAATGCTGCCATTGTGCAAGTCTGCATGGCGACCTCCCCCCTCCGTGGTTCTTTCCCAGCTCTTCCTGCTCGGCTGCTCCCTCCTCACTTGGTGTCCTACAAAGTGTATGGTCTGTGTCACCTAACCAGTGTTTGACTTAATTCAAGGTTGGTTTTATTTTCCTGTTTTGGGTGTCAACTTTATCTCTATTCCAGATTGTATACTAGACAAGACCAAAGACAGAGTTTTTCACGTCTTTGAAAATGGGAGCCGGGAAGAGGATGAGGACGATGATGATTGCAGCTAACATTTATCATTGGTCACTGTGGACCTGGGACTCTTCTAAGTCCTTTAAATAGATGAACTCGTTTAATCCTTACAACGACCTTAGCAGTTAGAGTCAGTTATTATCCTTATCTAACACAGGAAGTTGGGCACAGAGAAGTTAAGCAAATTGCTAAGGTAAGGGGTATTCAAAACCATGTTCCTGAACTCTGAAGCCCATGCTCTTAACAGAAATGTGAGCCTTTTTGATGGCTGTTAGAAAAGGCATGGATTTCTTGCTTGAACACGGAGGAGACTAGGATGCAGCACGTACTTCTTGTCCATTTGAGGGATGGGATGGAGTATGGGATAAAGTTGGGCTGGTAGAAAAGAGCAAGGCCAAAGGGGCTTTTATAAGCTTTCTTCTAATGCTATCCTCACCTGACTTTCTTATAGTGCTCAGAGGTGATGGCTCAGGAATTTCAGAAGCTATAAAGCAGAGAAGGTCTGAATATGTTTTAACTCTAGACAGCTGCTACAATACAAAGCCCTGTGCAGGAGCGCTGCATCCTAGTTCCTGCTGTGGCAGCTCCTAGCTCACAAGGCAGAATGCTATGCCAAAGAGCCCGTAGCTTGTCCCAGCCTGATCGCTGCCTGTGTGGCATCAGCTCTGTATCTGGGTTGGTGGAGAATATATCCTAATTGAATTCTGTGGGCTGGGAGTGGCCATGCTCCTTACTGAAGAATGGGCTCTTGAGGTGCCACAGGGCACCCAAGGCAGCTTTCAAACCACATCATGTTTACCCATGGATTTATGCCATCACTGCTTCATTTCCTTTCTTTCACAAAATTGAGGTAATACCATTTGTTCATGCATATTGCTCTCACTGGGCCTGAACACACATCTCTTATTTGGTATTCTAGTGGCTAAAAACCTGGAAGATATTAATTTTGCTGGTTAACCTATGAGGATAGGGGTGGAGTGGGGCAGGGGAGAAAATAGGTAGAAACATATGTGGGCCTTTACATGAACTTTCTTGGCTGCAGGTTCTTAGAAGTGCTCCTCTCGCCTCTTCTTACCAACCCTCCCATCTCCTTCCCAGCCCTCTGCTCCTCTCCTCCCTGCTCCAGTAGTCCTGCACACCAAGTTGGGGCAGTTGGGTGTCTGATGTCTATAGATAAATCAGCTGGTTCGTGTTCATAGCTGGCAGGCAGATGTTTCCCTGTCTATTCGTTCCATAATAAGCCGGCTAGAAAGATTGGCTTAGGGACATTCTCCACCCCAAGTGGCAAATTATTCCTTGTTCAAGACACACCATCCCTAGACTATCACTTTCATCTTCTACGATTCTGAGCTATAATCATTAAAGTGGATGGTGAGGCGCATGGAAATGTGCTCTATCGTTCAGCCATTGGTCTTTGGTTTAAATTTAACTTCTGGATGAAATGGAACCTCTCAATTCTAGCATGTTTTGGTTTTATTTAGTTTTGTTTCTTGGTTGGGGGTGAGGGTGTGGAGACCTTGGTAAGAAGGGGCTGGGCAGAGACAGCCCCTCAGGCAGTGTTGTAGAATGGAACAACTTCATAGCCCCTGGTCTGAACATCTTCATCTGCTTTTCTATTCACGTGTAGTTTAAATTTCTAGAGTTTTGGTTGGGGCTTTTGAGCATTTTCCCCCCTCTAACTTCTTTAGGAGTGGAATCCTTCCTCTCACTCACTTCTAGTGACCTCGTTTCACATCCTAAATATTATTCATTGAGAAACATATTGTTCTGGAATTCAATTTTTAAGGTTAACCCCAGCACTAAATCCAGTCTTCCTGGGGTGCTCCTCTGCTACTACTTAACCATGAAGTGCCTTTTATGGTGATTTCCAAGAGAGGGAAGACAGGTTTGCTGGAGAGCCAGGGAAGGCGGGTGAGTGAGCACGTGCCAGCAATGCCCAGAGCTCCCTGCAATGACACTGGGCTGGGGCACGCAGGTGAGTTCACTGTTTTACTAAGTAAGCTTTGGAGTGTGGAGACAGGTGGGTGGCCTGAGACATTTCATATGAAACCTGTGTGACTGAGATCAACACAGCAGAGATGGCTGGGTTGAGTCTTGCTTGAAATACTGGTCTTTTCCCACCCTCTCAGAGGTTGTTTCTATGTAAAACCATTAATAAGTGAAATAGGAGCTTACCGAGCTCTACTGTGTGTGATAGGCGTTGTGCTGGGTCAGGTGGGAGACACAGAAGAAGTATTAGAATGAACTGCATGAAATTGCCACTATTGGACCATTTTTACCTACAAAAACGTCAGTTTCATAGATTTCATTCTAATATAAGGAACTCCACTTATTAAACAAACATTTATTCAATAAAATAGCATGCAAATTGCCTAGCACATTGCCTGGTACATAGTAACCACTCAATAAATGGTAACTATTTTGATCAGTATGTTGCTGCCGTGGGCAGTGGCTATAGCTGGAAGTATATAATGACCATTAGATCAACTTTAATCAAGGTCCTAAGTATGATCTGTCTGTTTGGCTTGACAGGTCAAGTGACCTAAGAACTGATTTCTATCCACCCTCCTCCCTCAGATCGTCTTGTTCCTTATAGGAGGGAACAAAATCCCCAGGCTGGCTTGGCAGCACGGATGGTCTCTGCTCTACACATTTCGGTAGAACAGGCAGTACTGAGTGTCTGACATCTGGGATAAAATCCAGTGTTTTTTCAGGTCTGTTTGTAATCCAACCTTTGGAGGAATATTAACCTTGTCCCTAATTTGTGAAATCTTCATTTTACTCTGAGTTTTAATCCATGAACGTTTTCATATAAGCTGTAACATTGAGAATTATAAACCAAACTTGATGGAAATGACAAATCATAGTTTGGGATGATTATATCTGATATAACAGCTGGAAAAAGAAAGCCAGAAACGTGAGGGAGGCCAATGAAAAGCTTTTTTTGGCATAAGGAAGCGTATTGTCATAATGTTCTCCCCAAATTGAATTGCCTTTCAAAAAAAGAACTGTAGGAATATTTGAAGAAACACAAATATTTTTGAAAAGTTAAAATAAGCCCTTTTTGTGAGAGAATGTTTTCAGTGCCGGCCATTTTCAGCCTTCAGAGTGTTTCAGAAAGTAGTTCATTCACTGAGGGGGCAAAAAAACTCTCAGGGTTCTAAGAAGCAATTTCCAAGAACACTCTATAGACTTTGCACTCTTTTCATAGGCATTTTTCTGTTCAGAATCAAACGCAGAAGCAAAGGGATTATGAACTACCTGAAATAAATGATAAATCATAGCACTCTGAGTCAATTTCCTCCTGTGGGGTGAGCCCCCCAGCAAAAACAAGAAGACCTCAAGGAACACCCCTCTGGGTTCCTGAGACGGGGGTGGTTCTAATGGTAGTGATAAGAGTGCTTACATCCGTTTCACCCATCAGTGTGGTCACCGTGGCTTCTCCAAGATGGTGACCTTTGAGCAAAGCTTGGACGAAGAGTCTTTGAACCTGAGAAGGGAATGACCTGTGGTGTGTTTGAGGGACATAAAAGGCCAGAGAGGCTAGAGCTTAGGGAAGAGGAGGAAGGGAGAGTGTGGCGAGGAAGTGAGGAAGTAGGCAAGGTGGGGCTAGATCTTACAGAGCCTCTTGCCGAGGGAAAAGGTTTGTGCCTTATCCGGACACCACTAACTGTACCGCATTTACATATGAAAAAGGGGAGACATAAGTTTTGTACAGTTTTAGTTTATTTTTTACAGTTTTATTGAAGTATGATTGGCAAGTACAAATTGTATATATTTAGGTTATACAACATGATTTTTTGAAAAGGTATACAATGTGATGATTTAATATACATACATATTGTAAAGTGATTACCATAATTAAGCTAATTAACACATCCATCACCTCACAAGGTTATCTTTCTTTTTTTTTGGTGTGGTGATCTTAAGATCTGCTCTCTTAGCAGATTTCAAGTACACAACACAGTATTATGAATATAATCACCATCCTGTTCATTTGATCCTAGGAACTTATTCATCTTCTAGCTAGAAGTTTGTTCTCTTTGGTCAACCTCTTCCCATTTCTGCCACCCACCACGTACCATTCTACATTCTGGTTCTATGAGTTTGACTTTTTCCCCACATATTAGTGTGAGCATATCATATTTGTCTTTCTGTGTCTGGCTTATTCCACTTAGCATAATGCCCTCCAGTTTCACTCATGTTGTAGGAAATGGCAGAATTTCCTTCTTTCTCATGGCCAAATACTATTCCATTATACACACACACACACACACACACACACACATATATACACCACATTTTCTTTATCTGTTCATCTGTCCATGGACACTGGACAGTTGTTTTAGATGAAATAATTTAATGTGTGCAAAGTGCTTAGACCTGTGCACCTTATATATACTAAGTGCTCAATAAATTATAGATATTATTGTTTTTCTTGTTAGCATTATTGGAAGGAATGGGAGGATTTTAGCAGGAGAGTGATACGATCTGATTTGCACTTCAGAAAGTGTCCCCTGGTTGCCATGTGGAGGCTGGAGGGAGATGAGAGGGGAGGCAGGGGAGCCGTGAGGAGGCTCCTGAAACATCCAGCTGAGAGGTGGTGATGAAGTGGATAGGAAAGTAGGAGAGGGGAGAGACTGCCAGATTTAGGTGTGTATTTGGGGATCACCAGTAGGCCTTGCTGGTAGGTTGGATGTGGGGTTTGAGGAAAATGAGAGTTGAGATAGTGTTTCACTTTTAGCCTGAGCAAGTGGGAGGGTGTTGGTGGAATTTACTAGTTAGGGAACAATTTGAGCAAGAAGTAGTGAAATTTCCCTATTTGATACCAAAATAACTGGCTGATTTTTGCTGGAGACAGTTAATTCAGTGAAAAGCAAGCAAACAAATGTGTCTAGAGCACCCACTCTGTTCCTGACGCTGTGCTGGGTGCTCTGAATTGGGGATCTCATTCACTTCTCACAGGAGTCTATACGTTATCACTGTCCCCATTTGTTCAGAGGAGGAAATTGAGTCCAAGAGAAGGTAATTGACTGGCCTAAGTCGCCTGGCAACTAAGTAGCAGTACCAGGAAAAGAACCCAAAGCCCATCCACCACGCCACATGGCCTCTTAAATCAAACCATCTAGCCCTGTGTGGGATGAGGGGTGGATAAGTGGGAAAGGGACAGTGGATGTGCCTGTAGCAGAAAATAAATAAATAAACTATTGGCAGAATTTCTCACTTTTCTAGCCACAGTTATAACCTTGGTTAGAATAAGCCAAGTTATCTACTGATCTTGGATGCTTTTTGACTTGCTCTCAAGGCTTTCTGTTCAATATTTCATAGGATTGCATTGGTATCTTTGAGCATTTTTTAAAAAAATGTTATGAAACCATCTGAACACTCAAACACTTTTAAGAAGGTCAGTCAGTTTCCTTTTTGAAGAAAGTGTTAGGCAGCTCTGTTTTGGGGGTAATTTAAGGGCAAAACTATGTGGAGACAGAGGGATACCTATGATGACCTCTCATGAGAGCCTCCTGTTACTTTTGAGGTATATGACAAAACCATTTTGAAAATAAAAGGTGAATTAGTATATGGCAACTTGGGGCTTGTTCATATTGAATTCAAAGCACTGAGTTATTGTGTAGAGTCCAACTTTCATCGATTCTGCAAATGGGTTTAAATTATAGACTTTGGAAATTCTAGGCCTCTACAGGTACCATAGGTCTGGTCTCTAGTCTTCTGTAGTTTAGGTCTTTGCAGAAACGCTCGCCCTAAGTCACATTTTAATGTCATGCTCTGAGCCTATAGCAATGGTATATAATACAGGTGGTAAATGTCTGTAATACAACTCAAACTAGTTTGAGCACAAAGGTAACTTAATTGGCTCAGGAAACTGAAAAGTTCAGGGATAACTCTAAATTTAGGTATGGCTGGACCCAGGTGCTCAACAGCAGGAATCTTTCCTTTGCCATCTTTCTTCTTCCTGGTTCATTTCGGTCTCAAGAATGCATCCCCTAATGCAGTGGCAAAGACTCCAGCAACTCCAGGTCTTCATTCTATCAATTTAGTAACCCCAGTGAAAAGAGCAGGCCTCCTGTTCAAGAGTTTCCCAGTAAGTTGCTTGAGTCTAGAGGGGGCATTTTTTCCTAACTTGTCCACTCAGAGGGGTGCTTTTTTCTAGTTCTTATGACGGCACCTCTGGCCCTGAAGAGATTGAAAAGGGTAAGAATGAAAGCAGTTAGATCATTCAGGAAGCTTTTGCTGTCCCTCGGGTAAGACAGGATTAGACCATGGGTAGTGGAGATGAAGAGAAATGGATGGATTTAGGATGTGTCAACTGAATTAAGAGCACTTATTCAGCAAACAGGATGAGTCCCTACGCTGAATCTGTCCTGTATGAAAAAGCAAGGGATACAGTAGTGTCTAAGACACACTCTCACTCTAGAATTGCTCATGGTCTATGGGTTAGAGAGATAGGTAAACAGGTAGATCCCAAACCACAAGGTAAATGCTTTAATAGAGATATGAACAAAGGCAATGAGAGTCCAGAGCAAAGAGTGATTAAATCTCCCAGGAAGAGTCAGGAGAGTTAAGGCAGGTGGTGGTATCTGAGTTGGGTCTTGAAGTACAAGTAGGAAAGGTGAAGAAAAACGTAAAAGGAGCTTCAGTGGAAGCAACACGTGCTAGAGCACGAAGGCATGAAATGTGGTGCAGAAAGTGGGGTAGGTGGGGGCAGACTGGGAAGGACCTTGAAGCCTCCTTATGGACTGAGTTTCAAGGTGGGAATATTGAATCTGCGGCACATGAATTCATGGGCACAAATATGTGAAACAGAACATGGTTAAGCATTTCTTCCTGTGGTTGAGTCCCAAACTTCAGTGTATGTAAGAATTACTGGATATCATTTTTAGGGATTTTTCTATAGCAAATTTTGCCTTGTGTGATTTTGCTCACATGGTGATACTAGATTCTAAATTCTCTCGACTTAAGATGCAACCTCTTTGTATTGAGTGGACACTATGTGATTTAAGGCTGGAAGTTGCCTAGTACATTCTCAAGGTGCTCTAGAAAATTCAGTATATCAGCTAGAATTTTTTTACTTGCAAGCAAAGTAAAACTCAGCTTAGAATGCCCTGAACAATGAAGGGCATTACTGCTGCATGGAACTGAGAAGTCCAGCATAAGGTGGAGCTTCAATGTGTGGTCCTCTCAGGGCTCTGACTCTCTTCTCTAAGGTTTTCTAAGCTCTCACCTTTGTGTGGGGGTTGGAGTTTATTCTCAGGCTCATTCCTCTCTTGACTGCAAGAGGGCAGACAGCCATGACTGGAGCTACCTGCTTTCTAATTCACATCCTGGGAAGAGGGAAAGTCCCCTCCTGGGAGCATCAGACAAGCGTCCTGAGCTTCACCCTAATTGGATCATCCCTGAGCCCTGGGCTGTCTGGTTTAGGCCTGGGTTAACAGCGTCAAGAGAGATGAGATTACCATGACAGCCTGAAACGGAGTCCCGAAGCTGGGGGTCTGGGAAGTCCACTCAAACCGCCCTGGGAATGGAGAATAGATGTTATAGGGATAATCACAGGGTTCACCACAGTCAAATAAAAAAAACCCCAAACAATGAAAACCCCAAACCCTGAATTATTTAGATAATGGGGAAAATGTCATAGCGCATGTTATGTAAAGAGAGAAAGTTAAAATTTTGGTGGACAGTTGTGTATGTGGGATGGTGTTTAGGGAACATGTTTATTAAGCATTTTCATGTGAATTGAGCAGGGGTGGGGATGAAGATAGCTTTTAAACCAGTTATGAAGGAAAAGTTTCCCAAACAAATTAATAAGTGAAATTGTAGAAAAGGTTGAGTTTATGAGAGTGAATTCTTGGCAAAGGGACTTAAAAGATGCATTTATGTATAAGTGACACGTATTGTACACAAGCCACCGTTCACTGTGCCTCAAGGCATGATCTTCTAGTTCTACTTGACATGCAGTTAACCTAGTTCCAAATGCGGTCTTACCTGAAAAACGTTAACTGCATTTCTCTTCAAACACTCTGGTAAGCAGAATTTTGGTGTATTAAAGGTCCTCTCCCTAGTGGCTGAAATCAGTAAACTTTCTACAAAAACTTGGGTTGCAACCCACTCTCCATTTACGAGATGCTGAGAAATGACCTGTAGTGGTTTTGTAGCCATCCAGACTTCGGTTCAGTTTCCTGCTCTGCCACTGGCCGGCTGTGTGACCCAGGGCGATTTATTTGGCCCTGCTGAAGCTCATTTGGAAGGTGACAGTAATGATTACCTACAAAAGCAGCAATCACAGGGATGGAATGTGGCAATGTTTGTAAAATGCCTGGCACAAAAAGGTGCTCAATGAAAGTTAGCTAACATTAATATTGGAAACACATTTATGAGCAGTCTTCAGGCCAGATTCTTTTCCCTTGATTGTTCCAAGCACAATTTATGCATTCTACTGTGAGTCATGAAATGAACAAAGAACTAGCTCCTAATTTTGAAGCTCTTTAGCTGGATTCTGGGTCAAAAGATGGGTGTTGTAGATAAAATGGTGTTTGGGTAAGCAGGAGCTGATGGAGTTCCCATCTATGAATTCAGGGGTCCGTGCCTTCTTCTCTCCAGCAATGGAGAATGAGGGCACTTAAAATGATAGCAAACAGAGGCACATGTTTCGTCCCCTCTTCCTCTCCCCTAAGTGTTGTTTGTTTGCCTTTCCAAAGGAAACTTGAGACCTTTTTGAGCTGTTGTAAGTCCAGTGCCCAGATGTTTAGACCCTGGGTTTCCCAGTCTGATGGGGGAGGCAGAGTTCCCCATATATGAGCCCTACCCCTCCACGCCAAAGCCTGCCTGAGCCAAAAGTGGTGGGTGGTCTTACTGTTCTCCCAGTGTTCTAGGAGCTACCCTGCCTAGGCACATGGAAGGAGGCAAACGCTATTAAATTCTCTGCTTCCTGTGGTATATGTGCCTGAACTATTGCCAGAAACTTAATGTTGTTTTAACGCATTTTTGTGCGTGTGTGAGAATCCATTTTCCAGCAGTGCTGATGGAAGACACTCACCACCCCCTTTTATGACCGAAAGCCAGATGAAGTTTCAAACACAAGGTTCATTCTGGAAAACACAATGGTGGTTTCTCCTCCCCTCGTCCTCTTTCACTTGGGCATCAGCTCTTTTAATCTTTCGCCTGGGAAAAAAATCTAATATACTGTAACTAGGATGTTTTTCAAAACTAGGAACACTTCAAAACAAGTTTAAATATAAATGAAATCGATTTCCAAATGTCTTGTTAAAAAAAAATGCAGATGTTTTATATTTATTATATCATTTTTGTTTTATCACCTTGCAAAATTTTACAGCATGGAATTTTATTTAATGCAGTGGCATTTGAAGAGCAATCTTAGACAGCTGTATTTGTTTCATATTTGGGGACTATTTTTTTTTCTCTTTGGCAGGATATTAAAACTGAAACTAATGTAACCTGGTGTTTTGGGAAATGTGGACGAGGCGTTTTTGCTTATTGGTAATTGAAAACAACAACCATCTTCCCTCCAAAAGCACCCCTCAAAAAATAAGCTTTATTGCTTAGATAAGTGATCATCCGTTTTCAGAATGCCAGGAAGTTCAAATGAAACCACTTTCAGGAAGACTTGGCTCCTTACGTGCAGGGACCGTGTCTCTTGACTTCTGCTGTACAGTGCCAGGCAGGGCCTAACAAATTGTACAGTTGATTTGTTGCTTTTGCTGGTCTAGGATTTTGCAAGGATGTATGGCACAGATACAGATTGCAATACAGCTAAGAAACAGAATTATTTTCAGCAATAAGCCAAATCCCACTTCCCCCCCTAATTTGTACCTCTTAGCTCCTCCTCCACCTCCTTTTAATTTGCTTTTTCAGGATCTTCCACTGGTGCCTTTAATGAGGGTATCGGCTGGATGTTCACAGCTGAAAAAAATGCCAGCTTTCTCTCTGTCTCTTGTTTTGGTAAAATTTTCCCTCTACAGGCACAGACAGGTTTCTAGTTCTCTCCTAACCAAGCCACAGACTCTCTGCTGGTTCTTACACCCTCTGGGTCACAACGAAATCCCCTATTAATTAAACTGAAATTATATCTGAAATAAATCACTTGGTGAGAGAAACCCACTGTGGCATTTTTCTAAAGATGTTTGCAATAATTAATGAAACATTTAGTGACTGGTGATATTTTTGATAACTCTTAAAGTGCCAGAAGATGTTGATATGTAAATAATCTCCGTGGACTCTAGAGCAAGAACTCAGAAGATCTAGCAAGGGCTGAATAATGATTTTTGGTTTTTCTAAAGATCTTCTTGCTTTTTTGAGGGGAATGGAGAAAGTAGGGTGGTGAAAGACATTCTTTGAAGAGAAATTCTTGGAGGTCAGGGGTTGGCAAACTAGGGCCCACCAAATCTAACCCTAAGCCTGTTTTTGTAAATAAAGTTTTATTGGAACACAGCTATACTCACTGTTTATATATTGGCTGTGGCCCCTTTTGTGTTACAATGGCAGAACTGAGCAGCTTCCACAGAGACTACTGTATGCCCATGATGCATAAAATATTTACTGTCTGACCCTTTGCATATAAAATTTGCCAACCCTTGATATAGGTAATGATCTTATAGGAGTTTGGTTAAATGGCCATCATTTTGTATTATTTAGAAAACCAGTGGAATGTTTTGAGGATCAGGAGTAACATATATTTACATATATACACGTGTATATATATAAATGATGTGCATCACTGCTCCCATTCTTTTATTCATGGCAGACATTACAAATCAATCACAGTATATTCTCCTCCTGAGCCCAGATCTGGTCTCAGATTCTATCTCAAAACAGTTTCCAGGGAGCCACTGCCTATGGACCACGGGTGTCATGCCAGATACAACAATTTTTCCTCTCTCTCTTATAGTCTTTCTCCCATCGAAGATACCTCTATCCAAAGTTATAAACTTAGTCACTAATGGGTTACACAGTGGTTCTAAGCCTTGTGGGAGGTTGTGTGATGTTGTAGGGTGATTGCAAGGGCTCACGAATCTATAAGGACACCAAGCATTGTAAAGATACAAGAAAAAAACGTGCTTCCCGGGTGTTCCTTCATTCGGTAAATATCACTTGATACTCAGCCACCTATGGGCCCTGCTCTGTCCTAGGCATTAGGGATTCAGTGGGGAACAGAACATATCAAGTCCCTGCTCTTCAAGGAGCAAACGACCTACTGCAGGGGGCAAACAACAGAAACAAAAATACAGACTGTAACAGCAGGTAATGTTAACAGCCGCGAAAAACACCACGCAGGACGAAGGAATAGCCAGAGAGCATGGGAATGTTATTCAAAGTAGCAGAGTTTAGGAAAAACTTCCTAGGGAGGTAACGTTTCAGCAGAAATGCAGGCAAAGTGAAAGAGAAAGTTCTGTAGACACTGAGCAAAGGGCATCTCCAGTAGAGGGAGCAGAGGCCGGAAGTGGGCAATTGCTGGGTGTGCGCAGGTGCAGGGGAAAAGTAAGGAAGATGGCCGGAGTTTAGCTTGTGTGGCCATGAGGTGGGTCGCGGCAGCTGGAACTCCTTTGCCACGTTTTGCCCCTTGGATCCCTCAGCAAGCCGCTGGAGAAGTCAGGGCCACCATGCCTATCTCACGGAGGGGAGACTCTAGCAAGGCACTCTCAGCAACAGTGACACATCGCTGGTCACACAGCTGAGACTAGAGCCCACAGTCCTGACTGTAAGATTGTGCTTTTTTTAAAAAAAAGGATTTCTATTCTATTTCTTACTGAGGTGTCTGTCCTGAAGCAGAAGGTGATAAAAATGCTCCACTCCCCCTTGAATCTGGGCTGGACTTTGTGTCTTGTTCCAAAAGAATAGAGTATAGAAAGGGGAAAACAGTAAGTTTGCGATAGAGGAACCTGATAGACTCCACCTCATGCAAGTGGTGGAGATGAACATGTCCAGTGATGTCCTGTGGGTGTCTATATATTAAATACCCCCTGGCATGATGTGATGAGAACGGTACTTCACCTCTGTGATAGTCTTCCCCCAAACCAATAATCTCAGTCTAATCATGAGAAAAACATTAGACAAACCTAGTTTCAGGGACATTCTATAAAATACCTGACCAGTACTCAAAAGTGTCAAGGTCATGAAAAGCCGGGAAAGACTGAGAAACTGACATAGGTGAGAGGAGACTAAGATGACCGAATGCAGTGAGTTATCCTGGGTTAGATCTGGGAACAGAAAAAGAACAATAACGGAAAAGCTAGTTAAAGGAAATCCAAATAAAGTCTGGTGTAGTTAATAGTTAACAAAATAAACCAATCGTATATTATTTAATAAATTTTATTTCTTCTGCTCAGTAGTGGGGAAGAAAAAGATTCCCTCAGCCACGGGTGCTTCGGGGATGATCCTAGACCCACAGTAACCTTGTAGTGTCTTTGGGGGCTACTATAGGCTTGTATGCATCTCTGTCACTGTGGCCTGATCCTTGGGAGAGTGGCCCTTATGGATGGGCAAGGTGCTAGGCACCTTGAAGTCGCTTTCCAAACCCTTGACAGATGGGTTTTAATGTCTGTAGCATGTCATATCATAGGACTTTTCTTTTCCCCCTAGAAGTCTTCTGCTTCCAGAAAAATTGAAAGGAGCAGGTAAAAAGGATTTAATTAATGCATGTGGCCTGAGAGAGTTAAATATCCTTAAGACGTTTTAGCAGAAATGGTTGACAGAAACAGCCCCTAATTACTCCATCCAGCTCACTAGTCTGTAGAGCCTCAAATAGTGGGCCCTTGTTTCTTGAAGATACGAGGGGGCAGGAGGCACTGGAAGGAGAGGGGCTCCCCTGAGCTTGAACCCCAGTGACGAGGTTTTAGAAACAGACTTTCCCCACCCCACTTCATCATGAAAGCTGGCACTTGTCATTGATCTTTGGAAACTCCAGTTAGTAGTGTGAAGCAGGCTTTTTCTGGGAATGGGGAGGGGGGGAGTTGTTATCTTTTAAAACCACCACCATCTTGTGTGTGGTTCTGCTGATTGAATGGCTTACTTTTCAAAGGAACTGAAAGGAATTAGCTGATAGAGAGGTTGGCCTTCCCACAAGGGCGAACTCAGGGACCATTCCCAATCAACGTCCTGCCATCCATCTCCATTTCCTGAAAGAAAGGACCTAAGCTGGCCACTCAGCTGGTAGAGGCCACCTCCTGGGGCAGCCAGTCTTGGCCTACAGTTTCTGCATGTGCGGCTCTGCAGCCCCAATTCTCAGTTCTCTCCTGAGCCACTCTGGGGAGTAATAGCTGTTCCCTCCCCAGAAGCCCTCTGGAGCTGGGCAGTGTCCTAGAGGCATGAGGTCCTGTTGGTTGACCTCACTGTCTCCACTCCGTTGGGATGGGCAGCTCCAATGAGCAGTGATGGAGAGGCCATGAGCATGTCTTACCTGAGCATCTAGCTTGGGGCATCAGCAGTGATGCCAGTGGTGGTCTCAGGTCAGTCTACATCTACTTCTAGTGTGGTCTACCCTTTTTCAGCTTCACCGTCACAGAGCAGCAGTCTGACTTTATTCATTCTCTGCTCATTCATTAATTCATTCATTTATTCAGAGAGAGGCAGTGGGGCCTTAGACTCAGAGGCTTGAGATCCATTCCTTGCCTTTCCACTCCCTTGCTAGGTGACTTTGGAGAAGTTACTCAACTGCTTTGGGCTTTATCTGGAAAATGAGGATGACAAAACCTATTTCATAATTTCTGTGAAATTTTCAATGGTATAAAGCAGGGTTTCTCAGTGTATTGACATTTTTGGGTGGAATAATTCTTTGTTGTGGGGACTTTCCTATGCATTGTAGCATGTTTAGCAGCATCCCTGGCCTCTACCCATTGGATACCAGTAGGTCCCTGTCCTCTGCTGTGAAAATCAAAAATGTATCCACATATTGTCAAATGTCCCCTGAGTAGGGAAGGGGATAAAGTGTCTCTTATTGAGAATCACTGGCTTCAAGAATGGAATACAGGGGCCAGCCCGGTGGCACAGTGGTTAAGTGTACATGTTCTGCTTTGGTGGCCAGGGGTTTGCAGGTTTGGATCCCAGGTGTGGACATGGCACCACTTGGCAAGCCATGCTGCGGCAGGTGTCCCACATATAAAGTAGAGGAAGATGGGCAGGGATGTTAGCTCAGGGCCAGTCTTCCTGAGCAAAAAGAGGAGGATTGGCAGGAGATGTTAGTTCAGGGCTAATCTTCCTCAAAAAAAAAAAAAAAGAATGGAATACAGATTACGTGGTTCATGGCACTTAGAAAGAGGCTGATTGATGCTAACTCCTACCTTCCCTTAGAAGCTGTGGAGCTTGCAAGGAGATGCACAGTAGAGTTCCTGCCTTCTAGACATTTTAGAGTCAAAGTAGAAAGAAGGGACAAAGTCAGATCAAAAGATACTTAACAATGCAAATTATGGTTGGGATATTGGCCCTTGAAACCATGCATTGGTTGCTAAGATTGCTGGGTAGAGGGAGGAGTGAGAGTTTGGAAAGAGCCCAAGGATAGGACAGACACTTCAAGTTCTGCTGTGGTGATGGCCTGTCTGTTCGTGAACTCTGAACACCGCTGGTCTCCTGAGTCTTGAGGACAGGCTCAGCCACTCCTTCAAGGGCAGGCATAGACCCAACAACTTCTAACTAGATGATCTACAATCATGGAAAAAAAAGACCACTTTTGTCAGATAAAAATATCTCCTGATAAAGGATTAAACATTAAAAAATAATATTCACTCTTTGGGTTTGCATATTTTTGTGGGTTCTTTACTTGCAGGTTTGATAATGAAGTTATTTTTATTTTATTGTCCCCAACTCTTTCCTCTTTTCTGTGCATAACCAGGAGGGAGGAGAATACTGATATTTACCTGTAGTGACTGCTGTGGTTTTCCTATAAAAACGTTTCCATGAATACCAAGGTAGAATTGAAAGATGAGGCAAAGGAAAGAAAGTATAGAATGGTGGACTTTACGGTTGCCACGGACTCGGTGATCTGCTTTAACTCCCTGGTTTCAATGATGGGAGCCAAGACCCTGAGAAGTTCAATTACTTGCCCAGGGTTGCCCAGCTCGTTAGGGTCAGAGAGAAGTCTTCAACCCAGGACTTCTGATTCAGTCAGTCTAGCTCCCATGCCTCAAATCTTCCTTTTTTTCCGTTCTGCCTCCAGTATTTCAAGGAAGGGTTTAGGCTCCTGATTTTTTTTTTTTTTTTGGTTTTACTTTTTTCAATCACTGAAACAAAAAACCCATGAAATATTAAATAATTTCCTTATGACCTCAAGATAAATGTTCTTTCATGTTTGATTTTTTTATTGTGGTAAAATATACATAGTATAAAATTTGCCATTTTAACCATTTTCACGTGTACACTTTAGTGGCATTAAGTACATTCACATTGTGGGGCAGCCATTGCCGTTATCCGTCTCCAGAACTTTTTCATCTCCCCATACCGAAACTCTGGACCCATTAGACAGCTCCCCAGTCCCTCTCCCGCTGGGCCCTCCTGATTACTGCCCCACTTTCTGTCTCCATGGTTTTGGCTATTCTAGGTACCCCATATAAGCGGAATCATACACTATTTGTCATTTTTTGTGTTTGATTTTAAGTTCTTTGATGTGCCGTTTCTGTTTTAAGGTTTCATCCTAAACCTCATGGTTGTAAATGAGCCTTCTGGTATTTCTCACCCGCTGTGGATTATTTTCTCTTCTTTGGTATGCCTGTCTCTCTCCCATGATCCTTTTGTAGGGTGCAAAAGCAGCCAGAGGTCAGCCAAGGAGGGGGTTTGATGTCTCTGTTTGGAGGGGAATAGAACCCTCCTAACTTTCCGGCTCCCTGCGAGGACAGGGGGGCTGTGCTAACCTGCACTCCTCAGGTGAACGGATCCCCTTTCAGGTTTCCAGTAACCACCACCGTCTAAGTAAATCCCTTCCTGCCGGAAGAAAAATAGGAACGGAAATGAATGATGAGTTTAGGGGCTGCTTAGTGTTCTTAATTTCTTTTTTTTTAAATTGTGGTTTTTGTATCATTTCATATATGGTCTTGAGGTTTTTCTGTGGCGGAAGTGTCTTAAATATTAAAAGCAAATAAATAAATGGAGGATTGTCTTTTGAGCGCCTGGCAGATTTATTTAGGTTTGAGGAGTCTAAGTAGTTGAAATTTTTAGTTTCCCTAAATCCTGTAAATGCAAGTGTCAGACAGCTGCCAAAGTCATCAAGATATCTAAGGACTTAACTGGTTTGATTTGTCACATTCGTTCAGGGTTAGCCTGAACCTAACTTTGTACATTCTGACAGGTTAATCTTCACTCTCAGAGGCCTGAATGGTAGTCATTTCCTCTCCCGGGGCCCTCATATGATTTCTTGGAACAGGTTTTGCGTGGGCTGCTCTTACTGAACCCCAGGGGAAGACAGTCCTTTCCTTGGTGCTCACGGGCAACCTTCTGCCTTGTGGCACGTGCGTGCCCTGGCCCCAGAAAGAAGAGTTTGCAAGTCACAGGTGGCCATCCTGTGGGAACATTTGGCTGCATGCATTGTGCTCTGTATATTGGAAATGGACCACTTTGCCAGCTGGAAAAGCCAACAGGCACATTCCTTCAGCCAAGGCTGTGGTTGCTCCTTTATGGGCCATAAATGCTGCAAACCATCAAGTCTCCAAGAGGAGCTACAAGATCCCCATTGCTGTCTGGGAGACCCAGATAAAGGCTTTGCCACTTGGCCAAGATGCAGGTCTTTCAGCTGGCAATATCATGTTTTAAATATCATGCGTAGGCCTAGAGACTCAATTTCAGTGGGTTTCAATCCTGGTTACACACTGGAATCATGCAAAGAGCTTTAAAGAGTACCACCTGGGAGATTCTAAGCTGACTGGTCTGGGGCGGGATTCACGGCAGGTGATTCTCATGTACAACCAGGTTTGAAAACCACTGTTTGAAATCCTTGAACCTGTTTTCAGAGCAAGCCATGCCTGCGTCTTGTCTGTGGTGATGATTATAATGATGACGTTGATCAGAGCTAACATTTATTGAAACTTACTGTGTGCCAGATTGTGTTTTGAGCACTTTCACATGGCCCGTCTCAGATTACCTTTGAAGCACCCCTATGAAGCAGATGCTATTATTGCCCTTATTCGGGGATGTGGAAGCTGAGGCACAGAGGAGTTAAGTCACCCCCCTAAGATCACCCAGCTACTACATGGCCAAGCCCAGGAACTTCTCAAGGCCTGAGGAGAAGAGTGCAAGGTGTCGTCACTGTACTGATGAAGGGTGATTGGGCTGTTAGGCTGGGTGCCTCCCTCTGAAGACCCTCCATGGTGGAAGAGCCCTTAGATTCCTCAGATATGGCTGTTGTCCTGTCATCTCCTTGTAGAACTGGATGTGGACGTTGTCAGGCATAGAGAGTAGGAACATTGGAATGTAGGACACAGCCCTTTGCAAAGGTCTAAATATCCACAGGGGCCTCTCTTGTGTCCATGTGGGTAGCCACTGCCAGATGGAAGTATTTGCAGTGACTTCTGTACTTCAGTGAAGTGCTGTTAGGGGGAAGCATTGAGGAGTGATTGAAAGTGAGGACAGTGATGCTGAGATCTTTTCCTGACAGGGTATTAACAGGAGATCGTGGAAATGCAGCTGGCTCCCTTTAACTCTCACTTAGCTCTCCTGAGGCTGCTTCTAAGGGTAGCAGGCTAGACCTTGCAAACCAGTTGTCTCTGGGGACCCCTGCACATCTCAAGCTGTTTTGCAGACCACTGGGCTGTCCCAAATGCCAAGCATTTTTTCGGTGGAAATGTGCTCCATGTGGTTCTGATTAATGTCCCTCTCGTCCTGCTGTCTTCTGGGACAGCTTCCATTTCCTGCCGCTTCTCATAGTTTTTTCCTTCGGTCCGGGTCCACCTCCTCTTGTCCACCTTGCGCTCTTCTCCAGGCAGCTCTTCCTGATCTGCCTCATGACTCTCCCTGTCCTACTGGCTCTCATCTTCCAAATGCCTCCTCTGAGCCCACTTTTCCTGTAAAGTCTTTGTGAAATACGTTAGTGCTTGCTGCCATCGCCCTCCAAACCTTGACAATGCCAGAAGCAACAGACTCGCTAACGAGACGGTCAGCTCCTTACCATCTTCAAGCTAATTGTCCTCTGGTGTCTTTTTTGGCGGTGGTTTTTCATTTATTAATTTATTCAGTCATTTGGTTATTCGGGGTCTGAACTTGGGTGGGGAGAATGTCTGCCTCTTTATCCGGCCTCAGGAGCTGTGCCACTGCCTCCTCACCGCTAACTGGTGTGAAGCCCATGATCTTTAAGTCGAGGATCTTTACATTCATGGTATAGAAATTGGATGCTAAGGTCTTAAAAAAATTAGTGTTCTCTTTCATCATAGCCAATTCTTCATCTGTGGCTTGTAGATTTTTCCAAGTCATTCTCTTCTTCTATCAAGTTCATTTATCAAACTGCTTGGAGCTCACAAGGCAGATGATTGGGGAAAGTGCAGCCCAGATTAATCAAATCAGCTGTTGGGCAACAATTCCTCTGAAAGGCAATGTCAGGCAGGAAGTTCAGCTCTAGGCATACTTGGGTTTTGGGGTCAAATGGGGATCTCATTTATCTTTGCCAACCCCGTTGCCCTCTGCCCTCCTCCAAGTGCTCTTTGCCCTCATCCAGTAACCTAATTTGCGTTTGAAAAAGAGCAGCAGTTGCAAGAGCACCTTGAGTTCCAGAGTTAAGGCAGCCTGCAGAGAGGATGGAGAAATCAGGGGGAGCTTTGCAGGGACCCAGCAGAGTGCAGAACCCAGCAGGAGGGCCAGGGGCCACATCTCCTACCCTGGCTGAAGGCATTTCCTGGGAGGTCAGAAGCAAGGATCTTGGTGAGAGAGGGAGGCAAGGAAAGGGTGAAAGGAGACGGGGCAGAAGAAAGGAGCCTTTCACAAAGGAAAGTTGCTGATTTTGTCTGTGATCAATCACGCTTAACAAAGAGGCCCGCGACACAGGGCCTTGTTCCTCCCAGAACATCGCCATTCTGCCACCCAAAGCCTATCAGAAGACGCCGACATTAATTTCAATGAATGTCCCTGTTCTTGTTGGCGGCTTTTCCCAACATGGATGGGGTTGACGAACCGATGACAGTGATTTTCTTTTTTCAAATTACCTTGATGTGGTCCCGGGTGGTAGGAACCACCTTCACAAGAGGCCACACATTTTCCTAGATGCGTCCCCAAAAATGTCAACCTCAACTATAAAGCTGAAAAAGACATTTCACATACATAAAATATGTAATTAAAATGATGAATTATTGTAAGATAGAATATTAGCCTTGTGACATTTTAATCTTAACGGGAGAGAGAGGGAGAAAGAGAGCGCAATCTGAAGCGCTCAATTAAATTTAGAATTTCCCCCCTCCATTGTTATGAATAAATAGAAAAGATTCTGTAGCAGTCGGTGGAATTATTAATTGTACCTAGTGTAGAAGGTGCATGCACCATATCATGAAATGGAATATCATTGTTAGTGACTATATTTCTTGGTAATTAAGGCCCAGACTAATGATGCAAGTTTTCTCCAGCATGATTTTCATCTGATTATGAGGCTGCTTCATTAAGAGCACTCAGCCTAACGAGCTGTAGCTGTAATAAAGTAATTTTCTGTCTTGTGCTCTGATTGATAAAGAGTTTCTATAGCTAAAAGGAATTGAAAATATAATTATAATTAGAAATGGTTGAATAAAGTTATTACAGGATTGCTGAAGGGTAGTGCAATTGACACCATAATGTTTTTTTGGAAGTGAGCATCTTAAAATTAGACTTTATAAAGCAACAAAACTCCTTTGCTAATAACTGGGCTGAATGTTGCTGCTTCCATAAAATGAACATTTAGATTAAAGGAAAATGAGACTTTCCCACATTGTTCTCGACAAGAAAAACATATGCAAGAAGAATGCTGTCGCCTTTCTTCCCAGCATTCTTCTATCGTGAAGTAAAGCTTATGAACATACTTTTTACTCCATTTATAATAATTTTCCTTCTGCCATATGTTGGAAAAAGATCTTTTTGATTAAACTGATGTCTTTTTAAGCATACAGTATAATTTTGGAGTTTCCCCTTGCCAATGTGCAAAGAGTTATGCTGTATTTTTTATATATTTATATTTATGAAGCAGTGGGTTTCATATAATTTTTCAAATTGTGTGTGGGTTTTTTTTTCTTTTTCTGTCTTTGTCATGCATTGGTTGCTATCAAAATATAACTGGGGAGGATACAAGATTCCACCCCCTCCCATGAGAAATGCTAATCAACTTTTTATCCTAGAAACCTTATTTCTTTTT
Organism: Equus caballus; assembly: GCF_041296265.1. Taxonomy (NCBI): domain Eukaryota; kingdom Metazoa; phylum Chordata; class Mammalia; order Perissodactyla; family Equidae; genus Equus; species Equus caballus. The sequence goes on along the minus strand of NC_091698.1, from coordinate 51,722,300 downwards.
ATGATGTTCACATTTATAAACCATGAAAACTCCGTTAGACTGGTCCTTGGTGTGTATGTCATTGGATATGTCTGCAATATTGACATATAAATCTATGGCAGTGGTTTTATTTAGAATTAGCTGATATACTTTGTGCTCCAAATTAGTTTCACGTATTTAATTTAGTCTCTTTTGTCCCATTTTAGCTCCCTGCACTGTAGGAAAAACACGCATATACTTTAAAGCTATATGGTTGTGTAAATCTATTTTATGCAGACTCACCCAGATATTATTGGGTCTGGATTGAACTGAGGAGTGGATCTCCCCGGATCCACACTTTTGACTATTTCAAAGCTACCATTTTACATTGATCCTGACAATTCGAAAGACTTTTAGGATTTTTGAGAATCATTTCTAACATATTATAGGGTAATAAAAGCATGTTATTGGAATACCATTAGTAAGATTAGAGAGGAAAAAAAGAGCAGAATTTTATTGGTTGCTCATTGAAAATGTTAGCTGTGATTAGTTACATAATCCTACATTAACCTGTAAATTAAAATTCCTTGGTGCAATTTGATGGCTGATTTAATTTTGTCTCTCTTTGTTTGCCGCAGGCTAATTCCATTATGAATTCTTTATACAGCCTTTTCCCTCAATGATTAGCAGCTTCTACTCAAGTTCTGATTACTATTGTACACTTAGCACTACATAAAGCCGGGGATTAATATTCCCCTGAAGAATTGTTGCTATGGATCTGCTCTATTCCTTCTAAGAGATGTTTCTGCAGCTTCAATTGTCCATAAATTATGATCTCTAGTGAATTATCAGTGGGAGTGAGCTGAGCTTAACAAGCTGAAGAGTGCACTCTAGTTCGGAGAGAAAAAAGGCAAGGGAGGGGGAGAAAGAGAGATTCTCAATTATTAATTGTGAGGTTGGATCATTCAGAAGTGATATTTTCCCCATCTCTCTCCTTGTAGACATATACAAATCAGAATGAGGTTGTGGGTTAAAACAGAAGCTTTAAAAATGTTTCAATATTTAGTGATCATAACATGCCTGGAAGGTGTATATTACCTGTAAACAGGGAGAAAAATGCTGGCCCTGCCACGCGGTAACATAGTCAGGTTATAGGTATGTTTTATTTTGAGAAGTGACATTGTCTTGATTTGCGAAGTGTGATTTCCCCTCTATCAGTTTAGGAAAATGTATTTGGGTACCATTGTTTTAAAACATCACTGGGAATAACGGAAGACTTAAGTGGAATTGATTTAAAGATTTTTCAAGATGAGGAAGGATTTTCTCAAGAAGTTAATATGTCCGGGTCAAGCTGATCTGTAGCAGGGGGATGGGTGTCTCAATTTTGCTTTAGTGGGACTAAAAATCGGGGTTGGCTAATATTTGGGCATGTTTCCCCTTGGGACTCTCATCACAGGGGATTGTGTTCATGGTTTATTGGAACGTTGGCTTGGATAGACCCAGACAGACATCCCTCCCACTGTACAGCGCGGTCCGCTGGATGGATTCTTGCCCTTCTGGAGGACTCTGTGGTCCTGTGACGTGTGGCAGAAGCACTTGCTGGCTCGGACACTGGGAGCGAGTTTAGCTGGAGAAACCAGTTGGAATCAGGCTGAGACCACCAAGCTTGCTGAATTGCTAGCTTTTAGCAACACATGTTCCAGTCCAAGGGAAATAAACATTTGGATAATGGATCGTCTAAGATGATTCTCTTCTCTTTCCTCTCATTTAATTTTCTTCCTTTTACTTCCTTTCTCTTCTGATTTTCTCTTGCCTCTCTAGTCCCCATCCTTTCTTTACTTTGTTCTTAAACTGTCCTTTTAGGGTTTCTTTTTCTTTTCTTATTCCTTCCCCAGCCACTTTTATCCCCAAGGGGCTAAAATACTGAAAATATGCTGGCATTTTAAAGTTGAAGCAAAAAGGTGAATTTTATTGCTACTTGGAAGGCAGCTAAGGGCAGAGTCCTGAGGGAAGTGAGATAAAATAGCGGAGACTGAGAAATGCACTTAACAGAACAGACACAGTGGAAAGAATCTTTTCCAGGAATTATCACTTCCCAGTTTTCCAACTGCTCAGCAACAAATCATATACCAAGTCGAGGCAATTCTGTTATTAGGGAAGGGGTTCCTATGAATCCTTCTTAAGTTGGAGTCTCAAATTATACTGAGCAGTTCCTGGAAGTGGAGGTAGCGTCCATCTCATCAGAGCCTGGTCTCTGCAGCACCATTCACATCTGTGTGGGAACACGCACCCACATGCATGTGTATACGCACGCACACACATGCACACATGCAAATCCCTGCACCCTTCGTTTGAGGCTCAGTGCAGGGCATGAGTCTTAGGGAGGGTGACAATATAATTTATTGTCCAAACTGCACCACTGCTGAGAGTGTAAAGGATGTTATTCATAATGAAGCCGGGACATCGGGCATACATGAGACTGTCGCTGGCTAACAGGACACCTTAGTCTTAGGGGAGGATTGCAATCAAGTCCCTGAAGGTGAAGTCTCCTCTGAGAGTCTCGTGTTTGCCTTGCCTTCCTACCACCTGGCCTGTGAGCCTCCCTTTCGTATTGAGGAGTTTGGCTCCTCTGTCTTGTTGGAGTCAGGGACCCTCTCTCACTCTTTGTGTTTTCTCAGACCCCTTTGCACTAAGCCACGTACATGTGACCCTGATTTGCTCACCAGACACACCCGCAAGGGACTTTGGCTTGGGTGGCTAGTGATGCACAGAAGCAGGGTCTCCACTGAGCCACCTCCATTTTCCAGGCATGCGGGGATGGAGGTCCTCTGGTGGGATCCAAAGCCCAGGGCGGGGTCCATGAGGATCGGGACTACAGCAAGATCATGGGTGCTGTTCTAGGCACGTAGCCTCCCAGTCTCCTCTAGTTCTCTGAGAGACTGTGTAAATTAATATCCCATCAGCAAGAAGTTGCTGTGGGAATTAAATGTGAAATCATAGGGAGACAGAGCACACTGGTGAATATTCACTCCTCCATTCCACAAACAGGGGCTTGGCCTTGAATTCCAGGCACAGGGGTGGGGTAGCAAGTCATCAGTGCTTGCTCGTGGTAGCTTTATCTTGTCTATTACCCGACAATCCAGCCTTGGCCCCCAGGGGCATGCTCGCTTTACTGGGCTGCGGGGGTGTGAACAGGAAGCCAGGGGCTAGCTGGACTACTGTCCCTAGAAGGTGCATGCTCTGAGAGCACTTGATGCTTTTTCTCAACATGGTAGCCAATGGCATTTTAGACAGAAAAGTACTATTTTGTGGAATACTGTTCCTGGCTCCATCTACTAAATGCTAAATGCCACTAGTGCTCTCCCAATGGTTGTGACTACCAAAATTCCCCTCTTCACTCGTTTCCAGACACCCCTAGAGAACAGTACAACCCCAGATAAGAACCACTGAATGACTGTCTTCCAATCACATTTAATACTCTCTGAAAAGAATTTTGAAAAGTGCATCTTTTGCCATTTCCTGGCATTTTTACTAACGTTTTGAGTCCTGGGGTGTTTTAATAACCCTTAGAAACTGGTCCTTGTGGAATTTCCCACTCTCCCCATCCTGCAGTTTGCTTAGAACCGGCTTAGGGTAGAGTACTAAAGTAGGCTCGTCAAAGACAGATTTTCCCAACTTGATTTATCTAAAGACCCAGCGTGAAGCCAAATCGAAGGAAGAATAGAACACCCAATGCTTATTTTATTCTGGCTGATAGTTTTGTGCAGTAGCATTTTCACTTATTGAAGGGAGTGCTATTTTGGGAGTGATGCCTCCTCCTAGAAACTTCTCTGCCCCAGGCAGGAATCTGGTTCAGTGGAGACACCTGAAGTGATGCCTGCTGTGTCAGGACAGTGCTGGCTACAGAAGGAGCTTTATTTTGTGTTAAAAAACCCCAGGAGTCCCGATTTACAGGATGCTCACCTGCAGGGTTACCTCCACAGGGTTAGGCAGTTGTTTTCCTGGCGCATGTGGCAAAGAATACGTATTTGATGAGTAGAATGATAGAATATTAGAGATTAAAGTAACTGGTTTAGCTTCTTTTCTTTTTATAAGTAAGGAAAGGAAGTCAGGAGTGTCGGAGTGACTTACCAGGTCAAAATCATCAGAACAGCAGCTCACACATATGATGTGCCAGACACTGTTCTAACACTAAGTATTCTAAACATTAGCTCATTTGAGCTTCATGACGGTTCTCTTAGGTAGTTATTATCATCACCGCTGTTTTACAGATGAGGAAACTGAGGCACAAAGAGGTTAAGGAATTCACATAATTGGCAAGAGGCAGAGCCAGGATTTGAACTGTGGTCCTTCAGCCCCGGAGTCTGGATGCTCCTCAGCCATTATGCTGTATACCAGGGGAGGTGGAAGCAGCCTTTGGACTTGAGTTTGTTTGCTCTTAGGTTTCGTGGACTTACCCTCTCTCCCTTCCTCTCTCTCTCCCTTTTTCCTTCTCCATCGACTATCTGTCTGTAACGGAGGCTCCCCTCTACTGAGACTGCTTCTCGGTGCGTGCTGTCCCTGCCTCATTCAGATCCTCACTCCGACATTTCCATGCCCACCGCCTCTCAGTTTTTCCTGCCGCCTTTCTTGACAAATACAAATAATGACTGTTCTTTTGCTGCTGCTTGTTTCTGGTGCAGCGGGACAATGAGGGGAGCACAGATCAATGTTTCTCAGAGCATGGCTGTGGCGAGCCTTGAAAAGAGGGAACCCTGGTAACACTCCCAGAGGTGCAGACAATTTCCTTGCTCCATTGATGTCTCTCCCAGGAAAGAGATTCTCAGTAGAGGAGCCAACTCTGGATTCAGAGGAAGCAGCGGCAGTTTAAATGGAGCGTGTGTGTGTGTGTGTGTGTTAACAATCGCCATGCAGTGAGGATACACAGGTCTCAAGCTAGGTGATTGCCTCAATAGCAAGCACAGGCAACACCATTTGATGCATAAGTTAAACATTTTCCTGCTCTCATATTGGCCAGTGTGAGGGAGTGGATGAAAACCCCAAATGAAAGGGTCCCCCATTCTATGAATGCCTCCTCTTGCTTTTATTTCCTCTCCATTCTACCCACAGCTCAAGTTTGCTTTTGAGCCAAGGAAGCTGACTAATTTTCCTTCGCCTTTGCTGAAAGACTTGCTGTCAAATTGCATGCAAGTTGATTCTGCTGATTTGCATGAGAGGAGATATAATCTGATGAAGATGTAAATGTACACAATTGTTTTCTTATCTGTAAGCTTTCTGTTTCTTATTTGGAAAGAGTCTGATGTAAATATGCCCATTTGAAGTAACTTATAGGGGCTTACGCAATGCCAAGTGATTCCATTTTTAAAGCCCTCTGCTTAGTTAATCCTGGCATTTCTTCTTTTATATCAATTCATCTAGCCATGCTTATCATAAGAACTTTTGAGCCTTTATATTAAAAATACGAGACAAAAGATACAAAGATAAGTAAGAAATGGGCCCTGCTTTCTAGGAGCTTATGACAATGAGACACATTTTAAAAGGCATTTTGAAGTCATTTGGAATTGGGAATGAATCCTCCATATAAACAAGGTTCTAACACGTTGCAATTATATAACACTTTATCGTTTACAAAATACTATCATAATCCTAGGCAAGACAGCAAAAGCCTCTTTAACTCCCTATGTAGTTGGAACAATGCAATTGGAAACCATTTCAAGCATTCTGTCTCAGTTCTGTTAAGACCCGGAGCTCCCACCATAGGGATCCTGAGCTTTTCCTTTGTCCACTTCACTCTGAAACGGGATAACCAAGGTGTCAGGACATGATTCTGAGTGTTGGGTGAGGAACACCAGTGGGTCTCAACTTTTGGACACCCCCCACTTTTGCACATTGTTGTTGATACTCCTAAACTATCTTTTGTGGACCAAATTTAGAGTTTCTTAAAACAGCCAATAGGATATTTCCAAATTTCGATGTTGCCTACCAGCTTCTAATAATTTGTTTGGTGTTTCAATCTTTACTTGTACAATATGTTTATCTATGCAATTATTTAAATATTTCATCTAATTTTCCTCTGATTATTAAAAAAACTAATTCAAAATGGGAGAATGAAAATGTCAATGTAGTGACTCAAAGTGTAGGTTTTATCAAGTGAATATAAATGAGATGGGCTGAATCATTTTTTGTGTATTGTAAGTGGGAACCCTAGCCTCTTTCAGCCTATTAATTCACACAAATGACTGTTTAATTATGAAGGAAAGAAGAAAATTATAAAATAGAATATGATAGAAATAGATTAATAAAGATTGTTCATGAAAGACAAAGTATAGTTAGGAATTCTGTAAGATTATTTTTCATCTCTGGGAACAGAACTTGCAAGAAGGTTTATGGTTTACTTGCCTACCTTTGACTTTCAGACGTATTTCAGTGTCAGTATGGGTGGAATTAGGGGGCATTAGGACTTCATGAGGTAGAAGGGACTTAACTCTTTAATTGAAAGGAGTAGATGGTGACAAGTGATGTCCGAAGGCTTTGGCTGCAGAGAAGATGCAGAGCAAGCCCAGAGGAAGTGAGAAAGGAGAGGTCTCAGACAGAAGCAGTAGCTTAGAGGGGACAGTCCTACAGGGTGTGAGAAGTTGGCAGGAAGGGGAAGGTGAGTCTCCTGCTGAGGGGGACACTTCTATAAGCAGGGGACATTAGAAAGTCATTTGGAATGTTTTCAATCTCATGAACACTAGAAGGACAAAGCACTCTGCCTGCTCAGGAGGAGATGACATCACATTTGATGGTGGATCAGTGAAGGCTTCAGCTGAGCCTAGAAGAATGCATAAGATTTTTTCCAGCCAGAATTTGGGGAAATGATATGATGAGAACAAAATGGGGTGGGATGAATGGTGAGAACGAAAGTGCAGAGGCCGGACATGTAAACATGTGTTTGAGGAACAGTAAACTGCAGGACACTTATAGCTTGGTTTAAGGTTCATTGAGAAGAGTAAAGAATGGTTAAGCTGGAAGGCTAGGTTGTGGCCAGATCAAGGAGGTTCTGGAATTCCAAGCTAAACTGTGATTTAGATTTAATTTGTTAGCCGCTTAATTTGGTGGTAGGGACCCTGGGACTTAACAGGAAGGAAAAGCATTGTAAAGCTCTTGTCATATTTCAGATAGCAGTTATGAGGGCCCAAAGCAGGAAGGTGCACACGGAACAGGAAGCAATGACGGGTTCAAGAGTTAGAATAGGTGTGATTTGGCATGATTGGATTGTCAAGGATGAGAGAAAGGAAGGAGTGAAGATGATTGAAGGAATGGAAGATTGGCAGTGTTATAATAGAAATAGTTAGGAGAGAGACAATGAGAGAAAGGAACAAGATAAATTTTAAAAACACTGGGTTTGAGGTGCCCATAGAATATCCTGATGGAATCTGCTGGAGTGTTTGGTAGAGCTGAAGGCATAGAATTTGGAAGTAATTTCTTAAAGGTAGTGGCAAAAGAAATGAGGATGAATGAGATTTCCAATGAGAGTATTGAGGACAGAGGGTCAAGGCCTGTGATTCAGAATTGTGGAAATTTATGCTTTTAAGGTTTATAAAAGGAAGTTGAACCAATGAGCAGAGAGACAGAATATTTAAGGACAGTGTAAAGCATGACAAAGAAAGAGCGAGCTTCAGTTAGGAAGTGGTGAGCAATAGGATCAAGTGCTGGGAAGCGGTTGAGGATGTGGCTATTAGAGGTTACCAGAGACTCTTAAGTGAGCGGGTCCATTTAGAGAGAGACTGTGATAGCTCCTGTCATATTAACTTGAATGTCTCTACAACACAGAAGGCAATGTCACTGTTGGGAGTTAGAGGGTTGCAGATGAGAATGGGGCTGTAAGTGGAAGTTCAGAAGAGCCAAGGGGAAGATTCATCAGTAGTGAGGAGCCAACTAAAGTGAAACAGCACTGAAAGCGAGTCCAATCAGCAGGGCTTGAAAATTTTGTTAGATGAAAGTAGATGGTGAGTGTTCCCAGGCGTTGGAGAGTGGCGGCAGTTCCAGCAGGCTATCCCAAGGTTAAGGGACTCTAGGGGTGCTGGCAAAGGAGGAGGCTGAAATGCCTCGCATGGGACCTGGCCTGGGTGGCAGGATGAATGGAGCTAGAAAGGACATGAGGCCCTGGTCTAGGAGAGCAGGGAGAGGGTGAGTGGCTGGCTGTCATGATAAAGGCACAGAAAACATTTAGTACACGTGGGGAAGCAAGGATGATTTGGAGAAGGGAATTTCAAGGTTTTGAACTTTTTAGCTGGGATGGTTTCCAGTGTTGCGCTATCCCAGGGTATGGCTGAGAGGGTGTTGAGAAGAATGGGGATGAGGTCTTTGGAGTTCCACAGGTTTGGGAGGCGTTAAGTCAGTGCTGAAAGGACCATCAATATCAAGTCTGGATTCACCAGAGTTAAAGGCAGGGGCAGAAAAGGAAGGTAAGAAACTACTGTTTATTGAGGGCCTACTAAGTGCCAGAGAGTATGCAGAAGTTTTTCACATGTGTTTTAGCATCTAATCCTCACAACAGTCTTGTAATGGGAGGTGATATTGCACCCATTTTGCAGATGAGAAGCCAAAGTCTTTCATGGTGGCCCAAGGTCTCCTAGGGAGGATGTCCTGGAGACAGGGTGTGAATGCAAGTCTTATCCTAAAGCTTGTGCTCCTGTGTGAGACAGACCATAAGCCAAAAGTTGAGGTCATCAAAGCAGGGTCTCCTGAGGTCAGTAGACAATGATAATTGGATATAAACAGGAAATGTGGACTTCCAGAGAAGATATTGTTTAGCAGGTGCATTGGGAAAGAAGTCTGGAAATGGAATTGCTGAGCCAGTGGTGTATTGACATCTTACATGGCGGTGTTGGGGGTTTGAGAGGGGGTGGGCTTTGAGGGATTGTCAGGGGAAATGAAGACCCAATTAGAGGACAGTGGATATGTTGGAATAGCTTAGGTTTATCATCTTGAGAGGAGCGTTGCCTTCTCATTGGCTTCGAGCCAGTACAAACATGACATTTGTTTTCTTCTTCTCCATTTCTGTTCTCGTGTCTGCCTGGGTCAATACTTGAGGATTGGCCCTTCTCTAAGAGTTGTGATCAAACTTGGTGAATATTTCAGGAGCAAATCAAATGGATTCTTTCAAATTTTAAAACATTTATTCAAAATAGGAAATGTGAAGACACAGCTATTACTCCTCTCAATGGAGGGAATAGGTTTTGAGTTTTGTAGGAAATTGACTAAATTCTTCATCCTCTGTTTCACTTGTAGTAGTTGGCCAATTAGAAGGTAATAGTTGGCACAGTGGTTTCTGAAGATGTGTCCTTCATTATTATGTGTAGTATTTTGCTTTCCAGTTTCCTCGACTAAAATCGATTTGCTCTCTAAGCTGAGAATATTTAATTATGAACTCTTAAAATGGCTGAGGGGACATTATGAACACTTTTAATGGGCCTTGACACTATGAATGGAGTTACAGTAGTTCCCCCTTATCCACGAGGGATATGTTCCGAGACCCCTGGTAGATGCCTGAAACTGTGGATAGTACCAAACCCTATACGTACTCAGTTTTTTCCAATACATATATACATACCTAAGATAAAGTTTAACTTATAAATTAGGCACAGTAAAAGATAAACAATAACTAATAATAAAATAGAACAATTATAACAATATACTGTAGTAAAAGTTACCGTAGATCTTAGCAAATTCAACATATGATTTTTTTCTTTCCTTATTAAGTTGAGGACTTTTACCTTTTCAGGTAAAGGAAGCACTTTATGGCTTCTCTTGGCATATTTGAATTGCTAGCATCACTACTCTTATGCTTTGGGCTGTTATTAAGTAAAATAAGAGTTACTTGAACACAAACTGCTGTACTGTGACAGCCGATCTGATAACTGAGATGGCTACTAAGTGACTAATGGGCAGGTGGCATATACAGTGTGTATCTGCTGGACAAAGGGACAATTCATGTCCTGGGTGGGATGAAGTGTGATGGAGCAAGATTTCATCACGCTGTTGAGAACGATGTGCAATTTAAAAGTTATGAATTGTTTGTTTCTGGAATTTTCTATTTAATACTTTTGGACCATGGTTGACTGCAGGTAACTGAAACTACAGAAAGTGAAACTGTGGATAAGGGGACTACTGTATTTCCTGGACACGAATAAGAAGCAGTTGACATCAGCGAGTGATTAGCAGGCTCCTTCATGCCATGTTTTCCAGTTTCTGGAGGGCTGTTTCTATGAGGCTGACATCTATAGGGACCAGTTGAGGCCAGCTTCAGCCAAATATCATAAAAAAGAGTTCAGCTATTATTCAGACTGAGCTGGATCCGAGTTAGGCCTCTTTGGTTCTTAGTGAATTTTCCCTTATGCAACAAACTTGTACTTAAAAATTTTTCCCCATTTCTTCCTAGGGAGAAATTTTTTTATGGTTGTTGAACTTAGAACTTCTTGGCACACTAAAATCCATTCATTTAAGGACTTATTTAGGTGAATTTTGATCACGTTTCCTTTTTATGTGAAAATGTTCCGGATACATTAGAGTTCAATAGAAACATCGTTCCTGTCTTTGAGTAGGTGTCTACTCTTTCTGGGTGGTTAGCTGGGAGATGGTTCACCAAGAAGAGATATTTGCTCATCAGCTAGATGGTATAGGATGCAAACAGCCATTCATCTCTTCAAAAAAATGTTTATTGAGTGCCTGCTATGCGTCAGGTGTGGTTCTGGGGCCTGGAATCATAGTAGGCAACAAGACAGGTGGCAGTCCTTACCCATGGATTTCTGGGGAAGACAGAGAATAAATAACCAACTAACTATATAAATGATGCTGTAATGTCAGGGAGTAGCAGGCAGTATAAAGGAAAGCAGGGAAAGGTGGCAGGGAGGGGTAGGAGGGATCATTTTTGCAGCGTGGTCAGGGGAGATCTCTCTGGGGAGCTGACATTTGAGCTGCGATTGCAGTTGATAGAAGGCTGGGGAAAGTTGGCATGGGATGCTTTGCATTTCCTTTTCAATGCACAAAGTGCTTTAACATGTCATTCAATTTTCACACATCAGCCGTGTGAAGAAGATGTTGATATCCCCACTTTCAGATGAAGAAACTGAGTGGAGGTGGTTAAATGACTAGGTGGAGTGCACAGAGCTGGGTCTTGACTGAGACCGCCTCAGTCCAAGCAGAGTGTCTCACTCCCACACAGCAGATCAGAGCTGCCAGCAAATACACACCAGCGCACACCCGAGAGATGCCAGCGCGGGTGTAAATTCACACAGCAAAGCTGCTAAATGCTGAGAGGCAATGCCAGAAAGGATGGGTCCTCAGAGGTGTCCGCCTGGGGAAAAGGTGCGTGCAGTTGGGCCGTCGTTGCCTCCTCTGGTCCAGCCAACGCAGAATGAGCCAAGACCTCAGGGGACCGATGTCTCATGCTGACCTTAGGGTGTTCCCAACAAACTTTATTTGAAGGCATTTTTCAAAAATCTGAAAACTGCCTTAATTTAAAATGATATCCGTCGACTACTCCCCACCAAGTCACGCCTCAGGTGTTTAAGAAATGCTGTGAAGTAGCTGACGGTAAGCAAAATGCACAATGTGCCTTTTCGTTCTTTCCTTTCCATTTCAGAGAATTCAGGTTTTCTGTAGCTCCCTCTGGTAACAAAACATCTAAACATGTTCAAAACACTGTTGTTATCTTTCACTTTACCCTTGAGCAATGCAAAGAAAATACTGTGAACTGGCGGACGTCATTTTGCTAACACTCTCTTGTACATCGTAGCTGTGCTTCTCCTAGGAAACCTCCCTTTTCCTCGCTATAAAGATGTTTCCTGCTTTGTCTGCTTTGGGGTCTGTTTCCAGGAAGCACGTGGTTTGACTTCCTTTTTAACTTTCATCGCAGCCCTATGCATTGCCTCTTTAAGTAAGCACCGTTCAGCAGGTGCATCACCTGAACTTATTTCTGGCTTCATGGAAGGGATTTTACTTGGAATGCAAAGGGGCTGGAGACCTGAGCTTTGTTTCTGGCTTTGGAGAGGATCTAGGCCGTGGAAGCAATATGTGGCACATGTGCCATCACTGTCCCTTCCCTAACTCATGGCAGACATCAATAATCAGACCCGGTATTTTTTCTTGTTACATACAGACACAACCACAGGGCCCTTTTAATTTCATGGCAGCCAGAGTTGACCCCTGGATACAACTTCCTTGCCATCTCCAACTAATCAGAATAACTCCCTGCTGATGGCTGCCTTTACTGTATCCACCATAAACTTTAAAATAATTTAAAACGCTTTTAATTTACTCTTAGTATTAGCATGACAAATATAACGGAAACGTAACAGAATATCTATGGTTTTCAGCATGAGAAGAGGGTGTATTGGAATCTTTGGGAGAGAGTCTAGACATTTAGGGAGTCTGGATACATACGTCTTTTGAAAGTTCCTTAGGTTTTGTTCACATATTCACCTCTGCATTGAGGAATATTAGAACACGCATTTCCAGTTTCCGGCCCAGGCTTTCTCCTGCCCTCACAGTGGGGTGAGCACCTCTAGGCGAACGTGGGGAAGAGAGATTTGGAAATCATCTTCAGTTGTCGAGAAGCTCTAAGAGGTCCAACCCTACTTGACATGACTTCATCCTAGGGAACTATACCAGTGGCTGTGTTTCCCAACAGTGAGGCAAGTCTCCGCCCATCCAAGCAAAGGGGTTGCCTGCTGGCTTTGCCCTTCTGAGGACTCATTTCAGGCCTGGAAAGAAGATAGTCTCCCTGGGTGGGAGGGCTGGTGCTCCTGTCAGCGCTGAGCTGGAAGAGCACACCTGGTCAGGGCAGGAGCGACTTCTCTCACAAAGACCTCATTTGTAGTTTCCGAGAAAGACCTTCTCAGAATGTTCAAAAGCACGCTGTGAAAATATTTTTTTGGAGGCACCTCATTAGTTTTAACAATAAATGCTCATAACTGGAAGTAATGATTTGGCAATTATAAGCCAAACTTCAAGTAGGAGCGGGAGACCTGTTTCTAGAGAAACAAATAGGGCTACCTCCCATTGAGCTAACTCTTACTTTGAACTTTCCTAGAGTTTATTTTCCCCGAGGACCTTTGGGAACTAAGAAAATATCAGTTCCTCAGTAATCCCTGTGTTTATAGATGGTCTATGCCAAAGGACTCAAAGGATTTTAGAGGTGGTCCCTGTGTCCATGTTTGTCCAGATTGTCTCAGAGGGGCCTTTCATCTCTGTCTAACACTCAGTGGTGAGCAGGGTAGGTGCTATGGGACAGGGGTGAGTAGAAAGCATTAGGACTCCTGGTCCTTACAGGAGACTTAATACCCTGGGTGCCTGCCTGGCACGAGTTATTTTAGCATTCATGCCAGTCTTCTGTTTCCTGGAATACTTTATGCATTTGTCAATCCATTCAATTATTCAACAAAAGTGAATCACTGCCTACTATATGCTGAGCCCTAGGCTTTGTGCTGGGAGACAAAGATGAGTAAAATATTGCCCTGCCCTCATATGATGCAAAGTCTAGTGGGGAAAACTGACCCAAACATAGATATTTTGAAGCAATAATGCAGGGAGAAATGATAGAGGAATGTCCTGAACTTTCCGATACATAAGCAAGGTTCTCTAATCCTGATTAGAGAGTAGAGAGAGACGTTGAGGGGAAGCATCCTGGAGAAGGTGACAGATAACCTGCATCTTAGTGGATACCTCATAGGATACCATTTTCTTTTCTTCCTATTACCTCCCTTTCTAGGTGGAGCCTGGTATGTTCCAAAGTTAGACAAACAGAAGGAGTCTTTGGTGAGGCAACTCAAAGCAAAACAAGGGGCAAAGATTCTGTGGGCATAAAAATGCACAGGAGGTGTCCCAAGAGGTGGTCAGTGTGGCCAGGTGAGGAGCTATTGGTTTGTAGATGTTCCACTCTCAAGCTAGAACACGATTGCCTCGTCTTTCTTTCTTCCTCCACCCAATAATTATGGCTCCTCTGAAAACTGTATGTCAAACCTGCCGTTCTGTGAGCAGTACTTCCTAACCTGTCAGCTTTTCATCTTCATATAGACCCATAATTTATTTGTTCCTCTACCACTTTTTCACTTTCCACCCCTCACCTTGTCCTAACTACTTCCTTTCCCAGCACAGATTCCACAATCCAACATTAAAAACCCTCCTTTGTAAAGATCTTCTTCCCTGGTCTCGCTCACTCTGTGATACTCATCTCATGAAACCCAACCATGCTTAATACCATCTATCTATCTGCTCCACGCCTGCACCCAAGCAACTGAACAGTAGGGGAACGACACACGGCCACGCCTTGGATTCAAGAGGACACGTCTCAAATGGGTACTCAACACTGCCCCACCATCTGCCACACTCCCCTAGCAGCATGTGCATGATCACACTCTCCAAACGATTATTTCATTAGTTCATTTAAGATCCATTTGGTGAGCATTAACTTTATGTGTGGCTCCATTAGAGGCTCTGGGGACAGAGCAATGAACACAACTGAAAGATTCCTCCTCTCCTGGAGTTTCCATTTAAGGTAGCAAACAGGTGCTACACAATTACCTTCCGATAATATTTACTAAGAGCGATGCAGGGAATTTTGGGTGAATTGACGGAGGGCCTGGCTGACTACTTTACACAGATTGGTTTGGGAAACCTCACTGAGGAGACATTTAAGCAATTATCTGAATGCCAACAAGAAGCCAGCATGTGAAGATCAGAGGGAGGAGCATTCCAAGCAGAGTGAATGGCTGGAGCAAAGGCCCTGAGATGGAATTGGCTTGTCTTGTGCAAGGAACAGAAAGGCGAGGGTGGCCAGACCATAGTGTGCGAAGAAGAGAGTAGCGGGAAATTAGAGCGGTCACACATGGATGTAGAATTGCAGATGAGGGAGGTTCAGGAAGTTCCACTTGACAACCTTGATTTCTATGCTGAAGACATCAATCTCCCTTAAGACTCAGGATATGTGGTAGGTATTGTATGGGTGGTAAGCAGAGTGGGGAATTTTGGAACAGACGCTGAGGTAAATGGAGAGACCAAAGGCAAAGATTGGGGGGTGGAGCTTTGGCCCCTCTGCAGCTGGGACAAGAGTTTGTAGTGGCTTTAATCATTCCAATGTGCTTTAAGTGGCAGCAGAAGAGGTCGATACTTGCATTGATCTGAGGATGGTGTTCTTTAGAAAGGAAGAAAAGATAAAGATACAAAAGAAAGGAGACTGCAGGTAGGTGAGTAGTTTGAAGATCAAGCATAAACTTCAAGCTGTTAGGGAGAAGCTAAGAGGGGTTTGAAAGCCTGGGGCCAAATGGAGAGATCAAGAATGAGATCGAAAAGCAGTTGTGGAATCCATTTCGATAGTCTTAATTTTTTATTTATTTTTTCATGCTGCAACAGCAGCCTGAGTTCTAGTTGTTAGCTTGGCACCAAAACTAAGGAGGTCCGGTTGAGTGCATTTACCTTCGTCAGATAGGAATATTTGCTGGGAAGGCCAGAAAGAAGGATCTTGGAGAGAAAAGTGAGGAAAAGGTGAAAGGAGACAGGTCAGAAGGAAGACAGCTCTCACAAAGGAAAGTTGCAGAGGTGTCTGTGATCAATCACCCCAACAAAGAGGCCGGGGCCACAGCCCTGCCCTTCCAAAACATTGCCTTTCTACCAGCTGAGGCCCCAGCACGAGACGCCAAGGGTGATTTATAGGAAGTTCTCCTGCTCGCCTTGGCAGTTTACTCCACTGCGCCTGGGGTTCTTTGCTGGTGGCACACTTTCTTTTAAAATTCTCTTTGTGTGCAAGCAATGGTCACGTCTTAATACAAAGCATCCTTTGGAAGATAAGCACTTTTTCATCTTTCATTTAAAAATAAAGACTTTCCCAATAATTTAGCCTTGCCTGAGGTTTGAGTAGTGTGAAAACATTCAAGAATCAACCTCATTTGGCTAAATCTAAATTCTCAAGGAAAGCTTGTGTTTTTCATTGAGATCATTTTTAGACTCCCTTGAAATAACTCAACATTTCCATTGCTTTTATTAATATTTTACTTTATTGGACTGAAAATTATTATTGATATGGTACATATTCCCTTTCTCTTCAGAGTCTTATTTCTAACTAGGTATTTGATAAATATTTGTTGATTGATTAGTTGCTTGCCCTGTCTCCATTCAGCCAAGGGGCGGCTGGGACAGTGGCCTTTCAGCTAGTTCCATAGGCTATTGATTAGTGAAAAGCAAAAAAAAGGTTCAGTGGTCAAAAGTTTGGAGACACTCTGGATAAAACAGTGTTAAACAGATTTTTTTACTGCTGACTTTCTGAGAGGTTTTTATATGCTAAGAAGCATTGAGAATTTCCAAGGAGACGAAGCGTGCGGTTGTTTACCTCCTTTTGAATACAGAGTCCTCTTGTTGGAGAATCTTCGGGGACTGATATTTCACAGAACACGCTTTGGAACATACTGCATTAAGATTTCCAGTAGAGAACAGTAGGGGCAGAAGAGAGTGAAACTCAGAATAATGGACTTCATACACAAGGGGGCAATATGCCAAATTCTCCTTTAGTTCTATTTTGGTGATTGTTTTGTTTCTATACTCTATCTACGTGCCATTCTTACTATCATATTAATCTTACTAAAATATAACTTTTGTCAGATTTCTCTTTTATTCAAATGACTGTGTTATCCAAAGGTGTGGGAGATGGTACTTTCCAAAGATTATTTTCCTATCAATCAATCATTTATCATCTGTCTATTCTCTTCTTAGAAGTGACTGATAACTCCTTCCATACACTCTTCTTACAATGTGACAACACTCTTCCAACTAAGGAGCAAGGTTTCTCCTTGAAAATAGGAGGGGGCTTGTAAGTCCTTCAACCAAAAGAGTTTGACCAAAGTGATACTTGCGACTTCCAATGCTATAGGTCGTGAAAAAGATACAGCTTGTGCCTCTCTCTCTCTCTCTTTCAACACTTTCCCTCGGAACCCAGCCACTTTGCTGTGAGGAAGTCTGAATTATTTCACCTGGAGAGGCCCTTGTGGAGAGGAACTGAGACCTGCAGCCAGCAGTCAGCATCGCCTTCCAGGATGTGAGTGAATGAGACGTCAGATGATTCCAGGTCTCCCTTTTGAGTCTTCCAGGCGAGTCTTTCAATGTTCCTGTCCCTCCTGTGCTTTTTCTGAATTCTTGGCCCCAGAAACTGTGTGCTTTATACATGGTTGTTGTAACTTACAGCAGTACATTTTGAAGTAATTTATAACATAGCCATAGTAATTGGAACAAAAGGATAAAACTCCAGATTATTAATTTGGCATTAAATTTCCCTCTGTGGTCCCAAACTCCCCTTCCGTTCTCTTCTTCCACTATTCATTTATGAACTTACTGCAGGAAATCCGGCTACCTTATTTTGTCACCACAAAAAAAGTCATATTTTCCTTCCTGCACATCTTTGCCTATTAGCTTGTAAGATCCCTGAATAGTTCTTTCAATTATATTTTCTCAAGACTTAACACAGTGCTAAGATTATAAAGATGCTTAATAAATATTTGAAGAATAAATGAATGATATCATTCTCCTAGGTAGACAAAGCTTTCTTACACTTTTCCACATATTCAAGTTCTATTCATCCTAAAAGACTAAATTTAAGTGTTATTGCTTGCTGAAGCAGTCTGCATTTATTCTAAAATTGAGCAATCCACTCCTACATTGAGTGCCATATAATGCATTGCTTACGCTACTTACATAGCTCTCAATATTTACCTGTGGCAATGATTTGTCATCTTCCCATGAGCTTATATATAATTTCTCCAACTAGTATTCTCCTCTTGCTTCTCCTTCTCATTCTTTAATTCTCCTTAGGACCTATGTATACAGTGTAAGTTCAAAATCTCTTTGTTGATTATTATGAGCCAAGAACAAAACAACAACCACTCTCAAAGAGAAAAACAAACACAAAATCTAATTTAATATTAGGCTGCATTATGCTTGTAGAATGTTTGGGTCCAGAGCAATTCCACTGAACTCTCTGGACCATTCAAACTACGTCGTGAGCATTGTGCACTATTCCGAGGGGATGACATATTATGAGGAGATTAATGTACTAAGCAATAGGGGCTTGGAGGAGGTGACACCAGGGCCTCCCCAGTAGTGGAGAGGAGAACGGCAAGTGAGGAGAGGATGGGACCAGATTCTCAGCTCTTCAAGAGCAATTCTACGTTGTCAGAGGGCTACTATGTACAGTTTCGTTTGAATAAAGTTCAGCGGATAAAACAAAGTTGAAAGGAGCACGGCAAAGAAAGTGAGGAATTCAGAAATCATAAGGAACTGTTGGAGGTGCTGGGGACATTCAGGCATGTCTGAGAAGCCATTACACACAAGAAGGCAAGATCCCTAACTTCCGTTAGCTGAAAGGGTGTCAGGGACACTGAGGACTCCTGCTGAATAGCTGCCAGTGATGGACCCACAGTAATGGAAGGGCAGATGTGGGGTCGTTCTCAGCAAGGCTTTAATCATAGAGATTACCATCAATGGGCTGGACTTCCCTGCTAAGTAGTGTGCTCTCTGTCACTGAAGTCTCCAAATAGGATCAATAGGTAGCCTTGTGTTAGGAAGGATGATTTCATGACAAGTGGTTGAATTTAGTGAATTTGTTCCAACTTTTAATTTCTGAGCTGTTTTAGTCTAAGGTTAGTCAGGGAAAAGGAAAGTATTCTAAGTATTTCAAACAGGAATTAGATGTAGGGAATTGGTTATAAGTTTATAGAGAAGGCTGCAAGACACAAAGGAAGAGGGGTAACACCCAGACAGATGAAGCTGCCGTTGTCCTGGGGTGAAGCCCATAAAGCTGCATCTTCTGCTGCTCCCTCAGGGACATTTTGCAGTTCAGTCTGGATGGGTCGAAGAGGAGCTGCCTTAACCAGGCCTGCAGCTCCTGAAAGGGGGCTGCTCCGCCCAGGCCGCTGCAGTTCAGAATCACCCATCCTTGCTATGCAACATTAACCACCAACCACCAGTAACCAATGGCAATGGCCATGCCGTCAGAGCCGGAAGTGGGAATCTTCTTCATTCTTCCACCTTTTGGCCTCCTGCCAGTGCCTTCTACGGGCAGAACTTAACAGAAAGGTGGTAAACAAGGGAAGCTGGGAAATGTGCTTCACAGACTGCCAGCCTAGCAGGATAGAGCAGAGTACATAAAGGCAGGTGCGGGGCTGAGAGACAACTGGTCAATAATGGGCATCTGGGCCCACAGACCATGCTGGTATAACTGTAATAGCTCTGAAGAACAACTGTAATAGCTCCAACTGTCTCCTTAAATCCTTTCTGGTCTTCCCCTTATCTGTTCTCTATGCTACAACTGGAAGGGTACCTGTAAAACAAAGAGCTAATTGTGTCACTCCATTGTTTAAAATCTTCCAATAGATTCTTGTATGCATTAGGGTATGAACCCACGCCTCTGCACACATGGTTTAGAAGGCCCTGTGTGATCTGCCCCTTATTCATCTTTATAGCTTTCTCTTATGCTAGGCTTCTTCTTGATCTTTGCAATGCAGCTATAATGCTCTTATTTCAGTTTCTTCAAAGTTCTGTTCTCCTTTTCTGCCACAGGTCCTTTGTATATGCTTTCCCTTTATCTAGTATGTTATTCCCAGTCCCCAAGCCCTGGATAACCCACACATTCTTTCTCCAGAATTCAGTTCAATCAGCGTTCCTTCGTGGAAACTTTCTTTGGCCTCCCTGACTGGGTCAATTGCACCATTTTAATATAAATGTTTCTAGCGATCAGTTATTTAGTTCTACCTTTTTATTTCTCTCTCTCTTTTTCCCCCACCCCTCAAAATCCATTTAATTTATGTCTCCCCGTCTAGACTATAAACTTTATGAATACAGGAGTCATGTATTTTTTCTTTGCTAACTCAACACCCTAGTACCTAGGAGCCTGGTATGTAAAAGACGCTCAATAAGTGAATAAATGTACGAACACATGGGTATACGATTGGATAATTATTCTTACTGAGTGGAAGTTAAAGACGTCTTGGGAACCAGTGTCAGTTGTCTGTTTTTTATAGTGTTCTTTGAATACTGAATTCACTGCTGGGCTTATCATAGGCATCATTTAAATATTAGAAAAATGACAATCATTTTTCTCTGACTGTTCCGTTTGAGAGGACTCTAAGGACAGTCTCTCTCTGTATAAAAATATAACATCCTTCTGAAGACACTTCGCCTTTTTTTTTTTTTGCACTCTCCGAGATCCCCAGCTCTCTCCAGCGGCTCCAGTCTTCAATCGCGAACTCTCCCACGAGAGAAGCCCTCCAGGAATGTTGTCTTTGTTTACTGGGTGATTTTAAAGCCTCGTCTATGCTGGGAATAAAAATCCAAGCTGTAATGGTTGGAGTTCGCCAATTGGGAATTTAAACCACTTGACTCTAAGACTATGGTGACAGGAACACAGGGGAAAATAGATGAGAATCTGAATTCCAAGAATTCCCCAGGCTTCACTGGAAAACTACCTAAAGAAGGAGGAAAAAAAAGAGCAACCAAACAATTCTCTACAAAGGGCCATATTGAAGTCAGTGCCCTGCTCGCTTGTTTCTTTGGCTGTAGTTTGTCCACCCTTAGCGCTTGTCCCTGAATCTGGCAAAGAATCATCCTACTATTGGTCCCCAAGTCAGTTTGTGGGGAGGCCATGTTTGGTAGTGCAGGCGCCATCTGGATTTTCAATTTGCCATGAGAGCACCCTCTCCCAGGCTTGAGGTTTTTAGAGGATGGTGCAACTGGCAATAAGAGAGAAATAGGACATTGCTCACGAGT
The DNA here is from genome assembly GCF_041296265.1 of Equus caballus. NCBI lineage: Eukaryota > Metazoa > Chordata > Mammalia > Perissodactyla > Equidae > Equus > Equus caballus. The sequence goes on along the minus strand of NC_091698.1, from coordinate 51,701,549 downwards.
GGCGGTTCTTATTTATTCTCTCTCCCTTCAGCCATGGGTGACGGATCCCAGTCAAGGACTCTGGCTTACTAGGGGACTCAGTCTCTGCCAGATGGAGGAGATACAAACCTGAAGGGATATATTTTTGCAGTGTTTACAGGGCATGGAAGTTTCCTTAAATATATAATCAGAGGTAATTAGACTATGTGGTGTAAGAAGCGATATAAACACTATTGACATGCTAGTCTCGGAATAGGCACATCTGAGTTGATTTGCCTTTGACAGTTCCTGATTTTCGATATTTTTGATAGTTTGGGAAGCAGATGTGATGAAGGTAAAGAAGTTTAAGCTGGAGAATAACATCTCTTGGTTCCAAAATAATATTGCTTGTTTGCTTTCTCTTAACTTTTTCACCTATAGAGAGACACTGGCACTGGGAGGGATGTTGTGAATCTGGGGCTTAGTAAACTAGATGGTTCAGGATGGCAGGATCTATTTGCCACCAGACAAATAAGCTTGAATTAAAGGTACTGAAATTCTCTGTCACAGAGGTTGACATCTTTTACTGTGGGTTGAATTTTGTACATGACTTCTTTCAGTCTTGAGACAGATTTGATAGTAGAGTATTTTGTTGTGCTTGTCAGCAGACTAATAAGTCCTCTCAGTACTGTATGAAAATACAAAACACGATCATGATATAAGAACAGTATGGTTATTAACAATTCCACATAGGAACAAACGATGTTTCCTATATTTGAGACGTATTTGATAACTCAAGATAAGTTTCCCCTTGCTTTCATACGTAATGGATATGTCCAAGGGCCATGCCAGCCTGGAGCTAGAATCTGGGTACTAAACCCCAGCACAGCATTTATTCCAAGGCTTGGTGTCTTCCTGTAGAGCCCCATATAAATGCTTCCAGGCCTCACTGCTTGTGTGCCTGCAGAATAAATTACCTAACAGCTTAGTGGCTAAAAACAACAAACATTTATTACCTCAGAAAGTGCAGTTGCTGTGGGTTAGGAATTTGGGAGTGGCCTGGCTGGCTTGGGGTATCTCATGAGATCATAATCAAATATCAGTCTGGGTTGCAGTCATCTGAGAGCTTGACTGGGGCTAGAGGTCAACTTCCAAAATGATTCACCCGCCTGGCTATTGGCAGGAGGCCCCACTTTCTTGCCTCATGGGCCTCTCCATATGCTACCGGATGGAGTGTCCTCTTGACATGGCAACTGGATTTCCCCGGAGCAGGTGATCCAAGAGAGGGCAAGGAGGAAGCCACGATGCCTTTTATACCCTCATCCTAGGAGTCCCACTACATGACTTCTAGCACATTCTGTTTATCAGGGCACTAAGTATGGTTTACATTCAAGGGAACGGGAATTAGGCTCCATCTTGTGAAGGTAGGAGTATCAAAGAATTGGTCGACATATCTTAAAGCCACCCCATTGCTGACCATGGTCTGCTCTACATCGAAATGTTTATTTGTTGTTTGTACTGAAGATCTCATCAACTTCCACTAGTACTGAGGATGGCGCCATGACGCCTATGCCCCTGAGCCCTCTCCTTCCTTGCCCGAGGAGAAGAACACCAGACACACCTTGTAGGAAATCTATTTGGGCTAAACTTCAACCTAAGTTCTTTATTTTAAGAAATATGGCCGTTTGAGGCTTTGTGAGCAGCCTGGTTTCTAGTGATGGAGGTCGTCAACTAACTTTGTGGTCAGCTTTCTTTGTTTTGGAAAAACATTTTCAAAATGAAGTAGTGACTCCAAAAAAAAGCAAAGCCCCGCTCCTGCACTGTGCTTGGAGGAGGTGGAACCCTCTTTTCGGAGACTCCATGATCGCTTCTTCTGAGGAGGCCTTCGTCAAGGCTACATGAGTCCATTAAAATTAGTGTCCTAATGGCAATAGGTCAGAGACTCTTGGAGGGAGGAGGTGTCTACAGGAGTCTGGACCCCTGACACAGACTTAGCACACCAGGGCCTAGATTATCCTTAGGAAGGGCCAGCCTATGGCTTATGGCCAAGGTCTGAACACCTCCTGACCCTGACACCTTATAGGATCAGCCAAGTCCATTCCTCCTGAGGACTTTTGCACTTGCTATTCCAGGCATGAGCCTCCAATGTCCACGCCCCACTTTGTCGTTTGGCTGATTCCTTTTTGTCACCTAGGATCTCAGCCCAAATGCCACCTCCTTGGTGAGGCTTTCTCAGACCACTCAATCTAGAGTAATCTCCTTCTCCCTAGCAGGCCCTCTTTAAGAGTCCATCCTACTTTATTTTCTTTAAGGTTGTTTTAGTCTTGGAACTTGTTCATTTTCTGTTTGTTTGGTCTACCTCACCCCACCAGAATGTTTGGACTATGAGTGTACGGGATTTTGTTTTTCTTTTTCTCTGCTGCGTCCTCAGCATTTACAGCAGTGCCTGCTGCACAGCAGGTGCTCAATAAATATTTATTGGATGAATAAATGAATGAGTGAGTGATGGAATGAATACAGATTCTGCTGTGAAATGAAAAAAGCAAGACTGGCATCATGGCCTGAGCAGCCTGTTCATTCTTGGGACTGTGTGGGAGGGAGAAGCACTGCTGACTTGGGCAGGTCAGCCTCGGAGTCACTGCAACTTGAATATCAACGCAATGTCTTTCTGGGTTATTGAAGCACCGCATACCTGTTGCAGGTGTTTTCCGTATGTGTGTTGTGAACGCCAGTCCTACCACTTGGCCAGCTCGTGGGCACACATCTTCCCATGCCTCCCTGCCCCCGAAGGTGAGAATTTGATTACCCCAAATCCAATGAGGCTTCCCTCACCTCTCTGTCTTCTCTCTCTTGATCCTACCTATGTTTTCTTCCTTGGCCATCTTTCCCTTTGGTTCAATTGCCAAGTTCAGCTCATGAGCCCCATTCTTCTCTCTTCTAACTGCCTTGTGTATTTGCCCATTTTAAAGTTTTTCTTACACATAGCTAGAAATTCAAAGGTGATCAAGAAAAGACAAATAACCCAAACCGTGGTGAATCTCTAAGTGCCAGAAATCTGCACTTATTGGCATTTGTTCCTTCTGTGTTCCAGTGCCCCATCTCTCCTTTTTGTCTCTAGGGAGAAGTCTTTGCTGTTGGCTTTTTAAAAGAGTTTCACAAATGGAGGGAATACAAAGGACAGACTTAAAAGAGGGAAAATGATTACTATCTGAAGCCAGAGGAGGCCTCTTAGGGGCTGTGGGGACAGTCCTGTCCAAGTCTGCTCCATTGCTGAAAGCGTACAGTGGTCTTTGCTTTGCTAGCCTGAACTATTTGGCAAATACCCTTTCTTTCAGAGGCGATTGCATCTTGTCAGAGTGTGGCTTGACCCCCAGGGAAGAGTTTACAAAATGAAAAATTATTTGGCAAAATTGGATTCAGAAAAATTCTGCAACTGAGCAATGAGTAGATTAGCATTATTATTAAGCAAGTGAGATAGCAATCAAATTTCAGGACGAGGCAGGCAACAGAATGAGTAGGCTGGATTGATTTCTCCTCCAGATTTACTCTCCACTCTTCTCCATCCTGCTCTGAGCCTTCGGAAGGCTTCCCTGTGTGGGGTGTACAGTGGGCTCCTGTGTGTTCTGGTTTCTACTTAGATTTGGTCAATGGGAGGCATCAGTAGAGAATTAGAGGGTGGGAAGAGAGTGAGGTCGGCGTGTTAACTCCTCTGTCCTGCATCCAGTGGGTGCTCTATCTGTGGTCCTCTCTATATATCATCTCTCAGTTTCTAGTAACTTCTCTTTCCCCTTGTCCCTTCAGTGTAGGGAAAGCTTCACGAGAGCTGTCGTAACAGCTCTTCACAGCCACTGGCCTGAGGGGCTGCACTATTCCTTGCTAGTTTCTCTAAATTTTGTCCATACCTTGGGGAAGAGTCCCTTTATTAAATTCTCCTCAAATTGATGATGCAATCTCTTTCCTGCCAGGACTCGTGTGTCTCTGTCATTCAATCTCAATCTTCCCCTTTAAGCCTAATGGTAGAATACTCTATCAAAACTTGCGGACAGGGGGCCGGCCCTGTGGCCGAGTGATTAAGTTCATGAGCTCCACATCAGTGGCCCAGGGTTTCACCAGTTTGGATCCCAGGCGCAGACACGGTACCAGTCATCAAGCCATGCTGAGGCGGCGTCCCACATGGCACAACTAGAAGGACCCACAACTAAAATATACAACTATGTACTCAGGGGACTTGGGGAGAAAAAGCAGAAGAAAAAAAAGAAGATTGGCAGCAGTTGTTAGCTCAGGTGCCAATCTTTAAAAAAAAAAACAACTTGGGGACATACATCTTAGCAGTTTGCTCTTTAGGATTCTGAGAAAAAGTGTGCAAAGTTGTAGTGCAAAGGATTTACATTGAAAAACTGTAGATACACATATGCAAATGAATTAAAAAGATTTTGGTCTCATTTCTAAGTGAAGCCCTAACGACTATGTTCTGAGTTGATTAGCAAAAGAAGAAAGTCCTATCCCTCTGGGAGCCTCAGCAGCTGAGACCGTCGCTCAAAATTGAATGGTGGCAGACTTTCGTTTCTACCTGTAGGGCCGCTTCACGAGCTCGTGTCTGCCCTGCTCCTTCCATACACTGTGTTGTCTGATGGATCCACTCCTTCCTCTTTGGAAAGTTGGAAACTAGAAAGAAGTATTCAATTTGTCATTATCCACGTGATGAAACCACCAGAATAGCCAGTGAATTTTATCACTTATTTAAACAATAAACTATTAACTTTGGAATAATTTTAGATTTACAGAAAAGTTGCAAATAGAGTACCAAAAGCTCCCACAAACGCTTCGCCCAGCTTCCCCAATGTTAGCATCTTACAAAACCATGGCAGATTGTTGAAACTACGAAAGTAACATTGTCATATTCCTATTAACTAAACTCTAGACTTTGTTTGGATTTCATTAGTTTTCCCACTAACATCCATTTTCTGGTGCAGGATCCAATCCAGGACAGCTTGTTGCATTTAGTCATTATATCTCCTTACTCTCCTCCAATCTGTGACAGTTTCTCAGATTTTCCTTATTTTTCACGAGCTTGACTGTTTGCTCATCACTTTTAAAATTAGCTGGAAATTCATGAATGCAATTAGGACACCAAGTATGATATTATCTTTCTATCCAGGACAGGTAAGAATTATTTTCAAGCAGCTGTTGTCATCCGATGGGCCCCCCCTTAGAGGCCAGGTTAGGGCCTCCACCTGCTCCCATCTTCTACCTCGCATATCTCTATCAGTGCTAATGTTGAGTGTGTTTTGATTTACAGGGAAAATAGAATGCTTTTGAGGACATGCTTCTTACCTTGTGATCAGTGACTGCTTATTGTGGTAGCTAGCAGCTTTCATTAGCTCTCTGGAGAAGTGAAAATATCTCTTTTAGGAAACAGAATCCATTTATTTTTCCCAGCGGCTTCCCCTTTGAAGCTGATCTATAAACTCCCTTAGATGGCAGTCACTTGTAATAATTTTGAATAATGCCCTGCACCTAAGCTGCCATAAAAGCCTGGGCTCCTGGTTGGTCTTTCTTGTGCTTTCATTGTTGCATGTTATCACTTTAAGGGTAATATTCTTTCTTGCAAAGCTTTTAAGCATGACTTTATGAAAGGTGTTGGAAAGGTGAAAATGATAATTAAATCTTATCTCAAGTGTAATTTTATGATTACATAGCACTATTCCCCAGAACTATGCTTTCGAAATTGTTGTGGGCTCACAAATGCCTCTTGTGTATCACTGTAGAGAAAGTGCTAAAACAGGGCTTTGCTGTCCAATTATTTTTATATCAGCATCTGAATGGATTCTCACCATAGACAGCCGCTTGCTTCTGCTCATCCTTCTCATGATGTGACTAAATGAAAAGGCATTTGTATTGGACGATTGTAAAACTGGGGCACCAAAGCTAAGACACTGAGAGTAAAGAAAAGAATATCCTCCTCCCGACAACTCCAACCTCCCTGAACTGGTGCATCTGACAATCTTCAGAGACTTAAGGACAGATTACCAGTCTCAATTTTGAATACTTCAACTGTCTGGTGGGAGGTTGTCTTCAGGTATATTTCATTCATTTATTCAAGCACTCGGAGAGCACTGATAATGTATTAGGCATTATGTCAGTTTCTTAGGATATCAAGATGATGAAAAATTGGGTCCCATCAGTCTAAGACGGTAGACAGGCAACAAATAATTGCTGCTCAGTAATAATATGCCATGAAGGAAGGAAGCAAAAGGAAGCCTGGGAGCACAGGAGAATGGAGAGTGACTGGAGGAATGAGGGACACCAATGGTCTTGGTCTCAAAGGCAATCCTCTTTAGAGCTTAGAACTTCCAAAGTGAACCTCACTTTAAATAAAACTCTAGAGGAACTTCAGTCATGTGTGGTGAGAATAGAGAAGAGAAGGGGATGAGATAGAAAGTGGGAAAATCAGTTAGGAGCAGTTAAAATAGTCCAGGCAAGTAGATACAGTTTTCCACCTCTTCTCCTGTTCTATTGTAAAAGGCGATCATAGTCTACGGAAAAAAATGTGTGGAACTGGGTTGTAGTTAAAAAAATTCTAGCTCCATCACTTGCTGGCTGTGTCACCTTGAGTAAGTCAGTGGAATTCTCCAAGTCTCCATTATCTCTTCCACAGAATGAGATAAAATGTGGAATCAACTGCCTCACTGTTCTCAGATCCTTTCTTTGCCTTTCCTTGTTCTGTTCTGCAATATAGGAAACTACATTTTTTCCTCAGACTTCTCCACCCTTTGGCTTCCAGGTTGATTTTGTAAGGGAGAAAGACAATTCCTCTTCCCTCTAGGTTCTTCTAACTGATATAAGAATTAAATTGACATGGGACAGAATAACAGGAGAAAATCAAACAAAGTTTAAGAATGTGTACACATGGGAGAAACCCAAGAAAATGGAGTGACTCTCCTGAATGGCTGACTCCACCACCTTACATACCATCTTCAGCTAAAGACAAAGGAGGATGTTGAGGGTAGTGGTTTGGGACTTCAAAGGGGAGGATGTCAACTTACATGGAGATGGAAATGCAAATGTTTGATAAACAAGTGTTTGCTGTCCATTTATAGACAATGTGACCGAGAGACAGAACTTTGATAAAAATGGGCTTGCTGGTGCTTTTCTGCCAATCACACCTGTTTTACATTATACTGTAGTTATCTTATGGTATTAGCTCCTTCCTGGAACAGGCCCGTCCATCTTGAATTCTTTTAGGTAGTTTTGGGGAAGGTCAAAGTTTCTTTCAGCGTTCTTTGTCCTTAAAAATAATCAAGCCAAAAAGACACATTTTGAGGTGGCTAATTTTGATCCTTCACAGTTTGAACAATGAGAGGCAGCAGCAAAATATTAGAGAGCATTAGTAGAGAGAAGCCAGGACATTTCTCCTCCTCTTGGCTTTCTATGACATCCTTGGCTCATCCTTTCCTTAATGGCTCTAGCTGCTGCTGGATGGCCCCAACTTCTGGGCTCTGTTTCACCACTTCCTACCATTGCTTCATAGTATAGACTCTAGGAGGGTCACACCTTAGTAGTGGAGTTGAAATAGCTCTAGAAGAAAGGCTTCTCTAGACACAGTTTATAAAGTCTTAAAAACAAGCATCAAACTTAGCAAGAAACTTAGGTGCTTTCCAGAATAAATACCAAAGTTCTTTAAAGTAAGACATCCATATTCAGACACTCAAAAATGTAAAATGTACAATGCCTAGCATCCAATAAAAAATTACTTGACATGTGAACAAGGGAAATTGTGACTTACAACCAGAATAAAAATCAGTCAGTGAAACAGAAATTATGGAGTCAGCAGACGAGAATACTAAAGTATTATTATTACTTTGTTCAAGTATTTAAGGGAAAACATGAACATGATGAGGCGAGAAAAGGAAGATGCTTTAAAAAAAGCCAATGAAACTTCAAGAAATAAAAATATAGTGTCAGAAATGACATTTTCTGTGGTATTAATAGCAGATTATATACTTACAAAAAAACAAACAAAAAATTAGTGAATTTGAAGACATAGTAATAGAAGTGACCCAAAAGGAAACACAGAGAGAAATAGAATGAAAAAGAAATGAACAGAACTTCAGTGACCTATGGTACAATATCAAGTATTCTATCATATGTATAATTGGATTCCCAGAACAACAGGAGTACAGAAGAAATTATATGAAGAAATAATGATCACAAATTTTCAAATTTGAGGAAAACCATAAACCCACACTTCAAAGATGTCCATTAAACCCAAAGCCTAATTAACATAAAGAAAACCACACCAAGGCATATTATAATTAAACTGAGGAAAAAACAGTGAAAAACTGTAAATCTTACAAGCAGCCAGAGAAATAGATCACAGAAAAAAAAAAAGATCCTAAACATCTCATCAGAAACTATGCAATACACAAAGCAATGTAAAAATATCTTTAAAGTTCTAAAAGAAAGAAAAAGCAAAACCTGTCCACCTAGAATTCTTTATCTAGCAAAAATATCCTTCAAAACTGAAGGCAAAATAAAGATGTTTTCAGACGAGTAAAAGCTGAAGAAATATTTGCCAGCAGACTTGCATGATAAGAAATGTAAGATGAATTCCTTCAGGTGGAAGGAAAATGATGCAAGATGGAAACTTATATCTACACTAAGTAATGAAAAGCACTCAAAATGGTAAATATGTGGGGAATATAAAACACGGATTTCTCGTATTTAAATTTCTTCAAAATATTTGACTTTTTTGAAGCAAAAAAAATAATATTGAATTGTAAGGCTTATAAAATATGTAGAAGTGAAATATATGACAAAAACAATACAAAGAATGTGAGGGAGGATATGGAAGTATTCGTCACAAAGTTCTTAGATTATATGTGAAGTGGTATAATATTATTTGGTGGTAGACTGTATAGCTTCTAGATGCTTATTGAAAACCCTAGAAGAACCTTTAAAAAAACACCCAAGAGCCAAAAACAAAAAGTATAGCTAATAAACTAGTAGAAGAGATAAAACAATAAAAGTTACTGAATTAATCTAAAAATAGGAAATAAAAGACAAAAAAAGGGACAAAAATCAGAAGAAGTAGAAAGCAAATTGCAAGATGGTAGATTTAAACCCAATCATATTGATAATTACATTAAATGTAAATGGTCTAAATATTCCATTAGCATACAGAGATTGTAAGATTGGACATAAAATTAAGAAAATTATTTGCTTTGTAAAAGAAACCCTCTAAATATAAAGACAGAAATATAAGTAAAAGGATAATGGACAATATATACTGTGCAATCTCTAATCACAAGAAAATTAAGAGTTGTTGAATTAATATCAGGCAAGTAGACATCAGAAAAGAAATATTAGGGGCCAGCACAGTGGTTAAGTTCACATGTTCTACTTTGGCAGCCTGGGGTTCACCAGTTCAGATCCTGGGTGTAGACCTATGCATCGCTTGTCAAGCCATGCTGTGACAGGTGTCCCGCATATAAAGTAGAGGAAAATGGGCGCGGATGTTAGCTCAGGACCAGTCTTCCCTAGCAAAAAGAGGAGAATTGTTGGTAGATGTTACCTCAGGGCTAATCTTCCTCAAAAAAAAAAAAAGAAAAAGAAATATCAGACACGAAGAAGAGCATTTTATGATAAAGAGATCAATCCATTAAGAATATATCACAACCATAGATAGTCATACACCCCATCAGAAAGCTTCAAAAATGTGAAGCAAAACCTGATAGAAGTGCAAGGAGAAATGATCATTTGCTTACTTATAGTTGGAGTTTTTAAGGCTCTATGCCTACTAATTGATAGAAAAGTAGACAGAAAAATCAGTAAGTATATGGAAAACTCGAACACCCTCAGAAAAATTGATGCAACAATGGAATACACATTCTCTTCAAGTATATATGAGCATTAACCAAGATATGTTGGGGTATAAAACAAGTCTCAGTAATGTAAAAGGATTGAAATCATACAGAGTATAATCTCTGAGCACAACAGAATTAAACTGGAAGTCATTAACAGAAAGATATCTGGAATATTCCTAAATATTTGGAAATTAACACACTTCTAAAAGTCTGTGAGTGAGTCAGAGAAAAAAATCACAGAGGAAATTAGAAAATATTTTAAATTAAGTGGCAATGAAAACACAACATATCAATATTTACAGAGTGCAGTTACAGCAGTGTTTAGAAGGAAATTCATACCATTATGTTTATGTTAGAAAAAAAGAAGGTTCAAAATAAATGATTTAAGTTTATCCTTTAAGAAGTAAAAAAAATTAAACCTCAAATAAGTAGAAGTTAGGAAATAATAAAGATAAGAACAGAAATAATTGAAATAGATAACAGAAAAACATATAAAATATCAACTAAGCAAAAAGCTGGTTCTCTGAACAGATCAACAAAACTGATAAGCCTCTAATTAGACTGATTGGAAAAAGATGCAAATTACCAATATCAAGACTGAAAAGAAACAAACAACTGCAGATCTTACATACATTAGGAATAATAAGGAAATATTATGAATAACTAAATGTCAATAAATTTGACAACTTGGATGAGACGGACAAATTTCCTGAAAGACACAATTGACTCAAACTGATTCAGGATGAAATAGATTATCTGAATAACTCCGCAGCTAGTAGTTAAATAGAAATTCCAATGAAAAACTCTGTTACAAAGGAAACTCCAGGCACAGACGGCTTCACTGAAGAATTCATCAAACATTTTAGGAAAAAATAACATTATTCTAACACAAAGTCTTTCAAAAAACAGAGGATGTGGGAATACTTCCCAACTCATTTTATGAGGCCAGCATTATCTTGATACTAAAATCAGAAAAATTCACTATGAGAACGGGAAACTATCTACCAATAATGTCCCTCATGAGCATAGACACAAAAATTCCTTTACAGAATATTAGTAAGTTGAATTGAGCAGTATATAAAACTGGTAATATACCATGACTATGTAGGATTTATCCCAAGGAATGCGCAAATGGTTTAACACTTCAAAATCAGTGATATTCCTCAGAACACTAATAATAAAACAGAACTTCCTTCACCTGATAAAGAGCATCTGTGAAAAACCTACAAGCAGTATTATATTTAATGGTGGGAAACTGAAGACTTTTTCCCTAAGATTAGAAACAAGGAAGGATACCTTCTTTCTCCACTTCTATTCATCATTGTACTGAATATCCTAACCAGTGTAATAAGGCAAGAAGAAAAAATAAAGCACATATAAATTGGAAAGGAAAAAGTAATACTGTAATGATCATATTGATAGAAAATCCAAAGGAATCTACAAAAAAGTTACTAGAACTAATAAGTGAGCTTAGCAAGCTTGTGTCATACAAGGTCAATGTACAAAAATCAATCGTATTTCTATATATTAGTAATAAACAATTGGAGATTAACATTTTAAAGATATCATTTGGAATAGCATCAAAATCCATGAAATAACTAATAAAAATTTTAATAAAATATGTATGAGAACTATATGCTAAAAACTACAAAAAAATTAGAAGAAATGCTGAGAGAAATTAAAGAAGACCTATATAAGTGGAGAGATCACCTTGTTCCTGCATCAGAAGAACTTGATATTGTTAAGATTCACTTTTCCCTACATTAATCTATAGATTCAATGGAATCTCAGTCAAATCTCAGGATACTTTTTTTAAAAAATAGAAAATGACAAACTGATTCTAAAATTTACATGGAAATGGAAAATATCTAATAAATCCAAAGTAATTTTGAAACATATGAACAACTACCTGATTTCAAGACTGACCATAAGGATACAGTAACCAAGACAGTGTGGTATTGGCATAAGGACAGACATGTGGACATGTTTCAGATAATGAAACACAGCAGCAATTCTAAAAGTCTATCACCACATATGTGGTCAATCGATTCTTGATAAACGTGCCAAGAAAATTTAATGGCGGAAAGGAGAATATATTCAAAAAATTATGATGGTATAAATGTATTTTCATATGGAAAGATGAATATTGATCATTGCCTCACATCATAGATAAAAATTAACCCCATATGGATCATGGGAATTTTAAACAGCTAAATCATAAAACCTCTGGAAGAAAGCAGGAAAAAATCTTTTTCATCTTGGATTAGGCAAAGATTTCTTATATAGAGGAGAAAAAAGTACAAACAATAAGGGGAAAAATGATAAATGTGGATTTCATCAAAATTAAAAACTGCTTTTTGAATGACACCATTGAAAAAATAAAAGATAAGCCACAGCTGGAAGGAAACAGCCAAAATACATATGTTTGATAAAGTATAAGGAATACATAAAAACCCTTACAACTCACTAATAAGAGCATACATGATTTAAAAAAAAATGGGCAAAACATTTGAACAGACACGTTCAAAAGAAGATACATGAATAGCTAACAGGAACATGAAAAGAAGCTCAGCATCATTATTCATCAGGAAAATGTAAACCCACAATGACACACCAGTACAAACACATAAGAATGGCTAAAATTAAAAAGACTGACAATATTAAGTTCTGCTGAGGATGTAGAGCAAGTAGCACAACGATTCTGGAAAAAAGGTGTGGCCTTATCTTTTAAAAACTAAGCATACCCTTATGTTATGACCCAGAAATTCTACCTATAGGCATTTACCAAAGAGAAGCGAAAACAGATGTCCACACAAACACTTAACAGATCTTCAAAGTGATTTTATTCATAAAAGGCTAAAACTGGTAACAACTCAAATGTCCACAAACGGATGAGATGATAAGCAAATTTTGATACATCCATACAACAGAATACTATTCAGCAACAAAGAGGAACGAACTACCGATACACACAGCATTGATGAATTGCAAAAACACGATGCTGAGTGAAGGAAAGTCAGATAAAAGAGTACAAAAGTCAGACACAAGAGTACTATTTATAAGAAACACCAGAGGGGCTGGCCCTGTGGCCGAGTAGTTAAGTTTGTGCGCTCCTTTTCGGCGGCCCAGGGTTTCACCAGTTCGGATCCTGGGTGCGGACGTGGCACCGCTCATCAAGCCATGCTGAGGTGGCGTCCCACATGCCACAACTAGAAGGACTCACAACTGAAAAAATATACACCTACATACTGGGGGGATTTGGGGAGAAAAAAAAAAAAGAAGATTGGCAACAGTTGTTAGCTCAGGTGCCAATCTTTAAAAAAAAAAGAAACACTAGAAGAGACAAATCTAATCTCTGGTGAAGAAAAGTTATGGGTGGCTGTCTGAGGCCAAGGTTGTCTGAGATGGGGGCAGGGGCGTGACCTGAATAGGTACAAGGGAACTCTTTGGGGAGGGGGCATGTTGGGAGCATGTTTTATATCTTGATTTTGATTACATTTATACAGATGTATGTGTTTGTCAGAACTCATTGAACTGTGAGATTAAAATGGATGCATTTATTGAAATGAACCACTCTGGCCCACACTACTTTTTCTGTGGTTTCTGATGGCAAAGAAATTTGTTCCTTAAGGTTGTGAGAACGTAGCATATATATGTTAGCAAATAGAATGTTAGGACACTATGTATATATGTTAGCAAATGGGATGTTAGGACACTATGTATATATGTTAGCAAATGGGATGTTAGGACCCTAAGTACATTATTACGGCTTTTCTTGAAGTCTCCTAGCTGTCTGCATCCTTACATTTCCACACTGAGTTATGGTTCTTGGGGATAGTGGAAAAGGGGGTGAATCTCACCACAACCTGCCCTCTGAATGAATTGTGCTCATGGAACTCTTTGATGAGCATCTCAGCGCCACACCAGGTCCAGGTGACATCCCTCAGCCACCGATCAAGACAAAATGTAATTGTTATTAGGGACTCTTTTTACATGTACTCAAGGCTCAGTAGGTTTTTTTTTTTTTAAAGCAAATACGTAAACAACGGTGAGCCAATTTTATTTTCTATAGCTCTGCTTTCAGGGTCCGCCTGGTTAACACATGATAAAACTGAATAAGGGACAATCAGGCTTTCTCTCTTTGGGAGCCTGGATCATAATATGCAAAAGTTGGAAGCAGTAGGCAGCTGCGTCCTGCCTTCCAACAGAAAAGCATAGGGAGCTGGTTTGTGGTAAGACAGGAGAATGAAACAGACAGATAGAGAGAACTTGAGAAATGGAGAGAGAGAAGTTTCTGACGTTCCTGAGAGCCATCGAAGCCATTAGGTGCCACTGTATACGTACTTTTAAATTTTCCTGTTTTTCTTAAGTTTCTGACAGCTGCAACCAGAAAAGTTTAATATGTATAAAGAAATATTTTCATTTCAACCAGAGAGTTTAAAAAATGATTTGGAATAATGAGGATATTGCCATTTTGCTGGGGTGTGCTGGGCTGTGTGCCAAAAGTAAATCTGATTTTAAGTGAAAAATCCAGGTCATTCTCTCACTTTCTCTGATTTTATATACCTAAAAATAAATTTAGAGAATTAGTACTGTTGAATTTTATCAAACAATTGAGGCTATAGTATATATTGGGTATAAATTAGGGTATGGGTTAGCTTACTGTCACAAAAGCACAAATTAAGAATTGATTAGATGAAATGTAAATTTGTTTCTTTTTACTTAACTATCTGAAAGCAGAGAACCGGTAGGGCTAGTAGAGTGTCTCTACTATTCCCTGTATATGGCTTCCATTTCTGTGTCTAAAGTGGCTGCTCCTGATCCTGCTATCACATCTGCATCCTAGTCAATGTGAAGGACAAAAGAGGAACACCAGTGCACACTGAATTTTGAGGTCATGACCCTGTGATTGCATGTAATGCTTCTATTCATATCATATTGGCCATACTTGATTTCAGGGGCACACCTGGTTGCAAAAGTGTATAGAAGAATTAGCCTTTACTTAGGTGATGATGTGCCCAGCTATAATTGGATGCTCTATTAGTGAAGGACGAAGAAGACAATGGATGTTGGGCGACATCTAGTCTTGTCTCCCACAATTGGGAAGGCTGGAGTAACATGAAGATAGGAGAGGAGAATTTAGATCAGGGGCCTTATTGATTCTATTGAGGACAGCAAGGTTTTAGGAGGTAGTTTAACAGTGGTGCAGCCTCTGGCTTAGTGTGGCAGAAGCTGGAGTAAGGTTGGAAACCAGGTGTGAGGTTGTCTTGGTTGCTCAGTTATGAGTAAACAGACGGCAGTGGAAACTGTGAGAAAGGGCTGAACCTGAGGAATAACTTGAATAGGAATTGAGAAGACTTGAGAATAGGTCAAAGTGCAGAGGAGAGGGCAGTTTCAGGGATGACTTCAAGGTTCTAGTTTGTGAAATTGGAAGTGAGACAGTTACACTGACCCAGACGGGAAAGTTGGGAGGGACAACCAATTCCGGGGAAAGACAATGATTTTGATAGGCATATTTCTTACAGTTTCTCTTGATCATAATTTAGGTGTGACGCAAAAATCAAGTTGGTGCTTGGTCGATCCTTGAACCCCTGGATTGTTGTTTAACTCTCCCCTTTTCTCGTTGATTTTTTTTACATAAGCACTCTTATAGCTGCCGCAGAAGCCTGAAACCTGGGCGAGTTTTGAGCTGGGAGATAGAACGAGATTCACACGACATGCCGCGTGACCAGGCACGTACCCTTCACTGCGCTTCATTTTGTTATTTTTAGAAAATATGCAGAATGGATTAGCCTACTAAATACTGGCAGAATATGCACATTGGCTATGTCTATACCTAGTTTTTGCCCAAATCTCATTAAGCACTGAACCAGAAGTTTGTAATGATGTGTTCCTCAGAGAAGTTTCTCTTTTGCTAGAAACTTCCTTGGACTTATGTTTGAGATAGTCAAAGGAAGATACATATCAAGATAATTTTTTTGTTTCAGGAATATCCAAGAAACTCCTCAAAGTGAATTGTCATTTTGCGAAAATTATTTAGATAATTCTTCCAACTCCTGTAGGTTTCTAAGTGTTGAAAGAAGTATGAAAAATTGCATTCAATTAAACAAATTGTTTCAAAACAACTGGATGAACTGAATTTCTGATTGGTGTGTAAAGAAATAAGGAATAGCTTACCTAAATATAGTCTGCACTTATATTTTCTACCCTAAATTGGTTTGTATGTGAAGTGAAGACTAAGAATTCAGTTTTCAGAGGAAAGGTTGCCTAGAGAGCTTCCATGTGAGTATTTTTGGCAGAAAGGGGGTAAGTAAAAAAGTGTAGGGAGATTCCTTTCCTTCTTTCTGCTATTCAAGAATGGTTGGAACGTTTTCCTCTTTGCAAAGGCTCACCACTTGTGGCCGGCTTGACATTTCTTTGTCCAGTTTCTAAACAACCTATTTAAAAGTGTGAGTAAACAAGTCCTTGCCACTCTGGAGAGGAGAGTGTGTTGTTATCTGTTATGAAATGTTTCCTTTTGTTGGAAAGAATGTTCTTTTCTTCCTCCCTTTTTATTCAACATTTCTTTGTATGTAGATAGTGAAGACTGGCAACAAAGAACTTTGGTGATCAGCTGATCCTATTTGAATCAAGACATCCATTTTTTTGTATGAACATCATGTCTAGAAAGATTATATCTTACAAGTAGAGACCAGTGGCTCTTCTGAAAAAAAAGAAAATCTATTTACAATGCAGGCAGAGATAAAGAGGCTGCCATATAAAGGCATAGCTATCTTTCTAAATTCATTGGCTGCTTCCTGCTTAATTTCTTTTTCCTTTTCAAAATAGTCATAGGTATCAGACAACATTTTGGACTAATGGCCTGGAAAAATTCATTATAAAATCATTTTGAATTACTCAGGGAAAAATGCAGGGCCTGAAAACCATTGCCTTCTGTTTTTCCTCATGAATTCCTACAATTTTTGTCCATTGTGGACATTTATTTGTCAAGTTTGGAGTACTATGAAAGGCTTTGAGCTTGCTGCTTCTTGCCACAGTGGATATCTGAGCAATTGATTTTTGATCACTTGGTTTCCCATCTTGAAGGAAAGGAGAAGCAATAAGAGTTGGACAAACTCCTTTTTAATGGTAGTAGTTTGGCTGAAAGGATATTTGAGGTGGTAGTTTAAAAAATTGTAATGGTAACATGGATGCACTAAAATATTACAGTAGAAATATAGTCGGGTACAGAATTTGGTTCTTGAAAGAGTGTATTTTTTGGCTTTTATTCTATACTGGGAAATGACCATAGTGTATCGTTCTATAAATATTATACTTTTCAGAAGAGTAGTACCATAGTTAGCTTAAGACATGAGCTTTCTTTAGAGTGTGTGTGCGTGCTTGTGAGTGCACAGTAATGCAAAAAAAGAAAAAAAATCCCTGATCTGAGTGGATGTGATCATTTAGTTTCTGAGCATTGAATAGATTTTGTAATAAGGTTAGGGGAGTCTTCTGATCTGTAACACCAAATGAGGAGGAAAAGTAACCCTCCAGTGACCACCCAGAGGTCGTCAGCTCATTTGTGACTTCAGGTTCGGTCTGGCAAGAGTTAACAAAGTGAAGCCCAGTGTATTCCATCAACAGTATATGGATGTGAGTATTTTTCATTCCCAGCCAATCCCTACAAAGGTCTGTAGCAGACAGTACAAGGGTTTGCGCACATGGACCAACATATTATTGGGGAGATTGAGAGAGCAATGTCTGTGGAAAACTCACCTGAATTGGGTGTGAGATACAGATTCGTATACATAGAAAGCAAGCCACCTGAGTGCGTGTTTCTGAACACCTGTAGCTATTCAGAAGTATCTTGCTCTAAGTGTCACTATATTGATACATGCACTTGCTGGAAGACTCTTGTTTGTACACATCAAGAATCCTCTGTGGAGTCAGCAATGTGCTAGAGCTGGCTCCTACTGGCGCGTGGCAGCCCATTGTTAGATTTTTGGAAATTTTGCAAGCTGGTTGTTAAACACAGACATTAGTAAAAAATTAAATTATATACAGTTATAATTAAATAAGTTATATTAAAAAACAGAGGTAATAATACTCTAAGCTCATCCCTTTCTAATTAATTTACAACATTTTACTATTATCTATGCTCTTGAGTATACTTGGGACTATTGTGTCTATATGGTGGAAGCACTATATATTGTTGTCTGCCGTGCATCCCTTCCCAACTCTGCATTCAGTGGCATCCATTTGGTAAGTTGAAGAGACCCAGGACATTCCCCTCCTTTTTTTCCCCAAGCCTTTTGGGGAAAAAAAAATCATGGTACATTATAAATATTTACGTGGAACAAATGTACATTTTTAATACATAATAGAATGTATTATGGTTCTGCTATTCACAAGATAATTTTAAATTTCAGGAAAAAAGTTTAATTCGTAGTACACTAAAAAATGTGTCCTCCTGGACTTGAAGCAGAGAAAAAGTTTAGGTTGCTCACTTTCGACAGTCCTGGTTCTGTCTGTCCTGGTATCACGAATTTGATGATAAAAACAAAAGTCTGAAATTGAAGCCTTTTGTGAATGCAACGCTGGCTCACTTGGTATTTCTAGTCACTTCCTCTATGAGAGGCCTTGTCTCATAATATCTGATTCTTCATCTCTAAAATGACTAAAACAACAAGGATACTATTTAATGTATAAAGTCGTAATACCTATTCAATAAGATCACATACAGAAATCACAATGACTGTTGAAGCCATCTACAAATGGTAGCTATGAGAAATCGTCATCTTCACCATCATCATCGCTTTACTGAGTACTTACTGTGCGTCAGAACCTGTTCTAAGAACTTTGCACATGTTATCTCTTCTAAACTTCAGACAACCCCTCGAGACAGGAAGAGTATTGGCTCTATTAACAGATGAGGAAACAGTAGTTTAATCATGTGCCTGAAGTCATACAGCCAGGATGTGGGGAGTTGGAATTTGAACTCAGATCTGACTCCACATCCCACGCTCAGGCATCTCAATGCTTTCAGTATCCCTACAAGGGATACAGTAGGTATTCAATAAGAAATGTTTTGATAACATTGTTTGTGATGTTTCTTTCTAAGATGTTCAGCATCATTTCTTAACTTAGGTCACCAGAAAACTCCATTTCTTCTGTGAGGGGTTTCAAAGAGAATAACGACCTACTCAGAGGTAAGGCCAGTACTCAATAAGCGAAATTTTAGAGAGTTCTGCAGTAAATTTACTAAATTAAAAAAAAAAAACATATATGTGTATATATGTATGTGTGTGTGTTTTTATTTTTAAGGGCAATGTTTTTTTCCAGTCTTCATTTGCTCTGCTACTAAGAGAAATTTTGTATTTGTGGCTTGTGTATCTGTGTTTACGAACTTCTCCCAACGAGGCTCTATAATCTAGCACATGGAGACTGTTACCCTCTAATAGGATTTACCTTTACAAATATCTGAAAATTCTTCCAAGAGAAGATTAAATTGTTTAGCTCGATATTTAATCTGTTACTTCCTTTCTAAAGATGCCCCATGGACTTTGTCATGCATTTGGTTGATGCGAGGGGTATTGATCAGTCATAAACCAAAAAAAGCAGGAGAATGGCCAGCACAGCCTCTCCCATCCCCACCTTATAATTAAATTTTGATTTGAGCTGCTTTTGATTAATCTTCTTATTTGCGAGAGTGTGAATTCGAGAGGACTGCTAAGTTTCTAAAGTTGCTGGGCATTGGTCTCTGGTGGATGGCTCAGCTAAAGCACAGTATGATTGCGTTTTTATGGTTTTCAGATATTTAATAGCTGCTTCCTGTCATTTTCTGAATGACTGAATACGGTTCAGCCCTCTGGGAGCGGCGCAGCGTCCGAGAGCTGGGAAGATGACTGAAGTCTGTGTGCTTGACTGATTGCCTCAGTCTTAACTGTTCTCTTAATTAGCAGCAGTAGCAATGGCATCTGGGGAGAGATCATGGTATTGGTAAACAGCTTCACCTTCGAGCTCATGGTAATGC
This sequence comes from Equus caballus, assembly GCF_041296265.1. Taxonomy (NCBI): domain Eukaryota; kingdom Metazoa; phylum Chordata; class Mammalia; order Perissodactyla; family Equidae; genus Equus; species Equus caballus. Next base: position 51,681,713 of record NC_091698.1, on the reverse strand, counting down.
CTTTTGGCATACTTACAGGGAGCAGCTCTCTGGCTGGTTCCTCCTCAGAGCCCGGGACCTGCCAAATTGGCAGCCCCCTTGGCCAAAGCACCTCTCACCAGATCTGTCACTCGGGCCCTTGAGAAGCAGGCCTCCAACTGTTTGTTCTTAAACAAACTAAGTTTTAATGTGTAAAAAGCTGGCTTTATTGGGCTGAATGGATGAAGAAGAAAACAAGAGGAAGGAGATGGGAAGCACAGAGGAGGCGCCCAGCTAGAAGGGCAGGCATGGGAGCAAGAGACGGGGAACAGGGCTGCCGGCGGGAGGGGCGGCTCCTCCCAAGGCATTCGTGTTTTTCAGGAAGGAGTAATGGGCGGGTTCGGCTCAGCTTGTCTCTGAGGTGTGACTTGGACTCTGAAACCTGGCCTCGCCTTATTATTACCTACTTGGGATTTCTCCCTCTCTCTTGTTTTCTCCACTGAGGTGTTGCCCTAAGACGTGAAACTTAACCCCGCCAACCCCCCCACCCCCCGCCCCCTGCTCTCCCTTCCCCCCAAATAAGAGAGAGTTCATCCAATCTGAGGAGTCTGAGACCTGAAGAGTGAAAAACTCTAGGAGATGACTCAACTTGTTTCTTTTTATAAGTGACAGCACATTATTGTCATGGCGACCCAACCGAGGTATTTCAGAGCTGGTTGAACCAGTTCAAACTCACATTTCCCTACAGAATGGAAAGGAAAACAGGTGCTTAGGTGGCAGAGTACAAGTTCAAAACTTAATAAATATTTCAAAAGGCTACATAAAGTGGTAAGAAGTTGGCTTGGAGAGGCAGCATGATTTTGAAAAGGAGATGAACCAATTTTCTGTATTTTGCAAGTAAATACTAGAGAATCCATTGGCGTCAGACACAAGGGCACAGGATAAATCTGTGAGCTCAGGCAAATCATTTTCCTTCTCTGTGTAGGATTCATCTTTAACATAAACAGGTGGGTCCTACCTACTCCAAACACTTGCCATGAAGATCAAATAAGATGATGGTAATGAACTTACTTTGAAAGTAAAACACATTATTCAAAAGTCTTTAGACGATGGTGATTATCTACATTTTATAGTCAAAGTGAAAAACTCTCATGACCATGGTGTATTTTCATTGCATTGAAAATAAGAATGCAGCTCAGATATGGTGACATTTCATGTGCATGTGTCATGGTTGTATGGCTGGATCTCTCTTTACCTATCTCTCTGCCAGAAAATTACCTTACTCTTAATTTAACGGGTCTGTTTTTTCCCCACAGAGCAAACCCCCCCCACCAAAAAAAGTGAACAACTGGACAGTTCTGAAGGTTGCCTCTGAACCTGAACTGTTAGAATGTTCACAGAAAAATAACGCCTGGAAATTAAAATGAGTTAAACTATGAGATTGTGGTTTGAAGCCATGTGTCATAGCATTTTCAAAGCAACACTGAAAACCAAAGCTAAGCACTTGTGGCCATTAAAATGTCAGGGCTGCCTTTTGTACAACGTGTAATCAGTAAGTTAACCCTGATATTATGTCAATAGTGCGATAACTGCTTTGCAGTCACCAAAGTCCCCCCAGAATCTCCACTGTATACAATATAATATTTTGTGTAGCCTTTGCCTTTCTATGGTAAAGTACTTTTTATGGTGGCTGAAAGGATTACCTATGGTAGCTGTCTTTATATACGGTCACAGATAGCACAATCCCTCTTTTATACTTTTCTTGGGCTAAGGATGGGAGAAAGTCACAAATTTTGGCCATAGGAACATTGATTCGTAGATGCCTGGTCATTATTGATATGACTAAAACACCTACACCAAAAAAGCTCATTAAAACCACCAGTACAATTGTTGTCAAGGTTTCCCATAACAGAGGCAACCTCCAATACCTTCTCACCAGGGATCACTATTACAGCGCCCTCTGTGATGAGCATATGCTTGAACAACTGCCTTAGGATGTGTTTCTTATCACCAACACCGTGTGCTACACCCAGAGAGGAGTGTAGTTTGGCTGTCTCCATTCTCATCCCCAACACTCTTTTCCTTTGCTACTCCAGAGGCTGGAAAAGCAAATACTAGATTCTCCATCTTTTGGTTCAACAAGAGTTTGCTACCCACATGCCATAATTCTAACCAATGAGATATTAAGTAGAAATCTTTTATCAGCTGAGTGAGAGGTGTTCCTGGGAACACTTTTGCTTTTCTGATAAAAAGAGAAATATTATGTTTGGCCCATCCTTTTGTCTTTCTCCTTTTCCTCTTCCTCAGATTCAAATGTGATGCTTTCGGTGGAGCATCAGCCATCTGGAGGATGTGAGATACCAGCCAACAGATTGAGGATGATGGAGGAAAGAGCCTGCATGCAAGAAAGCAGTGAGGGAGGGCAAACAGAACAGTGGCAGCAACCACCTACCCCTGCACTCCTTGTTCCAGGAGAAGCAGCAGCTTCTGTGTGCATAAGGCAGACAAGTTGGGTTTGCTGTTACCTGCAGCTGTAGGCATTCCTGACTGATAAAAGGGGCTCTGTGAATGTGAAGAATGTGTGAAGCACCAAATAAGGGACCTCCAGAGAAATGCTTACTTCAGTAGAAACTCTTTTCTCCTCTAGAGAAGTCCCATGTTCTCCAATGCAGGGCTTGGCAAGCTGGGCAAATAGAAATAGGTCGGCCCTCTGCCCTTTTTTGTAAATAAAGTTTTATTGGAACATAGCCATGCTCATTTGTATACATATTACCAATAACTGCTTTTGCCATAAAACAGCAGAATTGAATAGTTGCAACAAAAACTGTGACAGAGACTATCTGACTTGCAGAGCCCAAATGACCTGTCCAAAAACATTTGAACTTAATGGTAACTCAAGTTGTTCCCTCTCGGCTTTTTTAAGGCAGCAGAGCTCTATGCTTTAACCTTTTAAGGCGTGACTGTTGCAGTGAGGGATGTCCAGCAGGGTGTGCATAAATATTAGTCTTGGTTTTTACCAGACACAAGGATGCAGCCTCTCTGGAGAGCTTGTGTGTGCAGGGGATGCACACTCTCAGAGCCAGGACTTTGCAGGCCTGTCCTCAGCCAGCCTTCTCTCCAATATCTAGTTCCTGTAAAATCAATTCTAACTGGCCACTTGTGTCTGATTCTCCTTTAAGCCAAGGCCAGCTCTCCTTGCTTAGAACAACATATCTCAGTGCTGGGGGCAGCAGTTCTGAAATCTTCAGTCACACACAGGGCTGCGAGACTGCTTCTGTTAGTGCATTAGCAGAATTCCTGAGTTGTCAGGTGTTTGCTTACCCTTGAGTGCAAATTTTTTGGACATCTTCAAGAGGAAAGGGAGAAAATGTCTCAATACAACTGAAAACTCCAAAATTATTTATTTAGGAAAACAGGTAAGAACAAAGTCAGCACAGTTTTTACCAATTTTCCCCTTTCTATCATTTCTTCCCCGCCCCAGGCCCTAGATCTGCCTCTGTCTTTAGTGTTCAAGAAATACTCATCCTCACTTTACTTTTATTTCAATGCAGGTAATAACCGATGCCTGGCTCTGGTTCTCTAAACTTTCCCAAATATATCTTTGTGCTCTTCTTCTGACAAAAGAGTGAAAAAACCAAAAGTAAGGTTTTAGTATGAGGTCTCCACCTTATTTTGCCCTTTCCTACCTCTTCTCTTATGGGTGAGAAGGCAGAAATCCAATGAAAGCAGGAAAGGAGAATAGGAGCAAGGACCGACACAGCAATGCAAAGGCGAAGTTGAGCCGTGTAGTGTTGGAGTGAATCCATTTACAGTTTCCGTCTGTTAGTGGTTTTGGTTTTTGCTTCAGAGGGACAAAAGAAAAATCCTAAGCTCCCACAGAACATCTGGAAAATGAAACTTCTGCTTGTCAATAGAAAACTAGCTGGAGGACTAAGCAAGCCTCCACACTCCGGAAAATACTTAGCCAAGGAGGCCTTTGGTAGTTCCTGGCCTCTGAAGAGAAAAGGATCGGATCACGTAAAAGTTACCCTGCAGCTTGGAATATAAAGTTGGGGGGAACCAGTCTGCTGAATCCAGGAATCCGGATTCAAGTTCAGTGCTCCGTTCTGTGACACCTGCTGACATGTTAATACACTGTTTCTGAAAACCTATGCCCTGGGAGATGAACTAGACATTGAATTTGCAAAATGCTTCCCCCAGAGGAAAAGAGTATTTTCATGATGTGCCTGAGACAGTTCCAGTATCTCAGGTCTGTAGTGGAGGCAGCAAGGTTAGAGAAACCTGTGAAAGGTACAAGTAGCGGGTGCTTTGGAGTCCACCTGGTGGGTATGGACACTACAAATGGATTGAGTTCTCTGTCTGAAAAAGGTGCTCTTCCATTGAGAAGTGGAAAATAGCCTGTCTTGATCGCATTTCCACTGCATAGCATGTCCGCCCCTCCCCCAAATACGTACACCGTCCCGTGGTCTGGAGACTGCAGGCGGGACTACCTGTAATTTACAAATGAGAAAAGAGACGCCCAGGGAGGGCAAGAAAACAGCTAGGGAGAGCAGAGCTGGGACTTGAACTTAGTTTTCTTATTCTAACCCTCCTCCCTCTTTTTCTGCTGTATAAACTGAAGGAGAAATTGACGGCAATTGGTGTAGACTGTGAGATCTTAACGTGCAAAGAAAAGGAGATAGGCTCACACTTAAATACTAGTTAAAGTTCAGTCTGTAAATGTAAAGAATAGTTTGTTAGGTTGGCTTTGACCCTCCAGCCTGCAAGTTCACGAAGTTCTGAAGGAGACGGGTAGGAGGAAGTCCAGGGCATTTGGATCAAACCATTGCAATTCCTTGGCTCAGCCACAGAATGCTGCCTTTACATCATGTACCTCTCAGGATCACAGCATTTCCTGGGGGGTAGAAAAAGAGAGATTTTCTTAAAGGAGCTATTTTAAAAGCACAGAATTATCCCAATCAGTGCTTGAGTAAAGCAGTTCCCGAATCATAGAAATCATTGGTATTTTAAAAAATCTCTTCTTCTGCTCTGCCTATTCTTTCAGATTATGATTATTATTTGCAGTGTTTATGGAAATTTTCTGCCTGCTCTTCTTAATTTCTTATTTAGCATATAGTTTTATAAATTACACATTTTCCTTTAAAAAAGCTGAACCTTTGTAATTTAGATTTTAATCTGCAGCCTAAATGATTCAAGTTTAGAAATTTTTATGTACCTAACACGAAATATCCTCTATTCATAGAAAGCTCTTCATAAAAGAAAGTATAAACATTAGCTATATTAATGTGGATGTAAAGAATTTTCAAAGACTGAAAATTGAAGACCTACCTTTTAGAGGAGAGATGGTTTGTGGAGAGAAGCCGGCTGATAGGGGAGGGTGGGTGTGCATGGAAAAGACAGCACAGGAGGAGCCCTGATGGGGACAAAGGGGGCAAATATAAGGATAACTGCAGGGGTCAATGGAATGGCCAATTACCCAACTATTTAGACAAGTGTTTTTGAGGTTCTTTGTGTACAAATAGTTCTGCAGTCATCCTCTTTCTGAGAACATGATCATGTTGTTTTGTTTTTTTTTTAAAGATTTAATTTTTCCTTTTTCTCCCAAAGCCTCCTGGTACATAGCTGTGTATTCTTAGTTGTGAGTCCTTCTAGTTGTGGCATGTGGGATGCTGCCTCAGCATGGCTTGATGAGCAGTGCCATGTCCAGGCCCAGGATTCGAACTGGCGAAACCCTGGGCCGCCGAAGCAGAGCAGGTGAACCCAACCACTCGTCCACGGGCCCAGCCCCCCATGCTGCTTTTTGATGGAGGAAACAAAGAGCTATCAAGTCATAGGGAATTACTGACCTCAGAAGTGCTGGGGGGCCCTGGGACTGCTGGAGGCATCCTGGGTGTTTGACATCCTGGATGACATGGCTCTAATCTTTGCTCTCCTTCTTCTGTTTTTGTTTTACTCTGTGCTGTTGGTCGGGAGGAAAAGGAGCCCAGTGGCAACGTTTGCCCTTCTAGGAAGTGCCGACCATACTGAAGGAGTCATTTTCTCGCAAATCCTCATGTTTATCATTTCTCCACTCTTCCTATTGGAGCGCACCTCTCCCAACAGCGGCTCATATAAGAAGATCCCTCAGAGTCCCTGAAACCTGTGGTCTTTCCTCACTCCTGGAATCCATGCTTCTTTTTGGGTGTGCTCTGTCTGTTTCATAATTGGACTCTTAATTCAGCAATAGCTCTAGCCAGTAGCTGTTAATTATCACTTTGCTCTCTTCTTCCCATAGCAATTATTAATTAAACTGCTCAGACAGTCAAATTAAAGGCTGTGATAATATTTTAGGAAGCGTGTCCATTGGTCTTGCAGGTCTACGTTCTGTTCCAAAGGAAAAGTAGGCTTCATTATTTGATTCACAAACATTTCCTGAGCCCCCTCGAGGTAGAGGACCCCATGCCAAGCAGTGGGCATGCAAAGCCAGGGGCTCACGCCCTAGGGAGGAACTGGAGATCTTGGTGTGGACTGTTTTGTGATCTAATCCTTATGTCCTTTTGCTTCTCCTTTCTCAACCTGTGCCATCCCATGGAGGATCAGGCCCAACTTTCCTTCCACCTTCATTATCCACGGTTCCCTCCCACAACCTTAAGGGCACTCGGGTTAATTGCTCCTCTTCTGAGTTCCTATGGCAACCTTATATAAATCTCTATTATAGAACTAATATTCTAGCCTCAGTTTTTTTAAAGCTCAGCTGCTTCTCCCACCCTTAGCAAGTTTTTCCGAAGTTGAAAATGACATCTTCTTCCTCTGTGTATCACCAACCCTTAGCCCAAGGCTTAACTAACACTTGGTGTTTGGTAAATATTGAAATTTTGAAATTAAGTAAAGATCAACAACTAGATGCGGGCTCAGTTCTAGAAAAAACTTTAGAGTTGGTGCAGAGAAGAAAAATCTAGACCCCAGGAACAAACTAGGCAGGGCCCTGAGGGTGGACTTCCATGGAGGCCAAGGTTCTGTTCAATCTGATTGCTTATATAGAGCCAGCCAATCCTACTGTACACTGAAGGAAGCACAAACACTGCCTCTCAATCTGCCCGCCATCTCCAACATGAGCCCACACTCAGCCCCTCTCACTGTTCCTTGCTCTTGTGTTCCATGGCTCTCTAATCCCTTGGCTCCAAGCTCCAGTTCTAAATGCCCATTTAGGGCATTTGGAGGGCTTTCTTTCTCTATAAACTGCTTGGATATGATTTTCCTTAGCAGTTTGGCCCCTGGCACTTGCCCTTGGACATACTTTGGCACTTAACCTCTGCTCTAGGATCCCAGGACCAAGTCCTACTGAGTTGGACCCAGAGTGGCTGGTGGCCCCTGTGATATGGTTTCAGGGACCTGAAAGAGCCATGATGAGCCAATCAGTTCTCCGGATTCTCTGAATTTCCTCTGTTAACAAACAGCTTTCACAATGGCCCCCAGATATATTGACTGCTTTGATTTGAAATGCAAAGGCCATGAAGGGGTAATTTAAGTTTCTAGCATGTATAATATGTACAGAAGAATTTGAAAGAAACTTCTGGTTGGAAGGAAGAAGAGAAAGCTATGGCTGGTGGGTGGATGGCAGGATTCAGTTTTGGAGAAAGGCTTTACTGCAGTGTGGACAAGGGCTGGAAAGATGAGTGCCACCCATACTATAGAGGCAGTAGACACTAATGGACATCTGTTGTTTTTGCCACTCAATATCCATTTATCTTTCTTCTGGTAACGTGCAATGATTCCCCTCTTGGGCACTATAGCTTCACCAACCTCAGCCTATAAAGTTTAAGTGGTGTTGACTCCACTGCAGAGTTTGGGGGGGGGGGGGGGGCGGTGCGAAGGGTGGGCCATATGAGTCAAGTTTGGCCAGCAATATATCTCATCCCTAGCCACTGGGATGAATCGGTGAGAGTCAAACCTGAGATTTTCGTTCAATATTTTGGGGAAAATAATTCCCCCTTTTCTACTGAGTTTGTGGTTATGAGAATATAAGCCTGGAGAAGACCACCATGATGGAAGAGATCCCTGGGAGCCAAGTGCCTGTAGGTGAGTGCAGATATAGTGATGGATAGACTCGGCATCCTTTGCAGAATAAAGCTGGGCTTGCTTTCTACATCTCAACTATTCAGTCAATACGTGTCCTTTTTGCTTAACCCAGTTTCAGTTGTCATTTTTTCTGCCACTTGCAACTGGAGGTGTCTTGATTAACATAGCAATTAGAGGAAACTTCTCTGGCGTTGGGGTCAGAAGACCTGAGCTTGAACCCTACCTCTGTCACTAACTGGCTGTGTACTTAGCTTCCTAGAGGCTTGGTCTCTTTATCTGTAAAATGCAGTGAATGACGCCTATATCGCAAGTGTATTAGCATTCTTCTTATTAAGCAGCCAAAAATGACTCTAGTTAACTTAAGCAGAAAAGTAATTCATTGGAAGGATGAATTCATAGAATTGAGGAGAAAGTAGAGGAACAAGGATTGGAAAATGGGCAGAGACCAAGCGAAACTGAGCAGCCACAACCTTAGCTAAGGTACAGCTGAAGGAACAGTCCAGTTAGGACGCTGCCACCCCTGGATGAACCACTGCATGACACCCCCACCGTCGGATACTGCCTGGCTCTCAGGTCCCTTCCTCTTGGTGGCACTCACTCCGTATTTAAAGCCTGCTTGGGAATGGATATCCTATTGGGCAAGACAGTGAAGATTTTCTCAGAAGGGAAGAAGGATTGGATGTTGAGCAGCCTAACAGGATGACAAAAGGTCACAGCAAAAGAGCTGCTGAGAGAATTGCATGAAGTAAGGGCTGTTAAGGCCCATCATCGTGCTCAGTTCGCATTAGTTTCTCTTTCCCTCCTTCACATTTCTGCACAGGGCTGTGAGTCTCTCTGTCTTCAGGGAACCGGCTCCAACCAAGTCCCAGATCTAAGAGGCCTGAGAAGGCTGAACGGCAGATTCCTTCCTCTGCACACTAAAATATTCAGTGACTTTTCCTCTCCCTGGAGACCTCTCCATTCTGCTGAGTTTGCCTGGTCTTCCTTTGCTGTGGTCTCAGCTACTTCAAGGCTAAACGCTTAGGTTGCTGAGGGCATAGTCAACATCTATTACATCATTTCCCTAAAAGCGCTTAGGACATACCCTAGCACATGGCAGGTACTCTGGATCAATGTTTATTTGCTGATTGTTTCAAAATTTGAACTGGCTGGATGACTATTCCAGGAAGAACGTGGATAGGATATATTCCTAGTGCCAATAGCTGTGCCTGGCATTTATGTATCTGTTGAATGGATGAGTGGATGGCACTGGCATAGTAGGCAACATCCAGCACCCGACTGCAGCTTTAAGGCTGTTCCTATTCTTGTAAGTGAGACTTTGCACTGTGCCACTTGTTAAATATCTCATGTGTTGCCACCAGCTCAATGTAAGTGATAACAGGGATGGTTTACTAAACTCTGCCCAATCTCAGGTAAGAGGAAGAAGTGTGCACTGGGGGATTGCATACCTCTTTGTAGGCTGGGCATGTGGAATGGGCAGGCCATTCCAACGATAGGCATCTAGGAAGACCTCTTCCATCCTGGGCACTGATGTCAAAGATGACAGAAATACAGTCTGTGTCATCGAGGAACTTAGAGTCTAGCAAGCTCAAAAGATCTGGTTTCTTAGATTCTCTGAAATGAGTCTTGAGCACAGAGTGTATCATTGGGAAGCATTAAATAAGGAGGAAAGATGTCTGTATCGCTGATACCATTTGTATGTTGGGGTCTGTTATAAGTTCCAGAAGATTCTCTTCAAGAAAGGATTTCTTAACCTTTTTTTCTATAATTCAGCTCAGAGGCTTCTCAGGCAATACAGTCTCCTCTCTTCCTGACATTGCCAGTATCTCTCAAGGTAGCCTATTACCAAAGTTCTAGGACTTAATCTTGCCCAAGCCTTTTTACTACCACAAATTGGTTATTGCTGTGTGTGTGTTTATGTGTGTGTATGTGCTCATGTGTGGAGATGATGATGTAGAGGGGAGAGGTGTGAAAACCAGGGCCAGGGAAAAGAGAGATCAGGACGGTGTGTAACTGTTAGCTCTTTCTTTCCTAACTCACCATCAGTGACCCCATTAATGCTTTTCCTGTTTAACTAATTTGGATTAGTCTATTTTTAGGGCCTTAAATGTTCAAGGGCCTCAAGGTCTTTTGATTCCATGAGTTCTGAGAGCCTGGAGAGGGCAGAGCCAGGCCGATAGAGGTGGAAGGAGATTCTTTCCTGACCTGCTTCCCCTCTAGAATCTCTGCTCTGCCTTTAATGACGAGCATTTAGAGCTTCCTTTGAGGGCTGCCCATTCATTACAGGAGTTAATGCAGTTTCCTCTATAGTGACATTGCAGGGGAATTAATTCTCCTCCAGTGCCTAGTTCAGTGCCTCAGGCTTAGGAGATGCTCAAAAGCATGTTGCTCATCACTGCTGCTATCTGCCCTGTGCAACAGCTTCACAACTTGGCCTTCTGCTTGGTGAATTTTCCATTCTTAGCATTTCTCCCAAATGCACTCAATTGTTCCACAATCCCACAAAGGTCATATGGTCCGTGCACCAGGCATGTAATTTGTTGATCCCATGATTAGACATGCACACAAACCTCCATGCTACTAAAGTGAACTCTGCAGTTGGCCTTTGGATTGCTTCCCCTAAAGAAATCTCCTAGGCACATGTGAATGGAATTAGTCCTCCGATCACTCTGGCCTGCAGCACACTGGTGTTGAATACTTTTGCTCTGTAGTACTTCCATGGTTGTGGACAGCCCAGGTTTCTGTGATCAGAGGCATATGTCTCGGTCCTGGGTGTCTTCCTTGGCCCAATGATCCCAAGATGAGAGGTACCTCACCTTTAGTCTCTATGTGGTTTGGGTGTAGAATGTGGGGCAAAATTTATTGGTTATTTCTTTCTGTGATTTTATTCTTTTGTTGTCCTGGCAACTAGAACAATAATCTTAAATGTCTGTCTTTGTATATTCTTTGGAGAATACTTTATCACAAATCTTTTGCAAGAATGCCTGTCCCATGATGCATTGATTACTCCGCAGTGTCTTCCTTTTGTGTGTGTGCTTGTTTTCTGCAGTTGGGAGAAAGAAATGTTAGCATGCTGTAACCAGCCCCTGATTTGAGGATCAAGAGTCCTCAGTTAGTACAGGGCATTCTGCCTCGCTGGCCTTCAGTTTTCCAGATTAAATGGACCAGATGATTTCTATAAGCTCTGAACTGCCATGACCTTAAGCCCAAATGAGATAAGAATGTGCCATTACTTGCTGTGATTCTTGCAAGAATCTTCTCCATTATGCATGGGAATTTTCCAATTCTTCACTCTTTCATTGACTGGAATATTTTTCATTTGCTGAAGTACGTTATTTCATCTACCTTAATCATCAGTATTTTGGGGAGGGGTGAAGGCTGCCAAGTAAACACATGATACTGGCAGAAGGCTGGCACCTTCTCACGCCATTGTTTTGCTGTAGTTGGAATGCACATCATGGAGGTTCCTTCGTCTCTTCTTTAATAGATCTCTTGTGCTTGTTCCCTCTCTCTTGCAATTGGCCTCCTTTGCCCCCTCTTTGTCACTTATCAACTTGAGGACTTCAGAGAAACTTCAGACATCCCTGAGGAAGTGAGTCCTCATGGGATGGGAGGCCCCCAGGAAGCTGGAGCATCCAAACACACTGGCTGGGAACCCCTGACACCTGACACAGTGATGCCTCCTTCAACCTTGACTTAGCAGTCATTTGATTCTGCTTTGGCCCATGTGTGGTGGTTGGGGAGGGATCTTCGGCATCTGTGGCAGGACAGCTCCTCCTTGGCCATATCATGTGTACATTTCAAAGCCAGAGCTGGAATATCAGCTTCACCCAACATCACTGGTCAGGAAAAGCAACACACAGAAGCGAGCATTATTCTTTTATTGTAATGCGTAAGTAGAAAAAAGAACTATCAAAAATGTATGATATGACTTTAATGATAAATGCATATTTATCATTTAAAATATAATAATATCACTGGTAATGAGAATGTTACCAGTGTTTAACAAGTTGTTAAAATGTCGAAACATTTCTATATGTCGAAACATTTCTATACTGGGTGGTAAACAGCTGCTGCCTTGAGTTTCCTGTGTGGCCATGTTACTACAGCCTCCTGGTCGTTCATTGCCCTGGGGCTGCCCAGCCATTACACTCCGTGATGCTGGTGTAGTAGGCAGCCTCCAGCCACTGCTACAGCTGGAAGACTGCTGTTCATTCCTGTATAAGGGTTCTGGAACCATGCCGTTTGTTAAATCTCTCACACATTGCCACCAGATCAAGGTAAATGATGATAGTAGTGATCGTTTACTGAGCTCCCAAGATGTGCCTGGGACTAGCCTGTAAACTTTGGAGAGAAGTGGCCATGTCTTCATCTTTTAGACCCGGCACAAAGAAGCACTCAATAAATATTTTCTCAGTAGTAGATGATCTCATCTCATCCCATCAGCAATATTTCAAGGCAGGTGTTTTTTGTTTGTTTTGTTTTTGGTGAGGAAGATTGGCCCTGAGCTAATATCTGTTACCAATGTTCCTCTTTTTTTTTCTCCCCAGAGCCCCAGTACATAGTAATATATGCTAGTTGTAGGTCATTCTAGTTCTTTTATGTAGGATCCCACCACAGCATGGTCTGATGAGCGGTGTGTAGGTCCATGCCCAGGATCCAAACTGGCGAACCCTGGGCCACTGAAGCAGAGTGCATGAACTTAACCACTCGGCCATGGGTCTCGCCCCGCAAGGCAGGTGTTTTTAATCCCATTTTATAATTGCTAAAAAGGAGTTCTAAAGAGTCCAAATAGCATACCCTGGGCCCACCTAAGATGTGATGGAGTGGACATTTCAACCCAGGAATTTCATTTCAGGTCCAAAGACTCGGCTCTCCTAGAGTGCTGTGAGATGTTCAGAAGACGCTCAGGTCCCTACTGACTTCAACGGTCCAGATAGTTTAGGGAATTTCGTTGGAAATTCACTGTGCGTGGGAGGTAGAGGAGTATGTGTGTGAAATGGGGCTGGAGGGAGGGGCCCTAAGATCGTCATGAGAGATTAAAACACTCTCCCCTACCCTCACATGGAAAGGCCCTTCCCTGGAGGAAGTGGAGAAAAGAGAGATATTTGTCTGAGAAGAGACTAGAAATCAGTCACCATACCACCATTCCTGCTCACACTTTAGCCCTGTGTGGATATAGAGAGAGGGGGCATCCTTTTCCAGAGGTTCTAATGGTTTCTAATTAAGGCGGGGACATGGCCTGAGTGTTTGGAGACATTCTTTGCTGTGTCAAATAAGGTGAGAGCAATTGGAGGAAGCTGCTCAGAGCAGGGAGCCTGGGGTTCCACGGACATGCATTTCCAGCTTTTGGATTTGTGTAAGCCTCTTGGTAGCTTGCCTTGGCTTATTTGCATCATAAGAGTTGCATAGAGACAGGGAGCACAAGCCGCCTGGGGCTATGTTTTAGTAATTACAGTTAATAAAATTCATTAAAGGGTAATAAAGTAACGTCTAACTGTTTCATTTGGGAACTCTTGTGTAGAATGGCATAGATGTCAGGAAGACTATGTGTTAACCCGTAATAATAGCTATCACTTATTCAGCTTCTACTCTGTCCTGGGCTTTACATATTTTGATCTCATTTGATCTTTACAACACCTTTATGTGATAGTTGGTTCGATTACAGGAGATTGGATCTCAGTTCTTCGCTCCCTCTGGGGCTTTACAAAGACATCCTGGGGGTGGGGGGTGGTAGAGTGCACTTGCCTCCTACTTGACTTTAGGTTAGGTTATATGACTGCTTGGGCCAGTGGGATCTTAGCAGACATGACTCAGCCAGGGACTTTAGATGTGCTGGCAGTTTGGCTTGCCCCTTTGTGCTCTTGTGGCTCGCCATGAGAAGAACATTCTCTAGGTTGCTGCTGGACCAAGGAGAATAAGGAAACATGTGAACCCAACCCACAGCCTAGAGCCCAGCCCTGCTGACCCCAGTCAATCCCAGTAGCCCTACAACTACTGGCAGACCTGTGAGCAAGAGAATCCATGTTTTTAAGACACTGAGATTTTGAGATTGTTATGCAGCAAAACTGACGAATACACAATCCTCATTTCCAAGAGTGGACATTGAGGTTCAAAGAAGTTAAGCAGCGTGCCCAGAATCACAGAAATAGCACAGTAGAGGAAGGCTGGATTCAAATCATGGTCCACTTCATTTAGAAACTACATTATTGTTTGGAAAAAATGCCCCATATTGGAGCAAGCTTAAGGTTAAGTAAGGTAATGAATGTGTTAGAAGTGCCTCCCCAAGCCTTGCACCTAATGGAGGGGAGGGTCAGTGAGTTACAGGATGGTGTCAGAGGGAGGCTGATCAGACCTCTGTCACCTCCCTGCTTTGAGGATGTGGTTCTCTAACACAGAAGTGAGAATGCTGCTGAGGATATTTCAAGTTGCTGTGGCAACTGGCAGACCTGAATGTCACCTAGTGTCATCTGCTTCCCAGCCCTGTTAACTATGGTGCCCTCCTGGGTCATAACAGGCTGAGTCTTCAGCACATCTCTGTCCTGAATGTTTAATATACTGGAGCCTTATTGACATTCTACATGGGGAGCCTCATTTTTCTTTTATTAATTGTAACGAGAGTTATTTTTGTTGTCTTAAATATAAAACTTTCCTCTAGGGAGTTTGGGGCCCATTATAGACACGAAGAACCCAACATTCCTCTGTTCTTATAACACGCCTAGGAGGGAGGCAGAGCAGGAGCCACTTAATCAGAATGATAATGTGAGATGAAACTCCTGAAAGCTTTACATTGGAAAACTCCAAGTGAAACAAATTAAGAAGGTAAAGCTTGGCTGTTATTGTCAAATCAGCCCCACATGGAAGGGTGTAGGACACAAAAAGGAGAAATGAGGAAGAGGGAAGAGAACTATAGTGGTGGGGAGGAGGGCCAGAGAGATAAAGGTGGTTTCTGAAATCTGGAGACAAGCTCTGCTCAGTGTGCAGTTACTTTCACGGCTTGCCAGCCAGCTGCCCCATTCGGTTGGTGCCACAAATGTGTATCTTTAGAGCTGTGGATGCATCCCCAGGGATGACCCCAATTTGAAAGGATGATGATGAGAGCTGAAGTTACTTCCCTGTTGAGTAGCAGCCAGCCTTGCATTTGTGTCCTCATTCCAAGGGCAAATTTACTTTGGAAACTTCTTCCCCAGATCTGTCCTTATCAAACTCTTTTATCCAAAACATTTAAAATTAACTCTTTTCAGCCTCAGTGCAATAATTCTGCACATCCTGGTTTAATCTTGGCTCACTTTCCTTCTGTGACTTCTTTCTTTCAAGGACATACCAAGAAGGTACACTTGCCCAATTTTTAGCTAGTGCAAGGCAAAACTCCTCAACAATAAAAATGGGATGGAGTGTTTGCTGGATGCATTCTTGCTAGATTTTTCTCAGCCCCTCTTTTTCCACATTCCGCCGATTGCCCTGGGGCCATTTCATAGTCCCTTTTCTCTTTAGTAGAGTCTTCATGAATCTCAAATCAGCCCAACAATGTCTTGTTCACAACTTTGAGACTAAACAAGAGTAGACGGGAATAAATTTTTGGTAGATGAGGATGCTAAGCTTACTATGCTGGGGTCCTCTTCCACCAGCCAACCTAGCATGGCGCTGTGGCAAATTCTAAGCAAGTCTGGGTGCCCTCTCCACCATTAACCTGCACAGCATGTTAAAGTGGAGTCTATGATTACACAGTTAATCTCAAGTAATGGTTCTGACTGATTCCAGAAACTATCAACCTGTTCAACCTACGTACATTTTGCTGCAGCCAGTCTTACTACCTGAAGGTTTGGCCATAAATCCACAATGGTGATTGTTTTTTGGGTTTATCTTAATATCTCAGAAATCTCTAATTTGCAGCCCAGAATCTTCCATAAGGCAACTTAGACTGGAGCTATGATATAAAATGCCACGATTTAAGTTTTGCTGAGCAGCAACTTGAACCATTGGTGCTTGGTTAAGAAGTTCTGGGCGTGGGTGGACATCTCTGTGAGAAATCTGGTTGGGTGAGGGGTCATCCCTGGAGAGCAGCTCTACCTAGGTGACAGAGCCATCAATGAGAAAAGACCTTCAGACATTAGGCTGGTCTAAGAAAGATTGTGCAAAAGCTTATTTGCCTTTGGCTCTCTCATAGCCACTTTCTGTACTCTTTTCTGACCCCATGATCCCATTTTCCTGTTACCCTGAGTTGCCTCCTGGTTATGATACTTCTCCATTTTGTTTGTTTGCTCTTAAAGCCCACCAACCCAGAATCACTTGATTCCTTGTTCCTCCACACTTCCATCAAAGTCCGTTAATCATTTCAGATTGTGCCTAAGGGAAGGCACAGTCCCCCAACCTTCCTTGGATCTCACCTCTCAGGAGGGGAAGTTTGGCTGTGCATGGATTGGTCAGACTTGAGGGCATTCACTGGGTCTCATTTTCTATGAGGTAGAGCTGCATTTAGAATAGAGTAAATAAAGCCCATTTCATGGCAACCACTCTATGAGTCTTTCTGGGTTCAGCTCCTTCTGAGGACCTAGAGAGGTAAGGGAGGGCTTGTGGTGCTTGGAGGAAGGCCTGGTAAGGTCTACCTGTCTGTTTCTTTCTCCCTGTATTGCCTGTTCTTTCTTTAGATGCTCTGTCCTTTGGGAGGCCAGAGGTAAGAGATGCCCCCTTTCACTGTGGAAGAGATGTCCCCCTCCTCACTCCCTTTAAAAAGTTAAGTGGAAACTAGTATAAGATCCAGGGGAAAGAAAGTTCCTTCAGCCTTCCTAGTCTGGCCAAGAAAAGTTCTGGCAGGTGGCAGAGCTCACTAGGGCTCGAGACCCACCTGAGGTTTGGGGCCAAAGCCTCAGCTGTTGATACAAGACAAATGTTCTCACCATTGTCTTCTGTGCATATAAGTTTCTGGGCCACTCCCGGGGGTATGGATGGCTGAAATCAGGATTCTGGGGTTCTGGGCATCCCTGGCCAAATGCCTTAATTGTTGAAGGTCAAATATTTATGGGACCTGTCCACCTGTAGCTCTATCTCTTTACCTTCCCCATGGTCACTGGGAGCAGGTGTAAGAAATTCAGCAAACTTTTATAACTACTTTATGCTAAGATCTGAATGATTGAAAGTCCACTCCTACATTTTAAACAGTCAAGAATTTACCTTAATTTTTATTTCATTTATTTGAGTCACAGTGCACAAGCAAGGGAATAATTTTGGGAAGAGTCAGAATTTCGGCCACAATGACCTGTTTTAACATACATTAAACCATATGTCTATTTGCAGTACAAGGCTAGCACTTCACTTTTGATCACCCAGAGTAGGGACTGTGTTTTATAACCTTGGGTAAAGCTCATCTTTAAATAAAATTCTGTGTGTTGGCTCTCTCACACACAACATGAGTTCATGAGGGAATCCTGGTACAAGTGTGGAATGACTGGGGTGAGGGGCGGGGGGAGCCATCATCCTATCTTTCCTTATATGGGAAGGTGCCTTTGGAACTGGAAGAAAGGCAGATTGTTCGTGTGAATCTCAAGTCCTACTTTCAGGGAGTTTTCAACATGCCTGAAAGGTTTAACTTTGAAAAGGCAAGCTGAGGTCTTCCAATTTTTAGGATACTCCAACAGATGAAGCTCACTGTTTCAAAATTTTTGTAGTCTTTGTTGAATAATTTTGTATGGGTGAACTGTTTGAGCTTGTTATTTTTGGAAAATCCTTTCCTCTTCTCTTAACTCTTTTTAAGTCTTCTTCTTTGGTTTAACCCAAGGGTTCTCAACCTTGATACTATTGCCATCTTGAACCAAACAACTCTTCATTATGGGGGGCTATGCCATGTGTTGTAGGAAGTTTAGCAGCATCCCTGGACTCTATCCACTAGGTACCGGTAGCATACTCCCTCCAACCCCCAGTTGTGACAACCAAAATGTTTATCAAAATTTTGCCAAAATTTGATCTTGCCATATGACCTCACTTGAGGACCATTTGCTCCCTCTGGAGATTAACATAGGGAAGAGCTGTCTGTGTCACAAAGAAATTTGGAACTCTGCTGGCATACTCCTGATCAACTGGATGATGAGCTTATTGGTCTCTTGGATGCCATTTTAAAATGGCACTCATGCAAGCACAAACACACCCACACGGTAAAGTATACGAGGAGCTCATTTCTTTAAGTTTACTCACACCTGGCGCAGTATCATGGGCAGAATTATTTAAGCATCTTAAAGAACAAGGCATTAGTTATTCCCCGGCAGCAAAGCAGAGGATGATATGGCTGAACACATGTCATATAATCAGATTTTCAAAACTCCAACTCATCAATTGATGATGATAATATACTTGGGCATTGCCCATGTTGTTAACCTGAGCAAGCAAAATAAAGTAATTATACTAATTACAAGCCTCTCAAAAACCAGCTCAGTGTCCTTGTGCATGAGAGGCAAGCTGTGCCACAGTCGCTTCACAGGGCTCTGATACCCCATAAAGGTTTTAGTAGCTCATCATGGGGCCAGAGTAGTCACTCTGTCAGGGAAAGGAGAATTAGAGGTGAGTCCATAGGGAGACTGATGGTCTTTTCACTCAGGAATGGCCTTACACACTGGAAATAGTTGCAAGTAGCCGGCTGGGCCTGATGGTCTGGAACCAGAGATTTAAGGTGCACCCAAGCCCAGTGAGCTGTGACTGTCCGAAGTGTTCTGGCTGACAGAGTCAGTCATCCACTCAAGCCGGATTGCTGAGAGAGCATTAAAGGAAGACCCAGGAAACGCACAGTTATTGGAGACCTCTCTACTGGGAATTGAGGTGACAGTGTGCAGACCTGCGAGGTAGCCACATTTTATTACCAAATATCTTGAACTGACAGCCAGGCTAAGTGAGTAAAATGTGGTAAATCTGAAACTAGTAGTGGTAAAGAGAAGCCTAGTTACTGAATCAGAAACAGATACACCATCAGATGTGAGAGCTCAGATCTGGGAGCAATGAATGGAAATTTGAACAAGGATAGAGGGCATTGTACTGCTTGGAAAAAGGAAGCAAAGGTATAAATATTGAACTGAATTCTGCTAGTTTTCGAAAGCTAGTTTGCACTCAATGATTGTTTGCCAAAATTACATTCATTGTGACTTTGAATTTCTTTTGTATTCTGACCTAATAAAAGGGGCCAAAATTTCCCAAAGTTCCTACACTGCAATAATTAGGCTATTATGCATCATCTCAATAGCCAAATGACATGTCTGTCTGGTCTAAAATAATATGCATGAAGCCTTTACTATTGCATTGTTACAGCAGTAGGAAAAATGACTTATATTAATCCATATCATAGCAGTAACTGGGTGAATGGGGTGAAAAGTAGTAAAACAAAAGGACAGAAATTTGGCAGACTCACCGAAAGCCTGGGAAGACTTATGTCGTATAAAAATAACCAAGGATCTGACAGACTAAATAAAATTGCTCAGCTAATTAGTATCTTACATTGAACGACTTAGGTGAAGATAAGTTGATGGGAATAATTGACAAATGCACACAAAAATTAACGCAGTACTCAAAACATTGCAGAAATAGAAAGAAATTCAGAATTTGAAAAACTAAGATAAGTAATTCCAGGAAAACCAAATAAAATGTTCTTGGGCTTGACAATAGCACCAATTAGCTCTCACTGAATGTGTTCCTCAAATATGATGTGTGATGGAATTGTTGGCAAATGTCTGTGAAGTTCCTAATACCGAAGGGCTGTGGCATTGTGGTTGTGAGTGAGAAAACCAAACGGGGCAGATGAACCACGGAGTTGTCACCCTATTCGTATCTGCACAGGAGGTTACTGAAGCAATCCAAATAACAATTCACTGGAAAGCAGCAGCTTCTGACTTGCAAATAATCTTGTCCAAGAAGCTCCCAGTAACCCACGACGGTATTGCAAGATGTTTCCTGCAAACACCACGTCAGCCAGACATAAAGGTTGATTCATGACATCTGGAAACAGCTGCCTTTTACTGAAAGACAATGAAATTTCAAATTGTGTTAAATATAGCCTGCTAATATGCTTACCTGCCATCCGCAAATCATTGGCAGACATTTGGGGCTGAGAAGATTTCCTCACATTGTCAGAAAAATCAGGTCATGACTGACAAACAGAATTTGCACAAAGAGGTAACAACCGTATCCCCATAAGGGTCAGGGACAGTGAAGCCAATCAGAACCGTCTGGAACTGTGATCGTGGTTACTCGAAAGTGATGAGGCCTAGGATTCCACTTGAATGGATTGACCTATAATACTGCTCTTTAATAGTTGTCTTTTTTGGGAGAGACCTGTACAGTCAAGGACCAGACCAACATCTAGAAACCAGCAACTACCTTAGTGTGCTCCTGTCTCATCTAAACATTGATCGCTGCTATTATACAGGGTTCTTTTTTCCAGAGCTTAAACTTGGGAGTCAGGAATAAGTGACTTCAAGTAGAAGCCCTTCAGTGTGATGTTCCCAAGATGCTGTGCTTCACTGAGTCTCATTTCCCTCATCTTTAAAATGGGACGATAATGGTACCAACATCTTTGGATGGTTTAGGTCAGATGAAAATCAGATAATGTATGTAGAATGCTTTTTGGCAACTAAAATTAAAAATCTGGCTGGGTGGGGAATTTTGTAGGTCAGGTATAACACGTTTTCCTAAAGCATGCATCTCCTATTCCTTGTTACCAGAGAGTGGGAAAACCTCTGTAGGTCTGAGGGCTGGTGCTGAGGCTAGGTCCTGTGATTCAGACCAGAAATTGACTGAGTTGTCAGCTTCAGTGGCTAGAGGAGTTAGTATCAATCATCAGGGTAAGACAACGGACGGAAACGACAATATGAGGGCCAGGGTCAAGGGGAGACTCAGAGGTGTCCATCCCACAGACAGGGACGAAGTAAGAGGTCGAGAGCTGGGCAATCAAGATTGAGGTGGGAAGTGAAATGCAAGGTGAGAAAATGCTCAGGGTCCAGAAGAAGGCAGGGTGCCAGGATCTTGTGCACACTCAGTGCTGGTGGCATAGCACAGAAGAGGTTAGCAGGCTTAAAGTACATGATTGCAGTAAACAATGGAAATCCCAAGGTTTATCTATAACAAATCTTTATACCATTTGATGGGTTGTCTAACAACAGTGTTTGCTATAAAGAGGAGATTATTTGGGAAATTCTCAAGCCCATCATTTTTGAGGCATCTCTATCCTAATGTAACTGTGCTGATAATGATCTGAAACCTAATCAATTGGCTTTTGTTTTTTCTAGAATGCCACTGTAGCAGAAACTACTGGATGCTCACCAAACCCATTTCCTCTTCTTCCTAAGCATACAGCTCAAATAAATTACCCAGCCTCCCTTTTGTGGCCATGTAACTGTGTTCCAGCGAGAGGAATGTGAGGATAAGTGGCATGCACCACTTCCAGCCCTGGCCCGTAAAAATCCTCCGACGTGCATCTTCCAAACTCCCTTCTCTGGCTGCCTAGAGTGACATTGACTTTTATGGTACCTTTGGAAGCCACATGTTGAAGATAGCAGAACTAAACATGCAAGGAGCCTGGCCCTTGATTCACTCCTTGGAGGATCTCTACTCAAGCAGGAATGCTAAATTGAACTGCTACATGATTTTCCTGTTTCAAGACGGCAAAATGTTGGGGTTAGTATATTATATCAGCTAATATTACCTTAAGTCTTACGGCTACCCAATGAAGATGTTGGAATTTGAGGGAGCCCATTAATAAAACCCCTCTCTTCTTTGCCTGAATTCAGAGCCAAATGAAAGATCATCACAAGAGCCGGTCTGATGGAAACAAAATGCTTAACATTAGCCATTACCTAGATATGCAACCAAATGGGCCTGCTAGTGTGCTCTGCTCTCCTCATCTCCCACCTCCAGTCTAGAGCCTAGGATTGCCCACTTAAAGCAAAATTGGTATTTTTAAAGCAGATTTACTTATCTAGGATTGAAGCATTACTCTGGTCCAAGAGAGAGGAGAGTAAAATAGACCAAATTCTCAAGGCTCATGGTTTTCTCATAACTTAGAAGTGTGGACCAGTAGTTTTCACCTTCCATCTATGGACTGTTTGTGAGTAAGGGGTAGCCCATGAGACCAGGAGGATTATTCTAGTGGATGTCTCTCTACATGTCAACACAAGGATTAAGTCCATGTCTACAGACCACAAACAGTCCATGTCTATAAGCCACATGTTCTAATGGGCACAAAACACATTCCTTTTGAAACTTATTTTACCATCGTGGCCTTTCCATGAATACTTTCAAACAATCCAGAAACCCCCCTGGCTCTTGTCTCCTGTCAGTCTCCATTTGGGAATGTCATTCCCTTCATTGACCATTTAAGGATGTTTGTAGAGCAGTGAGGAAGGGCACAACCTCTGGTTTGTCAGAGGAGCTGAATCAACCTTCAGAAATCAGGAGGTGGCATGTTCAGGTAGCTTACCTTCACAGCTTGCCATGTCTGTACAACCTGGATGCCACTGGATTTTGTCATTGTCTCATGGAGCATTTTCCATCATGGTTCTGATTGATTTGGGTCATCATGCCAATTGCTTGTGTGCAAATTGGCTATTAATAAGGCCCAAAGTCAGAATAGGTGATGAAATGTGTCACCCAGTCACATAAAAGAATGCGAAAATTTGATCTCTCACTCACAATTATTAGAGGATCTGTCAGTTTATAAATCCTCTAGTTCTTTGTTTTGCTGCCAAATGGAATGAAGCACTATTACAGCTTTCAACTAGGGAAAGTACCTTCAAATTAAAGGCTATGCTCCTAAAGCGGTGACTGTTTCAGCGAGACCTGCTTGGTCTGCTGTAATTCTCCTTGTGGACCGAATCCATAAAGGATAAAACTAAATAGCACTGACTTTGGGTTTAAGATCAGACATCAGGACCAATATTACTTCATAAGCCATTTGCTGTACGAGGGTAACTTGAGCTCTCTGCCAACTCAAAAGAATGGCAATGTAGCTATTAAGCAGAATAGGAAACTTGGAGATGATCTGTGGTTGCAGTGGAGTATCAATGAGTGCAAGTCAATCCAAATGATGAAAAGAGGTTCTATGTAGACGGCTGGGTCATGGTCAGGAAATTGAAATCTTTTGAGCTTAAAGGACTAATGGGGGACTCATCAACATCTGGGGTGTGCCAGTATTTCAGAAGAGCTGACCACCCAGAAACAAAAGAAAAACTGAATAAAACATTTATTTACTATTATTACTGTTAACAACAGATTTAAAATTTCTAGGCTCCCTCCCATTTATATATGAAAACACCTTCAATTCTATAAAGCTCTATATGCTAGTTATTATTCTGTTACTTCCTTTAAGTTTTACAACAATCCAGAGAGGTAGAGAAAAAAGGGGAATATATTCAACACATGCGAGGAACAAGATGTGCGTCATTGCTGTGTGCTGATACCAGGGAGTACAGCAGAGACCCAGTGACCCAATCCAGACCTCAAGGTCCCCAGGCAATGCCAGAGAGTCTTGGGAGAATAATCTGAATTGCCTCTCTGTGAGTAGCAATGGTAAGGGTCCTTCTGTCCTACAGGCAGGTGCGTCAACGAAAGTCTGCAATTCATTTTCTGCACAGCTTGCAAAATTGAATGCCGATTAAATTCAAACATTTAGAAATTGACCTGTACACATGACCACAAAACTGTGGTCTGGGCCTAGAAATACAAAAGCAGCACTGATCACTTCCCCACAATTTTATAGCTGAGTCAAATTTAGAAATAGAAGTTACTCAAATGTTTTTGATGAGCTAGGTAAATGTTGGTTAAGATGAGCTAAAAATGATAGGTCATAATGAAATGTTGGTTATGGGAACTCAGAATAGGATGGTGTGGAAAACATTGGGTTGATATAATTGGATGTAGGACCATAGCAGCTAATGAGAATTGTGCTTGAAAGTATAGGAGTGTATCACTTTTTCTTAGTGTTGAACAGCTCAAGCTACAAGACAGATTGTAACTGGGTCAGTAAGTGGATAATGGGGCACTAGAGTATAAAACAATATTTACAACAGCACAAAACAGGCGAGACTGTACGTTGAAACGGTATCCACATATTTGGACCAACAGAACACAGGGTCTCTTGTTTATTTATTTTTAAAAATAATTAAAGTAGTGGATATTATTGTCATTCACTAAACAGAAATGTCCCAAGAACAGACACAAGGAGATAAGACAGATTGGTCAAATGAGACAAATTTGAAGATCACTATTCATAGAAGTAAGACAACTCATTAATCTGGTTACCAGGCTGACCTCCATGAGCCTTTTTGCCCTGGACACTGATTAGAAAGCCATGCGATGTTGTCTTTTAACCACAGACAAGAGTCGGTCTCCGTATCTTAAAGTCACGTTTCACACATTATTTCAGAGGGCTATAATTCTAGACGTCTGACACAATTGGGAGATTAAGAAACTCAAAAACAGTTCAATATGGTTCAAGTCCACTTTGTTATAAAGTGATTCATGAGATCAGATCAATCTGAGATATAAAAATCTTAAATAATAATAAAAGCTGGAATTTATAGGACACCTTCTTTCCCAAGAGTATGAAGTGTTTTCACTTGTACTCTATTTGATTGAAGTTAATATCCTCACCAGGAGGTAATGTCGGGAAGTGGAATCATTCCCATTTAAGAGAGAGAAGACCAAGGCATGGAGAAGTGAGGCAACTTACCCAGCACCTGAGCATCAGGAGGAGAACTAGAGGTTTCAGTTCATCAGCCACTCCCTACAAATGCTGATGGTCCAGAGTCTAGCGGATTATCCTACGGGCATCAAAAATACTGTAGATGGTCAAGTTCTTGTCTGCTTCTTCATACTATTATAATCTCTGCCAAATGTATGTCCTTCAACTTGAAGATTTTTCATAACTCTGTGAGAGAAATAGGACATTAAAGAGTCTCTTTAAAAGTCAAGGAAATCCTTGCTGTTTTGTAGAAGGAGAACTTGACTAATTGCTGCTCCACCACTTTGGAAATGTCGAAAAATCGGGAGCGAAGACTTAGTTAAAGCTTAAAAGAAATAAATGCAGGGCGATAAGCCACCTGCCATGGCTGGGGGGTGCAGAAGCAGTAAATCCAGGAGGTGGTTTTCCTGTACAGTGTATAATTTGGGCCCTGACAGAGCTCAGATGAGGAATAGGCCTATATAACTATTGATCCACGGAGCTATCAGGGACATCATTTAACTTGATGGCTTGTGTTGGTCCCTTAGGATGTGGAGTCAGCTTTAACCTGCAAGGAAAAAAAATTAAAGGTAAATGAAAGGAATAGAAGGGAAAACCATGGCGAGTCTTACATACCCTCCCTTTTAATAAGAAGCATTTCCAAATGATTCCAGTTTTCAGCTGTCCTGATAAGTGTTGGTTTATTGCATTCATTTACTTATCTAATTATATTGGGAAATGCCCATCACTTACCATTCTATTACACATTTACAAATATACCATCCACGCCTCGTCTTCCACAGTGATTACAGCCTAGGAGACAAAGAGACACAGGCTACCCCCGGCCACAATTAGTTGCAACGACAGACCAATATGAGACTACAAAGGGGAAAATGGGATGCTGCCACCCAGCAGGTTGAGATGGTTGCCAGCCAAATGTAGAGATATCTCCTTTCATTGAGACTTTGCTGTACCTGGAAATGCAGAAGCTGGTGTGTTTTAGGCCTTTGATCCAATTCTTCCACTCGTTTCGGTCAAATGGTATATTCCTGAGCCATGAATCTGCCTCCACATTCAGCCCATCTCTGACACTTTTGTCTTCTTCCTGAACCTTGCTCTGGTCCCCTTTACATCCTGTAGTCATTCTACTTCCCAACCTGTTTGCCCTTTTCCTGACTTCTAATCCCTTGACTGGATTTTCCGTTGAGGACTTGCTTCATCCTGCTGACCTAATTGTCTGGCACTGCTGCTCCAGTTGGGACATTTCCCCCTTTCTGTGACCACAGTTCAGACTGTCCTTCCAGTTATATTGCTTTCAGCTGCCTTTGGTAAACACTCCATTTGGTCCTGGCCATGCTCCAGAAACCTAAACCTTAGTGTTTGCTTTCAAGGAGGTAGTGTTCCCTATGACTTCACATCACGCTAAGGGATAGAACCACACATATTTAAAGGCTAAAAGATGAAAGTCCTAATGGAAATTCATCACTATGGTTTTGTTCGTTTCTACCACTAATTCAAATAATTTCTAATCAATCCACAGTCATTACTCACTGTTGGTGAGAAATAGGATGCTTGCATGTCATATCTGTTAATGTGCACACCTCCCCCAGACTCAAGGTCCTTGAAGGTGAGGATGGTGTCTTGTAAAATTTGTTATTCCTTCAAGGTGCCCCCTCAACAAATATTTTGGATTATGTGATTGACAGAATTTGTGAATGGAAAGAATAACGTCTTATGTATTGCATCCTCCAAAATGAGAAACCACCACTCGTTTAGGTGCCCTGGCTCCATGCTCTTTCAGTTCCTCATCCACTTCCTTGACCTTCCTCAGTGTCTTTCTCACCTTGCCTTCAGTGCTTGTAGTCTGGTGTGCTTCCAGGTCTGGTCTTGGCAGCTTTCTCAGCCCACACGATTTCTCGGATGACTCCCTAATCTACAGATTGAGCCTATACCTTTCTCCTTTTCTATTCAAATGCCTAATGGATATTTCTACTTGATTATCATAAAGAAATTTCCAACACAAAATGCCCAAACCCATGCTCACCAACTTCTCCTTTCTAAACCTGATCATCCACCTGTATTCTCACTGTCAAATCATACCCATTGCTCCCTTCCCATTGTCACCAGATATGGCCTCCTCCCTGGGCTCCTTGGCTTCAATTCTGTCCCCCTCATCCCCAATGTACACAGTATATACCAGCAGCTCAACAAATGTTGAATGAATGAATAAATCAATATGTTAATGATGAGTAGAGAACAAGGCTTAGGGTGAACACAAACAAAGTGTGAGCAGGTAAATGTTATCTGGGAAAGATCTAACAGTAGTGATTGTCTGGAGAACTGTGTTTTAAGACTATCAGACTAAAGTGGGGTTCAACAGATAAGAGGACAGTGGTCAAATAGGAGGACATAAGGGGAGAACATTGCAGCCTTCTTGCCAGGAATTTCTACCTTTACCCTTTAGACAATATGATTTTCCCCAATATATGGAGTAGCATGAAGAACATGACACTAAGGAGTATCACAGAGAGACAGTCTTGTGTAGGATGGGTTGTGTTGGAGGAAGGGTGGAGCCCTGTGTGTATGTACATGTGTGTGTGCGCTTCTGGGTACAAACGGAAAGATGAACTTCGTCTTGATTCCTGTAACACATAATTTTCACGTCTGTATCCTGATTAGCTCTATTGTTCATAAGTTCCTGGAGGGTGGGCATCTTATTTCTGAACTTGTTTGAATAAAAGCTTTCCTGTGTTGTTCTCTCCTCATAGAAACTCAGTAGGTGACTTTAGGACCAATGGCCTAGGTGGACTGTCCTAGCATGGATTCTCCTAAGAAGCTTCCCGAACTGGAAAACTCCTTCCATGCTTGCTGCTTGTATCCCCTAGAAGAACTGGTAGAAAGTGGGCGTTTGTTGGCAGGTGTAAACAAAAGTCATGAGTGTGTTATCGGAGGTTCCCCATGCATCTCTCGGGGCAGAAGTTGTGCTACGGCGGGATGAGCCCAAATGGCCTGACACATCAGGAAGTGTGAGCTTTGACGCATTCTTACTGTATGCACAGAAGCATGGCACATTTCATTTACAGAGTAGCTTTGCCAAGCACTTGGGCTGTGTGTGGGCACAGTCATAAAATGTTGCTGCAACACAAGAGAAATCAACACCAAACCTTGATTTCCTCCCACCTCCCCCACCCTTAACTGTAGAAACAATGGCTACGCTTTCTAAATGAAATTGCTGCCAATTGCACAGCACCATGGAACTCACCTAGTTAGGATTGGCGGGGATAAGGGGCATGTGTGGTTCCATAGAGAAGAGAGCAAGGCTGCTCATCCTAGGGGCTCTGGTAACTGATTCTCATTTCAAAGATTTATAGAACTTTTCACATTTAATATTTACATTGGAAAATCTACAAAGGATCCAAAGAAGCTCCAGGTTACAGGACTGTGGTATACTGCTGGTTGAAGGTAAAATAGGATAAAACCAAGAACAGTCATCTGAGATTGACAAGGGAGTACACTGGTGGCCTGAAGACATGTGATGACAGAATATGCATATTTGATTTGAGAGGGTGGTGAGTTTCTGTCCGTACCATTTTAGGAGTACATAGGCACTGAAAGCTAGATATCTACTACTTTCCATCTGGAATTGCCCATTGGAGATGAACACAATTCTACACACTTCAGCATATTTCTAAGGTAAATATAATTGGAACACAAGTTAGGAGATACAAATTCTAGCACAGATGCTGCCCTGCCACTAATCTGTTTAGGATGAATCACTTGATTCCTTAATGCCTCCGTTTCCTCATCTGTAAGACGACACAATATCTACTCTACATACTTCACCGCATTCTTGTAAGGATAAAATGAGCTTTGCCTGTGAATGAGCAGTACATAATGAGGTGAAGCTAGCCAAGAGAATTTCCAAGTGTGTGAGCAGAATACTGTGATATACCTCAGTGGTGCAAATGGAAGACAGCAGAAAACGGAGGCAGCTGGGGAAAGCAGTGTGGGTATAAGGCATGCAGAATCTGACACAAACAAGAAACTGTGTATCTGTTAGCAGGAGGATGTGATATTTAGTTCAACAATATTTCTTTAAGTCAACCCACCATCCATACACACCATATTTTCACTCATCAGCAAACGGGGCAGGAGATGCTCAATGCAATTAATGGCCAGTCTTGCCCGATTTGCTCCCATTCCAACCCAGTTTGCATGATCCTTGCCTCTGCCTCTGTGCTCTGGCCTTGACGTTTTAATGTGGCTCTCAGCTTGGCTCTGCATGCCCCTTGCAGGAATCTGACTTGGGCTTACCATGGTGGGCTGCCTTGTGCTTAGGTCTTGGCAGCTGCCTGTTGGCTCGGGCATGGGCGGGGCTCAGCTTGTTCTCCTAATAGGGGCATTAAAGAGCAGAACTACAGGAATTTAGCTGAGGATCCCTGATTTTCTCATCTGTATTTTATTGTGGCAATATGGGAGTGCTAGTGGTCATTCATATTGGGACTTTGAAGGTAAAACGTTCTAAAATTGTGGCATGGTGCCAAATGGGAAGGATATAAGGAACATGAGCAGAGGAAGAAAGCAAAATATGGGGGCAATGCCTGTTTTTCTGAGTTTTCAGGAGAAGAAAAGAGAACATGTGCAGCTCCTGGGAGGGGAAGAACAACAGGAATGAACCTTTGGGGCACACGCGGGACTTGAGTCTTAGGTCTCCCGTTTGAGGCCAAAAGCAACTACTCAGAGAGAGACAATATTGTGTGGGAACCCTGACTGCGAATTCAGGGGAAGGATGGTATTTATAGTGTATAGTATTTCTTCAGGCAAGGAGTTCAATGTGAAGTTCCCACAGAGGAATTAGATTTGGCGTGGAGGTTCTACCAGGAGAAAAAGACTGCCGGAGAACGTGGTGGGCTTTAATAGAGCAGGTCAGGGTCAGAGGCTCCATTCATTCTATTCATGAATGAAAGGGCAAGTGTGGAAAACACTGGGACTTTGTTTAGGAGGTATTTTGCTTGTGGCAACAATTCCAGTAAAGCAGCGTGGTTTGAGGTTTGAACTTGGCAATATGAATGGGAAGTTGGGCTGTAGCAAGTTGGGGACGGTTTCTACTACCTGCTAGGAAGTTTATTTATTTTTTTAAGAATGGAGAAGAGGATCATAGCTGGAACAAGGCTGATCCAAAAGATAAAAATATGACCTTAGAAATCATCTGTGCAAAGTGCCATTGAGTCAAGTGTATTTGTTGTGGAAATCAAGGATATCAGATTACTAAATTTATATAAACGTTTGAGAAAGAGACTCTATATACAATATTTTACAGATAAATTTTTCGTATAATTTAAAAAAATGAAATTAAGCACTCAGGTCTTAGTTCAAAGAAAATAAAAATTATAATTCTGGACTATTTAGACACGAAATGAGAACACGACACACAAAAATTGATATCGTGTAGCTAAAGCTATAATCAAAGAAAAATTTATCACCTTGAATGTTTTCATTAATAAATAAGAAAGACTAAAATAAATAAGCTAAGCATTCAGGTCAAGAAACAAAAATAAAGTGCAACCTTAAGAAGTATAAAAGAGAAATTAATAAATACAAAAAGAGATTTTCATGACAAAGAAAAGAGAGCCTTAGGAGAGGAAGGTAAGTAGAATAAATTATAGCCCTTGCTTTTGTGGCTGGTCTCAAGATTGCAACTGATATTTGCTGTCTTTCTCCCCTACCATCCACCTTAGTCTAGCACCTTTGCTGGGCTAGGTATTTATCTGGTGGGATGACTGAGACCCACATGCTTGAGTGACCACAGCTCCCACTCATCATGCTCTTCTCAGGTCATGGCTGTGCACTTGTCCATTTACTGTCAAAACTGGACAAGGTTCTACCAAGAGATGCCCCAGTGGATCAATGGGTTTCTGAAAACATTCTTCCCTGTGTATATCAGCAGCCCTACTTCCTCCTCATGATCAGGCGAATTACCCTAGTAATTCATTGCCTGCTGGTCTCTTGGCATGAGGATCCTGAAATGACCAGATGGAAGTCTTGGCTTAGAGTTTAACAGGATTCTTGCTGTGTTGCCTGGTGGAAACTTTCCTCCTCTGTGACCCAAGATCTCTAAACCTATATAGTTCAGGAACAGGAATCACAAAATCCCACTAGTGTGTCACTGTGAGTGATAGTAAAAGGTGTCACTCCTGTTTTCAGCCATTTTATCCTGAATCTATATATTCTGTGTGTGGAGATTCAGCACCATACAACGTGCATTGATTTAGGATGTATATTACATTCTGGAAAGGGTGCTTCATTCTCACAGAATATCATCTCCCAGTTGACATCTCAGTTAGACTTTCAAAAGGCCATCTCGTTGCTCTATGAGGCTGACAACTTCTGGGTGATGTGATATGTGATAGGATTAGTGGATCTAATGACCATGTATGTACCCATTGTTGTGCTTCCTTTGCTGTAAGTTGGTCCAATGTGATGCTTGTGGGACCTAGGTCAGCAGATTAAATATTGCATACCTAAAAGAGTTGTGCGGGCTGAGGCCTACAGACAAGAAAGGCAGTCCCATACCGAGAATGTGTTTCACTCCCGTTCAAGATGAATCACTACCCCTTCTAAGATGGAAGGGGTGCAATTGGTTGTCTCTTTGAGGGACGGAGCCATTTTAGAAACTCAGCATTGATTTCTATTGCTGATAGTTTAGACATTCGGTTTTAGCAGTAGCTGGATTGACCTGGTGACTGGGAGCCCAGGCTGTTAGGCCCCCATCCCTGTTTCTGTGGCTATTCTGTTCCTGTGCATATTTTGTCAGCACTGGGATGGCTGATGCAGAGGCTGGCTAACATTAGTTGGAGAAGTCATCCCACCTGTCTGGTTGTTTAGTCCTTTTTCTGTGGTAGACGCTCTCCGGTGCGTTAGTTAACATGAAAGGTAAAGATAACACTCTGTGTGTACATCTATAGATTCATCTTCATTCTTCTTCCCCAACTCTCCTCGTCTATGATCTTCCAGTATCTCCTTCAGGCTCCTGACACACCAAGAAGCCAGTCACCTTTGGCTGTAAGTCCATATACATTCTTACCTTGAGCCACTTCTCATTCCACACAAAGTGCTTTGACCAGGTGCATCTTCGGATGCTCTGTCCTTTGGGAGTGTTTTCCGTATCATTGCCTTTCTAGGCTGCCTCTGATTGGGGATGTTGTGTAGTAGCTGTTTATTTTCACCCTGCACCCACATATTGAACAGACACATCTGTGACCCAAGCTCAGCTTTTTTTCTCTTGCCATTTTGTCCCATGGGAGAGTCTTAAAGGACCCCACCCGTGTGGCCATAGATTTGAGCTCAGGGTAAGGCATTGGTATAAAAGCAGTGAATGAAGTGGGGATCTAGGCACTGGCTCGTGCTCTCTGGCCCTTATTCTTGGGATAATATTAGTCTTACGAGGATTGTTGCTGGGCCTGCCTGAACTTATTACTTGATAGGTCTGGCAGAACCAGGTTCATCATGATCACTTATGGCCACATGGTCATTTGATGTCCTATAATCAGATATTGCATCTCTACTGGAAACCAGTAGCATACAGTGACCGTTTTTCAAAAGACATCACCACTATAGGTGGCATGACTTTGCTCCAGCACCATAGGGGACTGCACTGTCATTCGTCCATTGGAGCCCACCATAAACTCTACAGGACATCTTACCCCACACCAATACCTCTAATCCCATGGGGTCTGCTGGGTAATATTGACCAGGTGGCAAGCCAGCTCTCATTAGAGCTTGGTCCTGCTTTGCAGAGGCCTTTCCTGCTCTGGGATGTACCAGAAACTGGTAACCTATTATATCACCCCCCCAGGGGGATTACAGTAGTATTTTCAAATACGTAAAATGCTGCCTCCAGAATCTGGACTATCAGGCATTCTACTTCCTCTTTATTGATGGGAGATGTGAGATGTAAAACTTTGTCCTTTACTCTGGAAGAGACGAATCAACATCCTTGGATCTCTAAAAAATTTCCTGATATGACAGGTCCCTGAATCTTCATAGACTTTTTCTTTTACCCTCTAGAGACATGTTTTACTTAAGTCTAACATACTTGTTACTTCTTACTCATCCTGCTTGATATAGTGGGTCAGTGTGATATTCTGCAAAATGTCCAATAGATTTCAATCTCTTAAGGTTACCATATGACAGAGGTCAGGAGAGTTAACACAGTCTCAGGGTAAGATGGTTAATGTATTCTATTGCTTGTTCCAAAGTGAAAGACAATTGTTTCTAATCCTCCTTCTTGATAGGAATGGAAAACACCACATTCACCAGATCAATGACTGTATACCATGTATGTGAGGCCATATTGATCTGCTATAGAAAAGGCACCACATCTGGTGCAGCAGCTGTAATTGGAGCTACTACTAGGTTGAGTTTGATGCCATCTTCCAGGATCTATCTGTTTTTTGTAGTAGCCAGACTAGCGAATTAAATGGGAATATAATGGGGACTACCACCCCTGTGTCCTAGGTCATGATGAGGTCTTTAGGGTGACACTAATCTCTGCCATTTTCTCTGGGACATGACAGTGTGTTTTATTTATAATTTTTGGCTGGGAAGGGGCCATTTCAGAGGCTTCCACTTGACCTCCCCCACTACAATAGCTCTTACCCTAAAGGTCAAGGAATCCGTGTAAGGATTATGCCAACTACCAAGAATGTCCATTCCATTTATACACTTGGCATCCAAGGACATTTTCACAGAGTGGATCTGCAGACCCAGGGGGCCCATTGCAAGCAAGATGAGGCCCAGAACTCAATTTATTACTTGGTCCCAGTGAGCTCCCACTCTAACAGGAGGCCATGAGGATGGTTTTTATGCCCAGATATCAACTCAGATCCTCTGCTCAACAGTCCTTGAAATGTTACTTTTTTCCACCTTTCCCCAGTATGTGCTGACTAGATAGGTCTCTTTTGAGAAGGATTGGGGCAATTATTTTTATACATGTTTGTCTTCGTGTTTCAGAGTCCTTCCTTCAGAGTATCTAGCCTCTCCTTGATTCAGTGTTATCTGATTTAGAAAACTAGCTCAAGCTCAGAAACTGGGCAAGGGCTCATGCCTTTTTATTGGAGGTGTCTGTCCTCAGCCTCCTGATCATCCATCCGTGATTTCTTTGGTTGTTTAGATTGAGCAATGCTGGTATTGGCTGCCCATCGGTTTTGCCCATGAGGATGCCGTCTATACAGCTCTGCATGAGTCAGGATTTCCTGGCTGCCACTTGGATCTTGCAGCTCACTGTCATCATGTGCTCTTCTTGCTTCTGACAGTCGAGTGTCACTACCAGGCCTCTAGTGTTTGGTTCTATCACCTTCATTGCTACCAGTGAGCCCAGTTTTATAACAGCATCTCCTTTCCTGTGCTCTGGCCTACAGTGGACAGCCCCTCTCACCAGCACTTTCCTTGTTGCCTTATTGCTTTGGTGAATGGGGTGTCCTCTGGACCCTACTACAGAACATAATCAGCAGGTGAGGTTTCTGGCCCTACATAGTATAGCCACTCTAGCATACCTACTTCCCTGGGCTTTTAAACCCCTCATTCTACCAGCTGTTAAGGCACTTTTGGCATTTCTACTTCACTTAGTATGGGCTCTTTCTTTCTCTGATCTTCCAAAAGTAATCCTGGGAATCTGTTAGTACCATTTCCTGAGCAGGATATTAAATTACATCCTATATTATAGGAGAACATCCTCATATTGATAAACTCTCCCTTGCCCAACTTCGTGTTCTGTGCACCCTCGGGACATGGTCCCATATGTACACTCCTAGCTATCTGTATATGTTGGCTCGGTCTTGCAGTATCTTTGCAGGCTCAGCACGTCATCATCCGGGTCACCTTGTGACTTGACCCTACATATTGTTCTCTTGCCCAGCAGGGGAGGTGAGGAGAAAACTTGAGGGAGGATACATGTTGCCTTGTAGGACACAGGCTTCTGCATCATTTTTAAGCAAGGGGTGCTCTAGACTAATGGGGAGTGGTTGGCCACTTCTGTAGGCCTGGAGAGGTTGGGGGTTCTGGAATGTAAAGGTTTTCAAGTGTATTGACCCAAATGATTCATCTCAAATCTCAGGGTCCCACTCCTTCCCAATCAGGGCCATGCCCTTGGCATAGCAGACTTATCAGGGCTGAGAATTCAACTTTCTCTGGAGCTTTGCTACTCTTAATAATTAAGTCTTGGGCTTGATCTCTAACCCCCATCCTCCCCCAGGAGATCAGGAATCAGAGCCTCTTTACTTGCTGCCAGGGAGGTCCTCTGATTTTCACACTTAGGCTTCAATTAGTGATTAATTACCCTCAGCCTTTTCTTGTCTTTCTCCAGTACATCAAGTACCACTCAGTAAGCCATTAGATTCCATTGTCCTTATAATTAATACTTCCTCAGAACCTCTCAAAGCTTAAGCTATTGCACCTGCCAGTGCGTTTTCTTCCAAGGGTATCCCATCCCAGGTTGTCACTGGTGAAAAATTTTAGCAATTGCGCTGCTAGAGCAAGCATGTGGTTCTTACTGCTCCACCTACCGTGAGCGATGGTGTCCTCACTGCCAGCTGGTTAACAAGGATCCAGTTTTAAAACTGCATTTTAGTTCAATCTTCCATAGAAGATCCTCCACAGATCACTCCTGACAACAGCTGTCTTAGGGCTGGTTCCCTGGGAAATAGACTCTGAGATGGAAGCTCCCTTGTAGGAAGTTCGTTGGTGAGTACTCTCAGGATCAGTACCTTAGGAGGAGAGGAAGGAGGTGTTAGAATGTGATACAGTTGCCACAAGAACCACATCCACTTCCATGGGGAGCCCTGAAGCTGGGATGGCTCTTCAGAATTTCCCTCCTTTGAATCAAGGGGTCTGGACCTCTATACCCCTAACCTACAGTTACTGAACATGGGCTGTGTGTGACTTTGGGCAAGGCAGCTGTCCCGCCAAGGGCAGTTCCAGAGAAGGACTCAGCTTAAATCTGCCATCCATCAACACCCAACATCTAGGGAGGTGAGTGCACAAGCCACAAAGGAGTGTCTGAGCAGAACATCACAGCAACCATTACAGTTCCTATATACTAGCAATAACCCAATAAAATGCGATGAGAAAGACAATCTCATTAATAACAGCAACTAGAAATATAAAATGTGTTCATGAAAATTAACGAGAAATGTTAAGGACTTGTTTGAATAAAATGCCAAACTTTTATTGAGAAATAATATCTTGGTAAATGAAAGTATTTACCTTATTTCTGAATAAGAGGACTTAGAGTAAAAGTGACAATTCTTTTCAAATTAACAGAATAGAATATCTGAAAATAGACCTAAGTATATATATGAATTTCTATATAAGTACGGTCCTTAAAATCACTAGGGAAGGAAGGATTATTTCATACATGATTTTGAAACAATGACTAGCCATTCGGGGCCAAAATTAAGATTTCCTGCCTCATGCCATATACCAAATTAAGTTCCCTATGAATTCAATATTTAAATAGAAAAAATAATCCACAAAATTACTAAAAGAAAATATGAGTGCTTTAAGAAAATCATCGTTTGGTGGGGAAGACATTTAAGGCATAATACCAAAGGCAGATCATATATAAGAAAAGAATAATACATTTCATTTACTAAATAAGGAATATTTCTTCAGAAAAAATAATGAAAATTTAAAAGTAAGTGAAAATCAGGAATAAACTATTTATGAGGATAGGTCTAAAAATATTCTCAAGGTACAAAGAACTCTTATGTTTTAAGAAAAAGGAATGCACCATAGTAAGAGAATGTACAAAAGATTATGAGCAGATAATTCACAAAAGCAGAAAAATAGTCATTAAACATATGAAAAATATTATTACCTACTAGTAATTAAATACATGCAACTGAAAGCAATAAATAATATCATTTTTTGC
Organism: Equus caballus; assembly: GCF_041296265.1. Classification (NCBI taxonomy): domain Eukaryota; kingdom Metazoa; phylum Chordata; class Mammalia; order Perissodactyla; family Equidae; genus Equus; species Equus caballus. The sequence goes on along the minus strand of NC_091698.1, from coordinate 51,645,075 downwards.
CTATAAAATTGGTTAAGGTTTTTTAAAACTGTAATACCTGCTGTTGTCCTGGATATGGGAGGTACACGTGCTCATCTCCAAAGAACGTAAAGCCCTTGTGGGAGGTGATATTGATCTATATCCCAAAATTTAATTCACACTCTTTGACCTAGTAGTTCCATTTTTAGTACTGAATCCTAAAGAAACAGTCATTGATATGCACAAAGATTCCTCTACAATGATATTCATTATACAGTTGTTTCTGCTGCCAAATGTTGGAAACAGCCTATGTCTCATAATAGGCATTTGTTGAATTAATAGTAGCTTATCGGTATCATGAAATGCTACAGAGATTTTTTAAAATGATGTTTTAGAAAATATTTAGTGACACAGAGAGATGTGCAGAGTAGCATGCTAAGTGAGTTTAGCGAGCAGTAAAATCAGATGCATGAATGATCCCCTTTTTTTTTGCCAAAGCAAAGGGGAAAAAATCCTGCCAGTATATACTTCAGAATGTCAATGAGGATGATTCCTAGTTGGCCAGGTTTTGGGTAAATTTAATCTTTTTCTTTTTGATTTTCTGTATTTTCTACAATGTTCTATGAATCAAGTTTACAATGAGTACCATAAAAGTCAATGAAAAATAAAGTTCCATGCTAAGTTAGTCATGATTCCACCCTGATACTATTCTGATGGTTTTGAAGGAATGGATCTAAGTGAGAAAGAAAAATAAAAGAAACCCATAAAATCCAGGTTAGCTCCACAAGTTCTCTCTGATGAGCTCAGACTTTTAAAGATGTATAAAAATTTAAAAGTGTAAACCCCAATCCAGGGATGCATAAAATAGAATGTCTATCGTTTAAAGGAAAAAAAATGAAAAGAAAAATTTTTAAAAGCCGGAAAGCTGAAGCTCAAAGTGAACCAAGCCTTTCAAAAATGCTTAGCATAGGGAAAAGGGTTTAAAACTAAGCGTGGAATAAGAAGAAAGGAAAGCCTTTTGGCGGGGTGCTTGGCAGCACAAGGGTACTGTTGATGAATGATCAGTACAGTGTAAGCTCCATCAGTCCTATTTTACATTCATCTTTTCTGCCAAAGAGAATGATGCTGGGGCTGTAAAAGGAAGAACAAACATCAGTAGGAAGGAACTGAGGTCCAATGTGAATGAACAGGTCCGGGGACCCCCGTGCTCTGGATGAATTCTAATTTCCTGCCTGGAGCAGCTGCCTTTCTATGTTCCCGCACGTGAGAGAGCAGGTCACTGCCAGTGTTCATGGACCAACCTTGCGGGGGACGAGAGAAGGGTCAGCTGATGGGACGCGGGCAAGCACAGCTCCTTGTTTGATAAAGGAAAGAAAGTTAAACTCCAGTCTAGTGGGCAGGATTCTCAAATAAATAATTGAGGGAAAGCTTCTGAGGAAACCCAGAATAGGAAGCAAATATTCTCTGTAAAATAAAGGTCCACCAAGTGGGGAAAAGATAGTACAAATCAGAGAACAAATGAGAGACTTCTATGTCGACACTATGCAGGTGATGAGGGACGAGGTCAAGGAATAATAGCGATGCCACCTACTCACAGCTTCGGGGGGTGGGGTGCCAGGAGCTGGTAGAGGAGAGAAACACAATAGACCAGGAAGTCTTTATGTAATTGTTTTCAGGAAAAGTGCAGGAGAAGGGGCAAGGATGAGGACTAATTCTGGCATTTCAATCAAAGATGCAGAAACTGCTGATTCAGTGCAGTCACCTAAGTTGAAGAAATGAGTTGAAGTCTGGAAATGTGCTGTTGCTGGAGGGCCTCACTGCTCTGCGGGATTCTGAGTTAAGTTTGATGACTGATCCATCATTTGGGCAACTGTTTCCAATGGCTAATAGGAGAAAGGTGATGAAATAACACATAGTAAAAGGAGATGATGGGGGGCCAGTCCCATGGCTGAGTGGATAAGTTTGCATACTGCGCTTCGGTGGCCCAGGGTTTCACCGGTTCAGATCCTGGGCGTGGACACGGCACTGCTCGTCAGGCCATGCTGAGGCGGCATCCCACATGCCACAGCTAGAAAGACCCACAACTAAAAAGTATGCAACTGTGTACTAGGGGGATTTGGGGAGAAAAAGCAGGAAAAAAAAAAAGATTGGCCACGGTGGTTAGCTCAGGTGCCAATCTTTTTTTTAAAAAAAAGGAGACAATGTTTCCTTTTATAGAAAGGAAAGATGAAAGCCATTATTAACTCCCAAGCTTTTAACCTTCCTTTCCTTCCTTCCTTTCTTCCTCCCTTCCTCATTTCCTTCTTTCCTTCCCTCCTTCCTTCCTTCCTCAAATATTTATTAAGCTACTGCTATAAACAAAGTATTATGCTAAACACCAAGAATATTCATTTATCTAACAAATACTTATTAAGTGCTTAGCAGGCACTGAGGATTCAGCAGTGCCTAACAGGTAGAGTCCCTGTTCTCAGGATGCTTAAAAAAATCTAACGTGGTGGTGAGGGGCAGGGGGGTGGGGAGGGGCAGGGGGGTGGGGAGGGGCAGGGGGGTGGGGAGGGGCAGAGACAATGATAAACAAACGAGTGTATAATCCGTGAGGTTGTGATGTGTGCTATGAAGAAAAATGAATCAGAGCCAGAAGATGGAGAGTGAGGTTGGGCAAGGTGTGCTGGTGAGGGACGGGCTCTCTGGAAAGGTGACATCTAAGCAAACACTGCCAGAAGTGAGCCTGAGCTATGCAAAGAGCTGGGGAAAGATATTCCAAGGTTGGTACCTGAATGACGAATAGGAGTCTGCCAGTTATTCAAATAAAACGAAAGAGGAAAAAATCTTGCAGCCAGAGGGAATAGCTTGAAGGTGCAAAAGAGCCTGACTCATCCAAGCCACTGAAGGAGGTTGGGTTTGAAATATGCTGTGGAGCAGCCAAAGATGAGCTCGGGCATAAGGAGGGGTCAAAACATAGCCTGTATCCCTGCCTAGCATCTGGACTTTCTCTTGATGCCGATGGAGACTCGTTGATGGTGTTAATCAGGGTAATGACGTGATCAAGTTTAGGAGATGTGGTTGCAACTGGACATGGACAAGAAGGGGAACAGGGAAACCACTTAGGAGCCTGTTGTGGTAACAGAAGTAAGAGCTATTGGTGGCCTGAACCAGGCTAGTGATAGAGGGGCTTGAGAGAAGGGGACAGATCAAAAGATGAGCTGGGCATGGCGGGGAAGGAGGAGAGGAATGGGGTGACACCCAAGTCAAGGAGGACATCTGCTGGATGGCGGTGTATTCACCAAGGAGGAGCAGCAGGTTTGGGGATGAGAGGAGGGCTTGGGAAGGGTGAGGAGCTCAGTGATGGAGATCGAATGAGTTCAAAATACATTTGGGCCACGAGGTGACAATGTCAAGTAACTTATGACTATAAAACTCAGATGGGACATGTGACCAGACCAGATAGTGATATATGTTGCAAAGACCAAAACTAAGGAGACTTGGGTTCGGATCTCTGTTTACTCATCCTTAGATGAGACAATCGAATTAGATTTCAACTTTACAATTCTGTGGCAGGGGTGAATAATAAAGGCTAAACTTGTAAGAAGAAAAAATTTGGAAGGACTCTCTGGACTAAGAAGTAATTTCCATTTCTGAAGTTGATGACTTGAGACTAACAATCAGCTGATCTTTGTGGCAGCAGGTGTAGAACCAGGGCGAGGAAGGGCAAGTAAGTACTCTCTACGCAGATTGTGAGGAAAACAAGTATAGGCACTACAGGGTATGGCCAAGACAAGGGCGTCACGAAGGGGAAACAAAACCAAATCTGTGATGCATTATGTGAGCACCGTTTCATCAGCACTGTGGGAGAACAAAAGCAAGAGTTACCAAAAAAAAAAAAAGAAAGGAAAAGAGAAAATGGAGGAGACATCATCTTATGACTAAAGATGCTCAGAGGCAATAGAATATGAACACCTGTATGCATAACAAGAGTAATAAAGGTTGTATAAGAGGCAGAACTGACCAAGGGGGGAAAAGCTTTAGGAAAGAGGAAAGGGTAGGACAGTGGATGGAGAGAAAGAGTGTTAAAGGCTATGAGCAGCTGGTATGTAATATTTACAGAAATATTGCTGGTTTGCTTGGTGCTGTTAAGATAACTGTAAATACACATTTCATTTGTGGGCTTTAGTGCCTCTGAGCATCAAATGTGATAACAGTTGAAAGCACTTGGAACAGTATAACGTTCTATACACGTGTAAGGAATTCTCAAGCTCTTTCAGTTAGAGAAGAAAAATATTCTTTTTGATGAGGCTACATTACTTGTTCTTCCCCACTTAACGCCACAAAGGAGTAGATCAGACAAGTAAAGGTGTGTTTTCTTCTTACACAATCCCCAGAGAAAGAGACATGTTCATATGCCTTAAGTGGGGGAATTTGGGCAATTTATTCCAGATAATTTAGGACAATGATATTCAGGTTCCTCTGCGTGTCTTAGCTATCCTACAGGGAACTGATGCATCTGTCAATTCTGTTAAAGTCTCAGTTTGAAGATTGTTTCATTCCTGTGAGTTCTTTTGATAAATCGAGTGTCTTAATACTCTGCAGACACGACCAAATGTAATTTGAAAGGAAATAACACTGGGAGGTAGGATTTGGGGAAGCTATCATTCGCCTTTAGGGCTTTCCAGCTGACGTTGATTCAGGGCAATCACAGGAGAGAGAGTGACAGGGATAGAGACCCGTTATACTCACTGGAAGGCAAGCACGTATTTGTGTACGTATTTTTTCTGTTAGCCAGTTAATACAGCTAATTGGTTGTTGATTTTTCTCCTTGGCTGAGCATAAACATTTTGAAGTCCACCTGGATAACTATGAACATGTTCCTGCTTATGACCATCTCTTGGCTCCTGACTAAGCCAATTTCCCTAAGCAGAGTCATGGCTGCCATGTGGCATTATTTATGGGAAACAGAAAGGCCTACTCTCTCCGTCCAGGTTTTCCCACTTAGGTTTCTCTTAGCTTCTCCTTGTTTTCACATTGTTGTCCTTGAAGTCTTTTCACCTCTTTCTTTCTTTCTTTTTAGTGAGGAAGATTGGCCCTGCGGTATTATCTGTTGCCAATCTTCCTCTTTTTGCTTGAGGAAGATTGTCACAGAACTAACATCTGTGTGCCAATCTTCCTCTATTTTGTATGTGGGATGCCGCTACAGCATGGCCCGATGAGTGATATGTAGGTCTACGCCCAGGATCTGAACCCATGAACTCCAGGCCACCGAAGTGGAACACATGAACTTAACCGCTACACCACCAGACCAGCCCTACATAGTGATGTCCACATAGTACCCTAAGAATTTTTTTTTTGAGAAGTGCTACTTTTAGAGAATGTGCACCCCTCATGCTCCTCCCTGGCTATGCTTCTGGAAGAGAACATCTGTGCCCTCTTCTCTTCTTTCCATTCTTGATTGTGCTCTTTCCTTCTTTTTCTTCCCCATGCATAGTTGGATGGTCAAGACTGGAGAGATCAGAGTTACGTTGATACCTGCCATGAATTCATTCCTGATCCTTCTTTTCTCTCCTCTCCCAGTTGGATCCCTGAATCAGATGTCTGGGCTGTAAGAATGTCCCTGGAGGGGTTGTTCCCTCCCTCCAAGGTGGTTGAGCAACATTCTACATGTGGCGGGCACGTGGCTGCACATTCTGCTCTTGCATGGGATTGGCTGTTGATTGACAAGGCACCAATAGCAACTCTACTTTATATTCCCAGAGCTCCGCTAAGCTCTACTCCTCACCAGGTGGCAAAGGCTGGGTGGAAGGCCTGGAGAACTAGGAGTGTCGGAGTGAGTTTTGATATTTAATTTTACTCTGATCCATTTGAGAGGCACAGAGGGAAGATCGTGGGTGGTACCGAGCCTCTGGGGTGTAAGTGACACTCTGAAAGCATTCTTCTCTTCCTCAGTGGCTGTTCCCTGATCTAACAGAAACAGAGGGCCACATAGAAAACTCCTAAGCTTTAAAATTTAACGGGTGTGTTCAGGGAATTGGGGGGAGGGGGGCACTCTTCCGAATTGGTAGAAAGACCTCCAAGATGGAAGTAAGAAAAAACGTTTTGAAATAGCTGAAGACATATTAAAATAAATAGGGCTGCCTTGCTTTTTCCCCTTCTGACAAGATTTTTCATGTAGCCGCACAAGCGTAATCCCTGTGCCTGGGAGTCTTGGGGACTGCACAAACACCTGATGGATTGAAGGCAGAGGCTCGGAGGGCTGTGCTGATTGTGGCTGGACCCCAGAGGAGAGATGGCAGAGGATTCTTGTATATTCCCATGTATTATAATCCCCCTTCGAACATACCACGTTTCACTGCATCCAAGGTGCCATCAAAGGTAATAGATGCCATTATTTTATATTCCATTAAGAAAGAAAAAACAAGTTATCAATTAAACCATGATGTGCCCTTGATTGTAAGATGCATGCTGATTTTAGAGACGTTAATGTGTGAAGAACCCTAGGATAGTTGAAATACAGTCATAAAAGATTGGCAAATCCCAGAAGGGAAGAGAGACTACCTCCACCTTTACATAGTTCCCTTTACTGAAACATGGAGCTGAACACCTTACTTCCTTGGGGTTCTCTTTAGCAGGCTGAGTAGACCCTAAGTGGTTCACCTCATCTAGTTGGTGAGTAGCAGGACTTTTGCCTCCTGGATGTCTTTTATGCAGTTTGGAAAGGTCGAGCCAACCCCTAAGCCCAGGGATGGGCAAAGTTGTGAAACAGATGGGATACGCTTTCCAGATCCCTCCATCTTGCTGAATCAATTCACTTTTGGGACACTTCCATTTACTATTCTCCCCAGTACTGTGTGTCTTCACGTCCTATAATGACTGCCCAGGCTGTACTGTGGAACCCTGTCAGTGTGTGTGTTTTAGGAAAGTACTCGAAATTCCTTTCTTTTTCATCCCCCATGTCAAAACTTACCTGTCTTAGATACCATTCCCTAGGCCCTTGCTAGATGACTAGCTAGTTACTCTGAGACTGAATAGTGATAAACTGATAATAGCTTAGGCCATTCCTCCCAAGAAACACATTTTAAGGTTAATTGGGACCTTGTTGAATATTTTAATCCTAAAAAATAATTAGTGAGAGATCAAAATAGTTGAGAAAATATTTGACCTGAAGGGCTTACTGTCTTCTTCAAATCAGAGTATATACACAGCAGCATGTTCAAAGGTCCAACTTTACCATGTTAGTTCACAGACTGACAGAAGGATCTAGGGCAGGTCTAGCAAAAACTGTTCCCCAACCCTGAGCCCATGGCACACACTATTGTCTGATCACAGCCCACTCCTTACTGGGCTCAGAAATAACCTCAGAATCCCCCTCACAGAGCTCTTACACCAGGCGATTGGAGTTGACACATGAAATGCAGCCTACTTTCTAGCTCTGATGTAAGTCCTAGTGGGCAAGGACATTTATCAGTTCCCATATCTTTTCTCACTTATGAGCACAGTCAGCTCCTTTCCATCTGGGACCTCTTAATCCATCAGGTTAAGGTGAAAGAAATAGTAAGAAAGTATATGGAATCTTGTTTTCAGAAGAATTTTAGTCTAAGTGCACCAGGGCATTTGTCAGAAATATTGGAGAAAGCTGTTTTGGAGAATACCTTGTGCTGGTCCTATTTGGAGCTTTCCTGGGCACTGTAGACACAGAGAATTGAGACAGGTTCTGGGCCAAGCAAGGGAGGTGGTTAAAGGTCTGGGAGGGCATCTGTGTGTGGCAGTGTTGAAGAATGGATTAGCCTGGAAAGGAAAAGCCTGCTGGGCAACCTGAGAGTGGTCGTGAAGTGCTGGGGGTGTTATTGTAGGAGGGTACTCACCAGCTGTCTTCCATCTCACTGAAGATGTTGGACCTCAGGCCAGAAGGAAATACAAGTTTGCTTAAAGGAAGAGCTCCCAGGCAAGCCCACAAACAAATACACATATTGAGTGTTTAGGATGTAGCAGAAGCTCTTGTGGGAGATGCCCATCTGTGATGGAGTTGGGAGGCTACACACTTTTTGCTCTCAAGCAGCTGACAACGGGAGTGGGAGGAAGCCTCCTCTTAACAGTGAACACTACATAGTGTCCATACAGAACTTGGATGCACCATTCTCCATGCTTTACATATATGAAGTTATCGTCCCTATTTTACAGATGAGGAACTGAGACCTGGGGAAGTTCTGTACATTGCCCAGGATCACACAACTGGCAGTGATTTACGAGGTACTGAGAAGCAGGATTTACACCAGACAGCCGGGCTCCAGAATCCACAACTGAGTAGTAATACTGTGCTATCTTTCCAATCACTCATCCATTGGGTAGAATGAGTTAATCTGGAAAAAGAGAAGTATAAAAGAGAGGGACCCTTCCTGGGTTTCTTAATCTGAGCTCACTGGGCTGCAGCTGTGGCCACTGAGATATTTTTCACTGATGAACTGTGGGGTTCTCTTGTAAACTTTGAGAGCAGCACTGTGGCTTCATCCTACCCGCATCCCCAGTGAAAGATGCAGTCCTCAATGGGAAGAAGGAAAGACTGACAATGAGTAATCAGTTGTATGTGTGGATGGAGGGATGTTTACACCTGGCAACAGCCTAGTTTTGGAAGATAAACTGGGAGAGAGAAAAGAATCTCTCCAGTTAAGGAGGGACAAATTGTTATGTCCCATGGTCCCAGGCAGTTTCCCTAAATTTAGCAACAGCTACAGTTCGAGGCCATTCTTTGCAATGAACTCAAAGATCATGTCTTGTTTAGACCCTACTCATCACTTGCATTCTCCACAAAGACCTCCCAGACATGCTCTTTCCATGCCAAATGTGTGTTACTTGCTCTGTCTCTCAACCCTTCTGCATACATTTTGCATATCTCTAAAATGGAATGACTCCTAATTCTAATGACTTCTGGAATAGAATGAATTCTGTGAGGTTACACATTACATCTCCAGGAGAGGAAAGGGTACATGTTTTTCATTCCTTGCTCAGTGTTTTGGTTTGGCTTAAAATGGGTATTTGAGAAATACCATTTGCATTAAATGGATTTGAATATTTCCTCTCAATATCTCACAGGTGAACCAGTGCCAGTCCCAGAAAGGGAACTAAAGCACCTCACCAGGATTATTGTAATACCTGCTGCTGATTTTCGTTGTTTAGAAAAGAGAAATCCGATTTTGCTGCTGTGATGTTGATTATCCCATATAAGAATAACTGCATTTATTATCTCATTTTATTGCAGGAGATATGAGGCCATCTAACGCTTTGGTGACCGACCTGAGACTATAATCTGGACCTCCTGGGCCTTTGTCCAGTTATTGTTCCTCTAAACCAATATTCTATTAGAGACTAGTCTAAGACATCCTGGTAAGTGACAGCAGTCACAAGTACACTTATTGATCTCTAACAGGTTAGAGTCTTCAGGGGAAACTGTCCAGGGCAGTGGTTCTGAAAATCTGGTCTGTGGGTCATGTGCCATCGGAATCAGCTTGGACTCTTATTTAAAATGCATACTCCTGGGCTTCTCCTCAGAACTACTGGATCAGAATACCTGTAGACCAGCACAGGACTTTGCATGTTCCATACATTCGCCAGGTGATACTCACACCAGTGAATTTAATGGACCAGCTGGTCAAATGTTTTCCTAGAGTAGAAATTGCTTATTGAATAGGCTTTTTGCATAAAAACGGTCTTTGGAGATGATTTAGTTCCATTCAGTTGCTTTCTTAAGGGTTTTTCTTTTGTTTGTTACTTTTCAACTTTCTGGGCATTTAAAATTATATTTAAATGGCAGCCCGTTGGCCGAGTGATTAAGTTCACGTGCTTTTCTTCCATGGCCCAGGGTTTCCCTGGCTTGGATCCAGGGCGCGGACATGGCACCGCTCATCAGGCCATGTTGAGGCAGCGTCCCACATAGCACAACCAGAGGCACTCACAACTAGAATATACAACTATGTACTGGGGGGTTTTGAGGAGAAAAAGGAAAAAAAAGGAAAAAAAAAAGATTGGCACCAGATGTTAGCACAGGTGCCAATCTTTAAAAAAAAATTATATTTAAAAGGAGTGAAAGAAAAGAGTAACACACTTTATAAAACACTGGTTTCCTTGAACTTGGGATTTTTATGTACATAAAAATTATTTTTATATAAATATAATTTGTTTTCAATTTGTTAGCCTCACACAATTGTGGTGGACAAAGTGTGTATGTGCAGAGGGGTTCCCTCTGGAAGCTGGCTCATGTCAAATGGGTGACCCTGCACAAAAGTAATTTGGAAAAGAACGAGGTTTGGAAGATATTTTTTGTCTGACCTAGTTTCCTTTTGAGCGATGTTTGAATGCCCTTTCTCACAGCCCCCTTTTCTCCCTCTGATTTTTCCATATGGCTTTTAATGTAAATCTTGAGATGGGCCCTACACAGAGCAGGATTTACAGAGAAGCACCAGAAGCAGGTGGCCAGGGGCCGGGACCCAGAGTCTGAGCCCTTGTGCAGGTTTCTTCTTGTCTTTCCCACCCAGGCTCCATGGGCCACGACTCCTTCCTCCTCATTTTCAGGCTCTGCCTTGCCTCTGGGTGCATGATAAGCTAGATGCTCAAGACATCTGTCCAGGTCTGTATTTTGCCATCTGTAAAATAGCTAAATTTACACTCTATCAAAGCATCATGAAAGGTAATGCAAAGTTATTTTTTTAAAGTATACTTATAATATGCTGATAAACAGGAGTTCCCTTGGATCAAGAGGTTTGAATTTCCGCCAGGAAGGTACTAATTAAAACTGGCCTTTGCCTTGTTGAAGTCCAGTTTTTCTCTTAGAAACAATTTTCAAATGGGGTTAATACTGGAATCTCAAAAATCGAGGTTCTTTGGGCTAAAAGTAGATATCAGAATCTGAAGGTCTGGTGGGTACTCTGAAGCACAGAGAGATAAAAAGGATTTTCCAAAGTCACATAGCTGCTCAGTGGCAGAGCTCTGGAATCCAGTCTTTGGGCTCCTGGTGCAATGTTCACCTTAAGAGTAGCACCAGAAAGGAGCCTGTCTCTTCTAATGTACATCTTTTTTGCATGCTCATTAGCATGGCTGAAAAGTGGAAGAGGCTACAGCTGGATTCCCAGGCGTCAATGATTCAGGTCGAGAGGATGGCATCCCTCAGGCAAAAATGCACCTGGAGTCTTTGGTTTTTTTCAGGACAAACATTCTTTAAAGCAAAAATTGGCCATTATAAAAATCATACTGGCCCAATGTCCTTGCAAATTATTAGTGCTAGAAAATTAAAACATAGAAATAGTTTCCTTTTTGCTTACTCACATTACTGTATGGTTCTCCCATTGGAAAGTGACAATGAGCCCTTCCAATATTAGCTGTGTGATATTGCTACAGTTACCTACCCTCTCTGTATTGCTTTTTCCTCATCATTAAAATGAGCCTGAGAGGATCTGCTCTACCTAGATTCCAACACAGTTGTGTAGAAGAAATGAAATAACTGTTATGGTGATATTTTAAAAATTAGCAGAGTTATATGAGAATTCCTGAGATCTGATGCAACTGTTATACATTTCAAGAGTGTAACAACCACTGAAAGAAAAATGAGGCAATTAAAAAAAGACAAAAGTAAGAGGGATGGGACTACCATTCATCCTCCCCTTACAGCTTTAACAGGTTGGCCGGCCCCTCTGAGGTCTGAATTTTAGGTGAATGGGTGAGTGAGATGTCCATACCACATTCTCAGTCTTTTCATGGCCCCTACTCGGTCAAAATTCAAAGTACGACATCTCCCTAGGATACTGTGTTTCCTTGGTTTCCTATGTCTTGGGTGGAAGGCTCAAGAAAGGTGCAGTGATTACCCAATGACATAAAATTTTCCAAAGATTCAGAGAGCCAAAGTCAGCGGGTGAGAAAACAAATAAAGAAAATACTAAAATAACATTGAGGGCAGAGGCCCCCATAGAACCTGCCAAAAAGATATAAAGTTTGATTAGAATAATTACTTTAATTGAATTATCATTTTAAATCAATTAAGGGGAAGGATTTCAATGGAAGGAAGCCAAACCCTCCTCATGGGATACATTTGTTGGGCAGCATGTCGGGAGCCTCAATAATAGTGGGGTGCTTTCATGCCTCCTTTAACAAACACTCTCACACACACTCACAAAACCTCTCACAATTGGTCTTCACACTCAGGGCTGCAGACCTCAGCCCTGCTGAGCCCTGTAATGGGACAACTCCGGGTGATTACGTGGTTTAGTAAATATCCATAAATTAAGGATAGTGTTTGAAGGCTGCCAATAACCACCTCACTTTCCCAGTATCCCCCAGAGGAGTGAATTAATTCTTCCTAAGAGTTCGGGGCAAAGACAAGCCAGGACAGACAAGATCAGCTCCTTTTATTTCTCCCCTCCCATAATTGCTTACCTTCCTGGTCCCTCCCAGGACACTGGAAGTGTTTCATGCAGTCTCTGGGTCTCAACAATAATGTACTTTGAAAAGGAGGCTGATTACGTTGACTGAAATCCATCCTGGCAAAAAGCTTTTGCTGCAGCTGGTTCCATTTACATTTTGTATTTTTGGAGCTTGTGTCTGTTCCAGGGAGGGATGGGATAATTGATTTAAATCAAATTATGAAACATGATACTCTGAATTCCTAAAAACATGTTTCCTGGCACTGCCTTCAGCAATGGAGCCCTCACAGGTACGGTGGAATGGGATGGGCAAGGCTGAGCCTCTTTTGAACCGTGTGTGTGTGTGACTTCACACTCCGCCTTTAGAGCTTGGACTGAGGACTCCGCCTGAAACCATTAAGAGAGTCTGGTCTCCCCATGTTGTAGGTGACAAGCAGCCATCACGTCGCCGCTGTTCCTCTTGCCAAGTACAGCCATTGATGTTAATAGTGAGCTTCTCAAGTTTCCTCTCTTTGATCACAGAGCTGAAATTAAAGACTGTACATCGTGTAAATGACAAAGGAAATAGATGGGGGCTCAGCAAAAGATGCTAATAACTTTAAGACTTCACTGCATCACACATTCATTTCCATTTGGAAAGACAATTTGCCTCCTAGATTTTAAAAGCTATTTTAGAACGGTTTCAAAATCAAGATCCTTAATGTTGCTTTGCTCCCATCTGTAGCCTAAATTATTTGTAATTAAGTTAAATAGCTTCATATAAATAGTAGACCTATGCAGTGGGGGAGTGATTGTTTCATATCCATTCCTGCCTTGTGGAATTGTGAGTAGCGACAGCATCTTTGAAAAGCAGCCTCCACTCTATTTGGTGCAGAACTTTGATGTGGAATTTTGGAAAATGATTCTTCCTCCAAATATTACCAGCAATTTACTTTAGACCCTGGGTCCAGTGAGACAGCTGGATTCTCATTACACCTCTGCAACTTAGTAGTTTTGCAACCTTGAGCAAGATATTTTTAACCTCTCTGTGCCTCAGTTTCCTTATCTGTAAGACGACAATCATAATACTACCAACCTCATGAGATAATACATAAAGCGCTTAGAACAGTTCCTAGCATGTAATAAGGCCATTAGTTCTTTTTAAATCATTATTGAAGCAATAATAACATCTGTCCTGACAATCTATAATTCTTGGAGGGTTTCCAACCCTTTATTTGGATGGCTTGTTGAGCCTTGCCATTTCCACTCACAGGGGTAAGTGCTCGTCTCTTCTTGAGACTCAGCCCAGCCCAGGGGGGACTGGAAGGTCTCGCAACCTTGCAAGCTACTTTGAGCTGCTTGGACCTTGGGGTTTTACTTCCCTGGAGGTGCGGCCCACTGAAAGGGTGGGTCTTTTTGAAACCCTGCCTTGACTGACTTGTATTTACTTATGAGTAAACTTATGAACAAAGATGGAACTCTCAGACTAGGAGTTAATTTCAGAAGACCAGTGCTTGCTGTGTTGCCAGACACTGTAATCGATCCAGAAAGGCGTGTGGCTTCTTCCAGCTTCTCCCCAGCAGCTATCCCAGACTTGGTTCTGCAAGGGCTTTAGTTTTTTGATGGGTCAGACCTGATGACACTGTTGCCCTCCCAGAGGAGCCCAGAGGTCTTTGCTCAGGCTTGACATACAGCCCCCTTGGGCCTTGGCAACACCAGGGCTGTCCAGGAGAAGGCTCAAGAGATAGAGTAGGAAAAGATTTACACAACTTGGCTTTCTGTGGCACAAATTCAATGAAATTGGGGGAACCCAATCTAATGCTCAACTCTTTTAACATAGAAATATCAAATAAAACTAAGTGCTTAGACTCACTATTAAAATTCATTTCGATCTAAGTGATACCTGCACATAGCTAAAATCAGATGGTACCAGATGACATGTGAGAGAAACAGCAGTCCCTTGTCTCGCTTCTCACTCACTTCCATTCCCCAGAGAAATCTCTTTCAATACTCAGCTGTTTCTTCTGGTGTTTATCTCCATATCACTAAAATAATTTTCTTTAGTATTTTTTGATTTATCAATTTTAGACATTATCTGTTGGCTCCCTTTTTTATGATGGATGATGATTTAGCTCTCTTAAACCAGCGTCACTCTTACTTCATCTTCCTCCAACCTCTCAATAGAGACATATCAAAATTTTTTTTTTTTAAAGATTTATTTTTTTCCTTTTTCTCCCCAAAGCCCCCCGGTACATAGTTGTATACTCTTCGTTGTGGGTCCTTCTAGTTGTGGCACGTGGGATGCTGCCTCAGCGTGGTTTGATGAGCAGTGCCATGTCTGTGCCCAGGATTTGAACCAATGAGACACTGGGCCGCCTGCAGCGGAGCGCGTGAACTTAACCACTCGGCCACGGGGCCAGCCCTGACATATCAAACATTTTAATTAAATTAATAGTCAGAATTTCCATTATTACTATGATACAAATATTATCATTGTAGAATTAGTAGTGTACTAGGATTCTACTAATTGCCCTATTTTTACACATATATGGATTTTTATATACTTGTCAGGATGGGCCAGGTTTTGTTGAGTAACCACCCTAACTCTTAGTGGCTCAAAACAATGGACGTTTCTTTCCTGCTCATGTTCTATGTCCACTGTGGATTGACAAAGGGAGCAATGGAAGTCTACTCATTGTGGTCATTAAGGGTCCTAGGCTCTTGGAGGAACCACTTTCTTGAACCTAGTCAGTTTCCATGCCAGAAACAAACGTACTCTGGAGGGCAACAAACTAGCATTTAAACTCTGGGGCCCAGATGTGATGCACATCACTTTTGCTTACAATTTATTAGCTGGAACTAGTTACATGGCTCCACCAACCACAAGATATCTTGGAAGAGCAATTCTACCTTGTGTCTGAAAGGCAGAGAGCTAAAAATATTTGGTGAACAGCATTTAAGAGTACCACCAAATCTTTTCTTAATTTTTCTTAATTGATCTGTCAGATCTATTATGCATCTCTCCATTATTTGTTTTCACCAAATGTTTAAATATATCATTTCATCAATTCCTTTAAAAAAAAATTTGGAGGGCTAGCCCTGGTGGCCTAGTGGTTCAGTGCGCTCTGCTTCAGTGGCCTGGGTTCGGTTCCTGGGTGTGGTCCTACACCACTCGTCAGTGGCCATGCTGTGGCAGTGACCCACAAACAAAATAGAGGGAAATGTTAGCTCAGGGAAAATCTTCTTCACTAAAAATAAAATAAAATAAAATAAAAATTGAGGGCTTCCTGCACAGCTTTTGCACTGATGCCATAATAGAGACTTCCCTTCGCCTTTCTTTTGGATTAGATCCCCCGCTTCTAGATCTCCTTGAATATTTCTCCTTCTTAGTTTACTCCTTTTTATCAGTGGGGCACTAATCCAGTAGCTTCCTAAGAAAGGGTATAGGGTAGCTGTGAGACACAGGGAAGTTTTAGCTGGGTCTTTCATAACAGTCTTCCCTCCCCTTACCTCCATCTAAGTTTTAGTTTGGCTTGGTAAACAATTTTGGGTTGGAAATCACTTCTCATTAAGAATTTTGAAGGCATTATTCCATTGTCATCTGGCATTTTATTGCTGTTGAGAAGTCCTGTGTCATTCTGATTCTTATACTTTGCATGTGATTTTCTGAGTGGAATCTTTTTAGGACTTTCATTTTACTCTTACTCTAAAATTTCACAATGATGTGCCTTGGTATAGTCTTTAAAAAGAAATTTTCTTTTTGGATATTCCATGTTCGCCTGGGGTTCTAAGTGTGTGGGGCCATCAGAAGATTCATAATTTTAGAGAAATTTTCTTGTATAACATATTTGATAACTTCCATCTCGCCATTTTTTTGTTTTCCTTTTATGGAACTTTTATAAATTAGATGTTGGATTAACCAGATTTATCTTCTCTGTCTTCTTGTTTCTCTCCTATTTGCCATTATTCTATCTTCTTTTATTTTCTTTTAGGAGGTTTGCATGATTTTGCCTTTCAAATCTTCTACTGATTTTTTTTAAAAAGGTGTATCTATCATAATTTTACTTTCCAAGAACTCCTCTTTTCCTCCGATTGTTCCTCCTCTATATCATTCAATTTTTGTTTTATGGGTGCAGTATCCTTTCATCTCTCTGCAGATATTAACCATAGTTTGTGAAGCTTTCTTTTATTCTTACATTATCTATCTTTCATCTGGGTCCCTTTTTCTGTGTTGATTTGTTCTTATCTCTTTTATTCTGGAGACTTATCTTCAAATCTGAAAATCTTTGAATGTCTGTTCTTAGTTAAGAATGGGATTGGGGACTGTCCCCATGGCCAAGTGGTTAAGTTTGCGAGCTCCGCTTTGACGGCCCCAGGGTCCTCTGGTTCGGATCCTGGGCATGGACCTACACACTGCTCATCAGGCCATGCTGAGGCAGCATCCGACATAGAAGAACTAGAATGACCTACAACTAGGATATACAACTGTGTACTGGGACTTTGAGGAGGAAAAAAAAGAGGAAGATTGGTAACAGATATTAGCTTGGGGCCAATCTTCCTCACCAAAAAAAGCGTACTTTAAAAAAAAAGAATGGGGTTTATTGAAAGTTTGTGGGCCTGTTAACTAGTGGGATTCACTGTAATGTCATTGCACAGAGAGTAGCATTTTCATTGGAGAATGTCCCACATGTCAGCATATGAAGCATGGGGCTGTTCAGTGTGTCTAGCAAAGAATGTGACTGTGGGAGCTCTGAGCATGGGACGTACACTTTGCTGTAGTTTTAGGGACAGGACAAGGAAAATAGCCTAGTTAACAGGCCTACAAAGCTTCCCTAAACGTCCAGTTTTTATTTCTTCATCCTACCCCATCTCTTTGTTGCAGCTGGAGCCTCTCTAGTTTATTGTTTTTAGAAGAATACACTTACAGACTTCTGCCTGGGATTATGTGGTGTGAGGAAAAGGCTTTAGGGAGGCGACCACTTTATGTGCAGACTTTTCCCACCATACCCTAATCTGTATTTAGACCTGAGCCTGCCCCCTGCCTTGTGCAATAGCCAGCACTTTAATTTCTGAGCCTCTTCGGCATTCTCTAGGGTATCATCACTCTCTTCCCTTTGGGGTATCTTCCTCTGCAGGGACTCCAGGCTCTAAGTTTCCCTGCTCAGCTGGATTGGTCACCACTCCTCCTTGATAGTTCTTTCATTCTAAAAGTATATTACATTTCTCATCTGATGATATCTCCTCTCCTGCTTGCTTGTCTTTGAGGACTTATATCCTTTTTATTCCTCTATCATTATTTTAGTAGGGGCTCAGGAGGAAGAGAGGTTAAATGTCTGTGGTCAGGCTGCCATATTTAACTGGAAGTCTCTTTAATGAAGAAGTTATCTCTTAGCTTTGGGGACAGATTCCTCTCTTCTCATGCTGCTCACAGCAGTTCTTCTCCCTCTAGATAGTCTGAGCCCTAAACAAGAAAGTTCAGCCCTTTCTCAGGAGCCCTTCTGAGTCTAGACTTGGGACTGGGGCAAACTCCAGTGTCCTGGCCTGGAAGTACCCTGCTTAGTGGTTTTAAAGCATGGGCTTTGTTTGAAAAGGCTTAGGTTTGCATTTCAGGTCCATTGTTTCCCAGCTGTGTGAACTTAGGCAAGTTTCTTATTCTTTCTAGGTCTGTTTTCTCAACTACAAAATATGGATAATCATAGTACCCACCTCCTAGGATTGATATAAGAATTAAAGAAGATAATGCGTTACCTATAAAGTACATGGTTTCTAACGCATGAAAAGTGTGTAATGACAGTATTCATTACTATCCTTAACTGAAATATTTGGGTATTTCTGGTTGTATTGTGCCTAAAAAATTTTTTGGTTCCTTTCAGAATTCTCAAAAAATTGCAAGCTGAACCAATGACTTCAGATTATCCCTAGCAGGCACTGCCCTTGAACCTGAGTTTAGCTCAATTTCCAGAACCTATTTTCTACCCTGTTTAGGTAGTAAGCTTATTCTTATTGGCAAATTTAACCTAAAGTTTAGCAATTTTCCAAGTTCAAAAAGGCTGAGCCATACCCTGGCAGGCTGAAGTGAGGTTAGAGCAGATGTTGGCAAACTTTTTCCATAGAAAGCCAAATAATAAATAATTTAGGCTTTGTGGTTCATACGCTCTTTCTCAACAATTCAACTCTGCCATTCGAGCATGAAAGCCACCATAGACAATACATAAATGAATGGGCCTGGCTGAGTGCCAATAAAACTTTATTTGCAAAAAATGGTGGCAGTTGGGTTTGGCCAGTGGTTGTAGTTTGCTAATGCCTGGCTGAAGGCATAGGGGGAAGAGAGACGAAAACAGAGAAGGAAACAGAAACATATGTATGAGGAGAGAAGTCATGCCTCTCAAAAGCAATTTGGTGATTTAAAGGAGGTTTAAGGATGCTGACTACCGTGAAATCTCTCTGCCGACTCGATCTGGTTGCCTTCTAAGGTATGATTGTTTGGAAAAGTAGGATGAAGGACACATTTTTGAGTTGCAGTCTCAGGATCTTCATGCTCTTCCCTTTTTCCCTCACATTCTTCTCTGACTCCCCTTCCTGTGGTTAGGTAGGACTTTAAGCTTCTTCCCCTATTCCTATCAGAGCCCATTAACACAAATTACTATTACAAAATACTATTACTGGTAAATTACCAGTAATAGAAAGGATTATTACTCCTGCTAGGGGAACATGTACTTTGAAAAGAAGATAAAGTGAGAGAACATGATGTTTCCTCCTAAGAAATAGTTTTTTTTGTTTTTGCTTTTTGTAATATATACGACAGACACACCTCATTTCTGAGCCTCACCCCATCCCTAGTCCTGTCTGGAGTGTGATTCAGAAACTGGGCGGGGATCCATGGTTTCTGTTGCAAGTATTACTTGGTAATCAAAACAATGCTTCAACAATTTGAGTTGTTTTGAAACGGTCATGTCAAATGTCATATTTCATAAAAAACATTAGCTTAACTTTTTAACAGAATGATATGACTAGATAACCGCAGTGGGATATACTTTAGTAGGAAAAAGGAGTACAAAAAAATCTCTATTTTCGGTAATCATATTATGGGTGATAATGCTCGTATTGCTATCCTGCAGTTGTTGTGTGTGTTTATGGGATAATTCAAATGAGTATCTATTTCGGTTTGTTTAAAATTGAGATTTTTCAGAGTGGTTTAGGGAAATAAAGATGTAAAATCAATGAGAAAAAGTAAAAATACTGTGGTCCTGAATTTGAATCAGAAGAATCAGTGTAAATTCAGAATATTCTTTCTCTAAATATATATATATATTTTCAAGTTCTATTCTCAAAAAGACTTAGAAATAGTAATCACCTCAGTATCAATGTGTACCCCATGCATCTGAATTCAGTTCACTAAATATCATTTCTCACCAAAGGACCACATGTCCTTGGAGAGATGGGTAATTCCGTGTGCGGGGAAGGAAATGTACAAGATTAGCCGAGAACATCTTGTTAGACCAGGTAGTAATAAAGCTCTCAATAATATGGGGATTATTTTAAAAAGGCTCAGGAGACAATTTAAATAACCTTCTACTTTGAAAATATGGGATAATTTGAGCATTAA
The DNA here is from genome assembly GCF_041296265.1 of Equus caballus. Classification (NCBI taxonomy): domain Eukaryota; kingdom Metazoa; phylum Chordata; class Mammalia; order Perissodactyla; family Equidae; genus Equus; species Equus caballus. The sequence continues at coordinate 51,625,137 of NC_091698.1, read as the reverse complement.
TATTAATTGAATGCAGTGGATTTAACCCTATGTTTAAATCTATGCATTCATAATGATACTTTAAAACAAAACAGAAACATCAAAAAAAAAAATGCCTTCAACACCTCTTTGGTCACTTTTGGAGAATACTAAGAAACTACCTCATATTAAAAACTGGTAAGCAGAGGGAAAGGATCTAGCACGAAGCCTGCTTTTCCTGTGATCTGTATCTTAGGTAACCAGAGAGTTAATGAAAATTTTTTTATAGGAATACTTCAATTAATAAAAAGAAGAAACGATAGAATTAGAAGATTTTGATTTTGCAATCTGGATGAATCTAGATCAGAGCTCAGCAAACTTTTTCTGTAAAGGATCACACAGCACATATTTTAGGCTTTGTGGGCCGTATGTTGTGGCTGCTCAATTCTGCAGTTGGAGTGTGAGAGCAGCTGTGGGCAATGAAAATAAATGGACATGACTGTGTTCTGATAAAACTTTATTTATGAAAACAAGGTGCACTGGCTGGATTTTGCCCATAAACTAGTTTGCAGATCCCTGATCTAGAAAATGATCATCAGTGTCTGATAACATTATGATAAAAAAGGCAACCAAGTTATGTGTCACTTGATGGAGGTATATGACTCCATCTTGGAAAAAAAAATCAAACCAGAATCTGATCAAGCCTCTAGATCTAAGCAGCAATTTTCAGAGAACAAAGGGAACAGAAGAATATATTAGAAAACCCAGGGAGAGGCAATCAGCAAAATCTAGACTCTAGGAAACTCTATAGAATAAACAATCGATTTCTTGCAAGAGGAAAAACAATACGGAGGAGTAACTTAAAGATTAAAAATGGGGGCCGGCCTAGTGGCACAGTGATTAAGTTCACATGTTCTGCTTCAGTCGCCTGGGGTTCACTGGTTCAGATCCTGGGTGTGGACATGGCACCGCTTGTCAAGCCATGCTGTAGTAGTCGTCCCATATATAAAGTAGAGGAAGCTGGCCATGGATGTTAGCTCAGGGCCAGTCTTCCTCAGCAAAATGAGGAGGATTGGCAGCAGATTAGCTCAGGGCTAATCTTCTGTAAAAAAAAAAAAAAAAGATTAAAAATGACTTATCAAACATATCAAATAATTTCAATGGGTGAATGTGGTTGTTTCCCTGCAGAGATGGTCACCAGCAATTTCTCCCATCTCTATACAATCATGTCCTCTTCCTATCAGGAGATAGCGTGTATTTTCCCTCTTCTTAAATTGGGTTGACCCTAACTGACTTTGACCAATAGAACGCGGTGGAAATGATGTTGTTCTGGGCCTGGGTCTTAAGAAGCCTGGCACCATCTGCTTTACTGTCTTGGAGCTCTGAGCCACCATGTAAAGAGGTATAACTACCCTTCTGGAGAGAACACATGGAAGGAGGGAGAGGTCCCAGCCTTTGGCCATCCTCATTAAGACCTCCAGCATGAAAGTGAAGCCTTGGTTATTCCAGCCCAGTCAAGATGCCAGCTGAATAGAGTTGCATGATCCCGGAGAAGAATCGCCCGACCAACCCACGGAATCATGCAAAATAATAAATGATTGTTTTAAGTCACCAAGATTTGGAATGGTTTGTTATGCAGCAGGAGATAACTGACACATTGGAACTTACTTGGAAACACTTCAAACAAATTATCAAAAAAATTTATGAAATAATAAGAGAAATGTGAACACAATGGATATTTGAAGTTATTTAAAAATTTTGTTAGAAATCCGAGGGTAAACTTTTATAATCTTTATATTTAATTTATAAAAAATTATTAATTTTTAAGGTGTCACAGTGATATTGTGATTACATTTTAAAAAGATACACATATTGGAATATTTACACATATGACATCTGGGAGTTGCTTCAAAATTATCCATGAGGAAGCAGTTGATGGGGTAGAGATGAAATAAAGTTGACCCTATATTGATAATTGTTGAAGCTAGATGATGGGTGCGTGGTGGTTCATTTTGTAATCTATCTACAATTGTATCTGTTTGAGGATTTCCATAATCAAACCTAATAAAACTAAACAAAGCATTAGCTTAGGGAACTCGTGTTCTAAGGGTGAAATTCCAGCTATCCTGCAGCAAGTAGGGAAGTGAAATTCCTGAGCAGCAGGCTTGAAGGCCTGACCTGTCCATTTATATTGCATGCATAGGATCGGAATTGCTGGCCTTGACCTCTTGAGGTGGAGTTATGGCTACATTATCAGTAATTACAGCGGGTGACAGACACACCTGTCATAGCTTACTTCTAGGATAGACAATTATTTCAGACCGAAAGTCACGTGAATATATTTAAAACATAAAAACTCTTTAAAATAAAAATAATGTTATACAGGCACTGATTACTTACATTTAGAGTTTTAAAAAGAATAGGAGCAACCTATGAAGCAGTGTGTAGTGACTAGGTAAATTGGTGTCAGTTTTCACTATCCACACTTATCTTATGCTTCCTGGCTTACTCTAGAATTAACCTTCATGATTGAAATACTTCTTGAACTTTCAGATGAAGCTCAAAGTCTCTTCCTCCCAGGTAGCATTCCTGGAAGCTCCCTAACTAAATAATAAATAAAATAAGCATAATAATGAAGTGCAGAGAAAGAGTCTTCATGCCTTTATGTTTTGTCTTCTAGTTAGTATTCATGTATTTTTCTTAATTGTGGATTGAAAGCTCTCTGAAGTCAAAACTGTCTGGATTTTTGTGGCTACACGTTGCCTAGCAGAGTATGTATTGTATGTTGACCCTTCAATAAATATTTATTAAATCGCATTGGTCTCACTCTCAGGGCCTCCAGGAATCGAGAAGCAGCCATAGTCTGGTTCTAGTACAGTATTAAAAAGCCCTCAAAGGGCTTGGGACTCTGTTTTATGGGACTGAAGGGCTACCGCCCTCACACTCCGCTTTTTACAAACTAGCACAAAGTATCAAGGGCCTGCTAAGCATGTCAGGGGCTTCCTTTATTTTGCTACCCATCCTGTCTCTGTGGATTTGGCTCATTGCCACCTCTTGTTTATATGGTCACATCAGAAAACCCCATCAAATATGGGTCAAACCAAAAAGCATTTTTTTTTTCGCATTCTGTGATCTCACCTTTCTGCTCATTTTTTTTACAACTAAACTAGGAGCTGTGAAATTCTCTTTTCTACACTTTTCATTTTTGTTTCTTATTCCTCTTTTTTGTATGTGTGAGGAAGATTGGCTCTCAGCTAACATCTTTTGCTGATCTTCCTCTTTTTTTTTGTTTTTTTGAGGAAGATTAGCCCTGAGCTAACAGCCACTGCCCATCCTCCACTTTCTGCTGAGGAAGATTGGCCCTGAGCTAACATCTGTGGCAATCTTCCTCTACTTTGTATGTGGGACGCCTGCCACAGCATGGCTTGATATGTGGTGCAAAGGTCCATGCCTGGGATCCAAACCAGCAACCCCCAGGCCACCAAAGTGGAGGGTGCAAACTTAACCACTAGGGCCGGCCCCCCAATCATCCTCTTTTTGCTTGAGGAAGATTGTTGCTGAGCTAACATTTGTGCCAATCTTCCTCTGTTTTATGTGGGATGCTGCCACAGTGTGGCTTGACAATTGGTGCTAGGTCCGTGCCTGGAATCCGAACCTGCGAACTCCAGGCCGCCAAAGCAGAGCATTAGAACTTAAACTCTACGCCACCGGGCTAGCCCCCTGTTACTTCTCTTTTATTTTAGAAAATTAGATGATTGCCATTGTATAACTTCTTTTTCTTTGGAGTCCTAAGATTTTTGCATTTCACCACTTGCTGCAGATTTCAGTATAAAAAAATTCAAACTTGTTTTCTTTTCTGAGCTTTCTGAAATGTTTCTGATTGTGATATAATAGACCAGTAATTAAATACTGATTTAGGGAGTGATTTTCTTTTGTCCCATTTCATCATCAGAGGAGGAAAACAGTTATAGCCATCAATCTGTGAGGCCGTACGGTGCTAATGTAAGGTTTTGATTAAAAAGTTTTCACCGGGCTTTCTCGAACCATTTTATCAGCCCTCGGAATTTTCTCTAGCTTTGCCAAGGCTTCCCAGGGGAACCCCTGCAATGTCTTAATGGGTTGGAGACAGACAGGATAATGCTGCACACGTCAGGGTTTCCCTACATCTTCACATGTGCACTCCAGCGGAGCCTTTGGGTCCAGGTAAAAGGCTGGCTCGGGTGGCTGGGTTGAAACGTGAGCCTCCCACACATCTGCTGAGGACACTGACTATGGCAGAGAAAGTGACCCTCTCCGAGTTTTATTTGGGTCATAAAAATTCATGCTGTGCACCACCTCTTTAAGAATCTGTGCCATTAAATGTGGCTGGATCCAGAGAACACTCTGGAGGAAGCCAGAAAGGACATTAAAATGCTTAGTCTATGACACACTTCCTTATTTTTGTCATTTTGACATTTATGTGTTGTTTCATTAGGGATTTTTAAGAGAAGACCCTTTTTCAGCAAGAAGTTTTCCCCAGATCTCCATAAGAATCAACAGTTTATAATCAAACAGCTGTCTGGTTTGCATTTCCACTGAGCTGGACCACCTGCCGGCTGTTAACCTCTGGAAGGTTATTATGATACAATTGTTGTTGTTGTTTGTTTGAAAAGTTTCAGAGCTCAAGGAAAATATTAGTAATGAGTTACTTAACCTGTGGTGTTTACTGTTCCCACTCAACTTGCAGATGGTGTTCCAGTGGCCAGCGAGAGGGAGGGCTCATCTGAGGCCAACTATTTTGCACTTTGCGTTTTGGAGAGGAACCATAAAAATAGGCTTGGCAACGAGGAGGGCTGCCCATATGGGAGGGGTGCGGCAGCATTTCAAAAGCCTTCTAAAAGGAAACACAACCATTTCTGATGACCGAGGTTGAGAGGCACGATCTCAACATAACCCTAAGTTCAGCACACAGTGAACTTGAAACCGGGGTCAATAGAGCAAGCGGATCTTTTGAGCACAGTGGTTCAGCCTCACATCTGCTTTCTTCCCTTACATGAAGACTGTCTTGACTAGTGGAAATGATGGATGCAAATTCTCTCAAGTGGCCGTGAGGGTACAACGTTCCAGGTCCTATAAAAAATCCAGTCCCTTGGACATCCTTGTGCAGGCTCTCATTACAAGGCGGGCTGCCTCTCTTCAGGATTTGGAGGTCTGAAAGCACGAACATCATTTGCAGAGGTGGGAACGTCTCTGTACGAGCGGAGGGGGTTCCCCTGACTGGATCGTGGACCACAGAGGACAGAGACTTGCTGGAATAGACGTTCCATGAGGATGGGGATTTTGTCTGTTTTGTTCACTTCTTCATCCCTAATGCCTAGAACAGGGACCAGCACATAGCGAGCCCTCACTAAATATTTAGTGAAAGAAAGAATGAAGGAATATCTTCTTTCTTTTTTCTGTTCACCTTCTCCTGATTTATCCCCTAAGGAGGAGTGAATAGTGGTAAGCAGTAAGTATGGCTGACTCTGAGCACTCATGACAAAACTGCCAAAATTCTTCCTGGCCACGAATTTCAGGACACTTAGCATGAAGATTTAGGCAAGCTAGTATTCAAGGGCTGACTTGGCATGGTTTGCGAGGCAGAATAGAATGGGAGAAAGAATTCAGACTTTGGCCACAGACAGACCTGAGTTTGGGGCTGGAATATGTCTCTTTCTTGCTCTGTGACATTGGGTAAATTAATTAGCCTCTTTGATACACAATTTCTTCTTGTATAAAGTGGGAATAATGACAGGTATCCTACAGATTTTTATATTAGAGATTTTATAGCTAAAGCCTGGCATAGGATAGAAGCGACATAAATGATTATTATTATTGTTGTATTATCATTACTATGCTATCAATACTATTACAATACACAGTATTATTATTGTTACTTCTTTCTCACACTCACTGGCCACCAAGGAATTAATTCCCTGTGAACTACAACATTTTGTGACAGAAACTGCCCAGGATTTGATGGGTTCTAGTCCTATCCACCCTTAGCTAGTTGTGTAACCCAGGGTAAGCCACTTAACTTTTGAATCTCACTTTCCTTATCTGTAAAGTAAGGGAAATAATTATGCTAATTCTAACTGGGCGGGAGCACCCAAGAAAGCAGAGCTATGAGAATGATTACCTTGCGAAGTTTTTGTAGCCTTGGATAATTCATGTGACGCTGCTTGGTCAACTGTTAAATATCACACAAATGTCAGTTGTTAGTTCATTTGAGCTCCACACATGCTTATTGAATATCTGCGATGTGCCAGACACTATGCTAAGTACAAGTAGGAACAGAAAAACAAGACACAACTCCTGCTTCTGAGGAGCTTTTAATCTGATGGAGGAGATGGTCCTGTGAACAGAGCACGATGATGGGGAAGTTCGTGCTTCTTCATTTTGCTCATTGTTCCATGTTGGCACCTTAAAGAAAGGATTTGGTGGACGTAGAAGTTGGGACACCTGGTGAGGGGTTTTCTCCTCCCCTTGCATTTGTACAGAGAGTTGGCAGCACGTTGTGCTACCTAATTTCTCCAATTGCATTAGAACCGTTGTAGGAGACTCATGAAGTCAGTGCCTCCACCGTCTCTTGCTTTTGCTCAGGAAAGTGGCCGTGAACTGCAGTCTCCTCTTCCAAGTCTCTCCATAGTCTCAGCATCCACCACGATGTCGTGGGGACACTGCTTGGAAGGAGCTCCAGTGTAGCTTATGATGAATGGATGGAGATTGCTTTGGAGACAGTGTCCATGTCTTCTCCATTTATACATCCTCAGTATCAAGCACATGGCATGGCACTTGGAAGGACTATAGTCAATTGCTGAATGAATGAATGATATAAACAGAACTGACCTTAGCTCTCTGAAGTTCCCTCTCTTCCAAACCTTTCTACTTTACCTCCTAAAATCCCCCTTTTGGGATGAGTTCTTTCTTACACAATCTCTAAACTGCCATCCACTTCCTAGTTAGCTGAAAACGTGGCTTTCCCCTGAGCACATGGCTTTTTCTGCAGCTGGTTTCTGCCACCTACATAACATGACTCCCATCTGGGAGATACCATCAATATCTTCCTGACTCCTTCAGGATCCCTTTAAGACTATGACCTTGCCACTATTATTACATATAAAATCACTTTTGCTTCCTTGTGGCTCATGCTATCCAATTATACTACCCTCTGCCTCTCCTTATTGTAATTTTTCACCCTCTGCCTCATTCCTTCTTTGATATTGAAGATACTGGTATCTGGCTCAATCTTCTTTTCTATCCCCAAATTAAGATCTTCCATCATCCAGGGTGAAAACATCATCCACGTGATGACCCAGTAACACCTTGGCCGCTCAGTTCCTTGATCACTTCAGTTCCTAATTTTAGCTTCCACTTGGCTTCATCCATCTACTCCCATGGCTACTCTCTAAACTTTGGTGTTACCCAACCTCTTTGTTGATGAAACCACTGGCATTCTAAAATCTAAACTTCTCTTCCTGACCTTCTAGGGCCTCTCAAAGCCCCTCCCATTCAGGTCACTTAGCATTTTCCAGCTCTCCAGCTCTCTGGTTTTCTTCACTTTCTTCTTTACTCATGCATCCCATTGTCCATTTTCAACTATTTTTTGAAAGCTTCTTCAACTTCTTGGGCTCATTATCCTTTTAACTCATATGCCAAGTAAGACCTCCAACCATGAGTTCTTGACCCACTGTCTTCTCCAGGCCAGCTGCTGAGCAAATGAGGCTGCTAAAAATTCGAGTTCTCCACTCTCACTGAGTTTGGCAGTCCTTTTTCTATGTTCCCAGTCAGCTCTTTATCTGTTTATCTTATTTTTCATGACAGCTGTAACAAATCTCTTCTACCATCTTTACATGTCTTAGCCAACCATTTTCTCATTTATCTTTGTAGATGACCTTGTCTCTGACTTCACAGAGAAAGTGGAAGGCATAAGATGGTAACTCCCTCAGGTTCCTGCACCCAAATTTATCTGTCTGCAACCGTGCCTCCCTAGCCCCCACCAAGCCTTCCTCCTCAGTGCTGCCAGGGAAATGCTTCTAAAGTTCAAAGATGATCACACTGCTGTCTGCCTAATGCTGTTCAAAACCTCCCCTTCTGCCCGTAGAAAATCTCCAGGCTTCTCCATTAGACTTAAAATTGTTCTTAATGATTTAGCGCCGGTTTGCCTTTCCAGCTTCATTTATTACTAATCCACGATCCCACCTCTACTTTCCAACTGCACACACTTTTTGAAATTCTATGCACTCTCTTACTTCCTGGCCTTTGCACATATTATGCCTGCTGCCTAGAATTCTCTCTTCTACCCCTCACCACCCTTGTCCAGCTAACTCCCACTCATCTTTGATGTCCCAGCTGAGACCCTTCTTCCTCAAGAAAGCTTCCCTGACTGTACCAAGCCTTCCAGTGATGTGTGCTCTTCATCTGTCCATCTGCTCCTGATTTTAGTGCTTATTACTGTCGGTTTGAATAACCTGCTTTGCTGTAAAATACAATAAGATCCTTGAAGGCAGAGTGGTTACTTGTTTACCTTTGTCTCCCGAGCACCTGGAAGAGCACTCGCTGCACGGAAGATACTCAATAAATATTTGGAGAATTTGTACCGAATGAACAAGATAATGTCTTGGCTGAACCTTGAAAGATTGCAACTTGAAAGACAGCCACAAGAAGAACTATGGAAAGGGCACGCCTGGCAGAAGGAGCTGAGTGAGCGAGGCAGCTCAGGGATCATGTCTCAGGAGAGGGCAGAAATGTGGTGAGACGGATAGGTAGGAACCTAGAGGATTTTTGAGATTTATAGGATCAGAGCTTCTAGAGGCAGTTGAACAGAATTTGACAATCATTTCAGTGAACCCACAACGGATGGTTGATTGGATTGGTGAGTCGTCTAATTAATTGGTCAGTTCAATGAAATAGCACATTGACTATGAACCTTAGATTGTAAAGCTCAGTGATGACCCAACAAATGCCCCATCAACATTCTTAAAATAAGAAAGAGTTAGGAAGAAGAGTATTAAATCTCGCTCACAACCAAGTCTTTCTTTAATTTGGGAAATTCTTACTTATTGTCTGTTCAAGTATAGCTTCTGTGTCGTTTCCTTCTTTCCTTAACCTGGGAGGTTAGAGCAGAGATCTGCAAACTTTTCTGTGAAGGGCCATATAGAAAATGTAAATAAGCTGTGTGGGCCCTTCTGTTCTCATTGCAGTAGTTCCCCCTTATCTACAGTTTTCCTTTCTGAGGTTTTAGTTATCTGTAGTCAAACATGGTCCAAAAATATTAGGTGGAAAATTCCAGAAATAAACAATTTACAAGTTTTAAATTGCATGCCATTCTGAGTAGTGTGATGTCACGCTATCCAACTCTGTCCTGCCCAGATGCGAATCATCTCTTTGTCCAGAGTATCCACATGGTATGTGCTACCTGCCCGTTGGTCACTTAGTAGCTATCTCAGTTATCAGATCGACCATTGCCATATCACACTGCTTGTGTACAAACAACTCTTATGTTACTTAATAATGGCCCCAAAGCACAAGAGTGGTGATGCTGGCAGTTTGGATATGCCAAAGAGAAGCCGTAAGGTGCTTCTTTTACAAGAAAAAGTGAAAATTCGACTTAATAAGAAAAGAAAAAAATCATATGCTGAGGTTGCTGAGATCTATAGTAACTGTTATTACAGTATATTGTTATAACTGTTCTATTTTATTGTTAGTTGTTGTTAATCTCTTACTGTGCCTAATTTATAAATTAAGCTTTATCATAGGTATGTATGAATGTATAGGAAAAAATAGTATATCTATAGAGTTCAGTAACATCCACGGTTTCAGGCATCCACTGGGCATCTTGGAACAGCCTCCAGCCCCTTGGATAAGGGAGACTGCACTCAATTCTACCACTGTAGTCTGAAAGCAGTCAGAAACTGTGTGGCTGTGTTCCAAATCAACTTTATTTATGGATTCTGAAAATTAAATTTTTATGTAATTTTCATGTGTCACAAAATAGTATTATTTTTTTGATTTCTTCCAATCAGTCAAAACTGTGAAAACCATTCTTAGCTCACAGGCTGTGCAAACACAGGCAGAAGGCTGGACTTGGCCTGTGGGTCCTAGTTTGCTGATCTCGGTGTAGAGTATCTCAGTCTAGAATCTGTATCTCTTAGCTATTCTTTCATGTTGTTACATTGGTCTCTCTGTGCTTTGCTCTGGACAAATTCCTCTATAATATCTCTAATTCCAGAATTCTGTTCTAGATTGTATCTGGTCTAGATTTTAACTTCCTTATATAATGACTACATTTTGTATTTTTAATATTTCTAATGGGTTCTTTTTCAGACTCACATATTCTTATATTGTATCTATTCTTGTTTCACAATTTTTTGTTCTCTTTTAAACAAAGACTGTTATTTTATTTTTAATTGAGTACCTTAAATATACTTATTTTAAAGTTTTCATCATGCTGTTCTATAAAATCAATTTTATCTGGCATGAATTCACACTCCTAGTGCTAATGTTTCCAGATGTCTTTCTTAGCACTAGACTATCTCATATGTTTTGGGATTCTGTTATATAGGCTCATTTTGGGGGAGGTGGGTCCCCAACTATATTTCTCTCCCTCATTGATCACCTTTCCTTGCCTGGTGGGTTTGTGGTTACCTCTACTTTACTCTTTGCTCCTTCTGCCCCGAGTTCAGGATCAGGTCTTATAATAGCATTTTGTATTCCTTCTTAAGATGATATTAGGAATATGACCGATCCAGGCACTGAGTCAATGGATGGTTTAGCTCAGTCCTTGTTGATGAAGCTGGATATGCCCCTGCCCTTTGCCTGAGGTCTCTAGCCACAGAGCTAGGCAAAATAGGGAAGTATTCTCCCACTCCCACTCTCAGTTTCATCTCATCCAAGGGGAGCCTCAGTTCAGTCCCTAATTTCAACCTCTCGTTTTACAGGGAGCTGACTTCCGGGCTCCAGTATTTCCTTCCAGACCTGGAACCGAGTTGGCCCGTTGCTCCAGCCAAGCTCACCTCTTTGCATTTCTGGTTCAGGACTGGTTAACTATTGAGCTCAGTTGTGACTTAGTATTATCCCTGCAGATTTGGAGAAAGGGATTGCATCAAAATGCTGTCACTCTTTACCATCTTTACTAGAAATAAATTTTCTCATATACCCTTTGGTTTAACTGACAGAATGTAAGCAACTTGAGGGAGGGCCACTGTCCATCCTGTTGACCACTATATTACCAGTGCTAATCACAGAGTAACTGCTAAATTAATGTTTATGGAAAGAATAGCCATTGAAGAAGTGATATAGAAAATGACAAATGAACAATCTAGATATTCATTAAAATCAAATCTTGTTCTTTATACAAATTGCACTTTTATCTGATGACAAGCCTAATTAGCACCACACTCACCTATCCATTTATTCCATGTATCCAATCCTTTGGAGGTATTTGTGGAAGTCAGGCACGGCCGTGTATTTGTAAGTTATTCTTCTGCTTCCCATTAGCATTAGTCTTTGCACCTGTGAGCAAAAATAAATAGAGCTATGTAAATACAAGTATTATCATCACTTTTATTACAACATTATTATGCTACAAGTGGTATCTACTGTAAGGTAAAAATAAAGGGAGTTGAAGCAATGACAGAGGCATTTCTTGATGTCCAGTTTGGCTGTTTTTGCCATATGGGAGGCATACACCAATATACCAGTGGAGACCTTCACTGAAGTTCCAGCACTTCTGTGGCTTCCTAAAGCTGCTTTCTGCTTTAGTTCAAAAGTGTTTGTGGAATACACATAGCCAGGGCCTAATCCCTACTTCAAGACTTCTAGGAGTGTAGAAGCTCTAACTGTCTACTTGGGTAAATGGTCTCCAACCTTGCGGGAGCCTAGGGACTAGAAGCCTGGTAGGCTGGCCAGGGAAGATCACACATTAGTAAGTCAAAGACTCTCCATGGTCCCTTGTCTAATTTGACAAGGTTCCAGAGACCACAGCTCCATCTTCTGAATTCTACTTTCTGTGGGACCCAGAGAACAAGGACTTGCCACTTCTGCCAAGACCTTCCTGGCAAGTTGAGAGGCAGCTGTATCCTTGGGGAAGGTGGACAACGTGTCGACTGCTCCTATCTCTGTTGGAAGTGCACGGAGCTTGTTGAGCCCATCACAGGGAGATTTTTCTGACAGAGAGGCAGCGAATATGTGTTAGGTATTATTATTAAGAGCTAGTATGCTCCCATTCCAAACCATGTTAAGTGCTGGAGAACAATTTATATTGCCAGCTAGCATAGTAATATTGGGAGCTTACTGAGATGACAGAGTAATCTTGTTAGCTAGACTACTTTTCTATATTGAAAACATAAAGTATTCTGCATCAAATCATATAATCTACATTTTCCCTTTCTCTCTTTAATTTGATTATGAACTATTACTGTGCTTTGCCATAAAATATGAAACTTTTACATTTTGATAGTTTTTCAAATGCTGATTTTACTTTCTGTGCAAATACTTCATATCTTTTCAGCATAATTATTTAGCAGCCTTTTCGGGTTAATTATTGTCATTAACAATATGAGTCCTGTGAGGGAATATCAATTAAAATATGCACAGCTGAACTTTCAAATGAGTAAATAATTTAGTTTTGGAAAATGACTGGAAACAGCAGGGTAACAGTCAAAAGGGGAACAATTATTTTAATGCTTATTTGACAAATGAGTCATTTTTACAGCAAATTAGATTCTTATCATAGCACCCCTACTGGTTACCACAGGAAAGCTGTTAACATGAGTTTTTAAAATAAAAGCTGTTAAGTTATGCATGCAAAGTTAAAGAAATCATTTGTATGAAGAAAAGGTGATTAGGATATGCATTGTTAGCTGATGGAATACTGCCACTGGGATCTAATTAGGGCCATAAATCACACAAAATGATGTGTGTATATAGGATTTGAAGCATCGGAGTGATGCATGCCATCGACAGTGAGATGGATGGTTCCCCCACCCTGACTTTCATGGCTGTCCTTGCCTTTGTGCTGGCCAGATCCTAAAGTCCTACTCAAAGACAGGGTGGAGTGGGGATCTGAGCCCCAGGAGCTTACCACTGTAATGGATGCTGGGAAAATTCCAAGATGGACCTCCATTCCTTCCCATTAAGGGAAAGCTCAGGAAAAACAGAATGGTGGCCTTGAGGATGAATAAACTTGAGAGGAGCTCCAACTTGTATTTTGTCAATTTAAGTGAGTTTGTTTTCTATTTTTAATTTAGTAATTCCAGAAGTAAAGAGAAAGGAAAAAAGGAAGGAAGAAAGGAACGAAGATAGATATTTATAGAAATCGTGTATCATTTCTAAGATATGAAGAGCACCTGCTCTAGAGCCCATATCATTCAGCATAGGGTTGAGGCAAAGCCTGTTTGTAGATTTTTGGAGTTCTGAAAGCAGGTAAGCACATGCATCACTTCCCCAGATCTTTCGCTGGTGTGTTTTGAATTGCTTCCTTGACTCTCCTTACACCATTATGCCATGGACCTCATTCTACTGGCCACAGAATTGGTACCACATTCCTCAACCTGTGTGGGAAGGTGCTCCCTCTCTTCCCTGGACAGAGTAAGTTGAACTGGGGTAGCCTACCAGTCATAAAAATGGACCCCAAGAAATGATCTAGGCCATTCCCAGGTCTGCTGCATCAGCATTACCTGGGAAAGTTAGAATTGCAAATTCTCGGGCCCCACTCCAGATGTACTGAGTCAGAATCTCTGGGGTTGGGGCCCAGCAATCTGTGTTTTCACAGGTCCTTCAGGGGGCTCTGACACATGTTCAGGTTTGAGAGGCACCGAACTAGGCTAGGGCCTGGAAGAACTAAACTGACACTAATTCTTTCAGGTGATTACCAAAACGATTCCAAGAAGTCTCCAGGATTTAAGAGCCCTTATAAGACATCAACCACTACTCGTCCAGAGGAGTGAACGCAGAAGTGGAATGAAGCAAGTGAGTCCACTGGGTGACCCCCATCTGTGGTGGATGATCTGTGTATGTGAGTTAAACCAACAGTTTCTGAACAAGAATCAAACTTTGTTCCTATCGGGAGCTTCATACTGGTTGGTCCCCTTTAGATCCTGGGAATTCCTGGAATACCACTTTCATAATCCCAAACATGACACATCCATGTTCCCAATACATTTTGGAATAATGACACCCAGAGTCAGCCTAATGCTCCTCCAACTCTTAAATCACTTTCTTTTAGCAGCTTCCCCTCCCCTCCTCTAGCTCTTTCTGGTTCTCAGTTTCTTCATGTCCTTGCCAGCCAGAGCCTCCACTGGCAGGTTATAATTAGCCCTAGAGCCCTTACCAGTGACTCCTAGTCAATCAAAACTTACCTGTCTTACATTCCTTCCCCTCAAAGCCCTGAGGGGTAACTATAATCAACACGACACATCAATCACCATGAGCTGTTAATGCCTGATTGCCATGTGTTAACTACACACTACATTTTAGGGAAGTGCTGCGGCAGATTCCCTGACAATCTAGGGGAGAAGAGATCGTCAGCATGCAAAGGCCTTCCTACAATGTCAGAATTATAGAGTCCACTGTCTGGGCTGCCATATTATTCTATCTAATTGCTAGGACTGACCCCCATGATGCACTGTTCTTTGCTGGTTTCATTACTTGCTGATGGCACCTGTTTTAATGTAAGAGTCAAAGCAATTTCAACTTTGCCTTGTTAGGAAGGTTTTTGAAGGATGTCAGAGCAGTCTTGGATGTAGCTGACAACCTCCATGGAGCCTGGCTGTTCACATTGACTATGCCTCTGAATATGGCCCCAGATTTTCCAATGTATATGACATTTGGGATGGGTTGGGGTGTCCTTGATTTGGTGCTCTGGGGAAAGTGAGAGGTCGTCTATGTTTCTAGTGTATATGGCACCTCTTACTGATTTTGAGTCAATAGTTACATTCTCACACAGGGAAACAAGTAGATTCATCAGAAATTTCAGAATCTGTAGCAAGAAGGCATACTGAGAGTGCATGGACTAGGAATAGAAGCTAAATGAAAATTAATTATTGGTCACTGCCAAGGTCATTTTTCTTATCCTTTCAATCTATCATCAATCAATGATTCAAACAGTCTATGCATCTTGATTGCACACATTTCATTAAACTCAAGGTGCTGTGGTAAACCATCTGAAAGCGAAAAATAAGTATCAGATGCTGTCCTTGCCCTCAAGGATCTCACAGTTTGATCAGCACAGGTATTCCCAAAGCAGTGTGGTATGAGACGGGGTAAAAGAGGGGTGGGCACTCATGAGAATCGTCTGGAGAGATTTTTCAAAATCGAATTGCCTTGCTATCACCCTATATCTTCTGGATAAAGTCACTGGGAGCAAAGCCACCCCAACATCTGCACTTTGAAAGCACTTCTGCAGGTAATTCTGATGCATGGCTCTGTTTAAGGACCCTGGGTTAATGAGATAAGGCACACAATCACACGAAGGATCAAATAGCAACATGGGCCATAGGAAAGATTTCCTAGTGGCACGTGAAGGCGAGCCGAGTACAAGGCAAGAGCAGTGTGCACTGGAGGGGTCCGAGGGCCTTACAGATGTGAAGTCTGAGTTAGGCTTGAAGGACAGGTAGGTTTGAACAGAAGAAGATAGAACAAGGGTGTTTCTTCTTCCTTACTGGTCATCCTTCTCACCCAAATTGGATGAGTCATTAAAACTACATTTTATACTTATGAAAAGGCAAATCCTCAAACCTTATCCTAGAGCTAAAGGATCATGTTTTCTTGCAGCAGATCTAGGGAAAAAGTATTTTGAACAACTGGCCCAGGTAACTCCAATAGGCAAACAATTTTGTCAAAAACCGCACTCTGTCTTGACTTCACAGATCTTGCTGGGATTTTCACATTGTGAAGCAGGAAGTGAAACAATATGGTACTAATGCTTCACTTGAGAATGGTGGGGAATGATGATGGGAAGGTTGTTAGGGTTCACAATACGGCAAGCCTTCGATGCCAATTCATAAATTTTGGATTTTATAAATTTTGAATTTTATAAGTACGAGAGTGCCTTTAAGCTTTTTTGAGTAGCAGAAATCCAAAATAATATATTATTTTTCAATAGAGGTTGAGTGCACTATCCAGCCTGATGGAGCAGTTCCAAGGGAAGGGGTGGGGAGGCAGTGAAAGCAGCTTAGCTAGCCAGAGTCCATGCGGGGAAGCTTCTGTTTTAGTATGAACTCAAGAGCCTGAGAAAAACTACAAATGTTATAAGACACAGGTTGGAACTTATACATAGAGGGTCAACAGTGGCATAAACATGATTGCTTTCACTTGCTATTCCACGGAGATGCCCATGGGGGGCTGAGCACAGCTGGACACTGCGGGTCATACTCTAGGAGAGGAACTCTGCTCTCCTGTTTCCCTCTCTTTTGATAGGTATTTTGGGAGTTGGGGGGCCTCTGACCAAGAGTATGAGAATGAGGGCTTTTGCTGTCATGAGCATGTCCTGCTGGGGAGGATAGACATCTTGCAGCCAATGTTAGCTGCTCCAGAAGGAGTGACATAGCTGTGCTGATGGCACCTGGAAACTTAGTGGGAAGATGAGACTGTTCAGGGCAGGAGGAGCCATCGGACTAGCTAGCTTTTTGCCAGGCAATCCAGAAAGGACTGCCAGCGTCGGCCGGTGTCAACCTCGTTATTCTTCGTGGAGCACTCACCCAAGGTTGGGAGGGGAGGGCGGGTTGGGAATGGAAGGTGTACTTTTTCCCTAATGCCTGTCCTTCATCTAAATGCTGTGCAATCCTGTAAAGGAACAATTAAAGAAGAAAACTTTCCAGGGAATCATTCAATGAAAGCCCCTTCTCCCTCTTACGTCATGGGTGTTTCCACGGGCAGGACAGTCTCTGAGAGTTTTTAATTAGAGGAGGCGGCACGCTCAGGTAAGCCACTCTTCAGATTCCTTCCCAAGCAAACTCATCACTCTATAAATAAACCTGTAGTCACTTTTACATGAGCGTATTTAGTATATTGGCATCGTCTCTGAAGATCAGGGCAAAAGAAAATAGGATTTCGTTCTGTCAGTTAGGATTTTGTTCATCTGCGTGCTACAGAAAGCTGGATTTTGGTGGCTTTGACAAACTAGGAGTCTGTTATTCTCCCATAACAAGAAGGTCAGAAGTAAGTGATTGCTGAAGTTGGTTCAGAGGCTCAACAATGTCAAGGCTGACACCTCTGGGGTCCTCTTGGTTGCCCTTTCTCTTATGGGCTGTGGCAAGAAGCACATTAGGCACACTCATGTCTTTTTCTCAGAATAATAAAAGCATTACAGAAGCCTCTTCCTCTGCCCTAGCTGACCTCTGACCTTTGTCCCAGACTTGGGAACACAGATACCCTTAGCTTTAACAAAAGTTGAGAAAATGAGGCATTTCTCCTTCCAGCCTTCATGGAAGAGAGTGGCAAGGGAGAAGGGCATTAGAAATGACTTTTGGGTTCCCAAATATCAGCGTCTGCCTTACTACTCAGACTCATTAAAGCATAGCTGTGATTCTCAACCTTGCTCGCACATTATAATCAGCCAAGGGAGCTTTAAAAATCCAGAAGCCTGGACCACTCCGTAGGCCAATTTCATTCAGATCTCTGGGGCTGGGACACGGGTATCAGTGTTTTTTAAAGCTGCTCAGGCCACGTCAGGTGCAGTGAAGGTTGAGAACTACTGATGTAGCCCACTCCTTAGGATATTTTTTTTCACAGCTTCCCCAGGTAATGTTGATGCAGATGACTCATAAATCCTTTAGAAAGACACCATTAAACTCTGATTCATTGACACATTTACTTATTTATTAATTCAGAAGTATCTACTGGATGCCTCCCAGGTTGATATGTACAGGAGAAAAGTAGGAATGGATTTATACCCTTCAGTTACTTCCAATGCCTTCTGATCATATAGGGATTTACGATTTAAAAAGAAAGCCACTTTTATATACACTATCTCATTTAAACCTCAGAGGAAGGCTTTCAGATATTATTATTTCAGTTTAAGAGCCAAAGAAACTTGATACTCAAGAAGGTGAAGTGAGCTGCTCCAAGTGACTTAGCATTGGATTGGCGTGTGGCAGAAGCGTCACTGGGAAAGAGGTTTTCAATCTCTATATTTGGTTGTCTGTCTAATGGAAGATAAAACCCACATATGTATCACAGCTAAGTCACTGTGCAAACTGGAATACATTTTGCAGATGTGCCCAAAGTGAGAGACTCAGGAATATGGCAAATGTTGATTGACCAATTACTTTCTAGAAGCATCATTCTTAGTGCTATGTTGCCTGCATTCACTCATTAGATCTTTATAACAAGCCTATTTGAATGTTACTATTATTTGCACATTACTTACAAGGAAACTGGGGATTTAATTACTTGTCTAAGGTGATAGTGTGAGTAAGGAGATAGGACTTGAACCCCCGCATCTGGTTCCAGACCTGTGCTCTTAACTCAAAGCTGCCTTGTACAGTTTAGCAGGTTTTTCACCGCATACAGGGGCCCAGCCAAGAGGGCTAGTGTGAGATGAAATAAAGCCTAAGCTCAGTTCACCAAGCCTCCACCCTGGCACAGAGTTGTCTGGTCCCAGAGGGACACTGTTTCTGTAATTCCTGTTCAGGTAACATGTGGACTGTGTGTGTCCCAGTCTTAACCACTACCCATTGCCTTTTTGACATGGCTTCATTGCATTCATTCCTCTAGTCACTCACCCACCCACTTATTCCCAAATATCTATAGAGGGCCTTCGGTTCTAGGGAATCTCTGGGAAACATTGACCAATATAGACTCCAGGCCTTTCCTGCTGATATATATGCATATTGCTCATTAGAGCATTCCATAGCCACACACCAGAAGGATGATTGTAGAAATTCTTTTTCATCAAAGCAATGTATAAGGAGTAGGAAATCAGTCTGGAAAACTTATGATGAAAAGCAATAATCTCCCACCCTGCCACCCAGTCCCCAGCCCTCTCAGAGGCTCCTTTGACTCTGGTTTGACACTTGGTAATTCACAAAGCATCCTGTACCTTGAAGACGCTCTCGGGCTGTCTGCTCAAGTCCTATCTGGCTGAGGGAGGCCAACGGGGTTGAATCAGAATGTGAGTTCTGGCTTCCCCCGTGTAGGTAGGCCCTCAGAAACTTTAACATACTGAAACATACTGTAACTTTCTATCTCCCCTCTTCCTTCTCTTTTCCTCTCTGGTTTTCTCTCTCTCTGCTATGCTTTTTGTACATAGAATGATGTCTGCCATACAGTAGGCACTTAATAAATATTTGTGAGTAAGTAAAGGTGGCCATAGCAATTATGGCTAATATTTATGTAGGAGCTGTCAATTTTCAAAGTGCTTTTCATGTAGTTAGTCTCATTCAATCTCAATAACAAGCTATGAATTTAATAGTATTATTAGTATTGAATCCATCTATACATATGGAAATTGTGTTTCCATGACATAAAATAACTTATCCATGTGACAAAATGGTAGGCAAGTGCCTGAATGGACCTTCCACTGAAAACAAATAAATGTGCTGAAGAAAATTTTAAGAAATCTTTCTATCATTTGTCCACACACTTGCAAGAAATTAAGGAATAGTCAGGCATAGAGCTGGAGGAAGGTGGGAGCCCAGTTACTGCCATAATGGCATTTTCTGGGTAAAAGTGAGCATCATTTTTCAAGGCTTTGTGGGGCTTGGGGTTTGGAAGACAAAACTCAGGGCCCCTCCAACGTGAGAATCTAATAGGAGACCCTCCAGAAATCTGGGGCTCTGTCTGGCTACACTTGCACTGTACAGTGAATTAAAAATAAAATGAATGACCTCCTGTCCACTCAGGGACCTGAAGGAAAACTGTCCCAAACCTTGACATTGAAGCAGTGGGGGTAAAACTTCCCTGAAAGTTGATAACTACAAACCATCTCTCATGATGCTTTGCGAACCAAATTCACATCACCTGGGTGGCCTAAAATGTCTCACAAATTTTTCTGACGTTTTCCAGCGTTGGTAATGTCTCCATTCACTGACAGAAGTGAACACTAATCTCTTTTTGAGGAATCCACCTTCATCCTAGGCCTCAAAGCTTTTCCATAGGTAAAATTCTGAGGGTAATTACCTCTTTATAGTCAAAAATCATTAAACCTACAAAGAAGTAAGACACCACCAGCAAGACTCAGCAGAAGCAACAGACCCCAAAATAAGACCTGAACAAACCTTCAGGTTTTGGAAAGATCAGCCACAGAACATAAAATAATATGTCTTAAAAGGTGAAGTAAAGTATGAGTAAAGAGCAAGCAGATTGGTAAAAGGAATTTCTAGAAATAAAAAGTACAGTAATATTATAAAGACCATTTTTACATTTAATGTTACAACATTAACATGCTTTTATACCATTTCTGTTATAAAGTCTTCATCTGTGTAAAACACTCTGCTGATAATGATATTTGCTTCAGACGTTTCTTTCTCTTTCCCTGACATTTCTGTTTGGATATCAATTTATACACGACCATAATGCTCAAGTCCTCTCTGAGTTTCAAGTACCAAACCCAGTGAGAAGGGACGCGTGTCTGGGTTTAATGACTTGATAGCACTCTCTGAGAGGTGAGTCAGCACGCGAATGTTTATTCCCCACGAGGCAGTGATAATAATACCCCCTTCATAGAGTTGTTCTGTGTGGAGAGAGTGGTTAAGAGCTTGCCTACTGGAGTCAGACTCACTAGGCTCACATCCTGTCTCTACCACTCATTAGCTGTGTGACCTTAAGTTTTTCATTCTTTCTGTGCCTGGGTTTCCTCATTTGCAGAAAGGGGATCCTAACAGCACATGTCTTACCATGTTGTTGAGGGGGGGCGAATGGGCCAACACGTATCAAGTGCCCTGCACTTGGCTGGCCCACCATCAATGTTAACTTATTGTGACTATATAGTGTATTGGTGTCTGGTACATGACAGGCAGCCCATAAATGATGTTCTATTAAGTATTATTATTCTTAATCAGAAATCATTTGAATTTATTTTGTTAAGGATGGCATCTCTTAATGTTAAGCTGGAAAGTGCCTTACCTTTCAACTAGTTCAATCCCCTAACTTTACAGGCAAAAACCTCCAGAGCGGCAGTCTTCTGGCTTCTAGATCTGTGGAAATGGCTGTGAAGGAGAGAGAGAAACATACAACGATTTTAAACATGAGTGGCTGAATCAAACCTTTATTCTTCTGCAATAGAAAGACACTTTTGTGTCTCAACGGACTTTTTCTTACGGAGCAGCACTGTCCACGGGCCGGCTGGGATTGCCAGGAACAGGCAGAGGTTTTAGGAGATGCCGAATGCAGGAGCTGCTCCCATCTCCTGGGACCACGGCTGGAGCAGGTGGGTGGGGAGCTCTGTCAGCAGAAGTGCGGGCAGAGCCAGGCAGTGAGAGAAGCTTTGACAGGAAGGAGGGGTTATGAGAGACTGAGGAAATAGAGGTAGAGGAGGGGGAGAGACTGTAAAAGAAGAGGAAAGGAGAGGTTTAGATGTTTGTATTAGTAGAAGAAAACCTCGGTGGCCGATTTATTAGTAATATTACTTTAAAAACCTTTCCATTTTTACTTTCTTCTGGAGGCTATGTACATAGCTGTTTTGAGTTTGAATGGATTGTAATCTATGCCCCCAGAGCAATACGGAATACTCCCCTGTCGTAAAGCCAATTTAAGTCTCAGTCAAAAAACTCACATAACTTTTCCTTGTAAAAGATAACTGTTCTGTGTGAGAGGTATAGGTGGCTTCAGAAAACAGTTTCCAAGCCTTTTAAAAAAAGTATCCTTGAGACAGTTTGCCAGGCTGGAAGATCTTTGTATATCACTAAGGTAGCTGAGAGCTTGATGTAACTAATTAAGTCCTCCACAGAAATTAGTTCTAGCAAATTCTGCCAGATGCTTTTATTGGAAATAGCTGCTTGGGGATTAGGAGAGTTGGGACAAAAGAATAAAATGGAAACTTAACTACTTGTAGTTGCAGAGAAATAGAAAATAAGGCTTGCGTACTCTCTGCTGTCACATGAAGAGAAAGGAAGAAGAGGCTTTGAGCACTGAATTCATTCCAACAGCCTGGATGAGGCGCCTAGAATGTCTGTTAGTGAGACAGAGAGAGAATATATGGATGTTAGCGAAGCCCGGAGGGCTCTTTGGATTTGAGGAAGCTTAGAAGTTTTGGACAAATTGCCAAGAGGGGATTTTGATGCCAAGCTTAGCAATTCAGATAAGGTGATTTAAAGAAAGCTAAGAATTAGTGGAAAAGGTACTTAGTTGTACCTTAGATGTTTGTTTCTTTAAAATTTGCTGTAAAATATAATCTTTGAGATCATTCATTTAAACACGGCTAATGGTATCTCATACATGGAAGACAATTCTTATTTCTACTTAGGATTTTCATTCTGAAGGAATTTATGTTATGGAATAAGGAAATATATTATTAGGTGACTGCAAGTGTAGTTGTTTTTGATGTATCAGTGGTGGGAAAATAAGTTGGTAAAGAGACCTAATAATTCTATAAAGAGGAAGGTGTTAGTAGGGCTCTACTTCTAAACGGTAGGCAAAGCAAAAGGTTTTTGTTTGAATCAGTTGACTGTAGCCGGACCACCACTTGGTGGCAGCATACTTAAAATATGGCTACTACTTTTTGAGTTGGGGTGATGAATAAAGTTCTTTTAAAACTTGAAACTGTGAAATAAAGGTTATGAAGTGACAAAAAAAAGTTATAGCAATAGTGTTTGAATGGCTTAAACATGGTGAAGAAAATATAAAGTATTTCTTGTGCTACTAGGAATGAACACAGGGCTGGAAGAGGTGGGGTTTTTTTTGCTATATTCTGTCTAGTTCTTTAACTTGTGCCTATTTGTGTTGGGTCTTTGCCTCAAATTTTTTATTTGGTGTATCTATAGCCCCTATATTTGAGTCATTTTTAAAGGTATCGTTTTCTTTCCGTTTTGGGGGGTGGGGAGAAAAAACCTCGAGTTATGATTAATCACTCTTCTGTAGACCAAGGAAATCATTCTCTCTTTTGACTCTTTAATTACTGGATCACAGATTTAAGTGGGGGAAAAATATGGATATTTACTTCACTCTAAAGAGGAAACGTATTTCAAAGTCGGAGGAAGATTTTTTGTTTGGTAGCTTGTTTTTGTTTGTTCTTAACATGAAAACCTATGAGTTGAACTAAATGAACCACTGGCTTGTTTTAGGCTTAGCTTGAAGAGTATTTTGCTGTTTTGGATTTGTCTGGTTCAATCTTACGACAAAAATATACAAGCTCAACACTAACTGAAGCAAGGGATGGCACTGGGTCTAAATTTTGGGGAAAAAATATTTCCGTTGATGACATCACTAAAAATGCTAATATTTGTGTTTGCTGCATTCTACCCTAATGTCGTGTTCTTAGTTTGGTAGATTGAAGTTCCTCATAGGAAATAACAAGAAATGTTGAAAATGTAAATATAGAGACATAAAACATCTTTAATTTATGACATCCTGAAATAAATTATTTTATTTTTGCTCCTATTTATTGGAACGTACTTAGTGCCTCTCAGCCTTTTTCTGCACTTGATCACATGGGGATTTATAATCCTAGATTTATTGGGCTCATCTAGTTCTCTTCCTCCCAAATGAGAACCCAAGGCACAGAGTGTCAACGCCTGGCTCCCTGGCTGCCACCTACTTCAGGTGGCAACAGGGTCCGGTTGATGAATCCTGCCCACAAGTCAAGCGTGGGATTATGATCCAGAGCGGATAGCTGGGTAATGATTCGCTACGTTGTAAGACACTTCCAAATGCTGGCCTTGAGTAGCCTCTAAACAGCCATCCCACAGTAAAGTGAACCCCAGGAAAGTCTGTCTGCTCACTTTCTGAGGTCATGCCATGTGCCTCAGGGATAGACGTCCTCTAAAATGGAGAGAAAAAATTAGTATTTAAAGCCAATTCTGGCTTTAGCCTCTCCTGCCTTTTGAGAAGGGTGACATATTTGTATCAGGAGGACCAAGAATATTGACACTATGTCCTTCCCCTGGCCGGTCCTAACAGGGGGCTGGAAAGTGGGAGGTGTGGAACACGTGTTGCGCGATGTCCAGAAGGCTGTGGGGTGGTCACAGTTCAGCCTGTGGGGAAGGGGAGGAGGGGCGGCGACAGGAACTGGAGGGAGGGCATCATTCTGCAAAACAAAACGGAAGGATTCTTCTTCTTTTTTCTTTAGTGCCTAGAGGTCAGGGAGACTGGGAGGAGAGGAGAGTCATGCCATGCGACCTGAGATTTATTGACAGAGTGGTCAAAAAACCTTCGAGAGAAATAGGGCTCTGACATTCAAATGTACATGATTTGCAACACTGTGCTGCAAACATCCCACATCACTGAGTCAAATCCCCAACACACACATGTGCATTGTGAGAGTGGTTCGTGTTCTTTGTCTTAGTTTTGTAGCAATCAGGAACAGTGCTGAGTTCCCTACCAGGCTTGGTACAAAGCACGGAGAAAGGGGACAGCTGTGTCTGCCGGGCTGGTGTGAGATTCAGGTGGATCAGCCCGCGGAGCTGGCACTTAGACCAGAGGTGCCCACATAAACCCCAGGGAATGTGCAGAATCTTGGGGAGGACAAGAAATAGAAGCCCTGAGCTTCAAGTTCAGATAGATAGGTAGGTAGGTAGATTATTTTCACCAGTAGGTGACTGCCATGTGTTAGAGGGCCCTTGTTAGGTATCATGCAATGATAGAAAAAGAATAACACTTGGGTCCTTCTCCAAAAAGACCATGAGCCAAGTTGGGAAAATTCATTTATTACTCCCAATGTGATAGCAATATCACTTTGTGTTTTCTGATATAGTGAGAACAGAAAGTGCTGAAGCAGAAGCAGCTTGGAAAAAAACTGAGAAGGTGGTACCTTTGTGGCTTTCTTCTAAGTAGAATTAGAGTCAGCAAAATAATGGAAAGCTTTGTTCAGAGCCATGAATGAAGCTTTCCATCTCTCTAGGACTTGCCTCCTTCCCCATGCTTCCTTAACAAACCCCAGAAGAGAACAGTGGGAATTAGTGATGACTTCAGACTGAGGAATGGTGACTCGGAGTAGCTACCACCTGATAGCACCCCAATAACAGCCTGAAAAGGTAACATTTGCTTGGAGCTTGATTATCTAAGCTCTTTGCAGTGATTAATGTATTTAATTTCCACAAAATACCTATGAAGCTCAAAGAGGTCAAGCAAACCATCCAAGATCATGCAGCCAGTTGACAACTAAAATGCATTGGTGAGCCCTTTGGTTGGCCAGTCTATGTCATCGTTTCTTAACAGGGGTGGCACCAACCTCCAAGGGACATTTGGAATTTTGGGGGAGCAATTTTGGTTGTCACAGTGATCAGTGGGCAGGAACAGCAATGCAAGGACAGTCTTATGCTACAGAGAACCGCCCTGCATCCTGACGGCTTATAAATATCCTGCTGGACGTTCCCGTAGATAAAACACTTGGACCTGGTTAAACAACATCCTGTATCAGTCGCATTTGGGGCTGTGCGTTCTCAGTGGTTTGCTCTACACAGGCAAGCATCTGGGGCCCGCCTGGTGGTGCAGCGGTTACGTTCTCATGTTCCGCTTCTTGGCTGCCCGGGGTTCGCCAGTTTGGATCCCAGGTGCAGACAGGGCACCACTTGGCAAAAACCATGCTGTGGTAGGCATCCCATGTATAAAGTAGAGGAAGATGGGCATGGATGTTAACTCAGGGCCAGTCTTCCTCAGCAAAAAGAGGAGGATTGGCAGTAGTTAGCTCAGGGCTAATCTTCCTCAAAAAACAACAACAACAAAAGTAAAGAGGCAAGCATCTAAGGATTTCCCTGTCCCTTCCAGGATAGTCGTGTCCCAGCAGTGATGCATGAAATACGTATTTTTTTGTATAAATTACCCATCTTTTACTTCTCCTTTACATGATAGCTACGACATCAAATTTTTGAATTAGGTATATAGTAGGTTATCTTATCTATAAATTTCATTTTAAGAGAGGGAGGAAGCTGTTTCAAAATGTTTGTTGTAAGAAAGGGGGGCTCTGTGGATGTCAGAGATCAAACGAACGGTGCCACTGAGGGCACTGCTCTCAGGAGAGAGGTTGCAAACTTCTGGTTCGCAGGCTAAATTCAGCCCACAGATGCATTTGGTGTGGTCCGCAGAGGATTGCAAAATGTGGTCAAATGTGTTGCCAACATTTAGAACTAGATTTTTCACAAAATTACATTTCTGACTTCTTTGGAAAATTCTGACAATCTAGCGATACAGGGACACAAAGGGTCCTGGTGGCCCTACCTGCTTTGTAGGGTCATCTACTCTCCAAGTCAGCGTGGTCCTAACCTGGCCAACTTGACTCACTGAAGTTTCTGCCTGGTCTCCATGGACAACTACCTTTGCGACAAGGAGACACAGGGTGACTTGCTTGGTGAAAGTGACCGTGCTGCTGGTCACCTTCTTTTTCTGTTCTGCATCGTGTAAGTTGTGCTGAAAAGACTAGAACCCACCTTCGTCCGTCTGCAGTGTAAATGCCCCACCACAGGGCGCCCTCACCTTCCTAATGCACCAGCTACCTAATTCCCGTGTCCAAGTGGCTCCTGCCCGGAGATTTGGTCCCACACTTGTGGTTTAGACATGAAGTTTTGCTCTCCATGCCTAGCGTGCTGAGCCATCCCCTCCCCCAGCATCCCCGTGGTTAATACATTTTATAACCACCTCTTCCCCTTTGCTTTTCTTTGTCATGTTAATTTGGCATTTGGGTTTTGAAGTTAACGTCAAAAGAGATGAAGCCTAATAGTTGAGAACTTTTTAAGAAAAGGGGAACATGAGATACCTTTAAAATCATTTGTCATAATTTTTTCCTGTACAGGTTTCAGTTATTGTATTTTCTGGCTATAGATAAGGAGGAAATGATTAAAGTCTTAAAAAAATGGACTGTCTAGAAGGGATTAAGAATGCTACACATCAGCAAGGAAACTGAATAAATTTTGAAATCAAATTCATGGAGCACAGTAAGAAGCTCTGAAAGTTTGTAAAATGAAAGGTAAGGCAAATTATTTGTATTTGGTTTTATTTCTGAGCCCCCAAACTGGTCTTCGGCCTCTCCGTGATATTTTGTTCTCTTCTTGGGGGTCCGACTCTCCACCTGTTGGAATCCTGCCCAGATCCTCAGACCGGCTTGGGGAGGTCTCTGCCCCATGTAGGGAGAGGCCTGTTGGGGCGGTCACCAGCATCCGCTGCTTCGCTAATAACGGTCTAGCGACTCAGTCACCCCTGAGAGCACGTGCTCTCCTCTGCTTAAATATACAGGAGATGAGAAAAGCATATGGTTAGGATGAAGCTAAAACCCCATTTTAATAAATGCCTCTGCAGCTCCTCCCATTCTGTGGGTCAGCCCTCACCAACCAAGTCTGTTGAACAAGAAACTGTCGTAGTGAGTGACCTGTGTCTTC
Source organism: Equus caballus (assembly GCF_041296265.1). NCBI lineage: Eukaryota > Metazoa > Chordata > Mammalia > Perissodactyla > Equidae > Equus > Equus caballus. The sequence continues at coordinate 51,597,694 of NC_091698.1, read as the reverse complement.
TCATTGCCTGTACCAGCTCAGGGATTTTAAAAAATAAGCACTTGATAATACACGTGGAAAGAGTGAACGAGCAAGTGAATTTTTGTTAGCTCTAATCCACTCTCAAGATATTCACTTCTTTTTCTTTTTAATATTATTTTTTTTTTTAAGGAAGATTAGCCCTGAGCTAACTGCTGCCAATCCTCCTCATTTTGCTGAGGAAGATGGGCCCTGAGCGAACATCAGGGCCCATCTTCCTCCACTTTATATGTGGGACACCACCACAGCATGGCTTGCCAAGCAGTGTGTAGGTCCGCACCCAGGATCCGATCCAGCAAACCCCAGGCCGCCGAAGCGGAATGTGCAAACTTAACCACAGCACCACTGGGCTGGCCTCGAGATAGTCATTTCTTTACAGCTTCATTATCTCTCTCATTCATCCATCCAACAAATATATGGCGAACATCCACTCCCTGTAGGCACTGTTCCAGCTACGGAGGATAGAGTAGGGATAAGATAGGTTCATGCCCTCACAGAGCTGCACTTTAGGGAGACAGATGATAGAACAGGAAGTAAAAAAGTGGGGCAAATGCAGATAGGGAGAGGTGCACAGAGGAGGATAAAACATGGGCTATGGGAGGAAATGAGTGGGGATGGGGCTGGTTCGGACTGGATGGTCAGGGAAGGCTGCAGAGATGAGATGAGATTTGAGAAGATTTGAATGAAAAGAAGGAGCTAGGGATGCAAATATCTGGGGATGCAGTGCTCCAGGGAGGGGCAATAGCAACTGTGCTAAGGTAGGAGTAAGTCTGGTGAGTTCAAGGAACCCAAAGAAAGGGAGAGCAGGAGACAGTGAGATGGGAGAGGCACAGGTGGGCCGTGGAAGAGCCGGACGTACTAAGACGACAGAAGAAGGCTGGTGGAGGGCTCCAGGCAGCGGATACTATGATGGGATGACTCTTTGCTAGGAATAGTCTAGGGACAAATGGAAAATAAGTCGTGGTGCATTCATGTAATGGAATACGCTACAGTAGAGCAAACAGATGAAATATATAGATCCATACTCGTACTGTATGGATGCATCTCAAAAACAGAATGTTGAGTAAAAGAAGTCAGTCACAGAAGAACATTATTCCATTTATGTTAGTTCAAAAACAGACAAAACTAAATCATAAATTTTGGGAGAGCACTTTGGGTTCACTAAAACATAAAGATAAATGGCATCTTTATTTAGTACATCCACGTATATAAATGCATAGAAAAAGAAGTGGACTGATAAAAACCAAAACTTATGACAGTGGGTACCCCAGATGAGGGAAATGGAACGAGGTGGGAAGAAACGAGATGGTGAAGAGATATTTAAATCTTATCTGTAAGGTTTGAATTTCACACCAATAGTGTATGCATTGTTTTCCTGTGTCTGCTGTAATAAGTTGCCACAAATTCAGTGGCTTAAAACAACACACATTTATTCTCTCACTGTTCTGAAGCCTAGAAGCCTGAAATCAGTTTCAGTGGACTGAAATCAAGGTGTTGGCAGGGCTGTGTCTCTAAGGAGAATCTGTTCCTTGTCTCTTCCAGCTTCTTATGGCTGCCAGCATTCCTTGGCTAGTGTCTGCATCACTCCAGTCTCTGCCTCGTGGTCACATTGCCGTCCTCATTTCTTTGTGTGTTTAATCTCCCTCTGCTTTTCTCTTATAGGGACACTTGTAATGGTGTTTAAGGCCCACTCGGATAATCCAAGATCATTTTCTTGTCTCAAGATCCTTAATCACATCTACAAGGACCCTTTTTCCAACCAAATAAGGTCAGATTTACAGGCCCAGAGTTAAGAAGTGGATATCTTTTGTGGGGCCATTTTCAACCTCCAATAGTGCATTTCTGTACTTGTTATACAATTAAAAAGAAAAATAATATTTTGAAGGATGAGAGCAAAACAATGCCCCTGGCTGCTGTGTGAAGACCAGGCAGGAGGTGATTGGACTCACCCAGGTGAGAGGTGGCGGTAGCCTGGACTCGAGCAGAGGTGATGGAGATGAGATGAGAAGGGTGGAAGGAACTGAGTTATAGTCTGGAGGTAGTTTTTAGGAGTGGCTGGTGGGTCCGATACAGAGGAAGAGGACAAAGGAAGAAACAAGGATGACTTAGACGTTTATGGCTTGAGAAGCTGAGAGGTGCCATGTACTGAGGTGGGGAACAGGTGGGGAGGAGCAGGTTTACAGGGACGTTTGGGCATTTCAGCTATAGCGTGCTTGTGATGTGCTAAATATATTTTCCGCTTTTTGAAAAATGATGGGAATCACTGAGCTGAGAGGATTTAGTGTTTTAATAAGTTGAGTGATTTCTCCTTGTGAGTTCTCAAGGTCTGGGAAGGAGGTTTGGTACGATGACAAGGAAGGCAACAGGTTTAGCAGAGGTTTTGCAGAGCACCTGGCTCCTTCTGCAGCTTGAGTGACATGAGGAAGAATGTAGACAATGACTGTTCAAGTGACAGCAGGTGGCAATGGGCCGGTCTTGGGTTCTGAGGTCTGTGGGTGTAGCTCTCTCGTTCCTGACACTGATATTTGCTCAGTGCAGTGACTGGAGCTCTAATTTTGTAGCTTCCCCCTGCGTACATGACTATAGGACAAATGAATATCCTCTTTGCATCTTCTCACCTTCCCCTCAAAGAGCAACAACACTGTTTATAGAAAACAAATTGCTTTATTTTGCAAATTCAGTACTTCTCCCTGGCCTAGCAGGGGCTTTGGAGTCTGGTGGAGGGCAGGTGTCAGGTCAGAGGCCAGCTCTGCTGCTTATCGCGGGGACCCTGGCCTTGTTCCCCAACCTCTCCAGGCCTGCCCTTCCTCAGGGGACGGCTGTGAGGGTCAGAGTACGTGCTCGGGCAGTGTTGGATCTTCTTGCTGTTTCCAGCTCAGCTTCACAGCCTTGGCCTCCCTGTAGTTTACTTTTATTTGAAAAATCTAAAGCATTACATTTCCGCCATGAGAAAAACAAGCCCCAAATAACCCAGACACCTTTGTTTCTCCACCCTACGCAAAAGGCTACCTTTAAAGACTGCTTATAAGTGAACAATGGTAATATTCCTTCCAATGGCTTTCAATATTTTCTGTCCTAAGAGGTATTTGTTTTTACTTTGTCCCAATACACTCAGTTGCTGTTATCTGGAAAATCATTGCAAAACAACTCACCTGCTTTAGAGGGCATTCTCTAGGTCCCTGAGGCAAAACTGGGGATGATTACTGAGGGCGCTTATCAGGGAACAGAGATCTGTCACCCAACCCTTCTCTAGGATTCCTCAGCCCAGACTTTGCAAACAGGTCAGCAGAGAGCCCGTGAAGTTTCATCTGGTTTGGGTTCTTTGTTTCTAAGGCTGGATCGTGTCCTGTTCATCTTTTTGACTCCCTATCCTCTCCCCCCAGTTTTTTTAAAGAAAGCAAATCCAGCAAGGAAATTCCATGAAACCACTGCTGTCGTATGGATTACCAAATAAGGTCTGGCCTAAGTTTGCAAATGAAGACAACCCAAACTGAATTTAGAAACATCTTATCTGTAAACGTCAAATACCTGAAATACATGCCCGTTAAAGAGTTGTTTAAGGATATGAGACATGGTCGTAGAAGAAGGAAGAGCCATGGCCGTCATGAGCTGTTATTTCTGTTTTGTTTTGCTTCTTCGTCTTTGCTTTTCAGGTGAAGTGAGATTTTTTCCCCTAGAATCTGGTGACTGACAATTTGCTGCCTTTTCTCTCAGATGCTAAAACTCCTGAGTTCCCAGGCTGCTTCTCTTCTCAGTTAAGGACACTATCCTTTCCCTAGTCATGGGTTGAGAGCTCACTGTGAAGACAGAAGGTCCTTCTTTCTTTCTTCTAACTTGCTTTCTTAAAATGAGCTCTAGACTGGGCCTTGGAGAGACCTAGGCCTCCCCCTTTCTCCCTTGCAGTCATTTCCCGAGACAGCTCTGATAGAGTCCTGGAAATCCATGTCTTTCAGGTCACAGTGTAACTGTGTCTTCCGAAAGGTTTAACTCATGGGTTCTCTAAATGCAGTGCCCACACCAGCAACATCAGCGTCACCTGGGAACTTGTTAGAAAGGCAAATTCCTGGGCCCCACCCCAGATCTCCTAAATCAGACCCTCTAGGGCTGGAGTCAATCTGCGCTTTCACAAGCTCTATAGGGGATTCTGAGGCATGCTGAGGTTTGAGAGCCACTCTGCAAAAATCCAGATAAATTTAATCGGAAGTTACTTATTCTCTCACCTCCTTCCAGTTCTACTTTTAGAGATTTCCGAATTAGACAAACAGGGTCAAATGCCTGGCCGGTCCCCTAAGGCTGGCAGAAATGCCCCTCCTAGGGTCCAAGCTCTCCACAAGATGAACATCTGGAACCTTTATTCTGTATCTTCAACCTGGGTGAGTGGGCGGTGGAAGGGAAAGTAACTATCCCTTTTCTGTTTGAAAATACTTAGCTTGAGTGATGTGAAGATTTCAGTAGGTCTGTGACAAGATCAAAGACCATAAATTATTTAACAGTGGTTCTACTTTTGTGGAATTATTTAAAGTATCATCATTGCAGTTCAGCTTCCCAGCCTTCATTTTCAAGTCTGGAATTCTGTTGGGAGCTATCATAATCACTGAAGAGTATAATATTACAGGCTGGGTATAAAAATATCTTTTTAATGACTAGCAAATTAGTGAAACGTCTTGACCTGAGTGGAGACCAAATAGAACATGGTGTTTTTACGAAGAGGGGAAAGGACTAAATTGTCACCACATTGTTATTCTTGTCGAATTCTCCACTCCTTAAAATATCAGTTGATTAGAAAAAAATTTGTAACAAGGTGCATCAGTGTAAGTGACGAAGGGCCGTGTGGCATCCAGAGGTATCCTGGAACTCTAGCAGTTTTGTTTTGGTTTTGATTTTAGCATGCACAGTCTGAAAGTCAGCCTCAGGTGATTCCTTACATTGATCCCATAGGAATGGAGGATTCTTCTCGCCTTCTCACCTGACCAGGACAGTAGGACCAGAGCTCATAGGCCAAAAAAAAAAAAAAAGAAAAAAAAGCTTTCTAAGACATTAGGCAAATGGCCTCTCTATAATTTTGTCCTGTAAATCAAACAATTACTTGTTACACATATTTTCCACTTTGTTATAACTTCCCTAATATTTAACCTAAGGAGTTGTAAATTGAGCCGTGTGGATTTATGTTTCAAAATAGCATATGTTCTGTTCACTGCAAAGGCAGAACGGGTTTTGCCAAGTTGATAACCTCACGGGTTTAGGATTTTGAACCAAAAACTTGAAATTCTTGTGGTGTCATGACTATTTGCAAAAGCAGTCTGAAGAGATGACCTGGACATCAATTAACCCCTTCTGACCCAGCATCTTAATGAATTAATTTAAAACGGTCAACCAGATGTACCATAGTCCCCTTGGAATCCACCTGCATTCAAAGTGAAGTGTCCAATGCACCTAATTAATTCATGCATTTGAGGCTTTATGACTCTGTACTCAGTTGTTTTTTAACTAGAAATAATATACACGAAATGTGCCTCATGTTCAGTGGGCCAAGGGCAAAAATGTAAAGATTTATTGTACAGTCTGTAAAATGCTATCTGTATTATCTTTTAACCCACCGTGCTTGTGCCTTGTGCAAATTTATTCAAGGAAGATACTTCCTGATGAAAGCTGGAACATTTTGTTAATTTTCCCCCAAATGGTCTGGCATTGTTGTGCAACTGCTTTCAGAGGACTGCCCCCATACCTGCTGGAGCCTCAGACGCCCTAGCTGTGAGAATGAAGAAGGGCCACTGCTCCCTGCCTTCTCTCTTGCCCTGTCACTCTATTCCTTGCCTAGCAGTAAGTCCTCAGTATGCCACAGGCGACCCAAAGAATCCATACCTGGGGTGGGGGGGTGCCTTGTTGATCCCGAGGCTGTCAGGTCAATCACAGGATTCTCACACCCCTGTGGGATGATCACAGGCTCCCAGGAGTGGAGGGACCTTGGAGTTCACTCAGTTCTTCCCGTCCATTTAAAGTCACTCAAAAGATTATCCAGAGACTCTTAGAAAGCCTTTGGTGACTCATTCCCTAGGAAAGGCTTGTTTTTCTGCTCTTCTCGTTCTACAACAGCAGCTCTGTGCTAAAGCATCTTAACCCACGTCATCTTAATTAATCCCTCTGCTTATATATTTCAATTGGCTGATAGAGCCCAGATTTAGAACTAAGGACTTGGATTCTAAGTTTAACTTCCCTCTACGCTCTGCTGCCTCTTAATAAGTCCTAAATCCATAGCAACTAGTATTTTGAGGGTACCTCCCAGCGCAGGGACACTTTCTCATAGAACCTGATGGATGTAACCCTCACGAGAGCCCCAAGAGGTGAGTGTATTAAATCCATTTTATGGATGTGGATTTTGAGGCCTGAGAGATTAAACTCTTTGTGTAAGATCACCCAGCTATGAGATGAAGTTAGGATTTGAACTCTTATGGCTGTTGCCAAAACCATTTCCTTTCATGTTTATATAGATTTCTTGATGCGTAACCCAAAGCTCATCTGCCGTTATTGTTTATTTCTATCCTTTCTTCTACAGATTCAAGACCTATTCAGGACAGAAGCTTTGGGGCTGAGTGTACATCATTTGTTCATTTACTACTTCCATTTACTAAATGGATAAGTACATATACTTAATTTTGTGTATCAAATTGTTAATTATAACACATGTATAAAATGAGTCACCATATTTACATGCTTAGACTAGTGTTTGGTGCATAGCACACAATAGGTACTCATTATTTTCATTCATTTATTCATTCATCATTTGTCGAGTTCTTGCTCTGTGCCCATCACTGAGAAGTCTCTATTGGGGAAACAAAAATAAATAGTACCTGTCACCTTTTATTTCCCTCACATTGCACTTCTCTCTCTTAGCTCCTAGAATGTAGTTTTGATAGGGTCAGGGAGATACCTATCTCATTCCTGTTTGAATCTCCAGTGCCTGGCACAGGGCCTCATGTATTTTAAGGACATAAAAAATGTTTTTTGAACAAATACATGAATGCTTGGACATTGGAGATTTGGTAAGGGTTTTTAATCATCTCAATCTAGAAATCAAATCATACCATTCAGGTTGGGTCATTGTGATTATTTCGTTCTGTTGGCTGTCTGGATGGCACCCATTCACAGTGTGTCTGATGAATGTCCCCTTCCGTCTGTGCTGTGGAGGCACACACTCATCCTAGCTGATGCCCAGGGAGGTGGCCTCCAGGCCCAAATCCGTAAAGACCCTGACAGTCATAGGAAACCCTGGCCCCTGGTGGGGCCAAATGTAATTGGGGCTTAAGGAAGTTTACTCAGGGCTGGACAGGCATGCTTGGGAGTGATCTGTTTGTAGGTTTCAGCCACTCCCTAAAGGGAAGGTCCTGCCCCAGCCTCCCCAGTGCTGAGATGTGAGCTCCATTCCAGAACTCTCCCTACGCTTGCTTTGTAGCTCTGGGCCAACTCCCCAGTACCCCGGGTACTTCTCGGTTTGCCATCTCAGGAGGGTGGTTGTGCTTTGGCCTTTGCAGGTTGGGTGGGGAGGGAGAGCTATAGGATGTGGAGGTTAGGGGTATTTCTGAATGCTTTGACATACTTTGCAACTATTAGCTCCAAATAAACTGAGCTCCCGGAGTGAAGGGCAGAGTGAGCAGCTGCCTGAGTGTTGTAAAGACTGGGGTCAGCTCAGCTTGAACACCTCCTTTTATGTGCTGCAGACCTTGCCAGCAGGACTCCGGCTTGCCCAATCGTGCACTGCTGCACAATTTCCACAGAACATAGATCACAAGTGCAGAAATTTGCCCTGGGATTCCTTCCCAAGCATAGCATGCAACAGTGAGCATGGTTACAGTGAGCAAGGAAGGTGTCAGCCCCACCTTACAGTTGGCACACGTGACACAGAGAGGAAAAGGGCTTGTCCACCCTGGCTCAGGCCTGAGAGGAGGCCAAGGATTGAATTCTCTCACCTCATCATCATAAGAGCTGCTAGTTTTGAGCACCTACTGTATGCCATGCTCTTTAGATAGATTGTGTCATTTAAATGAATCTTTTTGCCAGTCCTATAGAGTTCCAATTGAGAACCTTTTCCTCCAGTGCACTTTTTTTCTCTTAGGATAGGGCAGTTACACCTTGGTGAGGTTAAATATTTTCCCTGCAGAAAATAGAGAAGAACTGGGAACTGAACCTAGTTTTGACTCCAAAGCTCATGTTCTGAACCACTTTAGCATCCCACCTCATTTTCCACGAGGCTCCCCACTGGAGCACCACCACTTTGAAAGCTAATGTAAGAGTTGAGGACAGATGTCTTTGTAGCTGTCTTATTCTTCCATATCTTCCTTCCTGAAAAAAACTGACATTGAGCTGTGCAGCCAAAGTCACACCAACTTCAAATAGTGGAAAGGGGTTGTCATGTCCTATGTTCTCTCTGGGTTGGCTTCCAACAGGTTTCCGTAGAAACTCTTTTTGTGTATATGAGAAACAAAACTAATACATTTCTCCTCTCCACCACTGCCACCTCACCCCACCAAAAGTGAATACAAAAGAGTGAGAGCAGAAACACAGCAAATGTGTCTCTCTGGATGGTCGGTGGAAAATGTACTTAAATTCCAAATGGAGACTGGGTGAATTCTGACACTGAGTTTAACATAAAAGATCTCCAGATCTCATTGTGCTACTCCAGCCAATAAGAAACTGAATTTCCACTCTCCTCTCATGGGTTAGCCATTTTACCATCACAGTGACAAGCTTACCTTCTGCAGCTCAAACTCTGAGGAAAATTGGAGAACACTCAGTCTTGCTTTCTTTGAGAAAGAGAACTCTGACTATAGTTGAGCTGACTGGAAAATGCTCATATAACCGGGAAATAATGTCAAATTTAAAGCATCACTTTCTCTTTTGTAAAAGATTTAGCTTCCAAGTAGTGTAACTATAAGGAGCAATTTGATCAAGAAATTGAATTTCTATCAGGATAGTACAAGGGAGCAGGAATTATGAAATGTCTAGAGATGACGTGAGATCCCATTTCAAGGGGCAGATGGCAAAGTGAGGAAGTGGGGACAGCTTGGGTCTTCAGAGTCAGACCTGGGTCCATAGCTTAGTTTTGCTATGTGCCACCTGCAGGATATTAGGGAAATTACTTAAATTCTCTAAGCTTCAGTTTCTTCATCTGCAAAATGAAAGTGATACCTACTCTGTAGGGCCGTGATGAGGATTAAATGACAGAGCATGACAGTGTAAAGCTCCTGAAATAAAGTGAATCCTCAAGAAGTGTTAGTTCTTTCTCCTCATTTCCTTTCCTCTCTCCTATAGGAAAACCCATCTCTCTCTGTTGGAGGATAACCCTCCCAGAATGTACTAGTTTGTTAGGGCTGCTGTAACAAAGTAACACAAACTCATGGGCTTGAGCAACAGAAATTTATCGTCTTGCAGTTCTGAAGGCTAGAAGTCCGAGATGGAGGTGTAGACAAGGTTGGTTTCTGCTAGGTCTGTGAGGAAGTTGCATGCTTTTCCCTTATCTTCTGGCAGTGTGCTGACCATCTTTGGCTTTCCTTGGCTTGAAGAAGCATCACCCCAAATTCTGCCTTCATTGTCACACGGCATTCTCCTGTGCATTTGTCTCCAAATTTCCCCTTTTTATAAGGGCACCCGTCATATTGAATTAAGGTCTGCCCAAATGAACTCATTTTAACTTGATAACCTCTGTAAAGACCCTATCTCCTAATAAGGTAACATCCTGAGGTAGTGGGAGTTAGACTCTTCACATATGAATTTGGAGGTGATGCAATTCAACCCATAATACAGGGCAAGTTGGTACGATGCTGGTTGGAGTAACAATATAGTGGATTAGAATTTCAATGTTTTTAAGGGGATTTTGTCTATGTTAGCTGCAGGCTGACTTAACTACCTAATGACTTCCTTTAAATTATGGCCTCTTTGGGAAAAATGGAGTTACTGCAACAACAGCAGGAAATGAGTTTCTAGTGAGCCATAGGGACAAGACTCACCCCTACAAGTACTAAGACTGACTTTACACGCATACTTTATGACTGGGCAGATAGAGCGAATATTGCTTGTAGGGATGAAGAAACGGTTGAAGGTAGGAAGTTATATCTCCAGATAGCAGAAAAGTTAAAAATAATTGGTTTTGATATAAATTTTCAGTTGACATCATGTAGTCTCTTCCAATTCAATCATAAAAGCATGGAATTTTATACTTGACACTTTTTAATTGCTTACAATGTAACAGGAACATTCTTGTTACCTTGTTTGATTCCTAAAACAACTTGTAAGGTAGCTGTTTACAGATAAGGAAACTGAGGCACAGACAGATTAAGAGACTTGTGGGTTGTGGGTCCTTTGACTTCAAGTGCTCTTTCTTATACATAGTTACCCTGGTTGAGAAGCTTTCCCTGGGTGAGAGTGCAGAGGAAACATGGTCCGATACAGTAGCACTGGAATTTACCAAGCATCTCTGCCTTGACGAAAATTACAAGGCCTTTTGCATGTGGCAATATAGCCCACGGGAGACTATTCCAATTGCAACTAAGCCAATCTTATCATCCATGGTTTGTCTACACAGTAGCTCATTTGGCAGAAACACAGGAGTATTGGTTACTCTGATTACAGTGACTTTGGGGACCATGACTGATCAGTTTAGACCAAAATTCCAGTCACTATAGTTCTGGAAACTTGCACCGCCATAGCGAATGTAGAAACAGTCACAGTCAGAAATTGCATCCATCACACATACATTCTGTTTATTGTTGGAACCTGAATAGATTGGTGGTTTTGACTTTCCACAGTTACCATTACACGTAAGACAAGAGTTCCAGCCTGCTGTGGACTGAAACCATCCCTTTGAGGGCCCTCGAGTCATGGCTTACCCTCTGAATAAGATTACCAGTGAGAGGCTTAGTGATAGGTACACTTTAGATTTCTAATTGAAGTGGTGGAGAAAGGAACCTCCCTTGTTCTAACGTCTGTGGACAGTGTTGCTGCTGAGGACACTTCTGTTGTTATCTTCTAGAGCTTTCTGGATATCCATTGTTTTTAGACATAAATGCATGCAATTCCCTTGAGAAGTCCTTATCTACAATCACTGTCAAGTGAAGTTTGAGAAACTTCATCCTTTGGTACTGCTATGTTCCATCTAGCCTCCCTTGTCAACATCCCTGCATGGAAAAAGAAAGGGTTTCAGACATATCAAACAGACCCCAAATCATTTTTTCCTTTCTTAGATTTTAAGTTTCAGTGGGAACAAATAGCCTTAAAATTGGATAGAGCCACATAACTTATTCAATGCCACGGGGGCAACTTTTCATTGTTTACTTCCCAAACATGGCAGTTTGGCATTTTGTGACATAGTTACGGCTCTGGTGTGTATTGTGTCCTTTGAGATTTAAAAAAGGTACCAGGTAGAGGTGGTCACATGGGGGTGTCTCAGGTACCACACAGCCTTCTGCCCTTTCCCCTTTCCTTGACTCAGTCTCAGATTTAAGCTGACATTCCTACCCACATGGGGTCCTTGTGGCAGCTGCAAAGCCCAGATGTCCAGCTGGAGAAATGTGGTCTGTATCCTGTTCATCTGACAGACGTGTGAGTCTGGGATAAGAGAAGTTGGCAGCTAAGTTGTCGCTCCTCATATTCCTTTGAGTTGCTCATGGCGGGTATGCTGGGAGTTTCCAACATGTTTCTTTCACATTCTGAAAGATACGATAGGGAAAAATAGAAATGAATTGTCTGTTCAAATCCTGAAATAATTTATCTGTTGAGGTAACGGTCAATGGTGAAAAACAGATTTGGAGTAACTTTCCCCAAATTATTGATTGTGCGAATGAGAAAGAACAGTATTTAAATTAATAGGAAAACTAAAACCTAACTAGTAAATATGATGTGAGCCAGAAACAAAAATGTGCCTACTAAATATGAATATTTAGAACTGATTAATGATTTAAAAGATTTCTTTATGAACTATGTTAAAGGCTTGAACTCTAGTTCATGCAGAAGGACAGTCACAGCCCTAGAAACTAGTGTCTTCAGAAAGGTGAAAACATTTTCAATATTGAGGCCTGATAGCACCCTTTCACGCTATTGGATTTCACTGCCTTCACAGTTTAGATTTTATGTGCTGCTGATAAGAGGGTATTTTCCCTGTGTTGATTATTTATAAAGATTTATTCAGATGTCTTTTATAAAATATTTTTGAGATCTTTATTGATTATGAGTCTGTTCATATCCCTATCAGTTACATTGGAATCTTTTATCTTTAAGCAAGGTATTAGTGACTGATAAAGCAAGCTGGAGAGCATGGGTGATGTTTTACAACTACACTGTCTAATACAGTAACCACTATAAATAATGTGTCTATTTAAATTAAAACTATGTAAAATTAAAAATTCAGTTCAAGTGTATTGCACGGCGCAGATATAGAACCTTCTATCACTGAAGAAAATTCTACTGGACAGCTCTTATCTAGAAAGCTTCTTGCTCTTTTGAATAAAGAAACTTTGAAAAACTGTCTTCCTTTGCTAACCAGTATTTTCATGAGCTTTCTGCTTACCCTAAAAGATAACAGAAAAGCGGGTCTGTGTTGTCAGACAGGAAAATACTAAATAGCTTTTTCTTGTGGAAAACATGATTCTCCATTGTGATTCAGTATTTAAATGGTAGGGCAGCAGCTAGTTTGTGGCAATCTGTGTGGATACTGAGAACTGGCATCTGAGAATTGTAGTCCCAGAGGTTAGGAAACTTTTCTCTAAAGGGCGAAGATGGTAAATATTTCAGGTTTTGTGGGCTATACCATCTCTGTTGTGAACACTCAGCTCTGCCATTGGTGTGCAAAAGCAGCCTTAACAACAGGTAAACAAATGTAGCTGTGTTCCAAGAAAACTTTATTGACCAAAATAGGCGTGGGAGATAGTTGGCCCATACGTGTCCTAGAATACTTTTTATACTCCCTCATATCTCAGAATTTGACCAAGAGTGTAATCAATATATTGGCTGAGGCTAACCAATGCCTGCTCACTAATTCTCACTAGACTGCTGTGATTAAAATGCAGACAGCCACCCATTTTAAACCTGCCTCCTTTGGGATCTGCCCAGAGAAATACATACTGTTAGCTTCCCTACAATGCCTGTCTTCGACATTAGATAAATGGTTTCATTTTTAGTTGTGTGTGTGTATTACAGTGCCAATCTCAGGAGAGCAAGTCTTTTAGGAAAAAGAGGGCCTTGGAGAATGTGCATGGGTATTAGGCTGAGATTTGTTTGTTTGGTTGGTTTTAGTTTTTATTTTTGTTGTTATATCGAGTCCTACATGACGTGAATATGGTACTTAGACTAGTAAGACTACGCCTGCTTCAAGATGCTCGCGAAAGAGATGAGCTACTGTCCTGCAATGGCCACTTTGGTGCTTTTCAACATTCCCTTCGTGTGTCAGCGTTAGACGGCTCTGGGAATCATTCCAGAAGGCCCAGCCTAGAACCTGCTTCTTCAGCCCACCCAGGGATTTTGAAAGCACCTGATTCCCTGTGTTAAGTCTCTTGCAGCATCAAATATCTGAAGTATCTGTTTCCTACACTGAATACTGATACAACAGTGTATATCATTTTTATAAATTTTGGAATGTGTCTAAATTAATCATTTTTGGAAGATTGTATCTCTAAATGAGTCTCCAGCTCCAGTTTTCTGAACCTAGGTTTACCTTTTCACCACCCTTTTCGAAGTATCTTGGATGGTACTCCTCACCCACTTCCTAGATGTGAAATTCTTCCCTGAGGGATGGGAGCCTGAAGTCAATCGGCCCTTGAGAGAGTCAGGGACCGCTGTGTGCTATGCATACAGGTCTTGGAGTAGATACGAATGATGAAACTGAATACTAAGATCATATGCTCTAACGCTGCCATTAAAACCGGAAGGGACCACAATTCGTTTGAAGCAAGAACCTATCAATCTTCAGTAACATGTATCCAATACGGTCCCGTGGCATAATTGTGCCGTGAGCTTCAAAGCCTTTGCTATGTTTGCAAAATGCATTAAAGAGACAACTCATCACCTGACTTTTATGTTTTCAAATTAGATTGTTTCTGTACACTGGGATCCAGCCAGCTCACATGAGTCTTTCCTTTGATCTGCTTAACATTTCCCAAAATGCCATCTTGACCCTCTTATCTAGATCCCTGAAAGAGCAGAGGTTTTCGATGTACTCTGTGCACAGCCTTGTCCAGATTGGATTCCCAGCCTTAGCGTTTACGTGATATTCACAATGCACCTCGGAGAGCTTTTTCTTTTTAATTGTGATTCAGTGGAATGCCAGTGAGAAGTTTAAAAAGAAAAAAAAAACACATTACAAAGCATAAGGCTTTATGATTAATTACCTTGAGTTCAGATATAATTTAAACATATTGACTTGTCTGAAATAAGTGCCAGACAGTGGAGCTGGGGAGACAGGAAGTGCCTGGTGAGACTGCTGAAACAGGCTGGAGGAGAAGTCCAAGCGAGGAAGGACATCATCATTTAACTGTTGCCCACAACCGGGCAGAACACGGCCACAACTGCTGATGATCAGTGGAATCAAAGGGATAAATTATGGCTGCGCCCTGCCTTTGAAATTAACGGAAAGTTAGTCGATACTTCAACTTTGCACAATCCTAAAAAATTGGTTCTGAGACAATCCATTACGAATGATTTTTTTTTCCCTTCCTATACATGATCTGTGCAGAGACTTCTCTGAGGGGCTGGAGTTGCTTTGCTAATCCCAACCTCCTCCTTCTGAACTGGTGGGGTTTCAGAATCCCTGCTTGGCTGGGACCCCTGAGCTGGAGGAAGAATGGTGTTGGCAGTGGGGATGGGCTGCAAATTCCTCAGCATGAATGAAGCCTTAGGCCCAGCACGATGGCCCTTTATTTGGGAAACCAGGCTGCTCCCAGTGCTTTCTGTAGCTGGGCTGTGAGAAAGAACGAAAGTGATTTCTTTGCAGCAAACTGGGACCAGATGCGTTTCTCTGTGTAGAAAGTTTAGAAATCCAACCAGCTGCTTTCAGTTTTTGATAATGGATTATGGTGTCGAGGGGCCCGCGCTAACTTTGATACCCATGCATAGGAAAGCAGAATGTGAGCATTTGGGCTAACCTCACTGGTGGATTTTTAACACATCCGGGGCACACGTGATTCAGCATTCCCTTGAAGCCGAGCGTTACTGTTTAATGCCATCTGGGTAACAGCAATATCGTCCAAGGAGGCCTGGTCACAGACTCCCATTCATCTCTTAGGCTGGCTCCACAGTCTTCGCGGAGGTTCCTCAATTCAGCACTGAGAGCTGAATTCTGATTCGTGTCCCTGAAGTTTCTGGAGAGCTTGGGATCCAGCCTGCTGCTCCTCTCCCGCACACTGAGGCTCTCTTGAAGCCTGCAGCTGTGCAAAAATTTCACACCTACGGTGCGAGCAGCAGCAATTGCCTCTTGGCTGGCTTTCAGATAAACTTCTGTCTTGTCTCTGATACTAAAACCCGAGCTCCAGGCTGTGGAGGAGAAGGCGTGTTTGTGGCTGACTTCACCCTTCCCGAGTGACTGACGTGGAGGAGCGGGGAGGGGGCCCGTTCAGCTCCGTGAGGTCTCTGGCCAAGGCTGACTGTACAGGTGGTCTTCTGCGTGCATCCTTTAAGTCAGGCCAGAGAGCCCAGAAAGCCAATCAGAACTCAGAGAAGATTCCAAGGATTTCAGGAACTGATTTCATAACATAAAATAGAATTTGACCATCTTTTTTTTTTTTTCTCCCCAAAGCCCCAGTACATGGTCGTATGTTCTAGCTGTAAGTCTTCCTATTCTTCTGTGTGAGCTGCCGCCAGAGAATGGCAACTGACAGATGGGTGGTATGGTTCCATGACCAGGAAACGAACCTGGGCCGCCGAAGCAGTGAGGGTGTTAAAATTTAACCACTAAGCATCAGGGCTGGCTCAGAAGTTGGCCATGTTATTTGACAAAATTTTGGATAAAAGAACTATATTAGTGTGTGTGTATGTGTATTTAACTGGAGATTTATTTTAAGAGAGTGGCTCACATGATTATGGAGGCTGGCAAGTCTGAAATCTGCTGGCTAGGTTAGTAGGCTGGAGACCAAGGGAAGAGACGATGTTGTAGCTTGAGTCTGACGGCTGTCTGCTGGCAAAATGCCCTCTTCCTCAGGGGACCTCAGTGTTTCTTCTAAGGTCTTCAACTGATTGGACAAGGCCCACCCACATTAGGTAGGGTGATCTAATTTACTCAAAGTCTACTGATTTAAATGTCAAAAGGCATTTCATCTAAAAAAAGCCTTTGTAGCGACCTCCACATAGTATTTGACCCAATACCTGGGTACCATGGCCTAGCCAAGTTGACACATAAAATTAACCATCACAAGACCTAAGGGTGAGAATATTTATATTTGTTTGTTTTTCCCTGAATACCAAAAGAACCGGGACATGAAAGAAGTCTCCATATCATATGAAATGGTAGAACCGAATGTATTCATCACACATCCATATATGCACACACGCATACATGCACACACACATACATGCACACACGCATACATGCACACACGCATACATGCACACACACACTCCTATGGGCTCCAAGTGCATCCACGTCAAAGCACAAACGAGATTCAGGACAAAAGCAATTCGTTAAAAAGGAAATCAAAGGGACACAGTCCCCTGTGTCCCATACATTTCCCCTGTCTGGATAAGCAACGGGAAAATTGGCCCTGGAAGCTCTCCACAACCTTCCATCTCTCCTGTTGGAATTTCCTAAGGTGAAAGTCTGATTTTTTAAAACTGTTGCAGCTCAAATATCACTCTGTCCGAGGAAGAAAACTTTGCACAGCGATAGTCCCTTTTGTTTATGAAAGTCCTTGAGGATGACGGATCACTGTAGAGAGAATTCTCTTCAAAGAATCTCAGCTTAATCTTAAAGAGCAACAGCGATCCTCATTCCAGTGGGGAGAGAACCTTGGTCTGAGAAATGGCCAAGATTGTGTTTTTTGAAGATGCGTACATTTTAGTGGAATTAGGTATACTTTTATAGTAAAACATAATAACGAACAAAAAGCTTTCTCTTCTTTCCGAGCATCTAGAAGAAAGTATAGCAAATGTTTGGTGATGTTGAAAAAAAGCTACCTGACAGTTTTCTTTTCTTCCTCTGCCTTTTGGCCAAGAATTGGACAGCTATTCTGTAGAACCAGCCTCTGGATAGTTCTTCTTTGTCTAGGAGGAAGATACAAATTCAAGGACCTATGTCAACTCCGTCTGCAGTGATATTTTTCAGTCTGGTTATAACTAAGCCATTGTTTGGCCACTAGTGTAAGATTCCTCAGGGACTGGGACCGGAGGGCTTGTCAGGTGCCCTCCCTGGCCCAAAGGCCCTGATTTTGTTCTCAAATAGTTGGACTTCAGCTTCCCCGCATTTCTGACAGTTGTAGTATCCCACAGCCTTTCAGACAACTGAGTAGAGTGTCTGAACACGGGCGATGACCACCAGCTCCTTCCTTCATGTTAGGAAAAAGATAGAACCGCAAGTTGCCACAAAGGCCCTGGCTGGTTGTCTCTTGCGTAGGGGTGCCAGATTCAGCAAATAAAAATCCATAACATTTAGTTGAATTTGAATTTCAGATAAACACCAAATGATTTGTTAATATGAGTGTCCTATGCAATGTTTGGGACATACTTATGCTAAAAAGTATTCGTTATTCATCTGAAATTCAAATTTAACTGGAAATTCTGTATTTTGTTTGGCAGTCTTATCCTTGAGGGGTTCTCTTTTGACTGCATTCCAGGCTAACCTGGATCTCATTTTATTGCCTGTGAGTGTGTCTCCCAAAGTCATTTTCCCGTGACGTTTCTGCTTCCTACTGTTCTACAGAGGTGCCTGGAGAGGCTGCTGTTTTCTTATCTTGGCATATGCTTCCCTGCTTCCCAGTCATTGCCCAGGCTTTATCTCCACCTGGAATACTTAAATCACCAATTTTCTTTATTTCTTAGTTCTTCCCGAGACGCCAAGAGGATTTGGGGGCAGCAGGGAGTCTGTGCTGTGAAAAGAGGCTGCAGATGTAGATGCATTCGGGACCCATTAGGCCATAGAAATGTTGGAAGCAGGACAGGTGATGTCCAATAGATAATGGTGGGCTCTGTGTCCAACAGCAGAGCGCAGCCCTTCCAGAAGACATTTCCAAAGATTCACAAATCGCTCTGCTGGCCAAAAGAGCTTGTCTGCTCAGCTAATGTGCTTGCATTTCCTGGTTTAAAGCAAAGTACTTCCCAAAGTCTTTTCCTTGGAACATATAGGTCTTGCAGAATATTAAAAGGAATTTGAGAAACATCGTGTGTCACCTCTTGAGTATCAACGCAAAGCTTGATAACTAGATCTAAGTTCCAGGAAGGCAGGAAGGACATCTGTTATATTATCTGCTTTAACCCCAGAGCTTAGCATACAGAAACCTCTCAATAAATATTTGTTGAATGAATAAATGGAGAATGAAATCTTAGTCATTTTCTAGCCTCCATTGTCTCGTTCATCATGAGAAACCAATGTTTTGCATATAAACTTTGGATGAAAACCAAGCTGTACAAGATTGTTAAAGATTCTTATGGTTGAGAAATTAATTAAATTTAACATATGATACCTAAACTCTGAACCTGAGTCTTGCTAGCTCAGTCTGGCCCTGAGATGTGTTTTATTTGGCCAATGCAGGGTTTTAGAAAAATTTAAACTTTCATGCCTTGAGACAGACATGAGTCGATGGCCCACCACTGTCCTCACTACTCCCTATTGTCTCATTAGTTCTCTCCCCTTACATCATTTACCTGGCTTTGGAGGCATTTGAGTTTCAATGTCAACTAGGGGATGATTCATCAACTTTAAGGACACAGATTTTGATGTAAGACAGTTTTAGATTAAGAGTCACAGATCTTCCATTCGCTAACTGTATGACTTTGGACAAGTTATTTACCTAAGCCTCAGGTTCCTCATTTGTAAAGAAATGCTGATGATACTAGTACTTCTTTTGTAGAGCTGTTAAGACTATCAAATGATATAATAAATATAAACTACTTAGTATATGTCTGGCACACAGTAAATATCCTACAAATGTTATTTGTGCAACAGTAATAGTTGTTATTGTTTTGGTTTCATATATATGAAGGCCAAGTTCTAGAATTAATGGAATGACTTTCAAGAAGCCCAGAAATGAGATTATATCTATCTCTCCTTTTCAGAATTCTAGAAAGAAGACAGATGATGAATGAATATACTTGCCTGTTTAGTTTTGCTCACTGATAAATTCCAAGCACCTAGCAATGTGCCTAACATATAGTAAATGCTCAACAAGGATTTAGTGAAATATATGAATGAACTGTAGACTTCTGGATGGAGCTCATTAGGATCACACGACCTCATGAATTTCAGTGGCTTGGCTTCCTCTAACTAATCCCTAGGCTTGGGCAATCAGTCTCTGGGTAAAGAGAGAACACTGCCTTACAACACGAATTGGAGCCAAGGTCTACATATAAAATACTTAGGAAAGCCTCCAAGAAGATCTCCATTGACCCTTGTAACCCCTTTTGAAACTCTTCCCACTCTGAATCAGGGCTAGTCTACGTGACCAATAGAATACAGCAGAAATGACAGTATGTGACTTGCAGGACTCAGCCAAAAACATGTATTGCAGCTTATGTCTTGGTTTTGCTTGCTCTGGGGGAAGCCAGCCAGTCTGCTGTGAAGATACCCATGCAGCTCTGTGGTGAAGCCTATGGGGAGAGGAACTGAGGCCTTCTGCGAATACACTTGCCAGCTGTGTAAGTGAGTTACATGCAATAAAATCCTCCAGCCCCAGTTAAGCTTTCAGATAATGCCAGCTGAGGCTGGCATCTGATGCAGCCTCAAGAGGGACTTGGAGCCAGAACCGTTCAGCCAAGCCACACTTGAATTCCTGACACACAGAAACTTGGGGGAATGCCCAGAAAAATAATTATTGGTGTTTTAAGCCACTAAATTTTGGGATAATTTGTTACGCAGCAATAGGTAACTAATACAATGGGGATTTGATTCTGACTGGCATTTCAGACACTGTGTTCCAGATACATTATCATTGAAGTACAATGAACACTGACATAAAGTAGTTTTATGTCCATATTGACAGGTATTTCATAGACTGTCACATTTATCATGGCCCCAAACAGGTCCCAAGATGTATGTGGCTTGGAGGGAGCAGCCCTACCGTGCTGACTGCAACTCCTAAAGCCAATTTTTTGGGAAATGGAGAGCCCCAAGGAGTGATAAGAAAAAACACCACTGAACAAATGAGTCAGATGAAGCAGGGGACAAAGAAACACCACCGAGACCTCCTATTTGCAAGGCATTGAGGATAAAAAGAGCGATGAGTCAGGCTCACTGTTCTTTCCGAATCCTGCGCAGGACAGAATGCATACATGAGGAGTTAATTAGCAATTCATAGTATTCAGACTGTGGCCAGCTCACACCTGCAGTACCGTGGTCTATTCTTCCTGTGACATATTTAGAAGGTTATTGACAAGTAAGAGGACATCCAGAGGACGTGCTCTCTGAGGAAATAGGGGTGTTGTGTGTGGAGGAGGGAAGCCCAGGCAAAATGAAGATGGCTGCCTTGAAATATCTGAAGGACATCACAAGGGAGATAGATGAACCTGCTCTGACTTCTTCTTGAGCACAGAACAAAGACCAGTAAGTGAACTTACAGGAGGTTAGCAGCTCAACAATGAACTTTTTGTCAAAGCTGCCCGGCGTAATGGAGGAAGCCACCGTCACTGATGGTTGCAAGCAGTGGGTGATGGCCATTGTTTAGTGATGCCATAAATGGGTTTGCTGAAAGATGTAAAAGATCATCTGACCTCTGAGCTTTCTCATAACTCCACGATGTGAGGAGGCTATGGCTGAAAATGGTAAGTGGAAGGATAAAAGCTCTTGTATCACACAGCATAGTAGGAAAGGCAGGGGCTTTGGAGTCAGACAGAAGAGGTTTAACTCCTGAATCCACCATGAAAAGGCACATTAATCCAGGTAAATTACTAAACTTCCCCATCCTCAGTTTCCTCTATGTAAGAGGAGGTACGATAATGCCTGCTTAATGAGCTCATTGTGAAAGCAGACATAGTGAGCTGGCACATGACAAGCATGTGGTACGTTAAGGAGTTCACTAGATGATCGCTCTTAATGTTATATCGTGAGATTTATTGGGCTTGGACACAGCAAAGATCATAGCTAGAACACTGCCAGACTGGTCCTTTAGGCAGTTGGGGAAAGTCATGACCTCTAGAACTACAAAAAAAGGGCTCCCCTGTGTTCTTCCCAAGTCTGCCTGCTATGCCACATTTGCAAAGACCTACCGATGCCTTCCACAAGCGTTGCCACCAACACCTCCCTTCCACTGGTCCTTGGGTCAGAACATGTAGGCAGTGAGACCCTTCTACCCAACATGCAGGGCTGTTTTACAATGGAATAGAAGGTGAGGAGAGGCAAGGAAAGGACCTGACTCCATTGGCATGCTAAAGACTTGGCTTAGCTGGCTTCATGAAGTTCGACCTATTTCAATCAGGACAATGGCGTCAAGTAGCCAAGTGCAGCCAGTGGCCAACTCCTTCCAGCCTATACACTGCTACCAGATACTTCTTCCTAGAACACAAGTCCAATTACACCTCTCTTCTGTTCAAAAGCAATCAATGACTTTGCAGGCTGCCTGCAGACTGTGTTCCTCCTGTTAGGATTCAAACACCTGCACACTATAACTTTGCCATAGTTTTTCAGCCTTCCTTACAAGTGTTCTTACAAAACACAGCCTTCCCTGTGTTTCAGGTAAACAGAATAACTCACTGTCCTTTAAGTGTGTGCCACACTCCTTGGCCTTCAAACCCTACTATTCCCTCTCTTTTAATTTTGTAATTTAGATGTAGAAAGGCATATGTACAGCTTAAAGATTAATAAAATTCACAACTGTGTATCTACCATGAAGGGCAAGAAATAGAAGCCCACTGAGTGTCCTCCAGCTGTGTCTTCTCTGCTGCTCTCTCAGATGACACTACTATCCTAACTTTCATTTCCCTCATTCCCTTGTCCCCCCCCCCCCCCCCCCCACCTTTTGGTAGTTATTTTACTTACATCTGTGTTTCTGTAAAAACACACACACACACACTGGCACAAACCTCACTGCATAAGGAAAGGATGGGTAGGATTACTGCTCTCTGATGGAAGTCACAGGACTTAAGCTGGTTAGAGCTTCTGGGTCGTGTCTGGTTTGAGCCCCTTCTGAGGAGAAGTCCGCTAGCAGGGCAACTGGCAGGGAGGTGGTTCAGTCAGAAATACGGTCAGGGGAAGCTGCGATGGGCTGAATTGTGTGGCCCCCAAGTTCATATGTTGAAGCCCAAACTCCCAGTACCTCAGAATGTGGAGATAGGGCCTTTTAAAAGGGTATTAAGTTAAAACGAGGCCTTTGGGGCAGGCCTAATCCAATCTGACTTGTATCCTTATAAGAAGAGGAAATTCAGACACAGACACCAGGGACGTGCATGCACAGAGGAAGGACCATGTGAGGACACAGTGAGAAGGCGGCCATCTGCCAGCCAAGGAGAGAGGCCCCGGGAGAAACCAGATCTGCCAACACCTTGACCTTGGACTTCCAGACTCCAGAGCTGTGAGAAAATACATTTCTGTTGTTTAAGCCTCGCCATCTGTGGTATTTTGTCGTGGCAGCCGGAGCAGACTAACACAGGAGTGGACGCTTTCTGTGTTCTACCTTACCTCCACCTTTCAGGGGCAGGTCTTCTGTGAGTGAAATGGGCTCCCTCACCTGATCTGGCTGGCAAAGCATGGGAAACAGAATATTGACTTGCAAAAGTGAGAACAAGCCAAGTACAGCTAAGAATCTGGGCCGGGGGCACCTGGGCACTCTGTCTTCAGGTTGAAAGGACAGTACAGTGGTATCGGAGATCTTAGTGATGAGAGCCCTTGATAGATATTTTTTTCTTGAGTCAAGCTGTTCCTATCTGGGCTGGTTGCCTCCACATCTAGTGCTCAGCTGGTATCCTGGGGTCCCCCTTCAAAACCCTCCTGAACTTTCTTGTTGGAAATTTGTGGGATCTGCTTTCTGTCTCTGGCGTTCTGAAATTTTCCAGGGATGTGGGTGTGCTCCCACTCTATGTGTAGGTACATCGTGAGCTTTTTAGCCTGACAGCTTCCATTCTGTAGTGATGGACCTTTTGTCTTGGTTATTTTGCTTCTATTTTATTTCTTCTCTCTTTCTGAAACTCTCATTATTAACATGCTCAATTCCCTGGTTTGGCCTGTGATTGTCTTTTTGTTTGTTTTCCAACTCTTTTTTTTCCTCAGTCTATTTTCTGAGAGTTTTTTTCAACTTTATATTCTAGCCTTTACTTTGAGTTTTAAAAGTTTCTGCTTATATAACTGGATGCATCACAATCCCTGACTTCAAAACATACCACAAAGCTGTAGTAATCAAAACAGCATGGTACTGGTACATAAACAGGCACAGATCAATGGAACAGATTTGAAAGCCCAGAAAGAAAACCACACGTCTATGGACAGCTAGTCTTTGACGAAGGAACCAAAACAAAAACACACAACAGAGAAAGGAAAGTCTCTTCAATAAATGGTATTGGGAAAATTGGACAGCCACGTGCAAAAGGATAAAAGTAGACCATTATCTTTTGCCATACACAAAAATAAACTCAAAACGGATCAAAGACTTGAAGGTAAGACCTGAAAGCATAAACCTTCTAGAAGAAAATATAAGTAGTATACTCTTTGACGCTGGTCTTAAAAGGATCTTTTTGAATACCATGTCTTCTCCAACAAGGGAAACGAAAGAAAAAATAAACAAGTGGAACTTCATCAGACTAAAGAGCTTCCACAAGGCAAAGGAAACCAAGATCAAAACAAAAAGACAACCCACCAATTGGGAGACAATATTTGCAAGTCGTATATCCAACAAGGGGTTAATCTCCACAATATATAAAGAACTCACACAACTGAACAAAAAACCACACAACTAGATGAAAAAAATGAGCAGAGGATATGAGCAGACATTTATCCAAAGAAGATATACAGATGGCCAATAGACACATGAAAAAATGGTCAACATCACTAATCATCAGGGAAATGCAAACTAAAACCACACTAAGATATTATATTACACCCATTAAAAAGGCTATAATAGTCAAGACAAAAAAACAGCAAATGTTGGAGAGGTTGTGGAGAAAAGGGAACCCTCATACACTGCTGGTGGGAATGCAAACTGGTGGGGCCACTGTGGGAAACAGTATGGAGATTCCTGAAAAAGCTAAAAATCGAACTACCATATGACCCAGCAACCCTACCACTAGGTATCTATCCAAAGAACTTGAAATCAACAATTCAAAGAGACTTATGCACCCCTATGTTCACGGCAGCATTATTCACAATAGCCAAGAAGTGGAAGCAACCCAAGAGCTCATTGACTGATGATTGGATAAAGAAGATGTGGTATATACATGCAATGGAATACTACTCAGCCACAAAAAAAGGACAAAATCATCACATTCACAATGATGTGGATGGAACTGGAGGGTATTATGTTAAGCAAAATAAGCCAGACTGGGAAAGACAAATACCATATAACTTCACTCATATGTGGAAGATAAGCAAACACAAAGACAAAGAGAACAGTTCATCGGTTCCTAGGGGAAGGGGGTAAGGGAAAGGCACAAAGGGTGAAGGCGAGCACTTATGTAGTGACTGACAAATAACGTACCACTGAAATTTCACAATCTTGTAAACTATTATGACCTCAATAAAAAAAATTCTTACAAAGCAAAAAATAAAATTCTGCTTATATATTTTTAATTTTCAAGAGCTCTTTTTTATTTCCTAAGTGTTTCTTTTTTAAAGAGATTTCTAGTTTTGCTTCACAGATACAATACATTGTCTTGTCTCTCTGAAGATACCACTGATTTCTTTTGAAGTTTCTGTGTGTGTGTGTGTGTGTGTGTGTGTGTGTTGGTGTCCACTTTTCACATTAGAAGCTTTCTTAGATATGTGTCTGGTCATTCTTGCCTGTCTGCTCATGCAACTAAACAGTTGGTAGAAATTCTGGGCATTTGGGTGTGACTTGCCCACTCTTGAGCCTCACTATAGAGTAATTTTGCCTGTTGTGGGAGAAAGGCCTGAAGTCAATATCTGTGTATCTTTCATCTTGAGCTGATCAGCTTCCCTGGAGGAGATTTTCTAACCTCTTCCACGGAAGATGAGAGTTCGGCTGCCAACGTTCTGGGATCCAGTGGGAGGTGAGGGCTTGGGGTCTCAGCATGAGTATGCATATGGTTCCCTTGGCACAATACCCTTGCCCTCAGCGGTGATGGCACTCCCTAATCTGGAGGCCCTCTGTTACATCTTCTCCAGAGAAAATTCCTCCAGGCTTCTCACTCGATTGGGAGGGGAAGCCTCACAGTATGGGAGTGTGGGAAAGAAATTAGCAATTATAATACATCTCAACAAATAAAAACAAAAATATTCACCAAACGTCTTTTCCTAATCTTTCTTCCTTTAATCCTGCCTTCATCCCCCATTCCAGAGGGATCTGGTGCTGCCCTTTGCTGAATCTTTTGAGGATTCTGCAGCGTAAACAGGGTCAGATCTCTGCTTTCCCCACTACCACTGTTAGGTCTGCTCAACCACTTACCTGCTTTCCAGCTTCCAGAGGTTAGTTGTCACTGTCTCCTCTCTGTTGATATCTTTTGCAAAAGAAATCCCTTGACTATGGTTTTAGGGGTTTCTGGATGGAATAAAATCAGATGTGTATTCAATATACCATATTAACCCAATGATTTCCCTGTTTCCTGACTATATTCTCTCCTCATCTGGATTATTTCCTGTATTTTGGCTATGAAAATCTCAGCTATTGTAAAGGTCCAGCTCAAATACCAGCTCCTCCATTAAGTTGTTCCAACGTGGAAAGCCTTGCTATTTTTCTTACAGCATTACCTTACTCTGATACCTCCCTCCCACACACCAACACACACACACACACACACACACATTACAGGGTGACAGGTAAATAATAATAAAAGATTTATTGATATTACATTAAGATATATGATATCACATTATCTATGTGTTCAGACTTTAAGGTCACTCTCTGGTTTATTACCTCTGCTGATCATGGGCAGAGCAGGAAGATCGAGTCTGGGTGCCAGCTCTGGCAATTTCTCTTTGTGAGTCCTTGGACAAGTCTGTGTGCTTCAGTTTCCTCATCCAAAAACAGAACTTATAAAATTAGGAGATGGAAACATAACCTATAGAATTAGTCATAATGAAAAATTAGATTCAAAACACACGGAAGGCATGCCCTCTCTCTCCCTCTACATGTATATATCCAGCTATTACTGTTATTATTATTCCCTTTCTCAGTCATAGTGGGTTGTTTTTTTTTTAATTCAAAGGAGTTTATTGAATGTGGAGCATACCATGGTAATGTAATGTGCTGTGAGGTCTCAGCGAGTATTTTTTATGACTCATCTGGGTGCTCTCTGGGATTAGGTGTTTGAAGAGTATTTGTTGAGTTGAATAAAACATCTCAATATTTTTTTTTTTGTTTTTTGGGAAGGAGATTGCTGCTGAGCTAACATTTGTGCCAATGTTCCTCTATTTTGTATGTGGGATGCCTCCACAGCATGGCTTGATGAGCTGTGTGTAGGTCTGCCCCCGGAATCCAAACGTGTGAACCCTGGCCGCTGAAGCTGAGCATGCAAACTTAACTGCTATGCCACTGGGCCGGCCCCAAATCATCTCAATATTTAGGGAGATGTTGTAAACGAAGCCACAAGTGCACAGTCACGCATGTGTGTTTTGGTCATTGGAGAGGTTGTTATGCTCTATCTGTTCCAGAATATTGAGAAAAAGCAATTCTTCCAGGAGTTTAGCTTGTCTTTCCTTCTGAAGACCATACAACTGTATGCTTTTGGCTTAAATGCTATAGTGCCCTAAAGCTGGAGAAAGCAAAACGTAGAGTTTGGTGTAACCACGTGCAAAGTAGGATGACATTTCCTCTCATGGTTTTAGGAGCTTTATGAGCCTCAACGTATTAAAGACAATTTTCAACTTTGGAAAACCGCCCTGTTGAATCATGATGATCTGGAACTCTGTCTCACTCTCTCTGCTCTGTGTGTGTGCGCATGTGTGTGTGTGTACTGTTTAGTATTTGTGTTGCTTGTTTACTACGGCTATTTACGTGAACATGGGAGCTTTGCTGCTTATGAACACATGAACTCTTGTTCACCTGTGGTCTTAATTCTGAGTTTATGGAATCACAATGTGAATTGACATGGAAACAATTGTGATGTCACAAGCTGAACAGTTCAGGGGGTTAATCAACAGAAGGATCAGATGGACTTCTAAGCAGCAAAGACCCTTTCATCATGTGCATGTTCTTAGTAATCAAAACCACAGAAGGAGAGACATAGAATGTAAAGACTCCGACACATTAGCCTCCACTATGTTGCTCAACACGATCCTTCTCAAAACCTTCCATGAAGGATTTGTGTCTTGTTAACACAGTCAGTAAGAGGGAGACCAGGAAACCACAACAAAATGATCTCTCTTTTTTGAGCAGCAGGATCCAAACATTTTGCTTTAAAGGGCTGATTAGTGAGTTTGTATACAATCTAACCCTCTTGAATTATTACATTGTAACAGTTCCTTTTGTTTGCCCACCTTTTCTTCTGCCTGTAGCACCCTATGTCAGTGCCTCTCAAACTTAATTGTACACGTGAGTCACCTGGGGATGTCGTCAAACTACAGATTCTGAGTCAGTAGGTCTGGATGGGAGGGCAGGATTCTGCCCATCTAACAAGCTCCCAGGTGATGCTGATGTGACTGGCCATCAGACCACCTTGAGTTACGAGGGCTTTAAAGTCAGAATTCAACTTTAAGTCAAAATAAGGATCTTATGGCTGAAAGCTTCTAGGAACACTTACCCTCTGGTTACCAACAATATTACTGTGTTTCCCAAATTCTAAGCCACGTGTTTCTTCACATTTTAACTTTTCTGAAATTGGTGTGTGACAATCATATCAAAAAATTTTACAGCTACTGAACAATGAGTAAGTTGTGACACATGGGTGGCTGTGTGAATATATATGAAAATTACGGTTAGTAGAACTTTGTTCATCCATTGGTCACCTCAGTTATCCACATTGGTGGCACCACATGAGGGTCAAGTTTTAACTTACATTTGTTCATGAATACTTTCATAAAATACTTGGTTCCACATTGAATTCATATGGAACACTTAAAAAAATGTCCGTGCCTGGGTCCCAGACCCAGAGATTCTGAGGCAATCGTTCTCCCCAGATGATTCTAAAATGCAGCAAACTTTGAGAATCATTGAGTTAAAACATCTTCACAATGATCATGTGGTTACAGAACACTGAAGCAGGAGGTTCTTGTGTACATGTCAGGCCATGTAAAGGAGGAGAAACGGCCACATCTCTTAGAAGACATCGTAGACTTCTTCAAGTACTCTCAGCCAGGTGACAATTGACTCTCAATGGCAGCTTCCTGGTTGTGTTCCAGAGATATTGTTTCATATGTATTGATATATCAAAACTGTGACTTTACCCAAGTTGAAAATGTAGATGAAATCCAGGTTTCATTCGGTGTGCCTCAAAATCATGCCATCCTTAAGGAGACAGCGGTCAAAGTCACGAGCACAGGTTATGAAAAGCCGTGTGCTATTGTGATACTAAGCATGGCTACATATGGCCACGAATGGGTCCAAATAGTTCTTTCATCCTTAATGTGAAGAAAGTTTGGATTTAAATTTAGATTGTGATACTCAATAGGAAAGGCCCCATGTGGCAAGAGGAAAACCCAAGGTCTACAGTTCCACCCTGAATATGACCCAGAGCTGAGCTGGACCTTGAGGGAGAACTGTTGCCTAGAGAGACTAGCAAGGCTGAGCCATAGTTGTGGGGTTCCCAGCCTCAGCAAAGACCCTTGCACCTGCAGCCACGTCGGACAGTTCACATAAACACTCACAACTTCCATCTCAAGCGCCTGACCTCCTCTAAGCCCAGCTTCTCCTTTTGTGTTCTGCTTGTCATCCACCTTCTCAGAGATTTCCATTCCATAATTATTACTGTTCTCCCCGAAGTCACCAATTTCTCTCTATCTATGGGATTACTCCCATTAGTATATAAAAAAGCTTGATATTATTTCTTAAAAAACAACAATAAAACTCCTTTTCACATCAAAATTTCCCAAAAGTACTTCCTAAAATTACTTTCTCACTTTCCATTCTTTCTTCAAACAACCCAAACATTCCATCACAACCCTGAAATGGCTGTTATTGGGGTCAACAATGACTTACCTTTTGTTAATAACCCATTATCTGTCCTCATTTTATTTTTAAAATTTTGTTGACACTGTGGGCCATTCCCTCTTTCTTGAAATCCTCTCTTCTCTAGATTACCCTAATCCCACATTCACCTGGTTTTCCTTCTACTGCAGTGGTCTCCTACTCTCTTCATTCCTCCCAAATTCCAAACTTCTGACCGTTGTCTTTAGCCCTTTGCTCTTTTCACTGTCTGTTTGGTGATCTCCTCAAGTCCCTGGAGAATAAATCCAAACCATTTCATACTGAAATGCTGAGCTTCTGACTCCCTCATCCAATGACCTCCTCAATACCTCCCCTTGAATAACTAGGAGGTGTATCAAAATTAAGATCCCAGGAAAGCACTCTTGTTTCCTCTCAATTCTAAAGCCACTCCACCATCCCTACCCCTAGTCTTTTCTTTTCTTGGACTACCATATTCCCAGTTGCTCAGGCCTAAAATCTCCATTAATTCCTTTCTTTTCTTTCTTCTCTCCACCCCTTCCATGAGTAAGTCCCATCAGCTCTAGCTCAAGACATGTCCCAAATCAGAACATGTCTCGTCGTCTCCACTGTCACAATCCTGGTCCAAAGTACTTTCTGCCTAAACAATGCCATGCCTTCCTAATTGGTCTCCCTGCCTCTGCCTTTGCCCTCTGCTTTCCTTTCCTCCTCTCTCAGGGCAGCCAGAGGGACCTTCTAACGCATAAATCGGACCACATCACTCCTTTCCCTGAAACCCTTCAATGCCTCCCCGCAGCCTAAGTCTCTGTACAATCTAAACTCCTTGCCATGATTTCTAAGACTTTACCTAGCCTGGTTTTGGCTTACCGCTTGGTTTTTGTTTTATCTTTGTATTTGGAGAGTATTTGTCTAGAAAAACTTTTTTTTTCCAAAGATTTTGTTTTTCCTTTTTCTCCCCAAAGCCCACCAGTACAGAGTTGTGTATTTTTAGTTGTGGGTCCCTCTAGTTGCGGCATGTGGGACGCCGCCTCAGCGTGGCCTGATGAGCCATGCCATGTCCGCGCCCAGGATCCGAAGCAGGGAAACCCTGGGCTGCCGAAGCGGAGCAGGAGAACTTGACCACTCGGCCACAGGGCCGGCCCCTGGAAAAACTTTTTATGTTCTTCAACTTGCAATGATTTTTTGCCACTATATTTTAGATGTCTGTCTTGAAAACGGCATATCACTGGATTTTGTTCTTCTTTTGTAATTTGATCTGCTAAACTCTATCAAAACTGATTAGTTTATTATATTTCTTGCCATTATAAATATATTTGGATTAATTTCTACAATCTATGTTTTGCTTTCTCTCTGTCCAAATTTTTCTGTGCCTGTTTTTCTTCTTAGATCGATAGAATTATTTTTGTATGTTTTTAAAAATTTCCACCCTTTTCTTGTGTGGAAGCTATCTACTCTGTGTCTGGTCATATTAAAATGTTTTAAAAGTAAGGTTCATTAAGGTAAAAGTCACCCTTTTGGGGTATACAATTCTGTTAATTAAATTCACCCTTTTTAGGTATACAATTCTATTAATTTTGATAAACGTAAACGGTCATGTAACCATCACCACATCAAGATGTACAATGTTTCCACCATCCCCGAAAGCTACCTCATGACCCTTTGTGGTCAGTTATCTTGTTCACATGTCCTCTCTAGCTACAACTGATCTGTTTCTTGTGCCTATAATTTTGCCTATTCCAAAATGTCGCTGAAATGGAATCATAGAGAATGTTCCCTTGTGAGTCTGCTTCCTTCACTCAGCATAATAGGCTTGCGATTCATGCCGTTATTGCCTGTATCAGTAGTTCCCTTTGACTGCTGAGTAGTGTTTCATTGTACAGATATACTATTGTTGTTTATCCACTCACCAGCTGATGGACTTTTGGGGTATTTCCAATTCTTGGTGATTATGAATAAAACTGATATAAACATTTCATACAGATTTGTATGTATCTATATATTTTTATTTCTCTTGGGTAAATATCGAGGAGTAAGATTGCTGGGCTGTATAGCAGGTGTGTGTTTAAGATGATGAGAAACTCCCAAACTGTTTTCCAAAGGGGCTGTCCTATTTTGCCTTGCCACCCCCAAAGAATGAGAGGTTCTAATGCTCTGTATCTTTGTTGGCACTTAGTATTTTCAGGGTTTTATCTTTTAGTCATCCTAATAGGTGAGCAGTGTATTTTATTATGGCTTTAATTTGCATGGCTCAGATGACTAGTGATATTGAACATCTTTCTTTTTTTTTCCTGAGGAAGATTAGCCTCCAGCTAACATCTGTGCCTGTCTTCCTATACTTTATATGTGGGTGGCTGCCACAGTGTGGCTGACGAGTAGTATAAGTCTACACCCAGGAACTGAACTGGTGAACCTGGGCCACCAGAGCAAAGCATGCCGAACTTAATCACTAGGCCACAGGGCCGGCCCCTTGAACATCTTTTTATGTGCTTAATTGCCATCCTTATAGCTTTTCTGGTAAAGTGCAGCTCACAAATTTTGATGTATTTTCATTTAACTCAATTCTGAATATTTTCTAATTTCCCTTGTGACTTCCACTATGAAAAATGAGTTATTTAGAACTTTATTATTTAATGTCCAAATGTTTAGGCATTTTCTAAATATTTTTTTTCTATTGGTTTCTAATTTAATTTTATTGTGGTCAGAGACATACTTTATACAATTTCAATTGTACAATTAAATTTGTTGAGTTTGTTTTAATGTCCAGAGTGTGGTCTATCTTGGTGAATGTTCCATGTTCACTTGAATATTTAGTCTTTCTCTTGTACTTGAGGATTAATTTCTGCCATTAATCCCAGAAAAACATCCCTCTTCAAAAATTTATTCTCTCACAGTCACTATGATGGCTACAACCAAAATTCTGTTAATAATAAGTGTTGACAAGGATGTGGAGAAATTAGAACACTCATACACTGCTGGTGGGAATGTAAAATGGTGCAGCCACTTTGGAAAGCAATCAGACGACTCCTCAAATAAAGCATAGAGTAACCCCATGAATCAGCAATTCCACTCCTAGTTAGATGCCCAAGAGAAATGAAAAATTTGTACATGGATGTTTATAGCAGGACTATTCCAAATAGCTAAAAAATAAAAAGTGAAATGTCCATCAGCTGATGAATGGATAAATAAATGTGGTATATCCACATAAGTAATGGAATATTATTTAGCCATAAAAAGGAATTAAATACTGATATCTAGTATAATATGGATGAACCTTGAAAACATGCTAATCTACAGAAAGTAGATTAGTGATTGCTTAAGGTTGGAGGTGGGGCTGGTGCATAGGGAGGTGATAGCTAAAGGGTATGGGGCTTCTGTTTCAAGTGAGGCAAATGCCCTAACGTGGACTGTGGTAGTTGCATATGTCTGTGAATATACTAAAAAACATTGAATATATGCTTTAAATGGGTGAATTATACGGTATGTGAGTTATATTTCAATAAAGCTGTTGCAGAAAATAATTCTTCCTTTTTCTCTCTGGTCTCTTCTGGGACTACAAATAGACATATAAGGAACTGGTTCCAATATCCTACTGGTTACATCTTTCTGATAGGAACATTAATAATAACTTAATCTAATTCATAGTCCATATTTGTATTTCCTCAATTGTCACTAAAATGTTTTTTACGGTATTTTTCAAAAACCAAGTCCAATCAAGGTTTGCAAATTGCGTTTGGTTATTATGTCTTTTTAGACACATTTAATCTAAAACAATCCCATCTTCTTTTCTTGTTTTTTGTGATATTGACCTTTTTTGAATAATCCAGGCCACTTGTTAATGGGAAATCATGCACTGAGCTTTTAATGTTAACTATTATATTTTTCATTTCCAGAAATTCTATTTGTTTCTTTTTTTTCAAATTGATCATTTGAAATGTTTGTTTTTGCTCATATTTTTTGTTTCATTTTTAACTTGTTTAAATATTTTGTATATAGCTACGTATATTCTGTGTCTAGGAATGCCATCATCTGAAGTTCTTGGAAGTCTAAATGTCTGTGTGTTGTCTCTGGTGGCTTACAGTAGACTGGTTCCTTAGGAATTTAGCAATTTTCAATCAAGAGCTGCTATTTCACTGAAGTAGGGTCCTGAGGGACCAAAATAGACGGCACGTTCCTCTAAAAAAATTCGTATTTCCTTTTACAGGGATCTAAGGGGACAGACATAGGGCCATTTTAGTTTAATTGCTCAGTTTGAGGTTTCCATACTATTCAAGATAGAATAAATTCGAACACCAGACAATTCTTTTTTCCACATGGAATTGCGATTGAGAGATACGTTTCCATTATAGCTGCTTTTTCTAGCACCTTTTCCCCTACTCTCTTCTTTCCTGGAGGAGTGGGGGCCTCATCCTCTTCTCTCCATCTTGTATGTGCCCAATCCTGTTCCCCCATGTGATCATTAATCCCCAAAGCCCCAACTCCTAATAACATTTGCCCCAGGGCAGACCCAGCTTCCCCCTTAGCTCACAACTCTGGTTTCAGTCCACTGGGCAGCTTTCCACCCATGTGGATCTACCTTACTTTCATGCAATTTCAGCTACGCATTAAAAAATATGTTGTAATTGGTTCAGCACTAGGGGTTCCGCGCAGGAGGATTTTCAGAGTGGCTGATCTGCCACACTGCTGGAAGCAAAATTCCCTCCCTAGCTCCATGACCTCACCTCCCTTGAATCTTACCTTCCTCAGTCTGCTCTGGCCACGCTGGCCTTCTTTCTATAACTCAAACATATAAAGCTCACAGCTGTCTCAGAGCCTTTTCACCTGTTATTTGTTTTCCTTAAAAGGCTCTTTCCTCCAATTCTTCACGTGGTTGCACTTTGTCACCATTCAGGTCTCAGCTCAAATGTCCCATCCTCAGATTCTTCCCCGATCACTCTGTTGCTTTCTCTGTCTTTAGCTTATTACATCTTCTACATACAACTTTCCCGAACTTACAATTGATTTGTTTATGTTTTATCCTTTAGAATGTAAGCTGGGAAAGGGCAGGGAATCATGTTCTGGAAAAGTACTTGGCACACATAGACATTCTAAAAATAAATATTTGTTGACTGGTTGGGTAATATCCCTTTTCTTTATCTTCTGCTGAGATACCTCCCTATTATCTCTTTCAGGCTGGAAAGCAGGATCATTTTCACAGTCACAATAGCCAGCCTACTATAGCAGGGTCACCACAGAAGTGCCATCCTGTGTATTCCAATGGGCAAATAATCTGTGTGTGTGTGTCTGTGTGCATGAGTATAAATGTAAGTGTAGAAAATGTGTGCCTGCACAACCCACATCCACAACCCCTAGAATCATCAAAACACAAAAACTATGATTTACTCTCCGCCTTTGCACTGCAGGTGCGAATGTTGTGGAATGATTTCTTCTTTAATTCATAGCTCAGTGCCATTAGATAGTTTTTAAGAGCTCTGCAGCTATGGATCCAAATTTCTCCTGATGCTCAAAACACTGGAATGGGTCTTTCTGGTTGCAGGTAAGTGATTAACTCACTTATGGAAGTTTCTTTGAAATGTACAAGTTTGATTTTTGACTCTGAATGAATAAATGGTTATCCTTTCACTGAAAGTGCTAAGTATTTTTGTAGGTGTAATAGGACACCAATGGTATTGATGATCAAAAGAGTATTTAAGACCCAAGAATTCTGAGTCAGGATAGATGTGTGACTCATATGTTATACAGAGGTGATATTAAAAATATTTAACGACCATCGTGGTGTGGATGCCGGCCATTCCACGGGAGTGGGAAGTCCCCTGCTGTGCCAGGTCAGATTGGTGGAGAGGCATCAGCGGGTTCAAAGCAGCAGCTGTTTAAAAGCTGATATGGCTGTATTTCAATATTTTAACAACCAGTATGTATTGGCCAAATGTCAGCCTTGATCTTATGGGATTGTGGCTGGCGTGAGCTTCTGGGGACCTTAGAAATCATCTAGTTCCAAAGTTTTTATATTTGTTCTTAAACTGTGGAAACTAATAAACTATAGTTTGTTTGTAAACTATTCCTAAACTTTTTCAAATAATGCCTCTTAGTCCCTTTCCCATACATTAGGACTGGTTTCATCAATGTATGTTCATGAATTTTAGAAAGCTTAGCTATTTATATCTCTTTCTCAGAAGCCTGTGTGCTTTCAAAAACCTTTTAAAAATGACTAGCCATGAGGAATTATCTCTACAGAGAATCTCCCATCTACTAAATGAACAGCTATAATCTCTATTTCTCCATTATGGGTGAACACAAGCACAGTTAATCCAGAAACCCAAATTTAGCCTGAAGGTTTAGTTTAGCCTTCTGCTTCTTCAAGTCTTTTACTAGAACTGCATATAAATTTATGGGAGGGTCGTCCTCTTTCTTCCTTTCTCCTGACCACCTGATTTGGGGGTTGCTGTGATACCATGGAAAAAGCCTGACTTTCAGAGTCTGAAGATTTGTGGAGAAGACGAAAAAGGCAGTTTCGAGCAAGTACCTGCAATATACAGCAGCTGCTTAAAAATGTTTGTTGAACCTGAGGTATAAGTGGGCAGGGAAATGTCAGTCAAGAGAAAATGAAAGAAGGTAAACGCTTTAATAATTCACCACCTGGATAATCAGACTCAGTACTCAGTGTCCACGAATTCGCTCCGCCTTTTGATGGAACCCAGGCACACAGTAGGTTTGCTGTTGTACTACATGTTTCTTATCCAGATACAAAGTCCTGACACCTGGCCTGGGATCTTCCCAAAACACTTTCAGGATTCCAACGATGGTTTTTCCAAAAATTTGGCCAACATGGGGGAATTAATTAACAACCATATCAAAGGGAAATAGAAATACATTTCTTATAATTTTACTGGAACTTCAGTTCAAAAAAGCAAGGAACTTTTTCATTTCATCAAGTCCAGACTGTGTCATCTCTTGAGGAAAGGAGGTGGGTATAAATTCGGCATTTTGCAGCAGGAATGAAACAATTAACAGAAATACTGCCTTTGCCGTAAGAGGAACAGCAGTGAAAGTTTGGGAGGGGGTGTGCTAGGGAAGGGCACGAAAGAAAAACTGTTTTACAAATGAGATTTCTTTAGCTTCCAGAAATAGAGAAAGTAGTTTACATACTCCTGCACATCTGTGTAGACTTGCAAAATGTGCCTTGCCTAATTCTTAGGTTATACTGTTTATGCGATTGGTATGCAGAAGACCAACGCCATTTTAATATTTATGTTGTTAACAAACTCCTGTCCCAGCCTCTGCTTATAATGGTGGATCGGGACAAGCACTAGAATTTCAAAGATCATCACATTTAGTGTCGGAAGGGACACCAGATAGCAACTCCTATTCTTTGGGAGAAAAAAGATCTCTTTTCTAGCTTCAGTGGAAAATGCCTTTATTTTCTAGGAAATGTCAGTAAGAAGGTCACAAACCATGTTGAAGGAAAAATTCTCTGTTGGAAACCACAGAATTCTGTGTTGAGGGCTGGGCTTAGAAATTCAGACCCAAGTACGCTGCCAGGTTATTATAAGGACATTCCACAGAAGAAAAAAGAACCTCCTTCCAGATGGAATGTCCCTGGGATTTTTCCCACATTGTTTTTGTTATTGTTGCCTTTTTCAAAGTTTTCAAATACTGCAGCAATTTTGAATTCACATCGGTTTCTCCTCTTCCCCTCAGGATGCGTAGCTTGTGTTTCCACGGTCAATTGCTTGCGCACATTCATCTCTTCTTCCCTCCTGCTCAGTGCACAGCTCTTTGCTCCACATCTTCCCTGCAGATCCTAAAAATCATTTCCCTTGACCCAGAGTTTCTGTTACAGAAAAGCCTGATCCCTTGGCCTCAGCTGCTGTGCATCCCACAGCCCCTTCTGGGAATGAGGACTCCCTCTGTGGTCCCTTCTGGCTCCCCATCTCCATGACCATATTACCATCCAAACGGCTAGCCACCTCTCTAAACGTGGGGTGAAGCATCAGCAAGGCTGTCACTCTATTAAAAAAGAGGGCTTTCCTCACTCTCTGAATTTTTCTGTGATTTCTTAGGTAGAGCTAGAGCTCCCATTTCTTTTGAAAATAACTTTTCTTAAAAAGGGTAAATATACTGAAGCACCTAATGTGTTTACCAGTTCATTTCACTTTGTGTGTGTGTGTGTGTGTGTGAGGAAGATTGTTGCTGAGCTAACAACTGTGCCAAGCTTCCTCAATTTTCTGTGGGATGCCGCCACAGCATGGCCTGACGAGCAGTGCCAGGTCTGTGCCCGGGATCGGAACTGGCGAACCCCAGGCTGCCGAAGTGGAGCACGTGAATCTAACCACTATGCAACTGGGCCGGCCCCTAATTTCACTTTTGATCCAACAATTACCTATAAGAATATAGCGAGCTCAAGTTGCCTATTCATAAAGAAGTGTGTGTGAGTGGAAGGCTGTCTTTGGAGTACATAAGGAGCTGAGGATGTGGAGCTCTGTGACGGCACAGCCTCAGCTCACCACTCGCCAGCTCCAGGCTGCACTGGAGGCTGGAGACCTCACGCTCTGCCCCCTGTGCTTGGCTGGAATTCTAGTTTACACAAGTTTGAGGGGCACGCATTTCCACAGAGCTCCTCTCCAGTCCCGATTCCTTTTTCTCTGTGATCTCCTGTTAGTGCTTGGTCTGGGAATAATTTAAAAGTGAATGAGAACAGCAATGAGGCAAGTGGGTGTTTCTCTTTCCTTCTCTTCTTTCCACTTCACTCTCTTATTTTCTACTCCCTTTGTCTTCCCCTTCTCTTATGTCTCAACTTACCCCTCTGTTCAAAACAGAAGGCTGTGTGCTGTGGTTAAAGGCCATCCCAGGAGGGCTGACAGGGAGGCAGGGCACCAAGCTGGGAAGGCCACCTTGCTGGCCATGCATCCCCATAGGGCTCAGACTTGGAAGTTGTCGCCAAACCAGGTCCTATATAAGCCTCAGAGAGACATCCAAGGACTGAAAGAAGGCACGACTATCCTATCCTGCCTGGAGTGTGCTAAGCCTTAATTTAAAAAAAAATCCCTAATTATCTTGCAAAGAGCACAATTTAAGTTGCTAAATACAAATGTGTAAGATACACGAAAATCTTTGTAAATTTGTTTGGTATTTCTTTCTTTCTTTAATATATTCCAAGCCTCTCCTCCCCCTAAAAAGGAAAAGGCTGAAGGGAGGAAGGGAGGGAGGGAGAGAAGAAGGAAAGAAGGAAGGAAGGAAGGAGATTTGAAAGGAAGGAAGGATGGAGATGTGAAAGGAAGGAAGAAGTGGGCATAGACGGGCCATCTCTCCACTCTGAGAGGCCCTGGCTGTGGGGTAACAGGAACAGGGAAGGGTCAGCCAACTCAGTGCTCCTCCCACTCCACCACTGACTGGCCTGGGGCCCGGAAATGTCCCCTTTCTGAGCCTTGCCATACTCAGGTGTGGACTGAGCTGATAGGCTAGAGGTCTATATGGTCTTTTCCAGAGGTGGTAACTTTCCACGATTGTGACAGACCCTTTGAAGAAGCAATGTCTTTAAAGTTAGAGCTTCACACTCTGGATTTTCATGGAGAAGGAAGAAAGGACCCTATTATTTTTCCCTGCCTTGCCCTGGAGATGCTTAGAGAGAAAGCATTTGTCAAACATCACTTGGAGCAGCCAGGTTTAGCAACATGGCTAAGACAGGCTACCAGGAGTGAAGCCAAGCACGGGATGGAGGACCTAACTAAATCCTCCAGCAGAGGCCTGGGAGACAAGGTTTTTGAGAAGCATTGACTGTGTCAGGAATTGAAATGAGCTGGAGAGGCTGGTGAAAGCAGGATTTCTCATGACAAACGCAGATGTGACCAGCAGGGGGTTTGCCTACAGGAAAAATACAGAAGGAAGTCCTTGGAGAGGCATCCATCATACCCACAAACACTTCCTTTAAAGCTACCTTTAAATAATGGAAAATGCATGTTAACGTGTGTGGACAATGGAAGCCTGCGATAGGCCTCCTGTTGTACAGTACGTGGAGTAACAACTGAGCCTCAGTGTCTGTTGAGAAGCCAGATGTCTGGAGACCGAAGGTGACTGTTAAAATCCGGGCCTGCTTCTCACTTTGTCCATCATGGCAATTCTGACAGTGAATAATTTCCCATTCCCCCTTCAGGGTTTTCCAATTCTACACCCTTTGTACATTCAACCAATAGTGTTTTCAACATTTTAATAAGTCCTGCTCACCATCGACGAGCCAACATGCCCGGGGATCCAGGCTGTGGGAGGTGAGCAGGTTCAGGCAAGGAGTGTAGCAGTGGCTGGGTTGGTATCATCGGAAATGCAAACCTTTGTGCAGCATATTTCAGTAGAGTTTATGTTGATGTTCTCCTAATTAGGGTGTCCATCCAGAAATCTGAAAGTCAGGACAAAATGTTGATAAAATGAAAGACTAACACCTAGAAGGAACGACTGCTGTAGTCTTTGTGTCACTGTGACCACACTAAGGAGAGTGTCTTGCCTGCTGGAAAGTAGGAGTTGAACCAGAAGATAGTCTATGTTCCCTTTAAGGATGATGATGTAAGTATTCAGTCCTATTCCTTAGACCAGCCAGTGCAGACAGAAGGAAGAATGATATTTATATGTTTCATTTATCTAGAGCTTACCATGTCCCAGGCACTTGACCCACTCTATTCCCTTTATTCCCCAAAATAACTCTATAAAGTATAAACAGTTATTCTCTCCACCTGGCAGGTGAGAATACCGAAGTTTTCTCACATAGCTAGAAAGGGGCAGAACCAGGATTCAGATTTTGCCCTGACTATAGAACACTTGCTCCAACCACCAGATACTATTACCCCAACCTTGATTTCTGGAGTTCCTTTACAGAAAAAAAGATGGAGAGTGAGACCAGAGGAGTAGATCATCAGAGCCCAGGGTTATAATTGAGGACCCACCTGAAATTCCACCTAGGATATCTGAGAAAGAAACAAAATGGCTCATTGGTCACTTGTGGTTGTGATTCATTTCTCCAGGGAGTCTGTTTTCAAGAAAGATGCTGACTAGGCCATCAACTACCCTGAGTAGCACAGTCTCTAACGTTGCCAGTCAGATCAACTGTCCCTGCTGGGCCTTCAGTGACGTAACAGCATCAAGCATCAGAAAAGCACGTGGCCATGACCCATTTAGATTAAGTCCACGTGGAAGGAGAGGTCAAGAGTGGATGGTAAGAAGGAATTCTTGGGTAGAGAGCTGGTCTGGGCAGCCAACAAAGAATATGGAATCCCTACCTTAAGGTCTTTAAAAAGGGGTTGGACACCATCTGTTTGGCATGGGACTGAAGGCAAGTGGTCACTTCTATTGCCTTCTAGTTCTAGAATGTCTTATAAAAAGCCTCCCACTTGTGAAATCCCTTAGTAAAGTTTTACTCTTCCTAAACACCTCTTCAACATGACACTCATTGTTCAAGAGCCATCAGTGGCTGCACATAACTACCTCATTCATTGTGACATTTTGTTGGCTACTTGCCTGAGTATTGTTTTGGCTTCACATAGATCATAAGGTACTGGAAGGCAGGGGTCATTTCTTAAATTCTTTTATAATCATTTTTCCCCATTGCCTAACATTCATTCATTTAACAAGTATTTGTTGAGTGCCAACTCTGTGTTAGGCATTGGGTTTGTAACACAGAATAAGGTTGAGCTCTAGTCATTGGAGAGCTTACATCTAAGACACATAGCAAATAAGTGGGATATGCTGTGATTAGTATACAGAGTTTTTACGCGGGAAAGAGGAGTTTTGTATTATTTCTAGATGAATGCTCAATGGAATATTTGTTGAATGAGTGAAATATATGCTTATAGAGTATAACAAATAACGAAAGATGTGCTATACGAAGGCTTATTGTAGCAGAAAGTGTTCATTTTGGGTAGAAGACAAAATGTTGCATGCTTATGTCCCACTTAGCCTGTGTCTTCTAGGATCCCATAATTTTAAGGTTGGAAAGGGCTTTATGCCATTTAGTTGGACCCCTACATTTTTATCAAGGAGAAAACTAAGACCCAGAGAGACTGGCTTGCCTCGGTTTACCGCATCATCACAGCAGAAGCTGCATTTTCTCCTTCCTCACCAGCTCTTTCCTCCAGACAATGCAAACTCAAAGGACCACAGGCTAATGCAGCATCCTTAATAACCCTCGTTATTGCCTTGATTGAGCTTTCCTTAATCAAAGCACAACCCTCGTAGAAGGGAATTTCCAAAAAGCTGCCTGAGGCTGCTGATCAACAATTCATTTTTAGCATTTCTTTTTAAATCGCTCTAAGTCGTTGCACCTGGGTCACAGTGACAGCTGAATAAGGGGGCTGAGCGGCAATGTTCCGGGCACCAGGTTGGTGAGCCCCCTCCGCCATGTATATGCATGAGCTCGCCATTTGCATAAAGTGAAAAAGCATCGCTCCCATTAATCACCGCATTCATCTTAATAATTAGTGGCAATAACGTTGAAGAGCGGTGGTCTCCACATCGATCTCCGAGGCACCATGGGCTATTTCTGCTGCCGATGAATGATCATCAAGAGTGACAAGTTGATGTCTTTGGATCGACCACCCCAGTTCCATGTGCTTTACAGCCTGGCAGCTGGTCAGGAAGCTGGGGTGATCTGTGGGGCTAATGCTGTCCCTCTAACCAGACCAGTAAAAAGGAGTGATGTGACACTGGGGAGGGGGCTTGAGAAAAAGTCCCTGACCACTTTAAGGGGCTCTCTCTCAGCCATATGCATAGTAAACTAGCCGTAACTGCAAAGCAAGAGGCTATTTGTCATATAGATTATGACTCCATGGCTAAGCACTTGAAAGGCTACTACTTGCTCTCAGACCTTCTCCATAAAAGATTGGCTTGGGGTCTGTAATTTGCCAATACTTCTGGGTCAAGAGAAAGCCGTTTCAGATCAGAAATGTAATAGAATGTTTTAAGGCCTGTGGTACAGTGCCAGAAAGGATGGAAGTACTAGTAATTTTCACAGGTTTTTTAAAAAGGCCCTATCAGGTAAAAAAACAGAAATCACAAAGGAATCTACTTGAAGATTTGAAGAGAAACTACAAAGGACTTCATTAATACAAAAGGGAAGATTAGTCAGAGAACAAAAGAATAAGGAAGGAGGCAGGGAATGGAGAGATGGAAGGAATTATAATAATGTGAGACCGGCCAGTAAAAACTAAGGAGGCATTAAAACAAAGACTCCTCAACTTCTTAGATCCATGAGATCATCCTGGATATTTCCCCTCTGTGAGGAGATGGAGACAAAGTGTGAATGACAGGGAAATTCTGGATTTAGACGTAGATGTTTTTAAAATGTAATAACAATTGCGTTTCTCCTGAGGTCCGGGTTCGCAGAGAGCCCCCAGCACGGCAGTAGGGCTGATCTGGGAGATTTGGTAACACTTACTCTTTTGCTCTCAGTTACATTCACCAGGAAAGGTTTGAACCTACATTCGTGAGCCATCCTTCTGCCCTCATTA
Source organism: Equus caballus (assembly GCF_041296265.1). Classification (NCBI taxonomy): domain Eukaryota; kingdom Metazoa; phylum Chordata; class Mammalia; order Perissodactyla; family Equidae; genus Equus; species Equus caballus. Next base: position 51,554,805 of record NC_091698.1, on the reverse strand, counting down.
GAAGGTGAGGTTTACATGATCCACGAAAAATGGATAAAAAGCTCCTAATGAGCGTGCAGGTTTTCCCGATGGCTATTTGTTTTCCTAGGGATTTTTCAAATACAAACTGTGCTCCTCCCTGTCCCCAATGACACAAAGTGATTCCTGTGCTTCCCCTTCACTGCTTATTGGGTCTCTGCGCTCGCGCGTTCTCTCTCAGAGGGGCAGCACGTTGCATCTGGTCAGCGTCTGCACATAAATCATTCTGGAGAAAGAAAAGGTTTAATTTATTCAAGCAACTGACTCTTTTGTAGACAACTGGTTGACCTCAGCAATTCTTTTTCCAAGGTATGTGGGGGGGGGGGGGGGGGGTGTGTGTGTGTGTGTGTGTCTGTGTGTGTGTGGTATTGCTAACAGTTTTGTATGAAACACAGCTGACTCAACTTTTGGGACAAAATATATGACTCTCAAAACTGAGCACTTTGAGAATTTTTGTTGCTACACATCCCTTTCTCCTCTTTGCAACGTTATCTGATTTTAGTATCTAGAGAATGGCTTTGTTACAGCTCTGTGCTAGGTTTTGCAGGGAAAGGAAGGGCCCACTTGTAAAACATCTAGGAAACGTGTGTAAACAAACACCAGGGCTGATACTTGTCCTCCTAAATGAAGTCTATAAAGATCGGGTCTTGAACAATCCTTTGAACCAATTCCCACTCCACCCCAGAGATAAAGGATGCTGGGGAAAAAGAAAAAGAGTCTCCTATATACAGGTTTGGAAACAGGACAAGGATGCTGGGATGTGAACAATAGCATTCTTCAAGAGCCCTTACTATGTGGTAGCAGGAGGGGAAAGGAGGAGTGTTAAGTTATGGTAGGATCTGGCATCTTTGACCCCAAGAATTGCAGCATTTGAGCCCACAAAGGAAGAACACAATGGGAGTCACTGGTCTGTCCATCCTGACCTTGGAGTAGGTTAACCCTTCTCAGCCAAGATGGCCACAATCCTAAGGTGTAGAGCGCTTGGCTTGCATCTTCTGGGTCAGCTCTGGGCATTTTGCAAGGCAGGGTCGTCCCTTCGTCCTCTCCTGCCCAGTAAGTCTTGCTGTGCCCTACTGCTCCGCGTCTGGAGTGTACCCCCGTGTTTTTAATTGGATTCTCTGAAATGCGTTTCTGACACTGATTTGGTTACATTATCTTCTATTCTGTTATCAAACAAATTTCCTGTCAAACAAAGGATCAATGTTATTGTAATGTCCTACTTGATGGATTAAATAGGGTATTATTCAACTCTTATTAAACAATCAAGAAAAACACACTGGGACATGCCTTCATTCGCGGCTGCTAACAAATACAGTGTGTGTGATCTGTGATTAAGAAACAAAGAGGCGCAGTTATTTTCAGATTAATTAAACAAACAAGTAGGATTTGGGGACCAGGATTTTTAAAACCCAGTACAATTCTTTGAAACATGTTTGGAAAAGGACATAATTTACTTTAACTACATGAGTGAACACTTAAGAATATAAAATCTTTCAGTGACGCAATTCTGGATTAATTGCCCGGAACTATCGCAGCGCCATAAACAAAACCGTTCCAGGGACGGACCTTTCAGAGGAATTTTTTTTCCTTGTGAGTAAATGTCCATTTAGAGAGCTTTTCTAAATTTAGAAGCAATGTTCATCAATCATTTATAATAAGCGCCGAATCACTCCGCTCAGCTGCCTGCTCGAGACGCGCCCCCCTTGTGGAGAATGCTCCCCTCAGAGTGCTTGCCTTGCTGGACTGGCATTCACTCCATTACCAGGGCCTGACCTTTGTGTTTCTCAGACTTTGCTCTCGAGATGCCCAGAGAAAGCAAATATTAAATCAGTTAGAAATCTCTCTCTTATCTCAGCCTGCCTGGCTCTATATTATCTTTAATCTCCCCCCACCCCACCCCCCATCGGCCAGCTTTACATACAGTTGGCTACATTTTGGCTCCTTCTGTCTGATGCTGTTTCCGCTAATGGCTGAAGAAATGGAACATTACACCATTTAACGTGTGTGGGTCACATTAATCACAGAAAATTCTTTTAGTGTCTCAGAAGTAACTGTCAAACTGGACATACTGAATCTATTTAAACTAAAGCATGCCATTTTTTATCTACAGTGATCTTTAATTCCCATAAAAGGGTCAAGAAAATGTGATTAAGTGACAGTTTTAAAATGTACTATAATATTAAATAGCTTGATTAAGTGACAACTATAAAATGTAATACAATATTAAGTATCTGGCTATGTCCCAAAAGAACTTTAAAGTATTTTTGAACGGTTTGGGAATTCACTAACCCGTAATGGGTTACTAAGGATTTTTTTTTTCTTTTTTTTTGGTGGGGACATAAAAATAGTTGAACTTAAAACACACTAAAAAGAATAAAACAAAAACAGCAGCAAAAGCTCGCAGCATTGACAGATAACATAGAGTTGCAGAGTCCCTCTTTGGAGCACCAAAGACTGGGTCTTTGGCAATATGGAGTGATCATTTTAGGATTCTGAATTTACCCATTTTTGACTGGAATTGAAATGCGTGTACCACAAAGAATAGAATCAAAAGTGGTTGTGGCAGAGGGACCTCACAGCTGGATGGAAAGGCCACAGGGTAGTCAATAACATCCCAAGTTACCTCCAAGGGGCTGATCACCAACTCCCCCAGCGGCCAGCTTACCTTGTATATTATGTCTCAGCTCCTATGGGGGGCAGAGTAGGAAACACCAACTTGGCTGAGCTCAGGTCCTCCAGGGTGCCAGCTCTCTCCCCTAGAGTAAGCCAGTAGAGACACTTAAATATAAGATGGGGTCCATACAAGGATCCTTGCTATGTCTGGACTTTACTGAAGGCACTGCAAGGAGACTGAGGTTGGAAGGAGACAATTCTATGCAATGTGTAGGACAAATGATTGGACCAGGTGCCCAGGCCAAATGATTAAAGAAGTTTATGCCACTATCCAGACAATTTAGTAAATCTTGTGTCCTGATTATTTGCTCATATCTTAGCCTGATTTCCTCAGAAAGCAGAACTTGAGGCAAAGGTTTTTATCCTATTAGCGGGTACAACCCCAGGGAGCAGGAATGGGAGGAGAAGAAACCAAGGCAGGGAGAGCCAATATGAGGATGTCTTATTCCGTTGGCTGCCACTAAGTCCTACCAATTGCTTGATCTTGTAAGTTTGTCCCCCAGGAAACCATCTAAACTGCATAACTGGACAGTCCATCTGGGAGGAGAAAGGAGAAAGTCTTATCTGCCAGCTCCCATCTCTCATGAGTCATACGTTTTCCCCAATGTACATCAACTCGTTACTCCCAATTGCATTTGGGTGGGTGCTTGGTGGGCTCTTGGGGCATCCCGTACCTCTGTAGCAACAGGACTCCCCAGATCAGGAAGTGAGGCAGGTCAGGGGGAGCCTGTGATGGCAGTTGAAGCTCATGCAGAGGTGGTTGCTGGAACAAGGAGAGCATGAGCGATCTGAAGTGCCACACAAGGGAGCCCCTATCCAGGTAAGAATCACATAGACATCCTCCTCAGGTAGTCAGATTCACCAGAATGTTCTCATATGCCCCCTGCTGAGAGGACCTCAATTGAATTTTGAAGTGTCTTCCTGGCTTCAGTCCCTAATATAAGCTCCCCTCTATCCCTAGGGAGATTCTGGGCTGGGTACTGTGGACAAGCATACTCTGCTCCTCTAAAAATTGTAAGGTAGATGATAAGTTTTGGTGACGGTTAGCAAGTAGCTATGCCTAGAATTGCAGACGTGGGCCACATGCCCCTTAACAGCCTCCTAGTGTCTCACAGAGAAAAGGGTTGGTTCTGACTTTTAAGGAGACTCTTCAAGAGAAAGATGGAAAGCCATGCTAGACATCACTAGGGGTCCCACAGTGATAGAGACAAATGGCCTTGACACATTTATGGAGGCTCACTCCCTCTTTCTCGGGATGATGATGAAGCTTCATTTGAAGATTTGCTCATCTGTCTAATAAATCAGCTAGGAAAGTTTCCCTGATATTTGCTCGGGACTTTCTTTCCTGTCTTCATTTCAGTCCATTCCTCCAGTTGCTCACCCTCATACTAGGCTACATAAATCTCTTCTCTTTCTTCTGCCCCTTTGTCAACCATTAGCCTGCTCCCCCTCTGTCATTGTTTCACCAGACCATAGATGTAACTCTTCTAATCTTCCCTGATAAATCAGGCTCTCAGAATCACTCCTTTCTGCCCCCTCAAACTCCCTGGAGCTGGGCTATGGGGCTCTGAGCGCCTGGTGCAGACGTTTCTTTTATAATGGGCCCTGAAAGGTTGTCAGCTGCAGATAATTAGGATCTCACTTCCCGCCATAGAGCTGCATATATCTTCCATGCAAAGAACCCCCATCACCTTCAAAAGAATTAACACACGAGGAGGAGATATATGAGGGGGCTGGTGACCGGAGGATGGGGCTGGCTCTTCTGAAGGCCAAAACTGCCTCATGTTTCCTGTGAGAGAGCACTTTCTCTCAGGAGGAGAACCTGACCCTTCTCACTATGTTACGGTAAAAATATCTCATGCCGTGAGTCTGGCTTGTGCAACATAGAGTAGTGAGAAGAATATCTTTTAAAGTAAATTATTTTATAACAGTGCTGTGCCTTTATGCTCTACCCTGTTCCCTCTCTCTCCCTGTTGAGCTAAAATTTAGTCTTGCAGTGAAAACTCAAGTATATTTCGTCTGTAACTTTTATGCTCAAATGCTGATGATAACCGGCCCAGACCACGGTGAGACAAACTGTTCAGTTTTTCTTTAACAGTTGCTGAGAAATATCAAGCATGTAGCTTCAGGAAAACTGGGTGGACTGTCAAGTGGGTGTGACGTCAGAACACAATGTTGGTCCAAAATGCATAGAAAATTCTTCTCAGGCAAATGATCCATGAGACTCGGGGCCTCCCACGGTTAGGAGTGGGGATAATATTGAGAGGGGAGGGAGAAATCAGTGGGATAAGTCTGAGACTGTCTCCCCACACTTCTATCAGAGCAGATTTATTTTTATCCATGCTATATATTCAGATTCTATGTATGATTTTATATTTTAAAAGAGGGGAAAATAAGTCTGAAAACTTCTGGTCCCATCACCTTGTACACGAAGAAGGAGGCCCAGAGATGTTAAGATCACATGGCTTGTGAATGCTAAGCCAAAGTTAGAGTACAAGACCCCCAATCCCTTTTTTTTTCTTTCTTTACCACCGTGCTACATTGTAATCTTCATAATAATGTTCTTGAGTATTGTATTGGGATCATTAGGAGATAGACAGGCCTGTATATTCTCAGAGACTAATGTTGATGATAAAGTGCTGTTCGCGGTCTGAGACGTTCCCACTGACCTGTGCACTTGCAGTGATTTTTCTGGTGGTGGGGACAGGTGTACACTGAGTCACTCTCACAATCGCCATTATCTGAGAGATGATTGGTGAGTCTCAGGGGTGTGATCTTTGACCGTGAACCTCAGCAAAGGCAACCGACGCCTTGAGGGAGAAAGCACGACTTGGCCTCATCAGAGTCACTCCTGGGGCTAACCGTAGAATTTCAGAGAGGCTGGATCATGGCTGTTCCCCAGGCCAACCCACTCCTTTTAAAGCTGAGCGCACTGAGGCCCAGAAAGGTCAATCAGGAGGAGGGAGTTCAGGGCTCGTGGGCAACAGGCATTGATTCTTGTTTCTTGGCTGGATGGAGCTTGATTTGTCTATTTTCCTTCTTCCATTTCCACCAGCACCAGTCCAAGGTAGTAATGTAGGTAAAGGTGTCTGCTCTGCAGACTAAAACTCCCCTTGGTCTGGCTGTTCCAAGTTCTAGATGGAAGAGAGAAAGGGCATGCAGGAAGTTATCCTGTCTGCTTACTTCTCACCCCACTCTATGTCTTGCCTCTGGGTCTTATCTGAAATAAAGATGGTGGTTCAGTCTCAATATGTTAACTCATTTTTCTTACGTCATTTGATTCAGAACTTGGGCGTGGAAGAGGGGTGTTATTTATTAGGTACCCTCACACCTCAAGTCTCAACATCCTACTTTCTAGAACTTATATTACCAGCAGTCTGCTGGCTGGCATCTGCATGAATCTAAGCTAACTTCCCTGTGGAGAATGGAGCCAGCTGGAGTCATTCTTAATAAGAAGCCCAGTGGTTGGCATCATCTGTTGGAATGGGTGAAGACCAAAGTCATAGTGGGTTTTGACTGAGATTCCTTTTCTAAGCGGGATTTTTGAAAACATTTCTTAAGAATAAAACTTGAAACAAATGGGAACCCTTGTTCCCACCAGGACTTAAAATACCAACATATGTATCAAAGAATCTATTCGATTTGATAAGTCAGTTCAAAGTGACCAGGAAATAACAACAAGAAGCCAGGCATGGAAACCAGCATTTGGTGTTTGGAGAACATTAAATGCCATCTGTACACGGGTTGTTCTCCCAAATCCTCAAGTTCTGAAACATTTCTCCTCCCCTTCTGCTTTTCCTTTCTTTTCAGACATTCATTTATTTTTAGAGATACAGAGGGCTTTCTCTGATTAGGTCAAGGTGTCACATAAAAAAACAAAAAAGGAGTCTGCCTAACAAGAAAGCGTCTTTGCCAAAGATAGGATGTACAAGGGAGGGAAGCTCTGAAGGGTGTGAGAAGAGAGAATTTAGTTAAGTCAAAGGTATTGCTTGGAAAGCTACTCTGCTGTGGAAAGAAAGTTGCTTATTACTGAGAAAGATAATGATTTTAAATGTTTCCTCTTTTGGCAGGATGCTAATACCATGTACCTCACAGAGTTGATGTGAGGGTAACATGAAGTAATTATGGTTAACACTCATGAACTGGAAAATGCTGTAAAAATATAACATAGTGTTAAGAGGGGTTGTTCAAAACCCTGAAAACACGACAGCTCCCTGAAAAAGTGGGTAATAGACATTGGCATGTTGTAAGGTATTCTGTGAACTGATTCACCAGAGGTCTCTTGGTCTGCTTTCCTCTTTATTACGCCATAGAAAGTACAAAGCATGAATACAGCTCCCTCTGAGGGTAGGTGCCAACACTGCGTGGCTGTGTTATCTAAAAACACGAACTTACTAAGAGTAAATGATATATCTACTACTCATTGCATAGCACCTAGCCTTCCACCATGCCCAGAGGAGTGTCTCCGTAGGCCCCCTCAAGATGGGAAGGGCTCCCCATAAATGTGAATGGCCACAAGGTTGCCAGCACTCATGGCATGGAGGTTTCTGCCCAGCTAAGGAAAAATCTAGAGAAGAAGAAACTGAGTGGTGGCGGAAATGGGTAGAGAAGATCTCACTTGATTTGGTACCCACATCAGATTAGAGCTGGGGGTGGGGGCTGGGGGGCAGGACAGGACAATGACACAGGACACGATAGAGCATCTCCCAGAATTCAGATGTTTATTCACTCCACAAATATTTTTTGAACATCTAGTGTGTGTTGATCTCTGTGATAGGAGTTGGGAAGACCCAGCTGTAAAGGAGGACAAGAGCCCCCATGGACTTCGCTTCCTGGTAGGATGACAGGAAGGTGGGCATGGTCTCGAATCAGGGCATGATTTGCCTCTTCCATAAACCTTAGAGGGAGCTGTTCTGTTCTGTGGTTCTCCTTCAGTAGCATAGTCTGTGTGGCTTGATTTTGATGTTTAAGGCAGGTAAGACTTTTCACTGTTTGCCTGTCATCCCATTTGTTCCTTATGCTCTTTTTTTCTTTTTTGAATGAAGAAAATTGTTTGCTTTCCAGTGCCATTTTAACTTGTTACTAGCGAGCATCTGGCCAGGGTGTTTTCCATTAGCATGAAAATTCAGGAGGCTACAGAAGGAAATACCTACAACTGAGCAGCCAGAGAGCCTCTTCATTCCCTCGCCAGACAATGTGTCTTGCATTTCTCTAGTGTAAATAAAATGATGATTCAAAGAATGTTCCCCATTAATGAGTATCTGATTTAGAATAAAATAAAATCCATGCTGGGAAGTTGATGAGCTTGATTTTGCTGAATTGCTTCTAGCACGCAACTCATATTTATTGGTCCTTTCCCTTTGACAATTGTCACTGGCTGTCTGCTCTTCTTTCTGCTGAGTGGAAAGGGAGAGAGCTTGCAGTTGATTTTAGTTCCCTGTAACTGGAGGTGACATTTGAAAGCTCAAAGCTATTGAAAAGGTAGGTGATTATTAAAAGGTAATGTGTTTCTGTTTTCCTGATTATGACCTCCTGCTCTTGCAATTTGCTGCCAAGCACGTGTCAAAGCTGGAACACAGGTGGTGATGCATCTTCCCAGCTTAGGAAGAGTTTTAGGCCGTATTAACCCCCTACTTACTCAGCTTTCCTAATTGTTTTCAATAGTAGACACGCTGAAAAATTAAGATACAATGAGAGAGAGATGGAAGCTTATCTATGCTGCCTTTATTGAAGAGGGAGGAGAGAATAGGGGGAGAGAAAGAAAGAGAGAAAGGAAGGGAGAAAAGGAGGGAAGCACAAAGGAAGAGAGAGAAAACAGCACATAAGTAATCAGAAATAACACTTAAAAACAATTGCTGTGGGAGGGTATTTCCCAGAAAAGCGATAAAGTCTGTTCTGAGCACACACTCCACTTGCAGTAACCACGCATTAAAATTAGTGGCAATTTGCTTCTGCGCATTCTCCATTGGTTCCTAGTTAGGCTCCAACTTGCCACTCCAGGGTGCTCATTCAGATGAGAAGGATTGGACGTATTATGTAGAGCAGGAATCACGGTCAAGTGAGAAAACAGTTTTACTGGAGATAAACGATGGGTGCCCTGCACAGAGGACTGGGGCTCATGATCATCAGGACACAGAACGGTGCTTTCTGAAAGAGCTGATGGAAACAACCAGTTCATTTTCCTGACTAGGCTGTTGGCATTCGGCAAGCTGGGGCAGTGAAAACAGCCGGAGCGCTACAGCTTGTTCACTGTGTTTAGTTTCTTTGCCTGTGGAAGCTTCCATTTTTCCATCTATATGGCAGGACTAATACCTATGTCAAAGGAATAAATAAATGAAGTAATGTTGCTAAGCACTTCCAAGAGTTCCTGGCACACTGTGCATACCAGGTAGAGAAAACTGCTTCTATTAGTTATGAGGCTCTCTCCAAGAGATATTTTAAAAACTCTGCCCTTTGGTATTGCATCAACAGACAATTCAGAAATTTAAATTAGGGCAGGCTCCAAGAGAGAACATATCCTGCTACGTGTAGGCTGTGGCTGGAGGGACAAAACGAAAGAAAGAATTCATATCCCAAGCCTCCTGCGTTTATGGGGTTTTCTTTCCCTATTCTTACGGGCCATTCATTTGATGACTGATTTATGTTCATAAATCCCAGACCCGTCCCCCCTTCCCAAGCCCTCTGCAAAGCAATATCAAATTAAGAGCTACCAAGTCATTATCCCATCTTCTGAATTGGGCAAGTTATAGACAGAGCTGGGCCCTTCACATAAATGCAGTAGAGACAGGACTAAATGACTGCAGACTTGAAGAATCCACAGTGCTCCCTCTGGCTTCGGGTCAGATGTCCTCCTCATACACGAAGGACTCGGTCGGGTCCCTTAGGAGGCTCATCTGGGTGGGGAGAGTGGGGTCCTTATGGTTTTCATGTGCGTCTCCCTGGATCTTCTGCTATAATGGTGACGGTGCCACTGGTGAGTGGGAAGTCCCAGGAGGAGCATCATGTGGGCACCAGGAGGGAACCTGCACACAACAAAGGGCACCCTTCCATGGAACTGGGTCCATCAGTGCCCCTGTGGGGCCAAGTGGAAGTTGAACGGGCTCAAAAATGACATAAGTCACTTGCAGAAACTTAAGAAACAATGAACTTAGATTGAAATAGCCGCTAAGGTTTCAGCTTGTATGTTTATGTACCTTTGCTACAACTTTTAGTTTTGAAAAAGGGAGGATTAAAATTGTTTTGAGGCCAAATTGCAAGAAAGGGCCAGTCTGTAGCTGTGGCATCTGTTTCACATTCCATGTTTCACATTCCATGCAATTTGAATACTCACAAATTTGCCTTCTTAAAATAATTGCATAATTACTTTTTAAAAATCAAGAAGTTAATTGATCCTTTGGAGACATCACCTTGGCAGTGTAGAATGGGTCAATTGGTTTTAATACAGAGAAGAGACTAGATGGATGGATAGATGATAGACCATAGATAGATGATAACTATAGATAGATAGATAGAAGATAGATAGATAGATAGATGAAAGTCTCAAAAGAATCTTCTAGAAAGAAGCCAGGCTAGCAACAAAGAAGATTTGCCATGTCTCTTTGGATCCACCCACAGCCCTGTGGCTCCTTCACTTTACAATTGATGAGGCATCAGTCACTCAGCCATTATGGAGCACAAGAAGAGCTCATGAAAATGTTGAGGGCTGGAGAGTGTTTCATTTCGTAAAGAACTATTCTAAGAGGCATTGCTTTGGGTTTTTGGAAGAGTAACAAGTTTTTTTTTTTTAAATTATAAAAACAATAAAAGTTTATGGAAGAATATTTGAAAAATACAAGAAATGTTTTAGAACATTAAAATCATCCCTAGCTCTACTCCCTGACATTTTGATGCATTTTTTTCCAGCTGGAAAGACCTCATACACAACTAGAGCAGGGAAAGAACAGGAAGTGGGTCAAAACTTTCAGAGCACTGGATGAGGCTCAGCACCCTGAGGTCCTGCTTTCTGGTCAACCAGCTGAGACTTCTCACAGCTGGAGCCCCCGGGGCTCTCTGCTCTGTCCATTTCTTCCTCCGGAGGAGGATGCTTAGGCCACTTTCTTCCCATAGTCCCACTGCTGAGGTTCTGCAAGTCTTTACAAGCAGCTGCCATTCCCTTTATTCCATGGTCTTTATGAGCAACTGCCATTGCCACAGAGATGGGGGAACATGAATCCAATCGCTAATCTCTTTTGTTTCTTTGTTTTCCTCTCTTGGAACCCTGCAGAATGCTCTCTTTCTATATTCTTTACTGTCTATTTGGCATCACCTAAAGGCCTAAAAGCCCTTCTCTTACAATGGAAGGAATACTTTGGTAGAGAGACCACAGAACTGTGAAGCAGGGGTCCTGGTTTCCCCCTACCTTGTACTTGGCTGTGTGATCTTGGGCAAATTGCTCCGTCTCTCTGGGGGTGTAGGGGAACAGAAACTGCATCAATGGCTCTTCTATGGGGACAGGAGGACAGAAGCACATCAGTCACCTCGAGAGATTTTTCAAATTAAGACAACAAGATCTGTAAATGGTCACCCAAGTCAAGCCCTTTGTGACTCATTGGGAGGGTAGGGAGAGTGGAGATGGGAGGCAGCAGTAGGTGGGGACATGGTCATGGGGACTGGGAGACCACAAACTTCAGAGGAGGGTACTCTTACTCTCTTCTGTTTCTGTTGAGCAGCCAGGTCACCCAGACAACCCTCAGCACCATCCATCAGAAAGGTCACTCAGGGCAAACAAATGCTGCCGTGAACTGAAGAGGGGGAGGGAAGACCAACTCGGGTCCACCTTCTGTTTCTGGGCTACGTCTTGCCTGAAGACACTGACTCCAAGAGAAGGAGGGCGTCTTTTCCTCTCTCCTCTGGCTTTAGTGTCCATCAAGACAAACTCTTTCTTGACTCTGGTTTTCGAACTTTCTAGAAAGAAAGGAAAGGTGTTTCTGAATTATCTTAGCAATGTGTTGATTTGCCTGTGCTCTTCTCAGTATTTTAAAGCTATCCATCTCCTTTTCCTATTCAATGGGGTTGGCAGGAGCTAAGTTTTGGGGGTCCCTCATACAAAGCCAGATAAAAGCCTATGTGATATTACTCAATTTATAGCATTTAGGGTGCAAGAGAGCCAGGAACCACATGCACCTTTGCCCACATTATTTTGGGGCCCAGTTGTAAAAGTCTTGGCCGGCATGAGTTTTGCAGTTAGTTTTCCATTTAAACATATGAAATGCCTTCTATGTTCACAAGACATAACCTTGTTACCTCCACTAAAATAAGCCTCTGTTAAATAACTGTACCATTTAGGAGGTTGGTGAGAAGAGATGGACGAAAACTTCTAGAACTTATCACAATTCATTGGGTTAGATGCACGAAAGAATGACTGGAGGAATAGTCCTTAGGGGAACTTTTAGTTCATAGGCATTTGCGCTTTTTCTTCTCTGAGCAAGAAGAGTTCTTATTCTTTGATCTTGGGAATAACGAATTGGGTACCTAGTGGCTGCTTAGTGATATTTATGTCCTGATGTTTTATATTTAAGAGGTCCTTGACGTAGTTACTCAATTACACAAAATGTAATTGGAAACCCCAAAACCAGCAATTGGGAGCAACAATGGTACAGATTTGCACATCAAATTATGACAGGAGCCTCACAGTGACTTCAGGCTCACCCTGAGCCAAGGCAACGTGAATGGGTCCTATGAGTGAATGAATGAATGACTGTCCTGACTTTGGATTCAATAGAGAGCAGAGTCGAAAAACAGTATTAGCAAATCCTTCATCATGTCCAACAGAGCAAAAACGGGAAAAGGGTGTGCTTAGTCTTAGTTTGCTCAAATTACTGTGGCAAAGTTCCACAGACTGAGTGACTTAAATAACAGAAATTTATTTCTTACAGTTCTGGAGGTTGAGAAGTCCAAGGTCAAGGTGCTGGCAGATTTGGTGTCTGGTGGGGGCCCACCTCCTGGCTTGTGGATGGCCACCTTCTCACTGTGTGCTCACATGGCCTTTCCTCAGTGTGTGCTTGTGGGGAGAGAGAGAGATCTCTCTCTCTCTTCCTCTTCTTATAAAGGTACTGATCCCATCATGAGGGCCCCACCCTCATGACGTAATCTAAACCTAACTATCTCCCAAAGGACCCACCTCCAAATACCATCACATTGGGGGCTAAGACTTCATAATGAATTTTGGATGAACACAAACAAAATTCAGCCCATAACAGGGTGTAATGAATCAAAGACGTGTCAAGAGAGCATTGGGGGCTGAACTCCTGTGTCTATAAGCAAGTTACTGACTTTCTTGAGACTTTTACGTTCACCTGTAAAGTGGTAATACCTATCTTAAGGATTGTCCTGAAGGTGAAATGACATGACCTATGTTCCCCACTTGACATCAATACTGGTCAACAAATGCTCAGTCGAGATGACTAACATTACTTCTATTGCTATTACTGTTACCAGTGCTTCTGTCATTTCTCCTTCCCAAAGGAAAGTAAGTACTAATTGTGACAGACTGACTTCAAAGAACCTCAAGAACTTCAAGACTTTGCCAGAGTAATAGTTTCCACCTTGTGTTTTCATCTACAAAATGCAGCTGCTCCACAGATTGCTAAAAACCAAATGCAAGTAAGTTTTAGATGCTGTCCTGGCATTGGGAGAGCCCTTACTGGAATGTCAAGCAAGTAGTAACTTCTGAGTCTGTGCTAGCGCATTATGTTGAGCCTGAATCACTTGTTCTTACTCCTTTATTTTACAGGGTAAGAGTTGAACATAGGCCCCAAGTGGAAGACAGCATTAGAGGCTGGTAGCTTACCACTCAATGCCGTTTACAAAAGGGAGCTATGTAAAAAGCAATAAAGAAGCCCTTTCTGTGCCAGTCCTGGTGGCCTACTGCTTAAATCTGGAGTACTCTGCTTTGGTGTCTGGGTTCAGTTCCGAGGCACGGACCTACACCACCCATCTCTCAGTGGCCATGCTGTGGCAGTGGCTCATACAAAATGAGGAAAATTGGCTGCGGGTGGTAGCTCAGGGTAAATCTTCCTCAACAACAACAAAAAAAACCCAAAAAACAAAAAAACCTTTCTTTTTTGGCAGGAATAAGTGTTTCACAAATGTCTCTGTGATGATGCTTTTATGAGTTGAATTTCTATGGTAGCTTTTTGTTTTTGGTTATTTATTTTGTTTTGTTTCATTGTTTTGGTGTTTTTGCCTTGAGAGGAAGCTTGCCTTTTTAGTTATTATCACCATGTACTAGATGGTTGGGGTCTCTTGATCATAAATAAACTTTACCTTAGTTACATCTGTCCTTAATTGGAATTGACACAGTGATTGATCCTATGTACTTAAAAGAAATGACTGAAAAATCCACTTCAAGTTTTCATATACATTTTTCAAGGTATACTGGGGAAAACCTTGTTTACTGTAGTAGAGTTCCCAAAAACTGACTTAAAAAACTCCTAATTCTGTCACATTGAAATTAGAATAAACTTTCACTCATGATACATTTATATTTTTGTCGTTGGGTTGAGCAACTTCATAGATAGGAACCTTACCTGAGTTGTCACCACCATACTCATCACCCTCAAGAAGACAGCCAATTTGAAGGAAAAAAAGAAAAGACGTTCCAACAATTAAGTCCCAAAGTAGAGAGAAACTGACCAAAATGTTTGCCTAGCTTCTTGTCACCCAACATGTAACTTGAGGTTCCGCAAAACGAATGAGTTGTGTTGAATGAACACTGAGGGCATATTTTAAGACTTCTCTTGACCATCTCTTACCAGATAAGTCAGGAGAAACACTTTCAGGATACTGTTTTGATTTTGTGTGTTTGTGTGCATTTTTAAAAAACCACTCCTCTGTCAGACCAAGTTGGGCTCTACCACCAGGAACAAGGTGACGGGGTCTGAGCCATTCCAGGTTAGGAAAGCAGGTCGGATGGTGAGGCATGTTCCCGCCAGTCAGCAGCAAATATGTTCCTCCCAAGGTGATGGGGTAACCACGCAGCCATTAGACCACTCCTCCTGAGCCAACTGGCATTGGCTATGCAGCTGTACCTCCTGCCAAGTCTCCAGAATCACAAAGAAGAAACAGGAATTCTGATCTAAGCTTCACAAATGCTGAAGTGCCATCACTTGCTGTTTCCACACCAACTCACCAAGTTGCTCTTGACCACTAAGTGCATCAGAGTCACCTGGGTGATGTGTTCAAAAAGGAGATTCTCCTGCTCCCCCACAAGAGGTTTTGATTTAGCCCTTCTAGGGTAGGCCTAGAAATTTGCAATTTTAGTAAGAATCCGAAGTGTTTTTGATATACAATCATGTGCCACATAACAACATTTCGGTCAATGATGGACTGCATATATGGCAGTGGTCCCATAAGATTAGCATCATATAGCCTAGGGGTGTAGTAGACTATACTGTCTGGGTTTGTGTAAGTACACTCTATCATGTTCACACAATGATGAAATCACATAAAAACTCATTCTCAGAATGTATCCCTGTCATTAAGCAATCCATGACTGTACGTGGTACATGGACCATAATTTTGGAAGCATCACCTAACACAGTGGTTCTGAAACTTGAAGGTGCATCAAAAGCACCTAGTGGGTTTGTTAAAACACTGATTACGAGGCCCACGCCCCAGAGTCTCTAATTTGGTAAGTCTGCCTTGGAGCCCAAGAATTTGTATCTCTAACAAATTCTCAGGTGATGCTGCTGCTGGGGACCACACTTTGAGAATCAATGGCCCATTAAAACACAGAAAGAGTACCTTTTTAAAAAGCTGTTGGCTAGGAAGGCAAGTTACTCTTTGAGAAAAAAAATCAAATAGACATTTACTGAGTATCTACTAGGAGAAGGTGTTTGGCACAGTAAAATAATATTTATTTTATCCTGCTAACTTTTTATTTATATTTTTTACAGATGAGAAATCCAAAGGTTGGGACAGCTATTGCCTTATTAAAGGTGACATAGTTAGCTAAAATATTTTAAAGTAGTTTTTTCCATTGAGTTCCTGTAGTTACATGGGCAACCATTTGGAGTAGCCTTTGGCCCAGCAAGGAGGCTGCTTTTTGCTACTACCCAACTCACCCCAGACTTCCCCAGCCTTGTCCTGTGGAAGGAAATGGCACTCATGCTACACATTTCCTGTGATAACAGAATGTGTTTTCTGGAAAGATGGCTGGATTTCATTGCTTACATTTACCATTTTAGGGGATGAGAAGTTCCCCTAGGATAGAGCCACCATACAGTTAGCAAGTCAATCATAAGGCATTGATTTCATTAGTTTATTTATTTATGAATTCATTAGTTCACTTAAATATTTACTGAGCATGAATGTATTTGCTGAGTATTGTACAAGGCACTGATATAGTAGAAAGTTCTTGAGTGAAGACAGTAAAAGAGAATTTGCATGCTTCCCTCTCCACTTATAAGCATCATATTCTGGGTAAGGCCCTTCAGTTCTCTGGGTCTCAATCTCCCTACTGGCAAACTTAGGGAGTGAGACTAGATGATCTCCAAAGTTCCTTCACTTTGAAACCCTCCTGACTCTGTAATTCAACCCCCACAGTGTGCCTAACCCTTGAGCTGTGGGAAGTATGTGTTTGGGGGAACGTGGTGGATGTAGAAGGAAGTAGAAGTAGAAGGAAGAGTCCCTGTCTTTGAGAACTGAAAAATCAAAATGTGCACACATGACATCATTGGAGAGGATTACAGTTTAGCATCTTCAGGAAGTCAGGTAGCACATCTCCCTGTGGGAGAGATGGTCAAAGCTGGCGGGCTATGAACTAGGGAGTAAGGAATGGAGAGGGTTGGATTAGCAGAAAGGAAAGGGGGGCAAATTCAGCAAGCGTTTAAGCTCAGAAGCATGAATTTTCATAATTTCACATCCCCTCCTAGTCCAGAGTCCTCTCTTCTGTGCTGGTCGCATCATCAGCACCTCTGGGGCTGGGTGAGCCACCTGCTTGTGTGTAGTGCTGCTAGGTTTAGCAAATAAAAATATAGGGAGCCCAGTGAAACTTGAATTTCAGATCAACGATACATTTTTTTAAAAGTATAAGTATGTCCCAAATGTTGCATGGGACATGCTTATACTTAAACATTTTCATAGTTCACCTGAAATTCAAATTTAACTGGGTATCCTGTATTTTATCTGGCAACTCTATGCATGGGGAATGTCTCAGAATCTGGGCATGCCCATGAACGTGAGGGGATAGCAGGATCAGCTGTTATTAACACTTCAGCTGTTCCTGATTCCTGGACCAGAGGCTCACCCAGAATGCCTAAATAAAGTTGTCTCTTCAGCCAGAGAGCAGAAAGAACCCGGCTACCCTTCCTTCTGCTGCCCACCCTCTCCTCAGGCAGGAGTTGAAAGCAGAGCAGCCCTTGGAATCCTCTTCCCTCGTGAGGCTGCTTATCACCAGGGTTAATACACAGTAGCCTGGTAGCCTTAGATTCCTCTAGATCTCCCTTCCCTATGGCCTTGGAGGCTCCTGGACACACAAGAAAATCTCTCTGCTTGCTCCCTCTTGCCTCACTCTTATTCCCTTCACTCTGCAGCTCTACAGTGAGAGTAAAGAGCAGCTGGGGGAGGAACTTTCTGGCACCAGTGGTAGGGACTGACTAAGCTATTTTTTTTCTAGGTAATTATTTTCTTTAAGTAAAAGAGTCCCTGGCTCCTCAGGTCATCAGGTTGGGGTGAGTTTTTCTCTTTGTTTCTCCATCTCCCTGTGTATTTAGGACCTTGAGTCCATTGCCTGGGTGAATTTGGCTTTGATCATTAGGTGGGCTGTCCCCAAGGACATCTGCAATCTGGAGGCTGATTGAGCAGCCTGAGCAGTACAATCCCTGTCCGTGTCCCAGGCTATCCTCGTCTGTGTAACGCGAGTTACAGAATTCCTCCAGGATACAGGTAATATCTGAGCTTTCTTCCATCAGGGGTCAAGAGACTCTCATGGGCAGACAAGCTCCATTCATTAATTTATTCCTCCGACATCTCTTCAGTGTCTACTTTGTGCCAAAGCAAATGTCTTCAAAATGAAGCTCTGTCCATACCCATGATTGCTCAGGAGGTATTCCATTCCAGCCTACAGTCTACTATCCTGCCTTAGGGTGTGATGAGGTGTGACCCATTTTACTGCAATCTGATGGGGCAGCCTGGAAGAGGCCCGGACTGAACTTTGACCTTCCTACTGGAATGGACCAAGTGCTAGGAACTCCAGATTAGTGGGTAAAATAAGGCAGCAGAAGAACAAGGCAATAGCGGGTAGTAACCGATATGGGAAGGTGTCAAGTGGAGAAGGTTCTATAATCCAGGGAAGTCTTTTAGCAATGAGGGACCCAACCATTGACTCAGGGTCAGGAGCGAGACCTCCGCTGAGAGGAAGAAGAGAAACCAACAGGAACAGGCAGAGCCTAAAGGGCCTGGGAAACAACTTCAGGCAGAAACCCGGTTACCTAAGATAGGGCACAGAGGGGCCTGGGTCTCAGAAATAAGAAAAATGCCCTTGGCAACACAGGGACACAAGTTGGGAGCCATAGGAGAAGCAAGTGATTTGGGGTGATCAGAGTCTTAAGTTAGAACTGTTTAAATTAGACTTTTCCAAAATCAGAATTGCTCCTTTGGGTTCCATGAAACTGAGGATGCAGGTGTGTGTTAAGTGGCTTAAGAAGGGGCCAGGTGGAGGGCCAGCCTGGTGGTGTAGCGGTTAAGTTTGTGTACTCTGCTTCGGGGGCCTGGGGTTTGGATTCTGGGCGTAGACCTACACACTGCTTATCGAGCCATGCTGTGGCAGGCGTCCCACATATAAAGTAGAGGAAGGTGGGCGCGGATGTGAGCTCAGGGCCAGTCTTCCTCAGCAGAAAGAGGAGGATTGGCAGCGGGTGTTAACTTGGGGCTAATCTTCCTCAAAAAAACACAAAGGAAAAAGAAATTATTATAATAAAAACAAAAAAGAAGGGGCCGGGTGGGATAGGTGCAGGCTGGGCAAGGCCTTCCCTTACTATCAGCCCCTCATGAGTTTCCACGATCACAGAAATTCAGTGGGCGTTTCAGGCATTGAAAATGATTTCCATTGGGCGAATCAGTGTGATCAGTCTGGATTTCTAGAAAATCTACAAGGCAGCAAATTTAAAATTTCATTGAGAATGGAAAAGCAGACAGAGAGATCCTGACAAGGAGCTCTGGCTTCCTCTGTAAACAGGGACTTTAGCTTGGTCTCCTGGTAAAGGAAGAAAATTGGGAAATGATGTAGAGAGGCCTTTGAAGCCTGAGACAAGTTGAATTATGATACTGCCAGGTGTTTGCCTGCCTGTAGTGGGACCTGCTCTCCTCACAATGCAGCGGTCTTTGCACATCCAGGGCTGCCTAGAGAAACCTGCTCTAGGCGCAGGCCCGGCCCAGGAGTACAGGGGAGATGTTCCAGTAAGAAGCCTGTGGGCCAAGCAGACGAGGCCCTCAAGGAGCGACGAAACAAAGTGCCAGCAGGTGCTTCTCTCGCCTGAGCTCCTGCAGTCAGCATGCGAAGAAACCAGCTGTGTCTCTGGTGACAAGTGACCGTTCTCAAGCTCTCCGGAGCATGGAGTCATCCAAGCAGAAAGATCAGTCTATGGTTGAGTGCAGGTAAAGCAGAGACGCTGGGTGCCCAGCAATAGCTTGAAGGGCTGGATGAAGGACGCGAAGAAGGACAACAGGCATCTGCAGTTTCCCAGGAGAGGGGAGAGAGGCCGTGGTGCTGGGGGAAATGCCATGGCTTCAGAAGCCATTGATAGCAAGAGAGCTTGTCATCGTCTTTACCAAGAGAGCAAGTATTTGTGGCAGCAAGTGGTCTCCCTGGGCCCTGCCCTGCCTGCTCTGTCCTAGAAAAGTCACACAGCCAGCCTGGAGTCAAAAGAGGATCTCCGCTATTACACACCCTCAGGACTTGGGTCGATATTATTTAAGGTTGCAAATAAATATTTATAAGTGAGGCTTCCCTTTGGGGCTCTTATTACAACTTATCTGATTTATAAAGATTCTGAAAAATGTATCTTAAGTGTTCCATGTATTTATCCACATCCTAGACTGAACAGCTACACCTGGGCGAAACACCCTGGCTTGACCCACTCCACGCTGATGGCTGGGTCCCGCAGCTCTGGGAGGCGAGGTGACAGACTTTTCAGCGTGAAACTCTGGAATGCAGAGCCACGGTTCGTCATCTTCTCCTGCTGGGCTATCTCAGTGCTCCCGACTGGGAAGAGTTAATGCAATGTCAAGAGATGTTTGGACTGGGAGAGGTGATTATGGTAATAACCCCGAACACTTGCCTAAGAACTTTGGCTTCTCAAATATATAACAACATCTAATAGCTCTGCTTGATTCTCAGCCATTCCATGGAGGAAGTCAGATCATTATTATTATCTCAGTTGTTTGAATGAGGAAACTGAAGCACAGAGGGGTTGACTAACTTGCCTGAGGCCACACAGCTAGGACTCAGGTGGGTCAACACACTTCAGTGCTCTTCTCAGCACACCATGAGGGCTCCTCCAAACGAGGGCATGTTCCAGACTCCTGGTCGGTTGCTTGTTCAAACTGTTCTTCACATTCTCCCCCATAGTCATTCACCCCCATGTGAGCAGGCTTGTTGGCCTTGCATTCTAGATTGAGACCTCCAGTGCTGCTTCTCCCCAAGGATTTTGTTTCCCGAGCATCTTCTTCACTCTTTTTCATTTTGTTCAATAGCTTTCATCCTGGGTAAGAACCTTAATTTTTATTTAAGCTCTTACTCTATGGAAGACACTGTTATTAGTTCTTTACTAATTCTAACTCATTTATTCCTCATAATAACCCTATGAAGGAAAAGCCACTATCATCTCCATTTATAAGTTTAAGCCAAGGCCAGAACATTAAGCAGTTGCCTCAGATCCCGCAGCCAGGAAGTGGCAGAGGCGGGATTCAATTTAAGTTGGCAGGCTTGAGAGTCTGCTATCTTAATCACCACACTATGTCACCTCTTTTAACCTAGAAGAGTGATGCTCAAACCACAGCATGCATCGGGGTCTCTGGAGGGTGTGGTAAGACCCCGGTTCATCTCAGCTTCTGATTCAGTGGATTTGGGGACGGGGCCTGAGAACTGGCATTTCTGACAAATAATGATGCTGATGGTGCTGAGTGAGAGCCCGCACATTGAGACACACTGGTCTAGGGACTGCCAGTGCAGCTGCTTGAGAATCAGCTGGGCGAGGTTCTGAAAAATGAAGACTCCAGGGCTCCGTTCCCAGATATTTTGATTGAATGGATTTCTGAGGAGGGACTAGGAATCTGTAGCTTTCCACTGGAGATTCTGATGTGCAACTAGGTTAATCTCCTGGTGACTTAGTTTTCCATCTGGAAAATTAGCATAAGAATTAGTTTACCTACACAGGGCTGTTGACCAGCTCAAAGGAGGAAACCAACGTGAAAGTGAAGCAAAGATAAAAGTTCTAATTAGAAGCAGTTTATTCTGTTTGTTAAGCAGTTTGTTGAGGATTTTGTAGTTGGACCAGCCTGATTTTCATTCTAACTTTCCATTTTCACCTGTAAATCCTTATTATTTTTTAGAATTCAATTTAGTTTAATTTTTGGTGAGGAAGATTGGCCCTGAGCTAACATCCATGCCAGTCTTCCTCTATTTTATACGTGGGATGCTGCCACAGCGCGACTTGATGAGCAGTGTGTAGGTCTGCACCTACAATCCGAACTCACGAACTCTAGGCTGCCAAAGCAGAGTGCACAAACTTAACCACTACACCACCAGGCTAGCCCCAACACTTGTAAACCCTTACCTCTAAAATGTGAATAATAAATAGAGTTTTCATAGGCTCCTCATGAAATAATACTGCTATTGTGCTCAGTGCATAGTAAGTACTCAATCAAGTATAGCTTTATGTAGTTTAAAAATAATGCATTATTTTTTACTGTCCTTTCTGTCATGCTGATAGCTGTGTTTGTAAAACTTGCCTGGTTAGTGCACCTTGATAGACCTCTTCCTTGCTTCCTTAAAGTCCACCTGTTCCTTGAACTAGTCCAGCTCTTTATTTGCTTCCTTATATGCTGGTCAATCCTGTTTTGAACATCTCTGTGCATATATTACGACCTCAGGATCTTATTCCTTGTTTCATTTATCTAATTGTGGAAAAGAACAATAACTAATATTTGCGTCTCTATTTAAAGTTTTACAGAACACAGATACAGTACACTTTAATATACATTGGATGCTGCGGAATACAATGATGATGATGATGATGATGGTGATGGTGATGAAAATGGTGATGATGATGATGATGATGATGGTGATGATTCCTTCTTGCAAGAGGGACAAAGAAAGAGAAATGAAATGATTTGCATTAGATCTCCAAACTCTAAATGTCAGAGACAGGACTCAGTCCCGTCTAGACTCCACCTTGTGCTGGACTACAGTGAGAAATATGGTATCTGTTGCCTGCATTTCCCTTCAGATGCATTTTGGTCATATCACCTCGCTCCTCTTCCCTCACAAAAAATTGCTATTGAGATTTTAAGTTGAATTCCAGTAAATTTATCAATTAATTTTTGCAATATTGAAATTTTCTCCCCGAGAACTTAGCTTGCTTCACCAGTCACCCATCTTCTATATCCTTTGGCCAAGCTCTATGGTTTTCTTTATACATGGAATACAAATTTCGTATTAAGTTTTCTTTTAGGTAGTGTATATTTTTGTGCTTATTTGGATGGGTTCATTTTTCCCATTTTATTTTCCAGTTGATTATTGCTGATGTGTAGGAAATTTATTTATTTTGTGAATTTATTGATTTTGATTACAGTTTTATAAGCAGTTGCTTAGCAAAACTCTGTTAGAAGTAATCAGTTTTTCAGTAGATTCTCTTAGACTTATAGACATAAAAAATTATATAATTTTCAAATAATGATAATTTTTAACAATTTAATGTCAATTCTTTTCTTTTCTTATTGCTTTATCTGAGATACTTTTGCAAAATTTGAGACAATGAGGAAGTTGGCTTAGGTTTACTTTTTATTGGCAAGATTAAATATACTCTGAAGATTAAGCCATATGAATGAAGTTAAGCTTCATGTCTTGAAACGGTTGCTAAAATAAGAACTTTTCAAAGGTTTCCTGGCTTTGATAGATTTCATACTATATTGTGTGTACATTATATAAGCTCATTCAACATTAAATAGGAAACAAAGAGGAGGAAGTTTCTACATTTAAGTAGCCAGTCATTCACTGGCTTGATCTCAGGAAAGCAAGCAAAAGTTATCTCTGGAGCATTGAAATAAAATTCACTAATTCAAATTAATTTCCAGAGTGAAAATAAATTCACTGACAGTAAATATGATCTCACTCACCTATTTTTTTTTGCATTGGTGATAAGTGCCGTGATTTCCATAAATATGAAAAAGAGTGTGATTGCGTAGCACTTTGTTTTCTATAGTCTTTGGGACGGGTCTTATGATAGTCAAACTTAAAAAGAATAATTATTGGGGGCTGGCCCCGTGGCCGAGTGGTTAACTTTGCACGCTCTGCTGCAGGTGGCCCAGTGTTTCGTTGGTTCGAATCCTGGGCGCGGACATGGCACTGCTCATCAGACCATGCTGAGGCAGCGTCTCACATGCCATAACTAGAAGGACCCACAACGAAGAATATACAACTATGCACTGGGGGGCTTTGGGGAGAAAAAGGGAAAAATAAAATCTTTAAAAAAACAGAATAATTATTTCTGTTGATAAGAAATATTTAAATATGTAAATATTTACATCAAAACATAGAAAGTAGGACTTTAACAATTTAAGGAGATCAGGGTTTCAGTGAGGAAACTGAGGCCCAGAGAGCTGAAATAACTTGCAGAAGTTCAGGTGTGCAGCAGTGGTATGGGAGAACTAGAAGTCAGATTTCTTGGCTTCATGTATTCATCCATATTCAGACAATTTCTAAAACATGCCTTGTAGGTAATTGCCATTTTGTTGAGCTGAAATATGGTTAATTGCATTAATGCTCCTCAATGGTGCCCAGGCTTGCTGAACCCTTATAACCTCAAGCAACCAGTACTTCATAGATCATTGTACTTTGAATTTACTTTTAAAGTTTCCAGGGTCACTCCTCCAAGAGTAAACCTCAGCCCAAGTCCTTCCAGATCGTGCCGATCTACATCTACTCCTCCGGAGAGTGAAGATGCAGGAAGGACTGCCTAACTGGTCTACACAGGGCACAGAATGATGATGGAAGAGGAATCACCCTTCCTCCCCAAGTCACAGCCAGGAAGCTGGCCATTAGGTTAGTTCCACTTACCTATGCTTAGTGGAAACACGATAGTGTGTTACAAGTATAATTATTAGTTATCTTTGGAAACTCCTAACTAATCTCTGAAAAACAAACCAAAGATCTTATACCTCTACCTTAATAGATCAGAATGTGGCTTCCAGACCTATATTTTATTAAAAAATCCTTAAAGCAGACATTGTAGGTTGGCTCACTCCAACTTTCTTTTACCTTTCTTAGATTTTCTTAGTTTTCCTCTACTGTGCAAGCCGGAAAGCTAAAGATCACATTTGCCAGACTCCCTTGCAGCTAGAATACAGACAAATAGCCTTGGTTCAACCAATTAGAGCCATTTCATTTGTGACTTGGAGAAATAAGAAGAAGCAGCTGTGCAAAGAGAAATTGGATCTTCTGGGTATGAAGATTTCTTCTCAGGTAGCAGTGGCAAAACTCTCGGATTCCAATCTCAAGGGTGGCCAATGCCTTGAGATGGGCAGTGGTGTTTCACTATAACAGTCTAGAGTGTAGCTGGGTCTTATTCCTGGCTGCTTTGGTTCTGGCTGTATAATGAACAAGACTGGGTCCCTGATTATCCTGGAGGTTCTATGATCTTCTTAATATCCTCTAATATCCCTTTCTGCTTAAATTGGCTAGACCTGACTCACTCTTTTCTGTGTATTTTTAAATTTTTAATTAATTAATTTTTTTTGGTGAGGAAGATTGGCCCTGAGCTAACATCTGTTGCCAATCTTCCTCTTTTTAAAATTTTTTTTCTCCCCAAAGCCCCAGTACATAGTTGCATATCCTAGTTGTAAGTCCTTCTAGTTATTCTATGTGGGATGCTGCCATAGCATGGCTTGATGAGTGAGATGTAAGTCTGTGCCCAGGACCCAAACTGGCGAACCCCAGGCTGAAGAAGTAAAGAGTATGAACTTAACCACTACACCACTGGGCCCACTGGGCTGGCCCCAACTTGACTCTCTTGATTGCAATTGAGAATCACAATTTATAGTCTTGACTACGATAATAACAGCAAAAATAACTAATGTAATGTAGAGTGTATCTATGTAACACTATTATATATACAAAAATAGTGATATTATTGTAATGTATTTAGCCTGTTATGTACAAGATACTCTTCTAGGCAC
Organism: Equus caballus; assembly: GCF_041296265.1. NCBI lineage: Eukaryota > Metazoa > Chordata > Mammalia > Perissodactyla > Equidae > Equus > Equus caballus. The sequence continues at coordinate 51,529,680 of NC_091698.1, read as the reverse complement.
AATTAATACATGTATTAATTTATCTAATTCTCACCTCTACCTCTAGGAGTTTAGTACGTTATCCCCATTTTACAGATGAGAAAACACAAGTGTAGAGGGGATAAGATGCCTAAGATCACAGGGCAAGCAAGAGAAAGAAGCTCATATTTAACCAAGGCAATCTGGCTCTGTAACCCTTGATCTGACTCCTCAGGCCTCTCCTGCCTTCCAATCTTATGAAATAGGTATTGTTATTGCCATTTTACAGATGAAAAGGTGAGGAACCTTCTGAGAGGTTCACTGACAGCAATTACAGAGCTGGTAAGTGACTGGCATTAAACGGATCCAAGATCTCCAGACTTACATCCAGGGGTCTTTCGGCTACACCTCACAGCTGGCCAGAGTTTCACTCTATTGCTTATTTGTCCACTCATTTATTCAAATTGTCAATTATTCATGCATCTCTCCATTCATCCAGCCATATTATTCCTGTGAAAGTACTGTTCTTTTCTATTTGTGGAAGAAGATGGAGCTGTGGTCCCAGGGCCCTTTCCTATAATGTGCTGAGACCCACACCTCATTTCCTTTGGGGTCCTTTAGAGGTGTAGCATGGCCCATAAAAAACACCATCTCTGCTCATATCTCATGATTTTTGCAAATTAATGATCTAAGTAAAATGGACCATTACCTTTAAAAGTATGCAATAAAAAATGATAATAAATGCCAGGCTGAAGATTATAATGGAAAAACAACTGTTTGGAGTATTTTGCTATGGTACAGTTCCCCAGCCTGACTGCTTTAAGTGGAGCTGGCTGGATTTTTTTGGGTTCCATGTTCAATGCCTCGAGACTTCACACATGGCTGAGTGCAGAATAAGAACTGCCTGTGAAGTCAGAAGAGGCTTAAATCTAAGGCCTGCCAATAGGCATATCAATTAGACAGTGACCCAGAAATTCTTGGAAGAGTGATTTTTGAGCTCCCTTCTATTTCCTTGAGGGCTCCTTCTCTTCCTTCCCACCTTCCATGACTTCTTGGTAGAAAACTGGAAGAGCTGGGACTTTTGCCCAGGAAGGTTTAGGAAAACAAAAGTTAACTGCCGTAGCTTCGAGAAATAAATTGCTCTGTGAGGCAAAGGAAAATCAAAGATCTCAGGAGAAAAAAATGAAGCCACAGTTTCAATTATAACTGTTACCAGGTTTAGATCCAACTTTGGGCCAAAGTGTCATCCAGACAGATGTTCTTGCAATTTGGTTTCCATAATACATGTTGTACTTGTGAAAATATTTTAATGACATCTCGGCACTTTACTAGACCTCAAATTCTAGAGAAGTTTTCAGGTCAAGAAAGGACCATTTGCACCATCTCACCCAGTGACCTCTTTCATTCTGCTAGGGCTATTGGAGAACATTAAACTTGTAGCTGCAATTATTGCATAATAAAGTATTGATTTTCTAAGAAACCTTGTAACATTTTCTTCTTCATAATTAGCATTTACAAGGACTACCTCCAAGAACTTTTACGGTGGATTAACCACCTATTGCTACTTAAAGGAGACACTTAGTACTTAATTCAAAAAATAAACAACATTAGAGAATGGCTTCAGTTCATACAAATGCAGATCAGCTGCCCATCGTTTATGAGTTCTTACAGTGCCGTAGTCTGGATTTTAAAATAATTTTGATATATGATGTAAGCTATTTTGCAAATGTAATTTAAAGGCAAGTTCAATTATCTTCTCACAGCTGAGAGGGACTTTAGTTTGGTTTGGCGATAGGATAACTAACGTTGAATTATCTCCTATGGACAGCTTTCATCTGTTAAAATGTCAGAAAGAAGAACAATGCACAGTTACAAAAAATTAAAGTCCCCCTAAAGTCAAAGAAATTTTCAAGTACAATTTAATTTCTCCTATGTAGATGACTGAGGTTATTTAATACTCCAAGCGAACAAAGGCTATGATGACTAGATATATTCATGGGAAGAAAGAGAAGATTTATAAATAAGTCATCTGAACAAGATGTTTTCCCAAGTGTTTCTGGTTTGCTCCCACTGAAATGAGGGGAGTGCTTTCGTGTCCTTCATATGTTCTGTGGAAGTTGTTTCCTGAACGTGTTGAAGTTAGCTTTGGGGGAACTTCAGACACCAGGGCTGCTGGATCTTGAGAAATCGTGTGATAACATCAATACCGCACCAGCCAACATGGACTCCATTTCCAATCCCACCACTGATGAGCTCTGCCCCTTAAAAATATTGCCTGTCTTCAGCTGTATGCTTCAACTCTGCCCTCTGGGCAGCAACTTGGCATTGGTCTTGAAATCAGAGAGATGTGGTACCACTTATTCCTTCTGTATCTCCCAGGGGAGAGTAGGAGGCATTGAGTTAAGCAACCAAAAGATTTCATTGAGCTCCTCCTATGTCCTGAGCCTTGTGTTGAATGGTATGGAGGCAGAGTTGGAAAGGAAGCATAGATGCTGTCCTCAGGTCACTGACAATAATCACATGTCAAATACATGTGCACAGGTGACCAATCATACGTAACTGTGTAGGTAGAGTTTCTACCCATGCTGTTCCCTTTGCCTGAAAGGTCTGGAAATATGCACTTTGCACATAGTAGATATTCAAAAACAGTGGGTGAAAAGATATGAAACCGAATTAACTATATGGACAATTAATAGAATGGAAGTTCAGAGAAAGGCTGTTACTTTGGAATGTGTAGTTCTCAGCAAGTATTTTGTGCACGAAGGGAGAGCTAGATAAGCACTGAAGTCTACAGGAGATTTCCAATGATCACAAGCTAAGAAAAATAACAACCATGAACTGAGCATTTATGTTGTGCCAGGCGCTATGCAGACCACTCTATGTGTCTCATTTAATCTTCACAATAATCATATAAAATAAGTATTATTATAATTACTACCATTTCACAGAGGAGAAAACTGAAGTTTTGAGAAGTTGAATTATTTTTTAAGCATATATAGGTAATGTATCAGTCAGCTATTGCTACAATAATGCTGTATAATAAACCACACCACAATTCAATAGCTTGAAAGGGTAAAAATCATTCACTCTCATGCTCATGGAGCTGCAGGTTGGCTATAACTCAGCTGGACTAGGCTGGTATCCAGGTTCTGGTCACTGGGCCCTGCCCTCTCACTGCTATACCTACCATATTGTCCTTGGAGCATGGCTACATGGAGCATGTGGTCTGCTTCATATGACTCATTTTGGGGCTGAGGCTGAAGGAACCACGATTAACTGGAACATGTTCTTCTCGTGGTATATCATGGGAGCACAAAAGGGCAAGCCAAACTGTGCAAGTACATTTCAAGTCTCATACCAATATCCCATTGGCCAAAACAAGCCACATGACCAACCCCAAAGTCAAAAGGTAGCAAGGAAGTTCACGCCACCCACCATGAGGTCTTAGCAAAGACGTGGATGTATCTCTCTACTGCAAGAGAGTGAAGAACTGGGACCAATAATTCAATTCCACAGGTGATAACTGGCAGAGCCAGAATCTAATCCATGTCTGTCTAATGTAAGAGCACAAAATCTTATTCTCTATTGTATATCATCTCCAAAGGGAGAAAGGGCTTTCAGGTGGAGGAGCTCTTTGGTATGTTAGAAGGAGAGTGAGGAGACATTCTACCTGGAGCAAGGAGAGTAATGCAAGCACAGTAGTGGCCAGAGTGTAGACAGCCACAAATGCAGTAACTACAATGCATAATCCAGTAAACACTCATGATTTTATTAGCAGGCCAGTCCTGAAAATCCCAAAGATCCCTAGGTAAATGGGCCAATATTTGTTTTCAGTTTCAAAGTGCCATCTGCACCCATGGTCTCTGATAGCCTATTTGTTCCACCTTTGCAGGTTAGAAAATAGTTACCTATAGCAGTCAGCATCCCAGCCAGAAAGAGACAATAGAGTCAAAATGGTTTCACTGAACAGAATTGAATAAAAGGACCATTTACAGAGATGTAGTCAGGGAAAAGGGAACACAGAAGGGTTGATGAGGCACCCAGCGACTAGCAACAGTAAAAGTCATTATTACCCCTCAGCCTGAAGGAACAAGGGAGGGAACAGCATTACTAGAGCCTGGGGAGAGCTAGAGCTGTGGAGGAGTCGCCCAGCAGGGCCACAGTCACGGTCAGAGCCATGGTGGGGCAGGGAGTGAGCATGAGGCCTGGGAGTAGGGAGAAGGGAGGATGGTGATGGGAAAATAAATACCCTGGCCTCTCTTTTCTCCCATCTTTCCCATCTCCTACTAGCGATTCCAATTGACCAAACCCAACTGGAGGCCAGAAGATAAGACCATCTCAGATGCATTGTGTAGAGACCACCATGTGGGGCACAGAGCAGGGCAGAGAAAAACATTGAATGGATCTGGAGAGGAGGAAATGGAGAATAATCAGCACATGACCCCTTAACTTAAAAAATTAGGGAAAATAAACTTCCTCTGGACAAAAGCAGCTACAAGGATGAGTAACTTAGCCAAGGTACCCTGCTAAGGAATAAAATACCTAGCACAGGGGCGCATGACTTAGTAAGTGGTAACCAGGCTGGATTTCAATTCCCACTCACCTCCTAAGCTAGTGCCTTGGTGTCAGGGTAAGCTGTACAATGGTATGTAGCAGCCCTGTCTACACCAATCTTGACTTGCATATCTGACTATTAGCATAGGAAGCACATAACCCCAAAAATAGTTATGGCAAGAAGTTGATTAAATAGGTCTGAATACCCCAAATAGCTGAGCTTCTATCACTAACAGAGTGAAATACATCTTGATATCTTGCCTCCATCTGCTGAAGCTCATTTCCCAAGACAAGACCCGACTGCCTTGGACTTCTCTGGACCATGTGTGGCCCCTCAAGTGATGGTCAAGCCTCCTGTGTGCTGCCTGGAACCACATCCCCTGTTTCCACCACAGGTGAAATTGGAGCTCCAAGGACCTCCCCTGCATCCAAACATCGAGGAGGAGGCTCCATCTATCCTGGCTGGCTTTGTACCCGCATCACACAAAATTCCCCATGGTCTGGCAATGAATAAATGCATCTTTCTTCTGATATTACAGGGCCATTGGTCTAGGAGGTTTGAAGAGGGGGGAGCCAAGTTCATAACTACAAAACGATCATTTCAGATAGCCTTAAGTCTTCACTAATCTGCACAAACAAGACAGCCTGGCTTTTCTGGGAGTGATTGCATACTTGCCTGTGTTCTCAGGCTCCCAAGTTCTTTGAAAGCTGGGAGTGTCTCCACCTGTCCTCCTTTTCCTCATTGCTTCTGAAAACTCTGCCCTTTGCTGGGCCCCTTGGTATGCAGAACTGTCTGGATGAGTCTCATTCTTTGTCAAAAAAAACCCAAAAAGTTAATTGGGTGGGGGCACTTGTGGGCTATTTGCAAGAACAGATTTTTTCTTCAACGTTATAATTATTCTTATTTAATTATTTACCTAATCCAGCATGAATGAATTCCTGCCGTGTAACAAGTACTGAGGATACAGAAGTAAAATCTAGGTCTCTGCCCTCAGAAACATACACAAAAAACACAGTGAATCCGAGATCTTTGAGCTGAGAAGAACTTAGAGAGAATTCTACGAAGTTAGGCCCTTACTTTTCAGCAGCTAAATTGTCTCCAGTTTACAGAGACCCATAGGAGGGTCAGAGAGTTCCCAGTTTACCTTGTCCAAGACCTCATAGCTGGTGACTGGTAGCGAAGAGACCAGAGCACTGCTCTTCCTCCCTTGTCAAGATGTCATGGTTAGTAAGAGTGTGCTGAGAAATTCCCATTACCTCGTCAGGGGTTACTAGAGCCTGTGTCACCTCTTTCACAAGCGGAACCATAAACCAGCCATTCTTGTTAGACATTGCATTGGTCTGTAACACTGCTAGATTTAATGGGAAATCGGAAAATCTGAACTTGGTCGAGACCTCATTTTCAAAGCCAGCCCTAAGGCCCACAGAGAAAGATTTCTGGCTTAGACACATTGCATACACCTTACTCTTTGGGCTAGAGGGGAAAAGGTTTCAAAGCTTACCTGGCAGACCAGTTGCCTCTGGGCTGTTCTGGGCTTGGTTTACTTCTTGGCCAAGGGGAGGCATTTGACAACCTCTGGACTAGAAGGAGGTCTTGGGGCTAAATGATACAATCCTCGCTGAGGGATGACCAAGAAGGCCTGGCCTCCCTGCCCAATAGCCACACCCTTGTGCCCCAGTGCCCTGAAACAAGACAAAACCTTGCCCCGTGACTGTGTGGTTATACTTAGTTATGTACCAGTATAATTAATGCCACTTAATGTAAAGTGAAAACAGAATTTCTGCAGCTGCCAACTTCCTCCAGCTCAGCCAGTACTGTATGCTGACTTCATTTACAAGCATTATTTTCTTTTTCATCATGCTGATTGCAGAAAGAAAGTCAGTCCAAGAAAGAAAAACAGACATCAAACTTCAACTGACAATACACAAAATACAAAATTTAGAGTGTAGGTATTGATTTCCATCTAGTGTCACGCCAATTGCTCCATAAAATTGAACCCCTCCTGACATCTTAGTCAATGGTCAATTTGAATGCATCAGGCCCAGGAGCTCTGCCGGATCCCAGCTAAGGATCTTGCCTGGGCAACATGTTTCCTATTTCTTCAATTTATTCCCTACCCTCACCCAAGATTCTCTGCCAAATGTTCAAGAAATGCTTCATGAAAATAAATGAACTTTTGCTTTTCTAGTCATTCAGTCATTGCTGTGGTTTCATTAGCAAGAGCATGGCTGCCCCGTAGGCATTTTCTTACATTCTATCTACTATGCTTGGGTGTGAGCTCCATGAGTCACTAAGACATTGATGGAGCATAGTCTGTTGGGCCACAGTGAAAGGCGTTGCTGACTGTGGAAATCTTTAGAGTCCAAGCAAAGGCATTTAATGCTTAGAAAATAAGGGTTTTCCCAAAGCTTGCTTGGTAATAATAGAGAAGAGGGGAGTTTTTACACGAGGTTATGGTATAGGTAAGTTTGATTTTTGTTTTGAGCCAAGCTGCTACCTCGTATGTGTGGTTTAGTGTTGGGGAGGGACTTGGAAAATTGTAACAGTACGCATGTTAATTGAAGTCAAAACTATCTCAGAAAATAGATGAGAGCTCACCAGACACTATATTTGGCTATGGAACACCCCTTCCAGTCAAAATTCCAGCTCCAGCTCCTAGCTCTTTTGAACAATTCTTAATGCACCAATTTCCCAAAAGCAACTCATCTTCTGCAGTGATGACACAGACCTAGGCAAGATAATAAAAAAAAATCACCATCATCTGACTCCATCCTTCAGAATTTTTGCTTTGCTCTCTGTACCCTTTGAAGCCAGCAGGAGCTTCCCTACTTAAGCAGATACGTTGAGGTGGGCGAGTGGATTGGAAATCAGGCCATCCCTAGAAGTGAAACACCACCAATGGTTAAATTAAACCCTTCGTCAACGCACGTTTTCCAAAAGTACTAGAAATCTCTGAAGAGTGCAATTAGAGAGCTCTGTTCTTCAACAATTGAATTTACCGCATCTTGCTTTAACTTTCCAGACATATGAAAATGCTAATGTCTATTGGTATATATAGAGAAATATGGCAAAATTCCAAAGCAGGCTCCAGAAAATAACAAAAATGGCCTCCGCCCTGTCCCCCAGGCCCTGCACCGCAATGGCACATCGTTAGAGTTGTACCATTCACAGCCTCAGTAATCAATTACTTCCCAACCTGCATCATTGGGGTCCTCACACCCATGCAGAGGCAGAGCCAAAGCACGCTCTCAGAGCAGCTGTGATATCAGGAGACTCGTGCAGGAGGAGTCATGAATTTTCTCAGCAGTTATTTCCACATCAGAGGAGGCTCTCCCCTGTGCTCCTGAATGTGTGCTCTGTGAGAGGATTTTACTTATGCAACACCTAAACTGAGGTCCTGCCCCAGGCAGAATAGATAAATTTCCTTTCTCTTGCTCTCCCATCGTCTTACATATAGTTCAGCCTCTCTTTCCCCACCATCCCTCAGCAACATCTTGTTGAATTTTGTCTGATCCACACCCCTGCACCTCCAAAAACTTGCCCTCTCCCTTCGAACAAAGCAGGCTTTTTCTTAGTTCTGTTTTCTTGGTTCTTGCTCCTTTCAACTCATCTGGTGAACTGATTTAAGCTAAAGTGTTAATGGCTGAAAATGAAAATTAAGGTGGTAATTCAGCAGATATGTGTAAGAGAGTGAAATTTTTTATTATTTTAATTTTAGCTTCTAACGTAATCTCTCTTCTTAGAGAGGGGTTCTCATTGTTTGGGGAAAACTTATTAAACCATTTAGGGTAGAAGATGAGACTGAGGGCAACAGTTACAAAGGGAATGAAGGTTTTCAAAAAGATCCTTAAAGTGCTCTGTGTGGAAGACTAAAAGAAACTTGTGTTTCATTCTTGAGAGGAAGGGGAGAGAAGAGAACTGATGGCTAGAAAAGTGCGGTGGAGGGAAGAAGCTATGCAAGAACCTGAGTTCTTCGTGAGATAAAGAACTAGTGAAATTTCTACATGGGAATGGGGCAAAGCAGACTTTAAGAATGATAGGGTCTAATATTTCATTTAAAATTGTGCTCATTTTTGCAATTCAAACTCTCTTTTACAATTCCTCCAAACATTCTTTTGTAGCCATTAGACACACAAGTACTTTTTGTGAGTTTATTTGTGTGATTTGTGTGTGTGCACATGTGGGTTAAAAAAAAAGACTTTCACAATTTCATTGATGAGGTGCAGAAGCAAGACCCGCAGACTGAAGTGACTCCGAGAAGAAAAACCTGCTTTCCCTGTGCATAGAAATCTTTGGGAGGATTGCCCTTCTAAAGAGTATGCAGAGATCTCGTCAAGATGGCAGCATAAGCAGACTCTGAACTCATCTCCTCCCATGAACACAACTGGGTTACAACTATTTTTGGAAAAATTTCCCTGGAGACAAAACTGAAAACTGGATTAAAAGAACCCCCACAACAAGGGACAGTCCTGACTAAGGTGGAAGAGGCAGAAATTCCTGCTGGAGAGGAAAAAAGCCACCTTTGGGAGCAGCAGAGCTTGTTAGCTGGCCAGACAGGAGCCACCCTAATGTACGCAGCCCTCCCTGAAGGAGTGAGGTCCGGAGCAGGGGCTGATACTGCTATAAGCATCCTTCAGACTCAGCCCAACTGAGACGGGGGTCTTACTATCTGGCTTTGCTGGCTATTAACTGCAATGAGGATACCCCCAGAAAAGCTATTGGCCGAAAGCAGAAAAGACCCAGGTCTTAAAGGACCCTCCCACAAACTCACTCATTGTAGCAACCTAAAATCACCAGAGAGAAGGCTGACAGTCCTTTGGTGAAACAAGGCTCACCTGGTGGGATCTGGGGGCATCTTGGTGAGAGGAAGGACCTCTCCGGAGACTGAAACATTGGTGGGGGCCATTGTTCTGAACTGGTCCAGGCGTGCTGACACAGACCCCGGTGGGCTCTGTTGAGGTTCATCCCTTAGCCTGTTAGCCCAAGTGTCTGCCACGCCCACTAGAGCACAGATTTAATCCAGTTCAGCCAGGGCAGACAATCCACCCTAGGGACTGGCCCCACCTAACAGCAAGCCCTCAGGCTACTTTTCAGCCTGCATTGACTGGGTGCCTTGATCCTCTACAGACAGGCAAGGGTGTCTGCCACTGTAGGTCAGGGCCTGTATGAGAACAAGGTGAACTGTGGGTGGCATTGGTGGAGAGGTGGGGGCCTCTGCAGTGCAGCATTGGGGTATGCTCCAGGGGGTTGAGAAGTTTGCGCAGACCAGGACTGTGTTGATGGTGTGTGTGGTCCTGTGCGGGGTGAAGCTTATCAGCAGCAGAAGACCTGTGCTTCACAAATAGCCATAAAAAGGATCAGTCCCACCTTCTAAAGCCTGAAACAATTGAGTGCTCCCATGCTTAGGGCCAGCCCCACTCAGCTGCACTTCTAAGAGAACTAAAAACAGCCTTGTAGGCCTGAGGCCTATAGCAACTGTAAGTCCCTGAGCCTAACAACCAGCTACACTGGGTACCAACCCAATTAAGAGGAAAACTGCAATAGGAGTGTGCTGATAGACTTTGTAGCCAGTTGTACTGAGGCTCCCCAAACCGGATTCACAAACAGCTGGCCAGGGAAGGAAAGACTAGACTCCCTGGATACCTGCAGTGGGAGCAACCCTGCCACAGTAGAAGGACACAAGTAGCCCACAAAGGGGTCACTCCTGGACCTTCTGGACTGGTGATGAGAGGGAAGCACACTGCTGTGCCTCATAAGGCATTTCATACATAAGGCTACTTCTTCAAGATCATGAGACATAGCCGACTCACCTAATACATAGAAATAAGCACAAAGAAAGAGGCATAATGAGGAGACAAAGGAATACTTTCCAAGAAAGGGAACAGGACAAAACCCCAGAAAAAAGACTGAATGAAACAGAAACAAGAGACCTACTCGACAAAGAGTTCAAACAAAATATCATGAGGATGCTCACAGATATTGGGAGAAGACTGGATGAACACAGTGAGCACATCAGCAAAGAACTGGAAGATATTACGAAAAATCAGAAATGAAGAACACAATACTGAAAATGAGAAATTCACTAGAGGGACTCAATAGCAAAATAGAGGAAGCAGAAGAACGGATCAGCAAACTAGATGAAAGACTAGAGGAAATCACCCAAGCAGAACAGAAAAAAGAAAAAAGAATTAGACAGAATGAGAACAGTCTAACAGAACTCTGGGACAATATCAAGTATGCTGACATTCAGATTATAAGTGTCCCAGAAGGAGAAGAGAGAGACAAAGGGGCAGAAAATTTATTTGAAGAAATGATAGATGAAAATTTTCCTAATCTGAGGAAGGAAACAGACATCCAAGTTCAGGAAGCACAGAGAGCTCCAAACAAGATAAACCCAAAGAGGCCCACACCAAGACATTATAATTAAAATGTCCAAAATTAAAGATAAAGAGAGAATCCTAAAAGCATCAAGAGAAAGGCCACAAGTGACATACAAAGGGAAGCCCATCAGGCTATCAGTGGACTTCTCAGTCAAGACCCTACAGGTGAGAAGAGAATGGCACGATGTATTTAAAATGCTAAAAGGAAAAAACCTACAGCCAAGAATACTCTATCCATCAAGGTTGTCATTCAGATTGGAAGGAGAGATAAACAGTGTCCCAGGCAAGCAAAAATTAAAGGAGTTTATCACCAAGAAACCAGTTCTACAAGAAATGTTGAAGGGACTTATTTAAGTGGGAAAGCAATGACCACAAATAGAGATTAAAAAAAAATATATTATCAAAAAACCAAAACAACAATGAAAAAAACAAGCAATAAAATCACTTGTAAAGGTAAAAATATAGTAAAGCTAGCAGATTAACTACCTGTGAAGATGATATGAAGGCTAAAATACAAATGTACTAAAATCACCTGTTTCAATGATAAAAGGGTAATGGATGGACACACACTAAACAAGAGACTATATATGATTTGAAAAACATAAAATGTGGGAGAAGGGAAGTGAAAAAGTAGAACTTTTAGAAAGAGGTCAAGCTAAAGAGTCTATCAACTCAATATAGACTGTTATATACATAGAATATTAAATAGGATCCTCATGGTAATCATAAATCAGAAACATATAATAAACAAGCAAAAAAGTAAGACAAAGGAAATCGAACATATTACTAAAGATGGCCATCAAACCACAAGAAAAGAGAGCAAGAGAAAAAGAAAGGAACAGAGAAGAACTACTAAAACACCCCCCCCCCCAAAAAGTGACAAAATGGCAATAAATACATATTTATCAATAGCTACTTTAAACATCAGTGGACTAAATGCTCCAATAAAATGCCATAGCATGGCCAATTGGATAAAAAAAACAAGACCCATGTATATGATGTATACAAGAGACACTTCAGACCTAAAGACGCTTGCAAACTGAAAGTGAAAGGATTGAAAAAGATATTCCATGCAAATGGCAAAGAAAAGAAAGCAGGGGTAGCAATACTTAAATCAGACAAAGCAGACTTTAAAACAAAAACTGTAATAAGAGACAAAGACGGGCACTACATAACGATAAAGGGAACAACCCAACAAGAAAACACAACACTTGTAAATATCTATGTACCTAACACAGGAGCACCTAAATATATAAAGCAATTGTTAACAGACATAAAAGGACAAATAGACAGTAACACAATAATAGTAGGAGACTTTAACACTCCACATACACCATTGGATAGATCATCCAAACACAAGACCAATAAGGCAACACTGGCCTTAAAGGACACATTAGACCAGATGGACTTAGTGGATATCTACAGAACACTCCATCCCAAAACCATAGAATACACATTCTTTTCAAATGCCCATGGAACATTCTCCAGGATTGATCACATATTAGGACACAAAACAAGTCTCAATGAATTTAAGAAGATCAAAATAATACCATGCATCTTTTCTGACCACAAAGGTATGAAAATAGAAATCAACTACAGGAAGAAAATCAGAAAAGCCACAAAAATGTGGAGACTAAACAAAATGCTACTGAACAACGATTGGGTCAATGAAGAAATCAAAGGAGAAATCAAAAAAATTCCTGGAGACAAATGACGATGAAAATACAACATGTCAAAATCTGTGGGATACAGCAAAAGCAGTTCTAAGAGGGAAGTTTATAGCAATTCAGGCCTACCTTAACAAAGAAGAAAAATCCCAGATGGACAATCTAAAAGCGCATCTAAAGTTACTGGAGAAAGAACAACAAACAAAGCCCAAAATCAGCAGAAGGAAGGAAATAATAAAAATCAGAGCAGAAATAAATGAAATAGAGACTTAAAAAACAATAGAAAAAATTAATGGAAGCAAGAGCTGGTTCTTTGAAAAGATAAACAAAATTCACAAACCCTTAGCTAGACTTACCAAGAAAAATGAGAGAAGGCTCAAATAAATAAAATCAGAAATGAAAGAGGAGAGATTACAATGGACACCTCAGAAATACAAAAGATAAAAAGAGAATATTATGAAAAGCTATACGCCGACAAATTGGATAATCTAGAAGAAATGGATAAATTCTTAGAAACATACAACCTTCCAAAACTGGACCAAGACAAAGTAGAAAATTTGAATAGACTGATCACCAGTAAGGAGATTGAAACGGCAATCAAAAGCCTCCCAAAAAATAAAAGTCCAGGACAAGATGGCTTCCCTGTGAATTCTACCAAACATTCAAAGAAGACTTAATACCTATCCTTGTCAAACTCTTCCAAAACATTGAAGAGGAGAGCAGGCTTCCTAACTCATTCTACGAAGCCAACATTATCCTGATACCAAAACCAGACAAGGACAACACAAAAAAAGAAAATTACAGGCCAATATCACTAATGAACATTGATGCAAAAATCCTCAACAAAATACTAGCAAATTGAATACAACAATACATTAAAAAGATCAGACATCATGATCAAGTGGGTTTCATTCCAGGGATGCAGGGATGGTTCAACATCCGCAAATCTATCAACGTGATACATCACATTAACAAAATGAAGAATAAAAATCACATGATCATCTCAATAGATGCAGAGAAAGCATGTGACAAGGTATAGCATTCATTTATGATAAAAGCTCTAAATAAAATGGCTAAAGAAGGAAAATACCTCAACATAATAAAGGCCACATATGACAAACCCACAGCAAATATCATTCTCAATGGAGAAAAACTGAAAGCTATCCTTTTAAGAACAGGAACCAGACAAGGATACCCACTGTCACCACTTTTATTTAACATAGTATTGGATGTCCTAGCCAGAGCAATCAGGCAAGAAAGAGAAATAAGAGGGATCCACACTGGAAAAGAAGAAGTGAAACTGTCACTCTATTCAGACAACGTGATTTTATATCTAGAAAACCCTAAAGAATCCACTAAAAAACTTTTAGGAACAATAAAGGAATACAGTCAAGTCATGGGATACAAAATCAATGTACAAAAATCGATTGTGTTTCTATACACTAACAACGAAGTAGAAGAAAGAGAAATTAAGAATACAATCCCATTTACAATTGCAACAAAAAGGATAAAATATCTAGGAATAAACTTAACCAAAGAGGTGAAAGATCTGTACACCGAAAACTATAAAATATTGTTGAAAGAAATCAAAGAAGACACAAAGAAATGTAAAGATATTCTGTGCTCTTGGATTGGAAGAATTAACATCGTTAATTCATAAAGCATACATACTTCCTAAAGCAATCTGTAGATTCAACACAATCCCTATCAAAGTTCCAACAGCAGTTTTCACAGAAATAGAACAAAGAATCCTAAAATTTATATGGAACAATAAAAGACCTCAAATAGCCAAAGGATTTCTGGGAAAAAAGAACAAAGCTGGAGGTATCACACTCCCTGATTTCAAAATATACTGCAAACCATAGTAACCAAAACAGCATGGTACTGGCACAAAAACAGACACAAAGATCAATGGAACAGAATCGAGAGCCCAGAAATAAACCCACACATTTATGGACAGCTAATATTCGACAAGGGAGCCAAGAGCATACGTTGGAGAAAGGAGAGTCTCTTCAATAAATGGTGTTGGGGAAACTGCACAGCCACATGCAAAAGAATGGAAGTAGACCATTATCTTACACCATGCACAAAAATCAACTCAAAATGGATTAAAGACTTGGATGTAAGACCCGAAACTATGAAACTTCTAGAAGAAAACATAGGCAGTACGCTCTTTGACATCAGTCTTAGCAGCATATTTTCAAGTCCCATGTCTGACCGGGCAAGGGAAACAAAAGAAAAAAATGAACAAATGGGACTACATCAAACTAAAAATTGTCTGCACAGCAAAGGAAACCATCAACAAAACGAAAAGCAACCTAACAATTGGGAGAAGATATTTGCAAGCCATATATCAGATAAGGGGTTAATATCCAAAATATACAAAGAACTCATACATCTCAACAACAAGAAAACCAACAACCCAATTTAAAAATGGGCAAAAGATCTGAACAGAGACTTCTCCAAAGAAGATATACGGATGGCCAACAGGCATATGAAAAGATGCTCAACATCATTAGCTATCAGGGAAACACAAATCAAAACTACAATGAGGTAACACCTCACTCCGGTCAGAATGGCTATAATTAACAAGACAGGAAACAACAAATTTTGGAGAGGATGTGGAGAGAAGGGAACCCTTGTACACTGCTGGTGGGAGTGCATACTGGTGCAGCCACTACGGAAAGCAGTATGGAGAATCCTCAGAAAATTAAGAATACACCTACCATATGATCCAGCTATCCCACTACTGGATATTTATCCAAAGAACTTGATAATGCACAGGCATAATGATACCTGCACCCTTATGTTCATTGCAGCATTATTCACAATAGCCAAGACTTGGAAACAACCTAGGTGCCCATCAAGGGACGAATGGATGAAGAAGATGTGGTATATACGCAATGGAATACTACTCAGCCATAAGAAATGATGAAATCCGGTGATTTGTGACAACATGGATGGATCTTGAGGGTATTATGCTGAGTGAAATAAGTCAGAGGGAGAAAGTCAAATACCTTATGATCTCACTCATAAGTAGAAAATAAAAACAATGACAAACAAACACATAGCAACGGAGAATGGATTGGTGGTTACCATGGGGGAACGGGGGGAGGGCAAAGGGGGTGATTAGGCTCACATGTGAGAGGATGGACTATAATTAGTTTTTGGGTGATGAATACGATGTAATCTACACAGAATTCGAAATATATTATGATGTACATCTGAAAGCTCACATAAATAAATTAATTAATTAAATAAAGAGTATGCAATTTTGAGTTTTACCAAATACCATCTACATCTAAAAGAGCAGGCAGAGCAGCTAATATCTGAGTGATATTTTTAACCCAGTGAAGTGAAAGGACATGTAGGATTTGCTGATGGAGATAGGAGGAAGGGAACAGAAGCTTCCACAGAGGGTGAAATGAGCCTGTATGGCTTGTTAAGACCATCTCCCTTGGGACGGGAAAGAGGGAAGAGATTTTGGACTCCTGCAGCCTTAAGTGGAAGCTGGGAAGGTTCCGTGTGATGACGTGGCACAGTCCTCCTTCATAGTGTCTGGATCCGTGCACATAGCTGACTTTATGCAGTGTAGACTGGAGGGGAGCATTCTGTCTTAGTCAGTGGAATTTTTGAGCAACAATTACTAGTGCCAGTTTGGGGCTAATAGTATGGGACATGTGACTTGTCTCCCACAAAGCCTAAAATAATTGCTATCCAGCCCTTTGCTGAAAAAGTTTGCCAATCTCTGTTCAGTGGCATCAACCCACTACTCTTCGTCTGAGCAGAGCAGCCCTGACTAGGACTGTTGATACGTAAAAGTACCACCTCTTCCTGATGACATGGAAGCGTAGGTACCCAGGAATTTTGTGCTTCTTAAAAATCCTTGTTGGACCCAGGGGTCCAGAGCCGTGAAACAGTAAAACACAGTTTGTATACGATGCTGCAGAAATGATAGGATTACAAAAGCAGAGGCTCCCTCTGGAGTATAAGTTTATGACCTGGAAACTGTGGATCCCTAAGGGGTCTAGGGATAAGCTTAGAGGTGTGGCATGCCTGAAATAGTACACAAACTGTGCATATGAACAAAATGTATTTTTTTCCAGGGGAGCAGGCCCTAATTTCTCTGTCATTCTCAGGGACGAGGTTATTTCTAACAGGTTATGAAATCTGCTTCTGGAGTTCATGAAAGTGTAGAAATACAGAATATTAGAAGAACATTGAGATTAATCCCACTAGGTCCAGACCTAGGCTCTTTTCTTTTGTAGTCTATTCTCTTTCCCTGAGTGATTCCATCCTCATCCACGGCTTCCTTTATGAGCTAGACACATGGTGCAGTGATCTAGATCCTACAGCCAGTGCCCTTCTTAGAAACTCTGCTTGACTGTCTCAACTCGACAAGTGCCAAAAGGAAACTTGATCTTTCTCTCATGCCTGACTCTTTTCAGTGTTCCCAGGCGTGCGTACCAGAGACCAAGGGGTCATCCTTGATTTCTCCGTCTCCATCCTCACTCTTCCCCATATCCACTTCATCACCAAATCTTGTTGTTTTTTACTTCCTAAATGTCTTCTGAATCTGCCCTTTCTCCCTATGTCTCTCTCCATCATCCTAGACCCAACGACCTCTATCTTTGATTATATACTTGAGCTACCACTCCCACCACCAACCCCTCTCCAGATGATTCTCTGTTACTTCCAGACTGTCACAGGTTGGGTTTCCTAGAAAACTGACATAAGGTGGAGATCAGAATTCAAGAAGTTAATTAGGCAGTGTTTCTTGTGGGAAGGAAGGGAAGTAAGCTTGGGCAGAGGGAGTAGTTGAGCTGCAATGAAGTTGCAACCAAAGCTTCAGCCTACACTGTGGGGATTTCTGAAGATGGGATAACCTTTTGGAGCTGTCCCAAGGTGGGAGAAGCAGGCTGGGCCTTTATACTTCTGAACTGATCAGGATGCGAGCCCTAGAAAGGGACATAAATGTGGCTGCAGGTCAGGCAGTTCCCAAAGGGATTTAACAGCTAAGGGCTGTCTTCTGGCAGGACTCTCAACAGCTGGGGTAATAGTTTCTTCATTTTTGAAGTGGAATTTGTGTGGCACAGTGAACTTTTCAATTCTGATCACATCATCCTTTTGGTTAAGACCCCTCAATGACATTTCAGGGGCTCTTAGGAAAGCCAAAACTGTGTAACATGATCCTCAAAGTTATGCATGGTCTATTGAGCCTCATCTCCATTCTACTCAGCTTTACTCTCTGAGCTCCAGCCACACTGGCCTGTTTTCAGTCTCTTGTATTTATCTTGCTTCCTTCCACCACTGGGCCTTTGCACATACGATTTCCTATTTTGCAATAGTTCCCTCCACCTCCACTTCACCTAATAGAACCTTTCAATCTCACCTCAGCATCTCTTCCTGACCTCTCTGACTAGATCTTTCTTCCAGTATAGACTCTCACAGCACATATTTCCTTGTGCAGTAGCACATGCATTGGTTGTAATTTTTGCATTTGTTTGTGTGATTGTTTCACAGTCAACTGTATCTCCCTTTAGAGTAGTCCCTCCATGAGGACAAGGCTGTGCTTATTTTTTGCTCACCGTTGAATCCCTGGGGCCTCTCACAGTTCCTGACCTATGGTGAGTGCTCAGAGAACACTGGGTAAGTGAAAAGTGCATGAACGCCCTTATTTTGTCAATCAGGTCACCAAAGATTTAAGAGGTCACATGGACTTGCTCAGAGTCAAACAGCTACTTAGTGTCAGAGAAGGCTATTTAAAGTTATACATGTATTGCATATTATTTGGAGATTTTGTGGCTTCTTAATAGGTAAGTTTGCAGCTAAAATTTGATTAAAAGCAAAACTGCTTCTGTCTTGTGGACCATTGATTTTTCTCTACCTGGCGCTTATCCACATGAGTTGCTGTCTTCACTTCAACAGTCAAAAAACCTCCTCAAATGGACTGATGGATTAAATCCAATCAGACAAGACTTTAAAACAATTTTTTAACCCTACGTGACACCAAATACTCAGCTGAAAAATTCTTTTGCTTTTCATCCAGTTGTTTTAACATGACAGAGTTGCCATCTTTACTCCATTCAGATGTCCCACCCCCACCTCTGAATCCAGACTACACGGCAGGGAGAGTGAGAGAAGCAGGTAGAAGAAAGGAGGTTGGCCCACAAGGTATATTTCTGGGCCCAAGTTTAGAGAACAATGATTTGGAATCCTGGGTCATAATTCACCAATCAGGCTACATATGCAAATGAGAACATCCTGACTAGTTCAATAGAGTTCCGTAAATAATATTATTCATCTCCTAGAAGCAAGCCATATTTTTACTGGACTTTTTACTTCAGCTCTGCATTACTAATGAGAATATATATTTTTAAAACTCTGTTATTTATTTCCCTTCTGCTTAATATTTCAATCAAACATACATTTACTGTATTAATCACAGAACATGATGGTTTTAAAACCTCAGAAATCATTTTAATTGAACACCTCATGTCTGTTTAATCTAAAGTTAATAAAATCTTTTTTTAACATCATTGTATCCAATTTTAATTTCTTGCTGTAGGACATTCTCCCCTTCCCTCTCTGAATTTTTTTTCAAGTCAATCATTAAAACATTCATATTTTATTTTGAAATCAAAGTTAGATTCTTTTTATGTTAGTAGTCCTAACCTGTTTTTTACTTAATATCAGTGCAATAAAATAGAGAATTGCGTCCAATGATAAAAATTTATGATGTATCAACTCAGAGTCTATTTTGAGATAAGAAACTCTCAGTTGATGTCAGTTGTCTTCAGACATGAAAACAACTGGATGAAGAGAAAATTTCTGTTCTAAGACCTTTGCAGATCTGCATCAGTGGGAGTTCTGGGGGTGGGGGATAGGGCTCATGGCATGAAATGGCATTTGTTTCATTAATTTAGCTAGAAATAGCATGGGTGCCCCAATTATGGATTTGAATATGCAGCAATGGAATTCATCATTTCACACATCTGCAATGTTCCCCTCCTTCACGTTTACATTTAGAGCTGTACATTGTTCCTGGTCTACAGTCATTAGGTAATGAATGACTCTTCAGCTCTTCCTTTGATCAGAACTCCCCAGCCCCGTGTTCATGTCGTAAAATGAAGGGAAAGATGAGTTGAGAAAATTTTGCATCAGAAATATTTGGGGTACATTCCCTTGGGGCTTCATGTATTGGGGTTCGATTCCCTGGGTAAAAATGGTCTCTCTTTTAAATTTTGTATCCAGTGCTGCCTAACAGGGGGCTTCAATTATGACTCTTCTTACACAAACACACAGTTTGCCTGACCAACCACATGCAAAGTCAATGAACCCATTCCTTTTGGAGAATAATATCCAAATATCACATAGCTCAGGTAACCATATAATTCATCTACCAAACTGGAACACTTCTCAGCATTAAAGAGGAAGCATTACTGAGTCAGGGCAGTAAATGTAAACCTCAAGTGTCTGTGGAAAAATAGCACATCTGGTTGCTCTATCTATACTGTATGTGGATCACTGACCTCTTTTTTCCACTAGAGGAAACTTCCATGAACACTTCTCTGCAAAAAGAGTTAATTGATATTTTGTGCCTCACAAACCTGGTGTAACACAGGATTCTTAAAATCACTTGAGGGGCTGGTGCTGTGGTGTGGTGGTTAAGTTTGGCACTCTCCACTTTGGTGGCCTGGGTTCATGGGTTCGGATCCTGGGCATGGACCTACACCACTTGTCAGCCACCCTGTGGTGGCAACCCACATATAAAGTAGAGGAAGATTGGCACAAATGTTAGCTCAGGGCTAATCTTTCTCAGGCCAAAAAAACAATCACTTGAATATATCAGATCATTTTGATTACAGTAGAAAGTTCTGAAACTTCAAGTATAAACCTGATCTATAGCAGGTGTTGGGTCCACCTCTCTCTGGCACAGCGCTACTCATGGTCTCACAATCCTAGAGACCCACAGTTCCACAGCAATGATGACACGTCCTTGTGATCAACTTTTTACATGGCTGCATAACAGCTCTCCAAAGGCCTAGATCATCTTTTACTTATTCACAGTCTTATTGTTGCCCATTTTAGATTGTTTTCTGTTTTCCTGAGCTTCTGGCATCTGCCTCTAAGTATGCAAGGATCCCAAGGTAGGACATCTCAGAAAATTGTCACACTTTTTTATATTTTGACTCTTACTCCCTAAGAGAGTAACCAGTAGCAAACTTGAGGAAGCACAGACCCAGTGGAGTGTGGGCCTTCCCCACCACATTGTCGGTTATTCTGTTCTTGCAGAGACACATTTGTGGCAAAGAGGCTGCTCATGGCTGCCTTTCCTACAGTTACACAACCTTGGTATTAGACCCAGGAGTCAAATCATACAATCTTGAATTTTTTTGAGGGAGACATTATTCAGGAATTTTTCTTCCTGAAAGAATCCTTTGGAAGTGACCAGAAAGGATGAGTTATTGAACAACTCTTCTGTCGTGGTCTGATGGGCAAAAAGCGGTGCTCCTATTACCTACAGATCTTCGTGAAGACAAGTGCGATAAGTTGCAGGTAATTAACCTGTTCATAATCCAAATATTGGACACAAATCTCATTGGTCGGAAGCCCTGGCGCTGAGGGAACACGCTTTCCAAACTAAGCTAGGAAAATAAGGGAGGAGATTAAAGAGGAAAAGTCTTGCCAATATTTTACATGATTCTCAACTCAAGGAAACCCTGGGCCATCAAAGGGCTTTCTTCTTGTGGTACAGATCTATCCTGAGAGAAATAGCAGACACTTCACAATATTGAACATGAGGTGATTAAACCGTTACGTCCCTGCACTACTTCTGAGTGACGAGTGCCGGGGGTGAGTTTAATGTGTAACACAGGCGGTGATACGGCACAATGCAGTGGGTGAGCTTTTTCAGCTGGCATTTCTACCAGCAAATAACTCGTTCCATGAAAAGAGACTTACAATGTTCTTCCCACTACTGCATAGCAGAGAAGACACCAAATAAGGTAGAAAGAAGGCAGATAAAAAAGCTGGGGTTTGAGGGACTTAGAGCTAAAGTATCATGGTGCCATTTTTATTAACAAATAGTCAACTTGTCACTAATCATTTGCAGAGCATGTTGGAAGGAAGTAGAATTTTTCATAGGTGTAAATTGGTAAAGTTTTAGTTCTTAAAAAGTGGCAAATGCAGATAGAAAGATCATTTTTTTTCTGTGATTAGTAAGAGACTTGTAGTAAAAAAATGCCATCTCAATGCTGACGGTTTGAAACAATAAGAGCTAGGACTTGGAGAAAAGGGTAAAAGATGAATCCTCTAGTCACATTCGTTAAAGGTTATCACTAGTTCTTTAATGAGCAGGAAGTGGGGATTGGAATCAGGATCCTTTTTAGTTCATTTCATATAAGTATTTATGCATTGTTCTTATCACTATTATTTGATCGTTCTTAGGTGATTTTATTTTTGTCTTCACTGAGGTCAATGTAAACTATCCAGACATTTCTATTTTTCTGCATATGGAGAAATCTTGTCTGATTCTAGTGCCCAGGATATGCAAAACTGGGTAATTAGTAGTCCTTAGAGAATTGAGAATAGGTATATATTCCAAAGGCATGAGATCCCTGAAATGAAAAGTAATATCTTATCTCCTTCTTCATTCCCATCTATACTCTCCACCCACAGACACACAGAAATATAATCAAATTCTGTTTGACCCAGGACAATCATTAGGAAGTTTCTTTATCCCCTCACATTTAATGTTAGTAGGAATTCTAAAAAGACTTGGCAATATGTTCATTAATATAGAGTTTAATTATTTTAAAATTCTTCACATATTTGTTGTTAACCTGGTTAACCTTTTTCTTCTGAGAAGGTGAGAAAAAGCATTAAAATTTTGGTGGGAAACTAAGTCTTGTGGTGGCATAATGCCTTGTCAACATTTCTTGTCTTATCACTGGCAGAACCCAGACTAGAACTCAGGTCTCTTGACTCTTAGATGTCTTTGCCCATCATGTCCCACTGCCCACACTGGGGCAAAGGTGAAGCTTCCCCTGTCATTTCTCCAGTCTGGAGGAAAAGAGGCATGCAGAGCTATCATTAGTGATGGGGAAAGTGGAAGAATTGAATAGCCTTTACTGGTAGCCAAGTTAGCCGAGCTTATGAAGATGAGAACACCTGAATCAAACAGCATGTTGCTTAGTGAGACTGTAGAGCATTCCAGAAAAAAATATTTATATTGGCCCCCAAAAATTACTCAGAGGAGTAATAAAGGGTACTTTCAGATAGACACCAACAATGAGTGGTGACATTGAGGAAGAGTAATGTGGGGCAGCATAGAGAAGATTGGAATAAGCTTGAGAAAATCTGGATTTTATTTCTGACTGCATCACTTACTGGCTCCAAGATCTTGAGCAAAACATTTCATCTCTCTCTGCCTCAGTTTCCTTGTGTATTAACCTGCTTATTCTTCTCACAGGGCTCTGTCAGAATCAAATGAGATAATGAACATGACTTTCACAATTCTAGCACTAGACAAAGGTAAGAAATTATAGAACATTACACATAGTAGGTTCTTAACACACTGTTACCACTATGCATGATGATTCCTAAGATTATGTGCCAATAATTATTGCTTTAATGGAAATGGCTAAGTGAATTAACCTGCTGCCAGAATTGTAGATCCAATAACATTTTAGAAAATTGTTCTTCTTCTTCAGCCCTGAGATAGCTGGGTATGGAATGCAATAACAAACATGCAAATTCTGGCTGACAGCCTGGGTGTTTTTGCCACTTGATAAAATTGGAATGCTTGAATACAGTTTTCCATTTGAAAGACACTTTACGAAAATCTACCAAGACAAGTTAAGTATGTGTCTCTGGCAAAGGAATTAAACAAATGCAGAGAGTGAGAAACATCAATGCAATGCGAGCTATCTTAGCGCTCCAGTGTCACCCACAGAGATTCTTAATGCAGTACGAAAATTCCATGAGTATAAATTCCAGCTGTATGGCCTGGCTTGTAAGCTATCAGAGTCTGTATTGTTAAAAACAGATTAATTTGAATTTTAAAAACTTCACTAACCAATCATCATAAGCCTCCATTTCCTCTGTATGTATGTACATATATACATATATGTGTACATTACATACATATACGTTATTAAGAAGCAACCACTATAATACAGAACAGTATTGCTCCTCGTGTAATCCTGTAATTTCACCAACAATTAGCTCTGTCCCACAGAACATCTCATCTGTAAATGGTTTCCTGCAGGTCTCTAATCGCTTCGTAATATGCAGTTCTTTTCTACTTTGCTCTGTTGCGTTGAGAAGAAAAAAACAGGTATTACCCAGGGTTGTGGCCTACTCATGCAAATCTTAGGGCCAGTTCTCTGGTTTCTTGAAAACTTTCTTGGGTTCATCATCCTCTAGGCATCACTGCCCATAAAATATACCAAGCATTTTTAAGGACAAGTTGGCCCCCACCCTAGGGCACTTCTAGGTTTGAGGGGGTCATTTAGTTTCTCCAGGGGCATAGCTGGTGTGTTTTACAATCTGGAAGTGCTCTCCATCATCCAGCCTGCCTTGGGTTGTTGCAGCCTGTGTGGAGGTGAGGCTTGCTGTCTGAGCAGCTCCAGCGTAACTGGACTTGGCCACTTGGGCTGCACGCACAAGCTGTGCTTCCTTTCTCTAAGCCATAGGACACAACTTCATCCTGGGTGGTGGCTTTCAAATGCCAATTTGCACAATAAAATGAGAAAAATAAAGGCAACTTTTGATTTTTCTTAATGGGAGTAAAGTATATATAACATGAAATTTACCATTTTAATCGTTTTTAAGTGTACAGTTCGATAACATTAAGTATATTTGTATTGTTGTGCCACTCTTACCACCATCCATTTCCAAAATGTTTTCATCTTCCCCAACTGAAACTCTATACCCATTAAACAATAACTCCTCATTCCCCACTTCCCCAATCTCCAGACCCTGGAATCCATCATTCTACTTTGTGTCTCTATGAATTTGGCTACTCTAATGTAAGAGGAATGAAATATTAATTTGTCCTTTTGTGACTGGCTTATTTCGCTTAGCATAATGTCCTTAAGGTTCATCCATGCTGTAACAGTGTCAGAATTTCCTTCCTTCTAAGGCTGAATAATATTCCATTGGATGGATATACCACATCTTGTTTATCCGTTCATCTGTCAGTGGATACCTGGGTTACTTCCACCTTTTGGCATCTTTTTTGAATAACGCTGCTATGAACATGAGTGTGACAACATAGTACGTTTTTATAAAGCTAAATGCTTTGAAGATCTGTCCTTCCAACTCTTTCCTTAGTGTTAATCTGCCCTTTCCTTTATAAAATAATGGTGATAGCAGATAGTTCTTTTTTCAGTACTTGTCAAAATAAAATGTTGGCAACTCTAAGTCAACCTCCATTTTTTAAAAAGTTTAACTCATCTGTGAAATACCAAAGTTTGGAAAGCATAACAATTCTCCTCAAATGGAGCTGAGCACCAGAATCACCTGGAAAGCCTTGGAACCTATGGTTCTCAGGAGCCTGCATTAAACTGGTTAAAACTGAGTCTGCGGAGGCTAGTTCAGGCCGTGAGATTATTTTAAAGCTCCAAAGTCATTCTGATTCATGGCTAAGTTGAGGAATTACTCATGGCTTTCTGGAACTATATGTCACAAAAGATGTATTAGTTTGGTCAGTGGTTACCTCCCTGCCACCACCAAACCTATCATGGTGTGAATTCCACCAAATTTCAAGCGTGTCCTTGACAAGGTGATTCTGGGCTAGGACTGAGACTAGGTAAAGATTAAGTCAGTTGTCCACAGTGCAATTTTTCTTTCCAAATCAAAGTTAACGTCTGTGTGGTTCCTGCACAGCTGCTTGCACCTGCCCTATAGGGAAGGGAAAGGACCAGTTTCCATTACTTCTCTTCTTTCTTCCATCTCCTCAGAGTTTTTGAACTTGGCCAGGTCATACTTCCAAAACTACATTTGACCCAAATTGTACAATATCCAGCATCCTTGATTCTGCTCTTTTCTGAAACAGTAGACCAGATTGACAAGGATTTGCTTTCATTCACTCATTTATTGACTTTTTTTCCACAACTAAATAGCTACAGAGCATACCATGTGTCCAAAGGGTCAATAAATCACATAGAGAAGCATTTCAAAAACGATGAAGAGGGGCCAGCCCCACAACCTAGTGTTTAAGTTTGGTGTGCTCCACTTTGGCGAACAGGGTTCAGTTCCTGGGTGCGGACCTATACCACTCATTGGTGGCCCTACTGTGGCGGTGACCCACATACAAAATAGGGGAAGGTTAGCACAGATGTTAGCTCAGAGCAAATCTTCCTCAAGCAAAAAGAGGAAGATTGGCAACACATGTTAGCTCAGGTTGAATCTCCCTTAGGAAAAAAAAAAGAAAAATGATGAAGAAAGTTGAGTCCCACAAGAACCCCTTGGGTGCCCTCCGTGGAGTGAACTCATCCACATTCCCTGTTCACCCTTGCCGCCTCCCCAGTACCAAACATGAGTTGACAGCGTGTGATTAGTGAGGATGTTCTGAGATGATTAAGTGTAGTGATATTTTGAGAAAAGCAGGACATTCCTCATTATCCGCAAATCTGTGGGTATGAGAGAGAGTGTGAGCCCACATATTAGCATTTCCACATGCATCTTTGCATCCTCTCTGCAACCTCTCACAAGGCAGCTTGCCTTATTAGTAACATGTTTGGGATTAACAGCTTTGCTATTGTGTTAGCGTCTCTGTCATTACCCGGGGAGGGAAACTGGCAAGTGCTAAGCCGGTTACTAACAGACCTAAAACAGCACCCAGGATGAAATTCTCACGCAGCAACCAACCTCAGAACCCAAATTGTCAGCTACAAGTGAGGTGTGTTCGCCTTTAATAAAAACGGGTTTTATAATTAGGGTAGGGAAATTTTTAAATGTGCTAAAACTCTCATATCACATTAAAAAGAGATGCCATTCAGATATTTACAAAGTAATGGAATCCCATTCCCATCTGCTCCGGCTTCCTTTCAACACCTCTCCCTTTAGCAGTGCCAAAAGGAGAAAAATTCTAGGCTTGCAGTGTGAATTGTAGGAAAGCCAGCCTGGAGTGCTGGATTGGGAGGGACTAGACCTTGCAAACAGCTAGAAGTACTAAAAGTATCTGGCAGGTGAAAGAGGCCCTGGGGACTTAAGGAGTTGTAAGGTTGATGTGCAGTGAGCTGGTTCCCTGCAACTATGAACACTCTCCAAAATCTCTAGTCAGCACAGGGCCCAACGGAGGAAGCCCAAGAGTGGAAGATGCGGCA
The DNA here is from genome assembly GCF_041296265.1 of Equus caballus. Taxonomy (NCBI): domain Eukaryota; kingdom Metazoa; phylum Chordata; class Mammalia; order Perissodactyla; family Equidae; genus Equus; species Equus caballus. The sequence goes on along the minus strand of NC_091698.1, from coordinate 51,502,784 downwards.
GCTGTGTTTGCACCTCCAGTCTTTTCTGATGGATATAACCATTTTGCAGATAGTCCCAACCCTGGGTCACCTTCTCTTAAACCACTTTAGACTGTGGAGTTGCAAGCAGGAGACACAGGTGCTGGAGAGAAACTCACCCACTATTCTGGGCACATACACAGATTCCCCACCTTGGTTGTCACATGGGGCTGCTTTGGAGTTGCAAATAATAGAATGAGCGTCTCCCAGTGATAGCCTTAGTCACTTCTCAGTGGTAACCAGCACTGCATCATAAACGTGAAACTCAGAGTCTGTAAAAAAAAAAAGAAGTTCCGTGGACCACCTTGAGACTGAACTCAACAATCAAGCAGGGAATTTGCCCTCCATTACTAGTTGGAGGTTCTGGTTTCAAATTATCCTGCCTTCAGCCAGGGTTCTCAGTACCTTCCCAGCCATCGATGGAATGAATATTGACTGCATGTCATGATTTCTCATGGTGGTGTGGGCCTCCGCCCCCCAGTTCCCTCCACCACTTTCCCCATGGAGCAAAACATCCTTCTATTGGTAGAATGAGGTTTACATCCAACACCCCCAAGTTCAACACCAAGAGTGAAGTCATGACTGACCTCAAACACCTGTGCCAGGGAGCTTGCTGATGCTGGAAGGTGTGGGGTCTGAATGGTGAGGAAAGCTGTGCCGTGGGAAGAGAGAAAGAGGGAAAAAAGGTCAGGTTCATGACTTGGGAAGTGAACTTTATTCATTTTGTAATTTTGCCAGAGGGTAGTCCTATTTCTAGTTTCTAGATTTGGTGCTGAAACTTGGTGAACCAGAAATTTCAGCATATGGTTTCACAGGATTTTCTCTGATTTGCGGGCTTTCTCATCTGAAAAGTCTTACAAAGCAATAATAACCCAATCCCACCAAGTGACGTACTTAACAAATCACTTTGGTGAAAAGAATAAAAATGTGTGAAATACTGGCTGAACTACAAAGTCTAGGACATTCCATTGCACTTTGGAACACAACAGGTGTGTCCAGATACATGTGGCTTCAGATTCTGTTCAGCTCACAGCCAGACTTGAAGGCAAATCACCCTGAGCTGCACCAGCTCTCCTCTTTCCACTCTCCCCATCTGTTTTCTGGCAGTTCTTTCGCTTGAGGACGGATGAGAGATGATTCTCTCTGGAGTTGGGTAGATGTTGGTCAAATTCAATTTAGCCCCTTTGTTTCTTGCCCCACTGCTCTTCCAGAAGTACTTGCATCCACACCCCCAGCTTTACTTAGCCTGGTTGGTGGGTCCATTTCTGGGCCCCAGAAAGTCATACTTTGCCTCTTTGCCCTGCAGTGTAATTATGAGAAAATACACAATGATTCTATCTAGAAAAGAGGGCTCGTTAGATCTGTGAGGTAGATCCCAAGGGAACCTGGTACCTGCAGGCAGAGATCCTGCAATCAGCAGGCGGTCTGCACCTTCCCATGACAGATCCCCTGGATGTGTCACACAGAACCTCAGCAGGACTGAAGGCTGCTAGTGAGCATCACTTGGTCTAAATGCCTCTATGAGTCTAATTTGCAGGGCATGGTCTCAGAGGAGGTGTCAGCCCTGTAAGGGGCCAGAAAGTACATATTTTAGGTTTTGTGGGCCATATGGTTTCTATTGTTACTACTCAACTCTGCCATTGTAGGGCAAAAGCATCCACAGTCAATACGTAAATGAATGGGCATGGTTGTGTTTCAATAAAACTTTATTTACAAAAACAGACAGTGGGATGGATTTGGCCCATGAGCTATAGTTTGTTGACCTCTGCCTTTGAAATTGTTGTCATATAATCTTTGGTTATTTGGCTTCTACAGAAGGATATATGTGCTGTTATTTTTACATTATATATGTATTTGCATTATGTTTACTGGGCTCCTTGGTACAACTTTTATTCCTCAAGAAGGAATAAAGACCTTAGGAGCAGGATACATTCTTCATCCCACACAGCATGCATTCATTCATGCCCATATTAAAAAGGTACCTACTCTAGCAGCTTTCAAATTTTTTCGACCACGACCCATAGTAAGAAATACGTAAATGCATTTTACATCATGGCACGGTACATACATATGCAAGATTATATATATATATATATATGTATGTATGTATATGGAAACAGAGAGAGATGCCTTATGAAACATTATTTATCCTTACTATGTGTGTTGTATTCCTTTCTTTTTATTCCATTCTGTTTCATTGTTTTAATCATTTATGTCATAATCCACTAATGGGTGGATTCTGGCAGTTTGAAAACAGCGCCAGACCTTAGAGTCAACGTGCTCACACTCCCAGCCTCTCCTCTGCACCCACCCTCCAGGCTTGAGAAGATAAAGAACTTCAGCAAGTCCATCTGGGGTCAGCAGCCCCAGACAAGTCACAATCTCCACCTTCCTAGCTTCACCTTTATCAGCTTTGAACACAGAGCTGAGCAAAATAACGTGCACCTAGTTTGCCCACTCAGAATTCAGTTTCAGAGGGAAGACAGCTTAAATAGATCAAAAATGTTAATAAATCACAGGAGGATTGATTGGAAAAACTGCTAAATTGAAGCTGCATTGGGTCTCACCCCACTGCCTCCTCTCCTTTCTCTCTCTCTCTCTCTTTCTTTCATGTGTGTTCTCCTCCCAAATTTTACCCAAGGTGTGAGATGTATTTCACGAGTAAGTGTGTCTGTGCTTGCCTGTGTTTTTCCCCCTGGTAGCCCCTGTGCCTTCAGGCAGAAGCTGGCACAATTTGAAACTGGCCTTGGCAGGCTTTAACACACAGCCCGTCCGAGGACCACTCAGCCCACAGTGTCCGATGGCCTATGAGGATGAAGACAGCAGCCGCTCTCCAAACTCCTGGGGAGGGAGGACGTGGCTCTGGTCCCCGCAGGGCTTCCCCATTCCCCCTGCTCTGGTGCTGGAGGGAGAATTACAGGGCAAAAGACTGAGCTCCGGGCAGAGCCCTGAGCCCTCCAGGAAGCTGCTCATTCCTCCAAAGAATCATATTTTTCCTTCTTCCCAGAAAATCGTTGTCTCACTTCACCATCCTGCAGGAGCAGGCCTCCCTGTGCAACCCTTCATCTTCCACCGAGGAAAAGAAAATGTTTTGACTCTAGGAGGAAGCGGGTAGAGCCCCCTCTGACGTCCAGGCCGTCAGCAGCTTGGGGAAGTAATGCCTGTGAGCGGGGAGGCCGCGGGCAGGATGGGGTGGGTGTCCATGCAACACAGCTACGAACACACTGGCTGACTCTGGTCTGTGAATTGAATCTCTTATACTAAAAAATTATGAGTTGTCTCTCTGAAATTAAATTTAACTGGGCATCCTGTATTTTTATTTGCTAAATCTGACAGTCCTACTCTTACGTCTGCAAGGAAAATGGGAGGGACATTTACACTTGTAAAACAAAACTACTCTGTTCCTTTGGGGGCCAGTGAGGACACGAACACCAGAATCATTTCTAAAGGGCTTTGAAGAACCTTCCTGGAGCTATCAACAATATTGCTATTGCGCCTTGCTTGGTAAGACAATCAGAGCCAAGGAAAAAAATTGGGAATCCTTCTTCCTTCTTTTCTCCTCACATCTGGTGACCATAGCATTTGTTGTCCAAACAGGTACGCTTCATTGACTGACAACTACAGTGGGGCAAAATGTGTAAACTAGGACTGTCCCAGGCAAGCCAGGCTGTGTGTTCACTTAAATTAACCACCAAATTCAGTGTATGACCATGCACTGTTTTCTGAGCCATCAGCTCGTTTAGCACAGGAATCTCTGAATAATTTTTTATTAAGTTGAACTGAAAAGTACTTAACTCCTTCTCTCTCCTCACCATGTCTTTCTTGTTCTGGGTTTCTGGGTAGCCAGATGTTTATCTGCCCAGATGCAACTGGATTATAAGCCCAAATTTCCCTTTTTCCCATAAGGAAGGCTGCAAAGAGAAGGGTTTAACGGCTTCTGTATCCAGAAACCAATTTCTGAAACTAACAAATGCATTAAAGAGTTGAGCATTTTAAAGCAGCGCAGCTCTCCACATGAGGTGAATTATGGCAGCTAACATGGTTCTGAGGGCAGAAATACACACGAACAGCAACAGGCAGGTGCATTGAGCCAAACAACTCGTCTGCTGAAGGGTCCAAAGAGGAAACCAGCTCAAATCAGTCAATAAATGCTTACTTGTTCGACCCCTCCTTTGGCCCCGATCCCAGTCAGTTTATTGAATGGATCTGATTCTTAGCCCCTAACTGCTTGTTTTGGCCCCATAAACTTAATGTATTTAAGGACCCGGTCTCCACAAAGTTCTCCTCCCTGGTAAGGATTTTGAGGAAAAAGTGGTAGGGAGTCAAGTCACCCCTGTCCTTTTGTTGTCTTCAAACTCCATCCTCCTCTGTAGCTGGGACCCCTCGCACTCCGTGGGGCTGACCAGCCCCTTATGCAAACAGCACCAGGCCCTGATGAGATCCTGAAAGAGCACGGCCCGCTTCCGGTTATACACACGTGGGCTCTTTTCAGCCCTCAGGCACAGTGCATTTCCTATGGTTCTCTGAATAAAACTTAAAGGGCCTTGTCAGCAGGTACCCAGTGGAGTAGGGCCATTCACCTTTTTTTTAGGTTTGTTTGTTAAGATAAACGTCCTAAAGGTTCAGTTGGACGAAGCCATTGAACCCATTTCATCCTGGAGGAGTAAGTTGTTCTAAGGAAGATAAAGTTGCTAAGTTTCAAGGTGAAAACGTAAGGGAGGCTGAAGGGAGAGACGCCCAGAATGCTGATAAAGGCTATAAATTAAAAGATGTATTCTTGCTCCCAGATTTTTTCAGGTTCTTTTAGACTTAAAAGATGTTAGAGTCCAGGTGGAAAATTGTGTGCTTTGAAAAAGGTTGAATTTTATAATAATTCCATCATTTTTTTCCTCCAGTATAATTCAAGTTTTTAAAAAAGTCGCGTCAGAAGGCACCAGCTCTACGGCACATTAAAGGTGGGGTGAGCAGCTGGGCGTGGCTGAAAGACAAGCCTTTGTTAGGCTAGCCGGAGTTCATCCTATTGAGAAGAAGTCCACACTCATCTCCTTGAAGGTTTTCACAATGATTTAAAAAAATCAGAATTAGGAATGCCAGATTTCACCTAACATATACAAGGGAAGAGCAGGAAGGAGGAAGGCCAGACCCAGTGATGGTCAGAGGGAGCTGCCCCCTGGGCCAGCTTGGGCCTGAGGACAATCTCACACTCCCTGCACAATCATAGCAAACACGAGGTGGGGGGGGGGGGGGTTGTTATTGTTATTGTTATTTGATCTTGTTTTCTTAATGAATTCTTTGCTAACATTGAAGGGGGTGCATTTTTACATAAAAATCTACATTTATGACTTGATTCTCTTGAAAATGCAAAAGATCTATTAACCCTATTCTGCACCATGACAATGTTTTGGCATTGAGTAGAGGCTGCGTCTTTTCAATAGAAGATTTAAATACATTCGTTTGCTGCACACGGACGGAAGCTGTTTGATGTCCACAGCATCTGGCTTGCCTGAGTCCCTTCTGCTCTGTATTACTTCACGCCAAAGCCAAATGCCAGTTGCCAGTTCTCATCGTACTTGAGCTAGTGATTTTCTTATACTCAGAAGCTTCAATCATTTATGTTACCTGCGTGGTCTCTACGAGCATTTAAGCTTTCCATCGTTAGTGCAGGGTGATTAGATTTGTCCCCAGATACCTGGCTCAGGGATGCCTGAAATTCTGCCATTACTACTCATCACTTTGGGTTAGCTGATTCCTCATGTGATCCTCCGTTAAAATCACTGCAAACACTTCTGAGAAGGGGAAGGTAGTATTACTTCCCCAACATTTCATTAGGAAGCGTTTAATCAGATCACTCTACCTACTTCTATCCAAGAAGAAGCATTTCTCCCTCGAGAAATGAGATTGGATGGCAGTGTACCCGGCAGAATTTCCGGGGTGGCCAGTGGAATAATCCTATGCCTGCTTTTAAGGAAATTGTCTCCAAATAAATGACACAAGAGACAAACCTGGAGCACAGGGTGGAGTAGGTCCCAACTATAGCATGAGAGATGTCAAAGTGCTGAGTTTTAGGGAATGCAAAGAATAACAGCTCTCTTCCTTGAAGGATTCAGAATGGATGAAATGTTGGCACGGAGGTTGGCCAAGTAGAGGTCCAACTATCAGCTTTTTACTGATTAAAGGTGAATTCAATAATGTGGCTTAGATGTGGGGCTAAGTGGGCTTGCTAACACTCTGCTGAATTGAATCTGACCTCCCCTCCTAAATACAGGCCTCACCCCCAAGGGGAAGGCCCCTTACTCATGGCCCCAAACAGATAACTGCATCCCTCTGCAGGCAGGTGAGTGTGCAGAAAGGACAAAAGAAAGGCCTGCACCATGTGTGCCCATTTTTTCTTCCCAACTCACAATCAGTTAATTTACCACTCCTTTGGGAGTGGGGTCGGGGTGTCAGTAAATGAGGGGTGGGAGGAAAACCACAGAGTCGGTCTATCTGGAATTGCACTCACGGATTTACTAGTGTGGGGAATAGGTGCTTCCTCCAACAATAAGCTGCAGGCTGAGTAATGCTGGACCTGCAGAAATATGGTCTTTTTCATCTGAACAAATGGAAGCACTTCCTCTTGGCAAGTGGAAGCCCAGGCCTCTGGTCCAAGTAGGGTTCTAGAAGAGCAATAGTAGACATGTGCAGCCATGGGATTAAGAAATTCCAGATGGAAAGGCAGGCTTGGGAAAGAAATTGGACATCCAGTGTCTCAATGGGTACAGGCCACAGGAACAGTGAGAAAGATCCAGAGGGTTCTGCAGGGCAGGGAGGAGCAGGAGCCTTTGACTTGAGCTACTTGAAAAAACTTCTTCTTGGGAACATACAGTCTGTCCTCTGAGGAGCTGTTAAGAGGATTTGGACAACATTTGTTTTTATAACCTCCATAGTGGATACAGTGCTCTATTTTGTACCTAATAGATACTCACTAAAATGTTTGATACATTGAATTAAAGAGAATATTCTGAAGACTGTTACAGTAAAGAAAATTATACCAAAAAAAATAATAATCCAATGCCTTAACCTTCTAAGGAATGTTTGTGTTTTAAAAGAGGACCTGGATATATCAAATTAATCTCTAACTGATGGAATATACAGAACAAGTTTGGACCAAAAGCTCTTGGGAGATGATCTAATTTCTCCCCAACACACATACGTTTCCCAGAAGTCCAAGGTTAGCAATTTAGTCAAGTCCCTACCACGGTCTGAATTTTATGGTTTCTTCTAGGGAATGCCAGTCTTTCTGTTATTTTTGCCATTGGACTGAAAATAAATATCCACAGTGCTCATTAGGAATTAGAAATACATATTTATGACAGTGTTTCTACCTGAAGGATTTATCAGGAAATTTAATGTTTATTATAATGATAGAGACAAAAAGTAGGGCCACTACCACCCAGAAACCCAAATCTCCTGACGTAAATTATGGAATCCATAATAACTGCTTTATATGGCAATTGTAAAGCCAATGGAATGTGATGCAGTAAGGATGGGTTTCACATTTATTTTGCCTTTTGTATCAAGTAGGCGGAGAGTCTCTGATGTCAGGCAAGTCTCTAATTGAGAATCACAGTGCTCAGAGTCCTGACAAACGACCGCTGCTCCAGCCAGGACCAATGACCACGTGGGTCCCTGCTTCATGACCAGAGTCACCCGGGAGACATTTCTCATTGGATCAGCTTATTGTAAATATCAGGTTTCAGCCTTTGAGCATATATTGCTGGTTTTCAGTTACTTGTAGCTTTAGAACATCTGCTTTTTCATAGCAAAAAAAAAAAGTAATGAAGAAGAGGAAAGAAAAAAAGAAAGAAATCTCTTAAGGAAGTGTTTAAAAGTCGAGCTGATAGTTGTGGCAATTCTTATTTGTGGCAGGAGTAACAGGCATCACAGGGGCAGTGTGACTTCAATATTAAGGAATAAATACTTTAATATTATTAAATACATCATAGCAGGTTTTATAGGAAACTTCATAACAAAGTTAGATGTTTCAGTATCAAAAAGGCACACACATTGCTTTAATGGTATCTACACTTTATGGATTGTAATGGCTTGTTATGACATCATCTGTTAGGAATTCACTGTGAATACTTGGCAGGGGAGGGGGGCAGTTCAAACAAGCTCCTCCTAATAAGATGCCACGGAGTGTAACTATATCTAATGACAATTGATCAATTATGAATAAGGCTTTTCAAAGAGAACTATTGCTTTCAGCTCTATTAAAACGTTAATAGGGCTTAGCAAGAAGTCTCCATTCCTCGCCTGCTCTCTCATCTGAAAAGCCAGACTCCTATGTGACCCTCTCCAGCCCCCAGGGACTGCACAGTTCAGAAGGCAGTTGGGGATCATTTTGGCTGCAGAAAATGTTTTCAATTCAGCAGCAGAACCAACTTTGGAGTTGGTGCTTGAGGCCCAGTGTGATTCAGATGGGTTGTAAGTTTTTAGGCTCCTTGCTGCCTGATCCATCCTGTTCGTCTCTCTGCTTTTGGATTCCACGGGAAACATCTGACTGAAATGGAATCCACGGACCTGAAGCTCTGAAAAGAAAAATTTCTTGGCTGGTGATAGACAAGTTGGCTGCTCTCAGAAAAGGTATTTTCCCTAATTGTAGAGATAGCGTGGCGTCTCAAACTTGCTGCTCTTGGGTATAGCCAGCCCATAGAATTGTTTTGTTTGGTGGTTACTGTGCTTCAAAGGCATGAATTCGAGTGCCTTCAGGTGGGGCATGCCATCTCTAGTTTACAGCGAGCTTCACTATTTCCTGTTGCCATAGATCTAGCACATTGGATATTGTGTGTTCCCTGCCAGGCCATAAAAAATGGAGAAACGTGAGCCCTGGGGGTGCTCAGTGCATGGTTCATTCCTGCTCCCTGCACCCTAGATCTGACTTGATGTCTCTCACTGACGCCTCTCACAGCTGGGCCTTGTTTCTCACAAAGAGTTTCTAGTGAAATTAGAGTCGTAAAGACTGGATTAAGAGCAAAGTCCAAAGAATCCCAGAATCTAAGAGTTTGCAGGAAAACTTAAGAGTTCTGGATACTCCAGCCCCAGATGAGCAACCTGAGACACAGAGAGGGGAAATGTCTTAGAAAGGTCAGCCCAGAAGGAATAGAGCAGAGACAGAAAGCCAGGGCTTCTGATTATCTATCCCGGTGTGCTGTGCCCACCACCCCTCACAGCTGCCTGAATGATACCTCCCTTGTATGGCACGTCCCTACATTCCCAGAAAGTGTGTCTTTCCCAAAGTCACCATCCACACACACCTGTGCAGCCAAACCCCTCTTACACTATACTGCTGTGTCCGGGGAGGTGAAAGCCAAGACCAGTGTCATCACACCAAGCCTGCTAAGTGTCAGAAAAAAGTACTTCTCCACTGATGGCAGAGAACTTGAGGCTGGAGGTAGATTAAGGTTTACAACAAATCCCAGAAGTCAATTTTGCAGACAATTCAGGCTATTTGAGGCCCAGGCCCGTCTTTGTTCAGAACACATGGACACTTTCCTTCAAGGCTGGCCTTGGGAGAAAGCAGCGTGGTGTGGACTCTTGAAGGTATGTTAAGCTACCTAAGGAAGGCTTCCTTCAGCCAAAAATCACCTGTAGCTCAACTTTCCCATCCCAACCAAGGAAAAATTATCTGAAATTCAATTAGCAATTAACTCATAAGAGCTAAATATTTCCCCCTTTAAGCATTGTGCTTTTTTAAAAAAAAAATCTGGAAGAAGAGAGCTTCTAGGTTGGCTGATTCAATCAGCTTTCTTCATGAGTGGATGGGACTGAGGCCAGGGAGAACCTGAGTGCTAGTGACAGAGGGGAGAGAAGATGAAAGAAGTGTTGGGGAAGAGAAGCTAGAGGTGAAGGAGTCAATGAAAGAGATATCCAAAAGACAGCAGTGGCATCATGTAACTCTTGGTACATCTGTGGGCAAGATTGCAAGGTCAGGGCCACTGATTTATCAGGGGTTGGTTATTCTCACTCAATACCCTTGAAATTCTCAGCCCCTAACTCTTGCCAAGGTCTTCAGCAAATCTCTCCAGACAGCTGGGAGAAAGAATATAAGTATCCCAAGTACTAGCTCAGTGGCTGGCACATGAGCTCAATAAGTATTTGTTGAATAAAGGAATCAAATATTTGTTGTGTGTACCTGCTCAGCCATGTCTATGGCTAAAGCCTTCTAGCCTGGCATCAAGAACACTTGACAATGGCTTTGGTGCCTATGAAATAGGTTCTAATCTTAGGAGATATGAAGTAGAATGGACCTGGAATCAAAAGATCTCAGATTTCTCAACTGTCTAATAGAAACAAAAACAATACATACCCTGCTAATCTCAGAAAGGTGTTATTTGACTCTGAAATGAGAGATTGTATGGGAGGGTATTGACAACTTGAAAGTATTATACACATAGCAAAAAGTATTACTTTATCTTTTCTAGTCTGTGCTTTGGTGTTACCTGGGGTGAAGACTTTTTTCTTTCTTCAAGTAGATCTGGGGATTAGTTTTAGTTCATCCATTTGATGCATCCCTGGTATGTATCACTCAGAAGTCAGATGGGATTCTCAGGAGTAATTGAGAGAGAAAGCAAGTTGCTCAGCAGAGTTGGAGTGACATCATAGGCAGAAGTACAGAGTGAAATGCAACTTTCTAGTTAAGATGAGGACCTTTGAGAGGCCGCAGAGGGCCCCTGGGTTGCAGCTTCCACTTGTTCTACAAAGTAATGAGAGGCCGTGATAAAGAAACATGGTGGAAGGGCTGCCTGTGGAAGCTGACTGCCATTGTTTTCTGAGAGTGAAAACAAGGCCTAGAATGGCAAAGAGGCTGCTATTGTTACAGGTTGAGCCTGGGGTGGAATAGACCCAAACCAGCATTTCAGGGAAGACAGAAAGGCGTAGACCCAAGGTGTGTGTGGGTGTGGGTGTCGGTGTGTGTGTTTGGGGGTAGGAGTGGAGTGACCAGCTAATCATTTTATTGCAATAGAAGAGAGATGAGGACTGCTCAAAGATTTGAGGCCTGCAAAAGGTGAAAAGATTATTAGCAGCAAAAACTGAGAAAGTTTGGGAAGGAGAGAGTAAGCTGAAACGTCTTTGGGTAATTTAGAATAAAATGAGCATATCTTGTTTGATTTTTCTTCTTACTTCATTCATTTGCTGTGGTAGAATATTGCATACATTCAGTGGAATTTTGTATTAGCAAAGTGTTGAATGAATCGAAATTTCCACATGGGCCAATGCCTCATGCTTTAGGGCATTTATGGGGTGAGGGTCAGAAATATGTACCCAAAAAATGCCTGTGTTTCAGTTCATAGTTTTATCTTTCTCCTCATTTCTGTTATGGAGCCAATGTTCTCCCAGATTTGTAATACTTGCCTCACTTATGTGTGTGTGTGTATATATATATATATAAAACACATAAATTAATGAAACTCTTTCCAGACACATAATTCCAGGAATTTTTTATGCCTTTATTATTAGCCTTTTGATAAAATTTTCTGATTAAGTCAGCATTACACTCAGCCAAAAAACAGATTTCTTCAGAATATTCTCACACGTTCCTTTTTGTGCACAGTTTACCCTGAAAGCAAGACAAAGAAATCAGTTTCAGCAGCCATTAGAGGTATTTAGATTAAACTGGAAGAAGAACTCCTGGACTGCAGGAACCTGGCTGAATTGCCATGTGGGGAGTTTAAAATCTCTCTAGCATTTGAGAGAATTCTAGCAAAAAGTAAAATATCCAGTCACATATAGGGTTGCCTCATTGAAAATAATCATATCCAGGAAAATGCTCTCTGCTTGACAAATTTTAATGCTCTTCAATCTTACGTTGCTATACTATCTTGCGACTTGGCTCAGAGAGCATCAGCATTCTCATACGGTAATGTGGAAGACTTTGGAGTATCTGTTCAATCCCCAGCCCTCAGTCTATAATAACTGATTCCTCACCAGCACCAAGACAGGCCCTATAATTCATGTTGTGCCATATGTGTGGTGCTACTGAGGTCCACCCATCACCACCCTGGACAGGGCTGATTGCAGTGGGATGCCCACCTAATCTAAGAGATGCCAACCACATTCTCTCTTCTGGGGAATGGCGTTAAGACTCAGGGAGCAGAACAGCCGTGGTTAAGAGCATGGACTCTAGAGCAAAGCCGCCTAGATTTGAAACCCATATCTACTATTCATTGGCTATGTGAATTTAGACAAGTCACTTAATTTCTCCCCCTCAGTTTTGTTATCTATAAAATGAGATAAACCTTGTAGATTAGACTGAAGGATTAAATGAGTTAATACAACCTGCAAATTACTTAGTGTCTGGAACATGGTAAGCATTTTCTAAGGGATAGGTAATTTGTGATCTTGGCTGGTCTCTTGTACCAAGGAACTGTAGATTTGCGATTGGAAGATATCACTGTGGAATGATCACCTTCAGCCTTGGACTTGAATAAGGAGAGAAAGTTAGTTTGCAGGACAAGATGAGAAAAGCAGAATGGAGCTAGAAGCTCAAGGAGGAGACAAGAGAAGTAGACAGCTAGACAGACACAGCAGGTGCCTTGGTTCTTCACGGCTCTCTGACTCCTAGTTCTGACCTCTCCTACGACTGACCTCCCATTGGACTGTTAAGTTCCATGAGATACTCTGTGTCCTTATAAGAAATGTTGGTTTTTGGCTTACACTTGTTCAAGTGAGTTTCCATTACTTGGAAGTAAGGATCCTTAGCTAGGAGGGTTAGGTATATCCTCAGTACCCCTTGAATACATATTTCGAAGAAACCAGAACAAAAAGAAGACTTTGAGGGAAAGGTACTGCGTATTCTATTTCTTTTAGGGTCACTCCCTCTTCCTCAGAATAAGAGATGCCACCATTTTGAATATTTTATTCTTTTCAAAGAACATTCATGTTCTCCATTAACAACTTCTAAACTGAGAGAAGTCAACAACCAAAATTCACTTTTCTTCTATACAAAAATGACTTTAGAATTGAGCAAGCCAAATTTCTCATCTTCCAACTCTGTTGTATTTGGCAGTCCAAAAAACACTGTCCTCTTCCACCGTTTCTGGTAGTAGGAGAGCCCCTGCAGCAGCGGGATGCAAAGCTCACACATTATTTGGTATTTTCCACTGCCAAATCCAAGTCCTCAGACTCAACCTGCTAAATCCTTTGACTTCAGTCATGAAAAATGACACACATTACCATGCCTCATAACACATCTTCTAAAACTCTTCCAAAGAACCAGCCGGCGGACAGCACTGCCAGCCTCACCACAGACACCATCATTTTTTCCCTTCCCTGTCTGGCTTTGAGTTTTGGGAACAGAGATGGAACTTAACCTTCCCAAACAAAGACCGTTTACTAGGCAACTTAGGGCAAGTAATTAGCTCACACACCATAAGGTGCCACAGAGCCGTTTGCAGGTCTCTTCCAAGTTTAGATCTTTTTTTTATTCCAGAAACTCACCCTTTTCTCTAAGAACCCACAATCGTTTACTCCTGAATGAAAGAATTACACTTATTATAAGAGTAAAATATTTAAAACCTCTTTCAGGGATGGTCAGACAACCTCATAAATCACGTTCTCCCCACTGGTGAGTTGGGATGGGAAGGCCATGTGTTGACACATTTAGAAGCCATCGGGGTGCTGTGGTTTCACAGCTAGGAGGGAAACTTGAGCTTGTTGAAGTTGGAGCATACTTGTATTTTTATTTATTGAATTAATGAAATCTTGGCAACAAGCTGTGTTTTACTTTAGGCAAAATGTGATATTTTTTCTTTGCCCCCACCTACTTCGTCTCCCTCCCTGCTCCTCCCAAATGGACATTTTTATGAATGTTTCAAACACTAGAAAAGCTTCCTGGGCAGCCAAACCGAACCTTAATAAAATCAAGATGAACCGATCAATATGCGGAGATGTGGCTTCCATTAAAATTGACATTTGGGTGTTAGAAGAAGAAAGAAACATCATGAAAGTAAATATTTTGAATGTGTTTACAAGGCTGCTGAAATCTAAGTGTTTGCACATTTATCAATCCATACATCAGCCCGACTGTAGCTTTCAAAAGCCATAGATCACCAGAATCTAGCCAGCTCAGCTCGCGAGATTTCCTCACTTTTGGTGAAGGCTCCACCATTCTCACTGTGAGTGTGAATGTTTGTGTGTGTGCGTGCACTAGTGATTCAACGGCAACAACAAAATTCGTCCTCATGGGTTAGTGAGGAGGGTTCAAATTCCAACTATAAGCGTGAATCACCCGAGGAGCTTTTGGAAGCCCCAGGCATCTGTACTTCTTAAAAACTCCCCAGTGTGTCGGTTATGGTCCCAACAGGAAATCAATGGCACACTCAAATTGGGTAATCTGAAGAAAGTTTAATAAAGGAACTCTTTACAAAGGTGCCAGCTGGGTGGAGGGAAACCAGAAGGAATAGTGCAGTACCCTAGGGTTAGGACCAATGGGGTACTGTTATCATCCCTAGTCTGAAGGAGGAAAAGATGGGGGCAGCCATCAAAACCCAGAGAGAAGGGAGCCCAGTGGAGAGGGTCACCTGACAGGAGCTGTGACCTTCAGGCAAGGGATGCAGCCAACAACTGGTAATCCCACAGAATGGCAGCCAGGGAAGGAATGCCCCAACCATATTCTCCTTTCCCCTCTCTCATCTCCTGCTGCTGCTTCTTGTTGACTGAACCCAGCTGGAAGCCAGAAGCTGAAGGAGCCTTTTGATGAAGTCCACAAAGGTCAGCTCTCCTCCACCCAGGACAACACAGGGTGAAAAAGAGTGGAGAGTGGGTCTAGGGGGCAAATAAGAGTTGTCCAGTCCCTCAGGAGATTCTCATGCAACCGATTTAAGATCCTCTGGCCTTCAGTGAAACGCGCATCGTTATAGAAGTTAGAAGTCTCAGGTCTAGTTCTGGTTCTATGTGACCTTGGGCAACACACTCCACTTGTCTGAGTCTAGTCTGTTTTATCAATTGAAATACAGGGCATTGGACTAGCTCAGTGTTTTCTGAAGTGTGCTTATAGTACTCTGCTTGTATATCTTGGAGGCCTCTTGGAGTGGAGAGATGGAGAAACCAAATGATAGGTTCTAGCCTCATTCCCCATTGCGGTCCATAGTAAGTAAATCCATCATGTATGAAATTTCTTTGAAGAGTGCCAAATTATTTCTCTTAGGCTTACTGTATGCATTTTTTACACCATGAGCATCTAGACTACTGTGTATGTTCACAACCAAGGAAGAAATTATGTGTGTGTGTACCTTTGTAGGTATTTAGAGATGAGATGAGAAAGGAAGTCATTTTTAGAGTTGAGAAAATTGAGACTTAAAAGAGGTTAACCCTAACTTGCTCCTGTTTAAGAGGCAAATGTATAGTGGAGTCACTATTCAAACTTTTCTCTATTTTATTCCCCAAAAAATGCCACCAAAGGAGACAAAAACTGGAAACAAATTTATACCTGCCTATACATAGACACACACACACTTTTAAAAATATATTTTTGGTATGTCTCATGACCTTTCCTCAGGTTTAAATATCTATGCTTCGGCAGACTGTCCTTGCCAGACTCCACTTCATCTTCTGCTATCTTTCAACAGAGTACGAAAGATAGACCATGTGGCAGATGAACAAAACTATTATCGTTGGATTTATGCAGCATTTGAAATAGCTATTCGTCCCCATTTTTTCCAAACCTACAAAAGAAGAGTTTTATTTTAATAATAAGTAAAGATGCAGCTTTTGAGGGATTTAGTCTCTCACCCCATGACTGCCAGGTTTTTCTCAATGGGAAATTGGGCTTTTGAAGCCTCTTTTAGAGGTTCACGCATTCACAGTTCAGAGAAGAGAGAGGTCAGCGAGGACGAACAGTCACAGAGGCTGCGGGACTTCAGGGGGTCTTGGCGGGATGTGGATGAGAATTTTCACATCTATTCTGTGTAAAGTTCTGTAAGCCCAGTCCTTGTCTTTTTAAGGAACAAGCCAAATATAACCTTAGAAATGTAGTGTTTAGAGAGTACTTTTCTGTATCTTTTAAATGACTGGATCCCAAATACTTCATTCAGCAAATATTTATACATTAATAAATATGTGCCATGTGAGGTGACAAGTGATGGAGAATAAGGATGAAAAATATATTTTATTAGAAATAATGGCTATTAAAACATAGTGAGATAATTAGCATAATGTGGACGTGGTATAAAGAACAATGAGAATAGAGAACAAATTATTATTTCTGCTTGGGATGAGGAGGGACATTTTCATGAAGAGGAATATTTGGAGCTGAAACTTGAAACAGGAATATGACTTTACCTGATAGACAATGAGTAAGTGCGTTTAAGGTAAAGGGAACTGTATATGCAAAGGCACAGAGGTATGAAGTTATACAGGTAGTTTAAAGAATAATCAGTAGTTCAATATGTCTCTAGGATAGGATGCAAGTAGGATACGGGTGGGAGCAAAGCTGGCCTGGTAGGCGGCAATCAGATCATGATGGGTCTTAAATTCCCAGTTGAGAAGTTTATATTTCACCCTGTCTTTGCTGTGATTTTAAAACTACTTTGCACATATGCCCCTGGATACACATATGCAAGGTGTCCACATGACATTATGCTAAACACAGCACTTCTTCACCAAGTACCAATTTTACTGGAAATGTTAGAGATTATTTTGATTCTTGCACTCAGTGATTATTGTTACATTTACCATCTTTTCATTAAAGCTGGGAGAGTAAAACACATTTATATGTGGTGGTTAATAAGAAAGTTTCATATGTTTATGTCATGAAGACTCAGTAGGATCAGTGCCGTTAATTGAATCATGGTAAACTGGCTAAAAAAATGAAATATACTAATGTCTATCTGTTCTATACACAAGGATATGGACTGAGATTTCTTGATGAACAGTAAAGACTGGCAGAGCTAGTTTGTTCAATTAGAAATTAACAATTTGTTTTTCTCCCCAAAGCCCCAGTACATAGTTATATATTCTAGTTGTAGGTCCTTCTCGTTCTTCTATGTGAGCCACCACCACAGCACAACAATTGACAGACAAGTGATGTGGTTCTACACCTGGGAACCAAACCCAGGTTGCTGAAGTGGAGTGCACCAAACTTTAACTGCTAGGCCACCAGGTCTGGCTCAGAAATTAGCAGTTTTAAAAAGAATTATTATTATTATTATTATTATTATTTTTGCTGAGGAAGATTCACTCTAAGCTAACATCTGTTTCCAATCTTCCTCTTTTTGTATGTGAGCCCCTGCCACAGCATGGCTACTGATGGGTGGTGTAGGTCCATACCCGGGAACCAAACCTGGGCCGCCAAAGCCAAGTGTGCCAAACTTAACCACTAGGCTACTGGGGCCGGCCCGTAAAAAGAATTTTTGATGAAGAAAAAATAGACTTTTACAAATATGTCCAACTTCTCTCTCTGTTGTATTTTATCAAATATTTTATCAACATTTAACTACTTTTAGTCTCACATGGATGGAAATGACTTTCGTAACAATTCAGAAGACCCCAAAATTAAGGGAGAGGGCATTGTAAGCAATTTTAGTGGCATTCTTTGTATACATTTGTAAAGTACAGTAATTTTTAAATTCATTTTTCAGCAGAAAGCGTAAGCTTGAATCAAGGAAAATATGTAAAACAATGAAAGCAATTTTTAAAAAACGTAAAATCACTGAGAATTATGAAAGACTCTTTGAAGCTCTACACAAGGAATTTGACAATGAAAAAGATAATAGCGATCTGAAAAGTATAATATGCCCTTATATGATTCTTTAAAATGATGATGGATTTATTATTATGAAGATCAAAACTAGCAGAAATTTTGGCATTTCTTATGGTAGGAAAGTATCAATTACAATATCAGGACAAAATAGCTCTTAGGGAAATCTCAACAAAGAGATACTGTATACTGATAAATGAGCAATAAATCAGGAAGATATACCAACAATGAGTATACTTGTATCTAACAATATAACTTTTGCATATATAAAGGACAAGGAAGAGCACTATAGGAGAATTAGATTTTTTTTCTGAGAACTGGCAGATACTCAGTTTATTTCAACTTGCAATGGGTTAAATGTACTATATAATACTCTCTGGGCTATTTTAAATCAAGACTTTATTAAATCAAAACAAAAACCACACACTTTTCTCTCCACGGAAGTATTTGATCCATTTTTGACATAGAATTGTTGGACTAGACCTGAAAAGTATTTTACTAGAAAAGGAAATTTTATTTGTGTGTGTGTTTCATTCTTTTTCCTGGTTTGTGTTTTTGAGGTGTTTGTTTTTGCTTTGCATGTTTGCTTTCTTTTACTTATTTATTAAGACTTTATTTTTCCACAGAAGTTTAAGGTTCAAAGCAAAAGTGAGAGGAAGATACAGAGATTTCCCATAAAATCCCCACCCCCATACATGCATAGCTTCCCGCATTATCAACATCTCCCACCAGAGTGGTACAATTATTGCAAGTGATGAACCAACATTGACACACCATTATCATCCAAAGTCCATAGTGTCCATTAGGGTTCACTCTTGGTGTTGTCCACTCTATGAGTTTACACAAATGTATAAGGACATGTATCCATAATTATGTTATCACAGAGTAGTTTCACTGCCCTAAAAATCCTCTGTGCTCTACATATCATCCCTCCCTCACCCCTGACCTTTTTACTGTCTCCATAGTTTTGCCTTTTTCAGATTCTCATATAGTTAGAATCATACAGTAGGTAGCCTTTTCTGATTGGCTTCCTCCACTTAGTAACACGCATTTAAATTTCCTCCGTATCTTTTCATGGCTTGATAGAGCTGAATAATATTCCACTGTCTGGATATATCACAGTTTATTTATCCATCGCCTACTAAAGGGCATCTTGGTTGCTTCAAAGTTTCAGTAATTATGAATAAAGCTGTTATAAGCTTTCATGTGCAGATTTTTGTGTGCAAGGAAGTTTTCAGCTTCTCTGAGTAAATATCAAAGAGTACAATTGCTGTATCGTATGGTATAAGTATGTTCAGTTTTGTAAGAAACTGCCAATCTATCTTCCAAAGTGGGTGCACCACTTTGCATTTGCACCAGCAGTGAACGAGAGTTGCTGTGCTCCATGTCCTAGCCAGGACATAGTGCTGTCAGTGTTCTGTATTTTGATCATTCTAATAGATGTGTAGTGGTATCTCATCGTTCTTTTAATTTGCATTTCCCTGATGAGGTATGATGGAGAGCATCTTTTGATATGTTTATTTGCTCTCTGTATCTCTTCTTTGGTGAGATGATTAAGATCTTAGGCTCACATTTTAATCAGGTTGTTTGTTTTCTTATTGTTGAGTTTTAGGAATTCTTTGTATATTTTGGATAACAGTCCTTTATCAGACATATCTTTTGTAAAGATTTTTTCCCAGTCTGTGGTTTCTCTTCTCATTCTCCTGACATTGTCTTTTTCAGAGCATACATTTTTAATTTTAATGAAGTCTAGCTTATCAATTATTTCTTTTTTAGAACATGCCTTGCTATTCTATCTAAAAAGTCATTGTCATATCTGAGGTCATCTAGGTTCTCTCCTATGTTCTCTCCTAGGAGTTTTACAGTTTCACATTTTAGCTTTGGGGCTGTAACGCATCTTGAGTTAATTTTTGTGATGGGCATAAGGTCTGCATCTAGATTCGTTTTTCTGCACGTGGATGTCCAATTGTTCTAGCACCACTTGTTGAAAAGACTAACTTTGGCTGTTGCATTGCCTTTGCTTCTTTGTCAAAAATCAGATTCCTGTAGCTTTATAGTAAGTTTTGATGTCAGGTAGTGTCAGTCCTCCAACTTTGTTCTTCTTCAATATTGTGTTACCTACGCTGAGTCTTTTGTCTCTCCATATGAGCTTTAGAAGCAGTTTGTCAATATCCACAAAATGACTTGCTGGTAGTTTGGTTGAGATTGCATTGAATCTATAGATCAAGTTAGAAAGAACTGACATCTTGATAATATTGAGTCTTCCTATCCATGAATATGGAATATCTCTTCATTTATTTAGTTCTTCTTTGATTTCTTTTGTCAGAGTTTTGTAATTTTCCTCAAATAAATCTTATACTTATTTTGGTAGATTTATACCTAAGTATTTCATTTTTGGGGGTGCTAATGTAAATGGTATTATGTTTTTAATTTAGAATTCCACTTGTTCATTTCTGATAGAGTTAGATTTAATAGTTCTTAGAGATTTTAACTCATTATTCTCAGATGTAGATAGACCAAGCATATAAAGATAGGTAAACATATAGAAAATGGAAATAACATCATTTACTAAGCTCAAATATATGAAACAATAATTTTCAGACATTGGGAAATAAGCAGCACATTATTGTGATCTCTGAGAGCAGAGAAACAACACAGCCTTGCCATGAGCCAGTTTCCAGGCTTCAGCACGGGGAGGGGAACCCAAACAGAGCCTAGTAGTCTTGTTGAGTTGAAGAGACAGAGACCATAGTTTGGGGAGTTCAAGTGTCTAGAATTTGTAGGGCAGAATACTGGAGAAGAGAGAATTGCACATAGAGAGAGAGAAAGCTCTAGAAACCTGCAGAAGTTCCCCTCAGGTCTTTAGCTGGCTGTTGATCTGTGCATACATGAGAGGATAGTGAGGCCAGAGAAAGAACTACTAGAAAAATGTAGACAGAGCTCAGAGAGAGCTGGGAAGAGTTTCTGCGTCCATCTGAAGGATGAAAAGATCTTGTAATACACATGGCGCTAGGTAGAATCCTCAAAAGGGTATTCACACCAAAAACATTAAAAGGATAAGAAAAGAATATCATAAGCAACTATATGCTCATAAATTTAACATCTTAGAGGAAATGGAAAAAAGTTCTTGAAAGATACAAACTTCCAATCTCACTCAAGAAGAAAGAGATGTCCTAATAGTCCTATATCCATTAAGGGAATTTAAATTATAATTAAAACTCTTTTAAGAAAGGAAAGGCCCAGATGGTTTCACTGGTAAATTCTACCAATTTTCCAGAAACAGAAGTAAAAGAAATACTTTCCAATTCATTGTATGACGTCATCATTAACCTGGTATTAGAACCAGACAAAGAAAAGAAATCTACAGACGAATATGCCTCATCAACACAGAGGCAAAATCCTTAACAAAATACTAGCAAATTGAATACAATAACATATAAAGGAGGATAATACATCATGACTATTTTGGGTTTATCATGGGAATGCAAGACTGGATCAACATTTGAAAATTAATCAGTGTAATTCATCATATCAACAGACTAAAGAATAAAAACCAGGCAATCATCACAATAGATACAGGAAAAGCACTGAGAAAATTCAACATCCATTCATGATAAAATCTCTCAGCAAACTGGAAACAGAAGGGAACTTCTTCAGTCTGATAAAGGACATCTATAAAAAAATCTACAGCTAGCATCATGCTTTACAGAAAAAGACTGAATGCTTCCTTTCTACGATTAGGAACAAAGCACAAATTTCCTTATCATCACCTTATTCATCAGAATCCTGGAGGTCCTAACTAGTACAATTAGGAAAGAAAAATAAGTAAATGTACACAGATTGGAAAGGAAGAAGTGAAATTATCTTTATTTGTAAATTATGTGATAGTCAATACAGAAAATCCTAAAGAATCTACAAAAATGCTTTAGTATCAATAAGTAAGTGTACAAAAGTTACAGGATAAAAAAATCAATATTCAAAAAATCAAATTGTATTTCTACTTACTAACAATGAACAATCAGGAACTGAAATTTAGAAAACAGAACCATTTAAGACAGCAGGAAAAATATGAAACAAGGAGATGTTTAATAAAACATGTGCAAAATCTGCACACTGAAAACTACAGACCATTGCTGAGAGATAGTAAAGAGCACCTAAATAAATGTTATGATGCACCATGATCACTGGTTAGAGTCCTCAACATCAAAAAGATGTCAATCTAAATTGACCTATAGATTCAGGACAGTCTCAATCAAAATCATGGGAGACTTTTCTGAATGAATTGAAAAATGTATTCTAAATCATCAAATCAAAACTGAAGGAATCTAGATCAAGACCAATTGTGAAAGGTAAAAAGAAAGGTGGGATTTCAAGACTCTGTAAAGCATCAGTAAGCAGGACAGTGTGGAAATTGCATAAAGATAGACAGAAAGAAGAATGAAACAGAGATTCCAGAAAGGCTTGCATACATGAATGATCATCTGATTTTTAACAGAAGTGCTAAGTAATTTAATGGAGAACCCCAACCCTTACTTCACATTTCATATAAAAGTTAAGTCAAAATGGATCATATACTTAAATGTAATATCTAAAAGTCTAAAACTTCTGGAAGAAAACACGGGAGAATTTTTATTGTAACTTTGGGTTAGGCAAGGACTTAGATAAGATATTAAAACCATGAACACTAAAAGACAAAAATGATCATGATCATTTGAGCTTCATAAAAATTGAAAAATTTTGCTCTTCTAAAAAGAAATGAAAGGAATAAATAAATAAAAGGAAAATGAACAGGCGAGACACATACTGAAAGAAACTATCTGGAAAGTATCCCCACATATCTCACAAAAACTTTATTAAGAATATATAGGAGCCAGCCCTGTGGTGTAGTGGTTAAGTTTGGTGCACTCTGCTTCAGCAGCCTGGGGTTCACATGTTTGGATCCCTGGTGTGGACCTACACACCACTCATCAAACCACACTGTGGCAGCATCCCACAAACAAAATAGAGCAAGATTGGCACAGATGTTGGCTCAGGGCCAATCTTCCTCCCCCAAAAAAGAAAAAAAACAATATATAAAGAGCTCTTACAACTCAATAATCAAACCAACTGAAAAATGGATGAAAGATGTGAATAGATGTTTCACCACGTAGACTGATGAATTACTAATAAGCCCATTAAAAATCCTCAATATTATTAATCTTTAGGGAAACACAAATTAAAATCACAATGTGATACCAATATGCACTTACTGGAAGTGCTAAAATTAAAGGTATACTCAGTACCAAGGGTTGGCAAGGGTATGGGGTGACTTTCATACACTGCTGCTCAGAGTGCAAGATGCTGAGGCTCTTTGGACAACAGTTCAGCAGTAAGCAAAGGGTACTTACTGTTCAATCAAAATAATCTGTTTCTCAGAGTTTTAAACAAGAAAAATAAAAACACGAGTTTACACAAAGACTTCTACCTGAACGTTCATGTCAGCTTTACTTGTAAAAGTCCAAAGTCAAAAACAAACCAAGTATCTTTCAACTGGTGAACGGATAAACAAACGTGGTACACCCATACAATGGAATACTACTAAGCAATAAGAAAGAACACATTACTGACAAATGAAGCAATGTGGATAAATCTCAGAAGTCATACACAAAAGACTATATACTGTATGAGTCTGTTTATATGAAATTCTGTAAAAGGCAAAAAAATATAGTGACTAAGAGCAGTTCAGTGATTTCCAGGAAACAGGTGAAGGAAGGGATTAACTGCAAATGGGCATAAAGAAAACTTCTGAGCGGCGAAATGTTCTGTTCATCATTACGGTAGTATTAACCCTCCCGCCTGTTTTTGAAAAACCTCATCAAATTACGCACTCACACTATACACAAAAATTAACTCAAAGAGGTCAAAGATCTATCTGTAACACCTAAGACTGTAATACTTTTCGAAGAAAACATAGTTATAAATCCTCATGACACTGGATTAAGCAATGGTTTCTTAGATATGACAAGAAAAGCACAGAAACAATGGAAAAGATAGATAAACTTAACCAAAAATAAAAGCTTCTGTACTTTAAAAGACACTATTAAGAAAGTGAAAAAACAACCAGCAAAATGGGGGAAAAGATACATGTAAATCATATATCTCATAAGGTATAGTATCGGGATTATCTAAAGAATTCTTATAACTCAATAATATAAACACAAATCATCTAATTTTTAAAATGGGAAGCAGACTTGAACAGACGTTTCCCCAGAGAATATATTCAAATGGTTAATAAGCACATGAAAAGTCAAGGTTTATCATTAGTCGATCTTTAGTCATTAGTGAAATGCAAATCAAAACCACAATGAGGTGCCATTTCACACCCTCCAGGATAACTGTAATCTAAAAGACAGATGATAACAAATATTGGCAGGGATCTAGAGAAATTGGAATGCTCATAGAATGCCGGTGAGAATGTCAAATGCTGCAGTCACTTTGGGAAACAGTCTGGAGGTTCCTCAAAGGGTTAACCATACAGCTATGCTATGACCCAGCAATTCTACTCCTGGGGGCAGTTGGAAGCATGTCCACACAAAAACTTGCACACAAATGTTCTTAACAGCATTAGTCATGATAGTCCAAAGTGTAAACAACCCAAATGTCCATCAGCTGATGAATGGATAAACAAATGTGGTATGTTCCTACAATGGTATAGCATTTAGCAATAAAAAGGAATAAAGTACTAATACATGCTACAATAGGAATAAGCCTTGAAAACATTATGCTAATTAAAGAAACCAGTTACGAAAGACCTCATATTGTATGATTCCATTTATTTAAAGCATCCAGAATAAGCAAATCTACAAAGACAGATAGTAAATCAGTGGTTGCCAGGGCCTGGGGGGTTTGGGTGGAAATGGTCATATCTAAGGGGGAGCGACTGCTATTGGGTATGAGGTTTTATTTGCAGGAGAGTGATGAAAATGTTCTAAATTTGACTGTGGTGATGTTTACACAATTCCATGAATATACTAAAAAATATTGAGTTGTATGCTCTCAGGTGAATTTTAGTATGTATGAATTATATTTCAATAAAGCCATTATACATAAAATTAGAGAACTTTGTTATATGTAAATTACACCTAAATAAAGCAGATTTTTTTTTTTTTAACAAAAGGAGGAAACTTCCTTAATTTGGTAAAGACTAAAAAACCCCAAACTGTCCATGTCACACTTTAGGAGAAACTTTAGACACATTCTCTTTAAGAACAAGAATGAGATAAGAATGCCTGCCATCTACTACTGTTTGACATGGCACTAGGGAACAAACATCTCAAGAGAAGAAAAAAAAGAACAAGGGCAGGAAGGAGGAAATGCAACTGTTAATAATATATTGAGGATATAATTATCAACCTAGAAAGTTCAGTAGCAGGAACAAATAGTGGAACCTATAAGATGTTGATAAACATGATTTCAACTTTTAAAAATACTGTTACTCTGTTTGCTCTTGTTGTTAGTGCCGTGGGATTGATTCTGGCTCCTGGCGACTCTGTGTACAGCAGAACAGAACGCTGCCTGGTCTTTTTGCACCCTCCTCTCACCCTCCACTGCTCTATCAGACAATGTTCCGCTGCTATCCGTAGGGTTTTCATGGCCAATTTTTTCACAAGTGGGTGGCCAGGTCCTTCTTCCTAGGCTGTCTTAGCCTGGAAGATCTGTTGAAACCTGTTTACACTGGGTGACCCTGCTGGTATTTGAAACACTGGTGCCATAGCATTCAGCATCACAGCAACATGCAGCCCCCACAGTGTGACAACCAACAGACAGGTGGTGTGGTTCCCTGACCCGGAAATGAGCAAATGTTAACCCCTAGGCCACCAGGGCTGGCTTGCTCTAAGTTAGTAATGAAAAAGAAAACAAAGGAAGTGTGACACATTTACGACAGCAGCTAAAACTATAAAGGATCTAGAGAATATGCATAATACCTTTTTGGATGAATAATAATATTCTATTAGTATATTAAGAACATAAAATTTACATAAATAGCATGTTTATGGGTGAACTGTTTTAAAATAGTACAAGTGGCAACACAACCCAAATTAATTTATAAATTAAATTCAATGCCTATCAAATTTTCACTAGAATTTTTATGATAAGTGAAAGAAGCCAAACTCAAGAGGCTACGTACTGTCTGTTTCCATTTTTATTGTCATTCTGGAAAAGGCAACACTCTAGAAACTAGCTCAGTGATTGTCGGTGTATGGCAGTGGAGTGTCATTGACTACAGAGAAGATCTGGAGAAATTTTGGCGATGATAGAACTGTTCCATATCTTAATTGTGTTGTATACACAATTGTATGCATTTGCAAAAACTCAGAGGACTATATACTGAAAAGTTTGAATTTTACTGTATGTAAACTATGGCTTAATTTTTTAAATAAAAACACAATACACCCATCAATAGGCGAATTGACTTTATGAAAAAAGAGCCAAATGGAGTCTTGCTCTACCAGCCACAAAGACATGCTTCAAAGACATTGTAGTAAAATTATACAGATAAAAATCAGCGTAATTCTATTGCAAAAATAGGCAAACAGACCAATGGAACATAAGATAGAGCTCAAAAACAGACCCATATATATACGGGAGCCCATTATATCTCATTGGTGACATGAAACACAGCAGTGTCATTTTGACATGTTTTATAGAAAGTATTTAGAAAACTCTATCACCATATGGTGATAAATAGACCAGGATTCTATGCGTTACAACATATGCAAAGGCCGACTCAAGGTAGATTAAAGGTTTCAATGTGAAAAGTAAACTCGAATGTTCACCGAGGGAAATCTCATAGATATTTCAGGGGTGGGAAAGGACTTCTAAATATAACTGAAAAAGTAGAAGCCATAGGCTGGTGGGAAAGTAAACCACTATAGCTTTTCTGTGAAGCAAACTGAAAGTGCCTGGTGAAATTAAGAACGTGCATATCCTGTGGCCTGTCAGTCACACTCCTGGGTACACCCTTTAGAAAAACTCTTGCACGTATTCACGGAGGGAAAGCGACCTTAACTGCAGTATTGTTAGTAGTAGTGTGGAGATGGATACAACGTTGGTGTCTATGATGAGGGAGGTGGATAAGTGAAATGTGGTGGATATTTTATGAAGTACTATGCAGCTGTTGGAGGCAGCGAACTAGGGATACATGTGGCAATATATGATATATAGATCTTATAAACCTGGTATTGATTGAACCAAGTAAGAAGCAGAATATCTATTACATAGTATCATTTGTAAAAATTGAAAATGCAAACACACACAAAGCCATATAAATGTCGATTATACATTTACATCCAAGGACATATACAAAGCTCATTAGAGGAGTTGGATGAAGGGTGAGGTAGCTGAAAGTGAGTTGGCTGCTGGGATGTACATAAAATAAATAAAACAAGAGTGGGCCTCACAGGTACCAGTGTACCACAGAGTGTGTTTCAGGAAGGTATCTTAACTTTAGGGGAAAGAAATACAAAGGATAAAACCTGAGAAATATCTGAACAAAACTATCATTCTAGTACCTATTCCAAAAAATAGAAGAAAAATCGCCAAATTGATAAAAAAAAAAATCTTACTTTAAAAGTTCAGAAATTGACTCAGATGGCAAATCTCAACATGTATTGTAATCAAATGATTTATCAAATGATGCATTTTAATGTGGTCAGAAGACATACTTTAATAACAGGTTGACTAAAGTTTCTATCTCTTCTAACTTCCTCCTCACTCCCCCATCCTATATGGCACCAAGTCCTGTTTAGTCTGTTATCTAATCTATTCCATCATGTTTTGATGAACTATCGCATTAGTCTCCTTATTTGTCTTTGGCTATAGCATCAGAATCTTCTATCCAGCCTTCATAATGTCTATGGGAACATTCCCCTTATAGGAAAATCTAATCCTATCTCTCTTCTGATCAGTATTGAGTTGACAGGATTTGCTGCTGAGCAGGTGTAGGATGTATACAAAAGAAGATGACCCCGTGGTTTCAGTCCAGAGCAACTGAGAGTGTAATGAAAGCATTTACTGAGATGGCAAAGACTGGGAGAAGGGCAAGCCTGGAGTGGAGCATCTGGTGTTTTCTTTGGACAAGTTGTTTGAGGTCCAGGTGAAGCTGTTGAGTTCAAGAGAGCTCTCTAGTGCTCAAGAGAAAGGCTCGAATTAGAGATGTTAATTTGAAAATCATCAGCATATAGATGGTATTTAAAGCCCTGACTGGTGACTGCACGAGTTCACTTAAGGAGAGACAGAGACAAAAAAGGGCCAAGGAATAAACTCTGAGATTCTCCAAATTTTAGAGGTTTATAAAATGAGGAAAAGTAAAAAAGTTGAGATGGTGTAACCAGTGATCTAAAAGGAAAAATGGCAGGTACATTATATTGGAAGCCAATTGTAAGTGTTTCAAGAAGGGAGTGGCCTACTTCTTGATCTTCTCCAAAGCTGCTGGAGGTGAAGCCACACGAGAAATAAGCATGAACTATTGATTTGGCAAGTCATTTCAGTGGCGTGTAAAGGACACCAGCCTACTGTAGATAACTGCTGGGGGAGCTTTTCTCTAAAGAGCATCAGATAATTGGGGAGGTAGATAGAGATGTGGTGGGATTAATTTTAAGTTGGGACATAACACAGAATATTTGCAAACTCATGGTAATAAGCTAGTAGAGAGAGGGATCGATTCAAGAGTGACGACTGTGAGAAGGGGAGAAGGGATGAGATCTGGTGCACGAGGGGAGAGGCTAACAGGAGGCAGAGGCGGGGTGCTTCTTGCATTGCAGTGGAAGAGAAGGCGGAGAATGTGAAGGAGTTCAGGTAGGATGATCAGGTAGCTCTTTCCTGACTATTTCTATTTTTTTCTTAGAGAATGAAGAAATAAATTCATTAGATGGGAGTAGGGAGAGACAAAAGGTATTAGATGTTTGAGGAGAGAGGAGAGAGCATGAAACAATCCCATATGTACCTACACATCATATGTACATCAAATACATACATACTGAATGTGTAAAGATACTTAAATTGGTAAGAATTTAATCATATACCGCCTTGGTTGTTTTTGTCTTAAAAACTTGTATGCGTCTTTCTGTAGAGTATGAATACTTAAAAGTCACTTGGTACATTTTGCCAAATTGCTTTCCAGAAAGGTTGTTCAA
This sequence comes from Equus caballus, assembly GCF_041296265.1. Taxonomy (NCBI): domain Eukaryota; kingdom Metazoa; phylum Chordata; class Mammalia; order Perissodactyla; family Equidae; genus Equus; species Equus caballus. Next base: position 51,473,855 of record NC_091698.1, on the reverse strand, counting down.
ATTCAAGAACACTGACAACCCCACATCCTGGTGAGGATGTGGAGCAACAGGAAGTTTCATTCATTGCTGGTGGGCATGCAAAATGATACAGCCACTTTGGAAGACAGTTTGGCAGCTTCTCACAAAACTACACATACTCTTTCCATACGATCCAGCAATCACGCTTCTTGGTACTTACCCATAGGAGTTGAAAAGTTATGTCCATACAAAAACCAGCACATGGATGTTCACAGCAGCTTAACTCATAATCATCCAAACCTGGAAGCATCCAGGACGTCTTTTAAGTAGGTGAATGGATAAACAAATTGTGGTATATTCAGACAATGGTATATTATTTGGGGCTAAAAATTAAGCAGCTATTAACATGAACTATTCAGCCCTGAAAGACATGGAGGAAATTTAAATGCATGTTACTAAGTGAAAGAAGCAAATAGGAAAAGGCTACATACTGTATGAATCTGACTATATACAACATTCTGGAAAAAGAAAAACTTTGGAGATAATAGAAAGATCCGTAGCTGCCAGGGATTGAGGGGAGGGAGGGATGAATACGTGGAGGACAGAGGATTTTTAGGGCAGTGAGACTACTCTATGACACCATAATGGTAAACACGTGTCATTATATACTTGTCTAAACCTATAGAATGGGCAAGACCACGAGTGAACCCTAATGGGAACTATGGACTTCGAGTCATTATGATGTGTCAATGTATGTTCATCAGTTGTAACAAATGTACCACGCTAGTGGGGAATATTTGTAGTGAGGGAGGCTAGGTATGATGGATGCAATCTCTGTACTTTCCACTCAATTTTGCTGTGATCCTAAAACTGCTCTAAAAAAAAGCCTGTTAAAAAAAACACATAAGTTCCATTGCATATTCAATAACATGGAGTGTTAAGATAGCATTTCACATTAAAGCATAACGTGGAAATATCACGAACAACTTTATGCCAATAAATCTAGAATTTAGGTGAAATAAACAGATTCCTTGAAAAGAAAAACACAATGTACCAAAACTTATACAAGAGGAAGTAAAAGATCTGGATAGCTTTACATCTATTTAATAAATTGAATTCCTTATCAAAAACCACCTCAATGAAAATTCAAAATTTGGATGTTTCACTGGTCAATTATAGCACACATTCAAGGAAGAAATAACACCACATATATGCAAACTCTTTCTGAAAACAGACTGGGGGGGAATACTTCTCAATTTCTCTAATACCAAGTCTGATAAAGACATTAAAATCACAGAAAATCACAGACCAATGTCTCTCACAATCATGGACAAAAAGACTTAACAAAGCATTACTAAATTGAATCCAGCAATATATAAGAAGGATAATACATCATGACCAAGTGTACTTTTTTCCAGGAAGGCAAGGTTATTTTAACCATTCTAAAGTCAATCAATGTAAAGAGTAATTTTAACAAACTAAAGAAGAAAAAAGCATATATCACAACAAATGCAGGAAAAAAAACTGATGAAATTTAGCAACCATTCATAATGAAAACTCTCAGCAAACCAGAAAAGAACTCCTAAAACATCTCATTTAAATTTACATACTGATTTGTAATACTGAGGTCATACTGAGGTTCTTTTATATGTTCATTAGCTTTTTGGATTTTCTCTTCTACAAGTTGCTTATTCAGGGTCTGTTAGGAGCTTAGTGTTTATTTTATCCATTTGTATTATTTAATATATGTCATAAAGGCTACTAATGTTCACCAATACCTAGTTCTGCTCTTTCCTGGGCACCCAGCTGTATTTCCAAGTCCCCTCCCTACCATCTTTGCATCTAGGTGAGACCATGTGCCTGACTTCTGGTCAAAGGAAAGAGAGCAAAAATATGTAGCTCACTTGCAAGCCCGTCCTTGAAAACTTTCATGCAACAATTGTCTATCTGTCTCTATCTCCTGTTTGGTGCAAGTTAAGAATTCTGAGGATATAGATAATGATGGGTGGAAATAGCCTAGATCTCTGAGTTAAGACTTAGAGTAAGGCAGTTCCGAAGACCTGCCCAACTAGAAGCATCCACAATGGACTTTGTACAAATGAGAGATAAACTTTTACATGAAGGCATTGAGATTTGGAGAATTTTGTCCCAAAAGTTAACATTACTTGTAAACTGCCTTGCATAGCACCGATTTGCCATGTTTCTTTTTCTCCCAAATATCTAATCTTATGTGAATAAAAGTATATACACATGTTTTTCTCCTTCATTTTTTCGTTCACTCAACAAATATTTTTTGAGCATCTCCTAAGTTGCAGGCACTGTTCCAGGCACTGAGTATATAACAGCCTGAAATTGAGGCAAAAATCTCTTTCATTGTGCTTATATTTTACTGCACAGAAACTGACAGCAAATAATTAAGTAAAGGTATAATTTCATATAGAATAAGTGCTATGGACAAAAACAAAGTAGAGAAATAAATAAGGGATATCAGGATGAGGGTTCCAATTTTAAATAGTGTGGTCTGTGAAGGGCTCACTGAGAAGGTGTCGTTAGGCAAAGACTTAAGGGAGATGAGGAACAATGATCCAGGCAAAAGGAAAAACAAATTTAAAAAATCTCCAAGGCAGAGGAGTGTCTGGTATGTTCAAAAACCCCATTCAAAGAGCCCAGTGTAGCTTGAGCAGAGTGAGTAAGACAGAGGTGACTACAAGATGGTGTGAAAGAGGGAAGGTATGGGGGTGGACCAGTTAGGTCTCCCAGCCATATGAGGATCTGAGCTTTCCCCCAAGAGACAAGAAGCCTTTGTTAAAAGTCTGACATGACAGACCCTGGCTGCTATGATGAGCACGGACTGTAGATGTCAAACGCAAAGTCAGGGAGGTCAGTTAGAGACCATTGCAATCATTGAGGTGATTGATCATAGGGGCATGGACCAGGGGAATTGCAATGTAAGTCGTGGGACGTGGTCAGATTATGAATATATTTTGAAGATAATGGCCAGCAGTACTTCCTGCCCAATCGGAGGTGGGGATGAGAAGAAGAGAGGACTGAGCAACTGGAAGAATGGAATTATCATTTTCTGAGATGGGACAGCAGTGCATGTATGAGATCAGGAATTCCATTTGGGACGTGAAAGTCTATGATGTTTATTAGACTTCCAAGTGGAGATGTCAAGTAGGCAGTTGGATATATGAGTCTAGGGTTCAGGGGAAAAGTCTGGGCTGGAGACATACATTTCCAAGTAGTCAGCACTTTCTGGTATTTAGAGCTATAATTCAGGATGAGATCACCAAGGGAGTGAGCAGAGATAGAGAAGAAGATGAAAGATTGGGCCTCCTCGGGCTTACAGCTAACAGTCCCCATGTTAATTTTGTCCCATATTCTGAGTGCTACTCTGTGGTCTTAGCCAATGGAAACTGGTGTGGTGGAATATACTGTATGCCCTGGGAGCCATAATGGGAGCTCTCCCAGTCAGCTCCTGCTCTGGAGTTCTCACTAAATCGAGGGAATTTGCAAAAGCGTGGCTGTATCTGTTGTATCCTCTCTACCATTTATTGTGTTCTTCAGACTCTTTGATTTATAATGACAAAAAAAAAAGGGATGTAAGTACTGGCACTGGGCCTGCAGTAAAGAAACAAAGGCAGGATGTCATTTTGGGTATTAAATGCAAATTTTGAGGTCACTACAAATGTCTTCACTGAAGTGACTGAGGAAATGAAATGAAGATAAAAGTTAGCAGGCAAAAGTAGAAAGCCTCTGATATTATGAGATGTGCTATAAATATCATTGCGGGCTGTGAGGATCACCCAATAACTGTAATTGACAGTGGCTCACAGATACTGTAGGAGCACACATTTGTGACCCCAGGAGATTTAAAGAGCAATGAACAGCCATGACCAAAAACAAATTTCCACAGGGATTACGTATGGCTGTTGCAGCTGGTGCTACCTCTTCTAAAAGCACGGAGTACCTTTCTTCCCACCCCAAACGAGGTGTTAAAACGTGTGCCTGTGATAGGGATGACAAATCTCTTTACCAGTTGCCTTTGATTTTGTTACATTTTTTCACATACAGATATTTGACATTTTATGTAATAGAATGCATGTTTTCTTTTTTATTTCGTTCCTTGTTCTTATGCTTAAAAATATTTCTCAATTCAATTTACTTCCAGTTTTTTTAATAATATATATATATATATATTTTTTTTTTTCTTTTTGAGGAAGATTAGCCCTGAGCTAACATCTGTGCCCATCTTCCTCTACTTTATATGTGGGACACCTGCCACAGCTGGCTTGACAAGCCATGCCATGTCCGCACCCGGGATCTGAACTAACGAACCCCAGGCAGCCGAAGCAGAACGTGTGAACTTAACCGCTGCACCACTGGGCTGGCCTCTACTTCCAGTTTTTTAAGAATCACCATTATTTTTAGTGATTGTATGATACTCCATGTTCCATCAAACAGATGCACCAGGAAGCACAAAGTTTGGCTGCTATGCTGTCATTTGCTTTTTAGTGTTGACTTCCCACTTTGGCTGTGCGGGGAGTCCTTGCCTTTGTGAGGGACTGGTTGGAGTCCCCACCCTGAACTCAGAATCCCCTATGCTGTGGACTCTCACGTTCTCCAACTGGAATGACTGCTGATATGTTACCACCGTGGAAGGGGACTTCTCACCTCAGGGACAAGTTTGTACACTCATACGCTCTGAAGGGACTGTGGCTCCACGACATACTGACTCACTCACCTTTCACCCAGTTTCCTGTTCTCTCCTAGGAGTCTCACAATTCCCCTGAGGACTTCCTGCTTGCTTGTTCTTCTCAGTGCTGTCAGTGTCCCTCTGAGTTTCAGGGTCCTGAGTGACCTACTTTTCTGAGGTGATAAACTCACCTGTCTGTGGCTAGGACTCATGAACGGGGCCTGCTCTCTCCTCCCCTGCAGGGCCCTGGGTGATGGCAGAGCACAGAGTCTTGGCTGTAGCCCCCACAGAACACAGGGAGGTGACAGAACAAACTCCAGTCTTGAGTCGCAAGACCTGAGCTATAATCCTGCTTCAGTGTGTCACCCACAGCAGCTTGGGCCATCGCCCTGGGTCTTAACAGTCCTCACCTGTTAAAAGAGGGCGAGGAGCCACACTGTCTCTAGGCTCCCTCCCAGATTAGAAAGGTCCATCGTTCTTTGATTCAACATCATATGGCACTTTACGTTCTCCTTCAGGGAAGGTAAAGTAAAGTAAGAAAAGATAGTGCCAGAAAAATGGATTATTCTAAAAATATTGCCAGGGCATCAGTGTGCTCTGGTTCCAGGAAAGAATTATGCCCTAATGCCTTAAGGTGTTCATTGCGTGTAATGAATTAACTTCTCTCCTAGGCATCTAGAATTGTACTAAGTACCAGCCTTGAGACAATGAGAAAATTGTCACTCAAAACATTTTCTGGGGTCGGTGATTCACAGAAGGAACCTCAGTTGCAAAATTGTGTTAGACTTTGATGGACCTGGTGTGGCTGGGTTTGTGGGTGCATGTGTCTGTGTTCACGTGTGTGTGCCTGTGTGTATATGTAGTGTTGAAATGGGAGGAAATTGCCTTTGAAATAAGCTAAAGGATTCAGAAAATCTATCCATCCAGTGAAGTTGGCCTCTGTGCTCTCCAGCACCATCAGCTGTGGCCCTAATGTCCTTGTGTCCTGTCCATAGGCAAAGCCTACTCCAGCAATTCAATCTCACACACAGGAGTATGACCCAAAGTTGTTTTCCTGGTTACCGGACGCGAATGAGTGCTCCATTACAGAAAGGGTGGGGAGGAGTATTTTCAGTACTTAGATAAATCTGGAAAATGCAGAATTCAACAAATTTTTTTACTGAAGGACATCTCAGGACATTTACCATACTATATTCATTTCATTATTCAGGAAGGGGCGTTAGCGACATTTGCCAAATTTATACATCTTTGGAAGTCTTTTGTTCAGGGAACCCTCACTAGACTAATATTTCACAAAAAGTGAAAACCAGTACACTTAAGTTCCATGTGAAGTGTCTCTGGAAACTGTATTTTTAGTATGGATTGGAATCTTGAACTCATTCTGAGAGAGTAGGTTTGGAAAATTCTGTTCACCGGCAGAGGTTACCCTGGCTGAAATACCACTACATTAGGGGATTGTCTTCTCTACCTGTAGGTAAGATTGGCCCTGCCTTAGTCACTGAAGGTGCACATTGCCTGCCTTTTAAGGCATGCCCCACTCCTAGTTCCATACACCAACCAGAAGCCAATTTTTCTGTTTGGGCTGGAAGCAAACTCTATGGACAATGCTAAGTGCTTGCCTGCTATTTTCCAAAAGAGTCCTTGACCCTCTCTTCCCCAAAAGTACAAGCAGAAAACAAACATCCTACCAACATCCCAAGAGCTTACCTCTACCCAAGGACCAAAACTTTCTCTTACAGGATGCCTCTGTTAGCTCCAATCATATTGCATTACTCCCAAATCCAATAAAAAAATTACAAAAACAAAAATAATAATGACTACATAGATAAAGTGAGTGCAGACACATAAGCATTTCTATAAGCAAATCAATCAAAACCTTTAAAGAATTCCTTATAAATGCAAAAGCTGGATTTTCATGAATATTATTTCTTTAGGTACTTCCATGATTTTCAAGAAAGTTACAAATATACATCAAGGCCAAAATGAATAGAAAAATTTTACATGAGTGTCTTGAGTAAGAATTTAAAACCTTAATGGTCTTAACATTTTATTCATAAGGAGTTGTTCATACTTGCTTGATCTGTTGACTCAAGTTTCATCTTTGAAATTATTTTACAATAGATTATCAGATTTTTGTAGACCTGTGAGAGCTAAGGTTCAAGAAGCAAAGGGTACCAGTAAACAGAAGCATTTTTTAATAATCTAACACCCCCCTCCCCTGATCAGCCCTGAAGGAGACATTAAAGGGGTCTTTGATGAACAATTGGGGATCTGACCAAAAGGCCCAATTTCAGTTTCAACAAGTCATCAAATATTATATGAGTCAATTACATAAACAGTGGAATTTCCCAACATCTGATTCCAATAGAGGAGAGCAGCCCAGGTTCACAATGGAGATTTCTCAATAGGCAACGCCGTTTTCCAGGTAATTAAAACTGTTTGTATAGGAGAGTAGATTTATCTTCTGAAACCATTTTAGCACTAGTGCTCTCCTGAGTGGTATCAGTTGACACACTGCATAATCTAGAACAGACTAATTGCTGCATGATTTCTAATTTTTCTGCAGCCATGTAAATGAGCTGAAGTCTGCACAGGTGGAGCCCATTAGAGTGAATGATTTCCCTCTCATGTTGTTATCTTCATTTGCCGTTGTCTTATCAACTCCAAGTAGGAAATCCGCTGTCATGAAAAGCAGGCGAGGGAACAATGTCTGGCTGAAAAGTCTTGTTTCATTATTTTTTAATTCATATAGTCCTACCTGCTTAATGCAGTTTTCTGATTAGCATGCTAGGCAGCCAGTAATGCAGTTTTATTTAAATAAGGAGGCAGGGCTTTAATTTAAACTAAGAAATCATCTCCATTTCTTATCAGGGAACAAGGATTCATGATTCAATAATACATGAATTTAATAATGCATAATGGTAGACTTCACAGGTACTAAAGAGCAATACCAGAGTGGGTTAGTATGCCCTATGGGTCATCCTCTCAAAGGCCCAATCTGGTTTATCCACACCCCTTTCCTTCATCTCTTCCATTATTTCCTTTCGGCAAAAGAGTTGCGCCATTTGCCATCCTCTGACGCTGCCAAGAGTCCAAATCAAGAGCTGCATCTTCACTTTACGACCATGTTTAATAGCTGTTAAACTGCTGGACTCTAGCCTTTGCAAGAATTCCAAAATTGGACCCAAAGGAGACTTGAAAGGATTGGGAGGGAGAGAATGAGGAAAGAAAAGTAAGGGGCTTCATTCCCTACCACGAATTGCTTTTTCCACTGAGGTATTTCTCCATCGCCTCATTTTAGCCAGGGGAAACAGTCTATAGTGCATTTGCAGTATCCAGGGCCACATAATCTCTTTATAATTCTGCTTGTGTTTCACAGCTCACAGATACCTAAGCCTGGCACTCCAACGATAGTTGAACTCAGCATTCCTTCGTTTTACTGTCTGAGTGGCTCTCTCTGCTGTGGGCTGCCCAGTGGACGGCATGCCATTCTGCCTGATCGTGAAAGTTAAATGTGCAAGGAATTTCGTCCTGCCCAACAGAATTACCTGAGCAGTTTCACCAACAGGAAAGCCAAGTCAATCAGACATGCATTGCTTTTCATCATCCATTGATTTGTTTTTCATTTTATTCAATTTGGAAAATTAGATAAAGCTGGTCCACTCCATTCTCTACTTCTTTCATCTGAATATAGTGGGTTAAGGTCTTTTGGTTTTCTTTTAAGAATTCGGAAAATTTTATTTAGGGAAAAATCAAAATATACATGTGGTATCTTGTTGGCACAAGTACATGAGCAGAAAATTTGCTAAGTTTGTAAGAATGATTAATTAAGCATTTAGAGGGGTTTTTTTTAAGATTTTATTTTTTTCCTTTTTTCCCCAAAGCCCCCCAGTACATAGTTGTATATTCTTCGTTGTGGGTCCTTCTAGTTGTGGCATGTGGGATGCTGCCCCAGCGTGGCTTGATGAGCAGTGCCATGTCCGCGCCCAGGATTCGAACCAACGAAACACTGGGCCACCTGCAGTGGAGCGTGCGAACTTAACCACTCGGCCACGGGGCCAGCCCCTAGATGGTTTTTTTTTTTAATATGCTACAAAATGTTTCTTAATAGCACAAATATGTGTTATTGGGTGGCCTAAAGAAAACTACCTAGCTGGCTTCAGTGAATTTGTGAAACCAAATGTATAATGTGATCAGTAATACTATGAATTAAGTCCATTCTGCTTGTTCCAGGTAAGTAAGTACAAACACCACAAGAATATTATAACTTTCTTGCATTCAGGATGGTACCTAAGACCTTGTTTGTAAATCTCACAGAATTATTGATCTACAAAAATATGTTCTGAGGCCTATCACATGTCAGTCATTGCTTGAAACGTTGGGTGTTAAAAAGATAAATGAGATACAGGACTACCCTCAGGAAGCTCACAGTTTGTCAGGACAAATGAGGACAGAGAAAATACACACAAATACTATACAATGTGGTACAGAGACTTGTATGTACAGAGTGTTACAAGAGCACAGAGAAGGAATACTCCAAGAACTAGGCACTGGATAATTCCTCCAGAAAGACTTGTGAAATTGTAATTTCAAGGGCCTGCTCCCTAAGGCGTGATTGAATTGGTGGTGCTCTGTTTGAGTCAAAAATTTTTACTTTCTAGTCAGTTATGCAGCCAGCAGTTGATCTGGTTTTGACATATTTTTTATGGTTCCTTTGGCCAAAATAGCTGAGTACACTGGGCAAAGAAAAGCCCAGCAACAGTAGTTCTCAATGTTTTTAAAATCCAATTCACTGTTCCGTAGAGTTTATGGGTTTGTAAATATATGCATGAAAGGAGATTATTCTATGTTTACTTTTATGTCTTTATAATTTATATTCCACAAGAAGCCTTTAAGGTGAATTATAATAAACACACACATACACAAGCACACAAGCACTAGGGTAGTTAAAATAGAAATAAAAAAAGAAAATAGAACCGATAGAGAGAAGGGGAGATTGTATCAGGATCAATGTGTGAGATAATTACGATAACGAAGCTTGAAGCTTCCTGGAAGTTGAATACATTTCTATGTAAATACTTAAGGAAATATAGTTAAAAGTGTAGATCTTTTCGCTGGTTTTTTGCCTGTTTCTCCTGCCTGGGTGAGGTGGGGGAGGGGGCAGTAACAGTACACAACAATCATAAATCAATTCTAACCTCTAATGGCATTTTCCATGCACGGTCTTATAGAAGATCATAGAACGAAATTTCTGCCCTGAACAGAATTTTCCGTCCTCTAATTCCCCCACCTAAGAAGACTGTATCCTGGGAATTTTTCCCAGGGAGTCAAAATGGGATGTCAAATTCATTACCCTGCACCCCGCTTGGAGCACTAATCCAGACTCCTTAGCTACAGAAACTTGCTTCACAGGTGGTTACTGAAGTTATAGTATTTTTCTTTATATTTAGGGTTAATCCAGTTCAGTATCAATAGCAAATCCTCTTAAAACATGTACATAGGAGGCCAAGCCAGTATTTTGACATTCCTGGCTGGGAACTATGCCATTAACACCTTCAATTAATCTCCATGCAAGGTCATTAGGTGGCCCAGATTCAAGACCATATGTTAGGATGTTATTAGTTTTCCTGCAAAGGGAGTGTTTGGCCAGTTACAAGTAGAAACAGATGCCCACCAATAGGATCAGAAGAGAATTGTTGCCTTAGTTGTGACACCTCACATCTCACCTGTCACCAGGATGGGGCAGGGAGCTCCCTAACTAATCACTGAAGTGGGGATTTACCAATTTTAGGCCCTTTATGAAGTTTATCACTGTCAATTATGAGCAACAGAAGAGAGGGAAAAGAATGAAACTCTGTGAAGGAAACTGATCTGGCTGTAAATCTGCATCTTAGGAATTTGTCTAATGTATTTCCTGGAACAGCAGAAAAAACAATGGACTAGGTGTCAGGAGAACGGGATCCCAATGCTCATGCTACTGCTGTCAAGGTGCGTGGCCTCGGAAAACTCAACTAACTTCTCTGGGCTCCACTCTTTCACCCCCGGAAAATGGGAAGGGGGAAGTTGTAGAGTGTCAGGAGAGGGCGCTATCAAGTGAGACAGTGTATGGGAAATGTGTTTTGAAAACTAAAAATCATTTCTTTAAATTCAAAGCATGCTCTATTTTTGTAACTGACAAATTATAATCTCTGTGGAATAGCATATATTTGGGTGTAATCCCATTGTAATGGTTTGGGCTACTGGCCAAATACACTTAAAATAGTCTATTATAGGGATCAAAATCTTTTCATTATAAGCCATTTGTCTAAAACAACCACCGTTTGAATTGTTTCCAAAGTTTGATAGACCTAGAGTTCTCTGCAGTGCTACAAAAGTGTATGGGGTAGAAGAGACCCACGCCCCAGACAGGCCGCGTGCCCTAGAATCTCATGAGATTTGCAGAGGGCAGCCTTGCCATCTACCAAAGCCGAATTTTATTAAGTGAGCCTGCGGTATTCACTGAAAGGCTCTTCAAGGACTGGTTCTTGAGTGAGTATGCATCAGAATCATCTAGAAGGATTTGTGTTAAGGCACAAATGCCTCAACTCCACCACCAGTAGGTGTGGGGTAGACCTGAGAACTTAAATTACTAACTAGCTCCCAGTGAGACTGATGCTGTACTCAGAACACCAGGCTGTAAGAGCGCACCGCCTTATAGTCCTCTCCTATTGGGTGAAAATTAAATTAGACAGATGTGGTTTTCAAAGGTGTTTCAGATCCCAGAGTTTCTCAGAGGGGAATTCTCTTCTCCTCCTCTGATAAAAGTAACTACACTTCTATTGGTTGCATTTATTGGTATCCTGCACAAGAATTTATTTGATAAAACCTGTTCTGCATCCACCCCAGATAAGTTTGAAAGCCAAGATACTAAGAGGATTTCTAAGATCCTTTGGACTCTAACCTTCTACAAATGTCCGTGACTTCTTGGCCCAAAAGAACCTGAACATCTTTTCATCCTGATACCCTGGTATTGTGCAGGCCCAACTGAATGTCAAGGATAATCCAAAAATTGTCAATGTGCCTTAAGTTTAAGCCTGCCTCAGAAGTAAGGGAGCTTTCATAAGTGTAAAGCACCCAAACTCAGCATCATGTGTCATTTCAAAAAGTTGAACAGGAACAGTGCTCTCCGGAAGGAAAAGTCTTGCTTCCAGGAGGGGAGCTGATGTTTTTTGAAATTTAAGTAGCCTCAGCCAGCCTTTCCCCTGGTACTTTGAAGTTAGTTAAGCATTTGCTGCTTCAGGGTCTCCATGCATTTCCTCCTTATTATCCTCCTCAGGTCTAGGTGTTGGACCTGCATTCAATAAACACCAGCAAAACAATCCCTTTGTGATTGTTAATACCATAGGCTCGCAAGAAGCATAAGAGAGTTTTGGGAGGTAGTGAGCCTAAAGCCCATGGCAGTAGAGGTGAGCGGGAGGTGACCTAGTAGACTTCAGATGCCCTCCAGAGCATAGTTTAGGTGTCTGAAGCCCTCACAGCCTTTCCCTGAGAAAATTGCTAGTGGCCTGAATTTGGGGACCTTGTTGAATAGCAATAAATGTTACTATTATTGATATCATTGTCCATCAGGTATTGGTACCAAGCACTCTGCTAGCATCGTGTATCATTTTCCTAAGACACATTTCCTCACATACATTTTCCTAGTTCTCTTCATAATACCCAAGGTAGACTGTTTTTCGCCAGAACAAGAAACTGAGGCTCAGAGTGGTTAAGTGCTATTCCTGAGGACTCTCAGCTAGGAGAAGCATATCTAATTGGGATTTGCACCCCCGTGAGCCTTACTCAAGGATCAGCTCACCATAATGGTTATCAGCTTGCAAACTGCCCACTGGTCCCTCCCTTCTGTAATGGCAATGGTCCCCTTATCTCCTGGGAGTCTGAAGATTTACACTATGAAGACTGGCGGCCGTACTTCACATTTTGAAATCACTCCCTCAGGTTTCTTTTAGCCCTGTCCTAATTTCTCTTAGACTTCAGGCCCAGGGTCCTCGGGCTGCGCCCGGCTGTGGCAGCCTTTCCAAGTGAGTCCAGCTGGACCTCGTCTGATAGACTGCTGCCCGGCAAAGACATAGCTCTTCATAGTCCACAGCACTCAGAAGCAGGAATCAATTAACTTTTAGGACAGGAAAATAGATCACTTGGATTGCTGAAGCAGGAATCGCGTCTGTAGCAGCTAAGAGAAACGAGTCCAGAGAGCGAACTGCTGCATCCACGGCTCAGGAAGGCAGTGGGTTTGCGGAGTAGAGAGTGCTCTTAATGACCAAGGCCTGGGATGTGTATCGACAGGCCTAGCCCATGCAGAACACCATTCAGAACACAGGGCATTGTTCACAATGACTGAAAAAGATGAGCTAGAAAACATCAGGAGATACTCATTTGATTCGGGGCAACTCCCTAATGGCATTAAAAATGCAAAAGAATGCTCTCTGTGAGCTGTCTCTGTGTATTCTTAAGATACCTCAAATACTGCTAATACTGGGGAGCAAAAGAGACACTGATGTAGGACAATTGGTGTTGTTCCCTGAAGATGCCAAAGGAAAGCATCCTGGGACTTCATTTTTAATTAGTTGTGAATGAGGTTAGATCCATGAGGTAGATGGTGTAAGCGGTGTTTACCAATGTGTTACTGAATATGCTAAAACTCCAATAGACATCTGACTTTAGGTGCAGAAGTCAGAAATGCCCTCGCCTATCAAGATGACAGGCTGACGCACTGACGCGTTCCCTGAAGACAGATGGCACATTCTGGGCAACAGAGAAATCAAGGACTGTTTACTGTAAAATACTATTTACTATAGCTGTAAATTGTGGGACGCAGTACGCATTTCCATCTTGCTATAAATCCTCACAAGCTGCTACTTCATTCTAAATAGCCGCCCTAGTTCCCAGGCTGGAATTTTGCAATCATTTCCAAGTAGAAAGCTTACCATACAGCATTGCCAGGCCAGGCAGCTCTAAACTGTTAAAAATGATCATAGATAGCAATGGAAAACGATCAGGTAGCTCTCTAGGTGCAAACAGGGAAACATCTCTGAGTTATAGTACTAAATGAAAAACATACGGTGCGTATATATGTAGATATACTGTTTACATTTTCTGGAAGGCTATACTACAAGCTATTACAATCACTGCCTTTGGGGAGAAGGACTAGAGACAGAGGCTGAAACAGAGAAGAGACTTCTGTTTTTCATTTCACACATTTTCATAGACTTCGAATATTTTGCCCCACGTGTATACTACTTTTACTTTCAAACTTTTTCAGTAAAAACTGCTCTCATTTACTATCAACAATTAATAATAGAAAAGATATTTTAAAACAAAAAAGTAGGAAGGATAGTCTCGTAATAAGGGTTGTCCATACAATTAAGTTTTAATTAGCAGAAACAAAACAAAAGAGAAAACAAATGTAAATGAATCAGCGTTTTTCCAGAAAAAGTTATCTTAGTGATTGCTTGCATAACCCCAAAATGTCCACTCCAAGATGGCAATGGTTTCGGAGCCTGTCTGGGTATTGGCACAGGTGACAGATGTGGATAGAGTGCAGTGCTGGAATATGGCTTCCATTGGCTGGCATTCCCCCAAGGGAAAGAGGTGGTCCTTCGTCTCCACCAGAGGCAGTGCCCCACCAGAGGGCCTCCTGAGAAGGACAGTTCCCCTCCTATCTGTTTTAGTAAGATTCTGCACCTTCCTTAACACGTCACTGCTGGGATGGGATCTCGCATATGTGTGTGTTCATGCACCCACTCATTTCAGAATCCTGCCTGAAAAAGAGCATCAAAGGATGACAAGGGATATGGAGATGCGGAATCAGAGATAAAAGGGATCAAATTTGACTAGCAATCACGGCAAATATCTAACTTGCATAAGTGAAGCCAATTACTGTATTATTGCCTCCTTTTGCACTGTGCACAGTAGGGATGTCACTGGATAATGGTTTGCATGTAGAGTTAATCACTTTGATGCATTTCTGACTGATCCCAGCAAATTATGTTTTGGTTCCACTATATTAAACACAAGAGCCGGGGATTATCATTAATAAATCTAAGGCACAGCATGCATAAATCTTGAATAAATCAAATATCAATTACATAGGCAGTATCTGCTGACATCTGCTTTCATCAAATAATATATTTGAAATAGGTGTTATTCCAATTTGTTGAAGTCAAAAGGATCTTCATTCAGGGAGTGCAGACCCTGGACCCCAAAGAGGAAGGCAGCTGAGCCGTCGCTGGGAGAGCCCCTCTGTGGCACTCGATTTTAATCTGTGAAGACTGCATTTGGATGGCTGCACAGAGATCCAGAGGAAAGCCGTCTTGCTGAGGAAAGCACTTCCAGCTATCTGCCATTTCATCCAGATATTTTTTAAGTGAAGCCGGAGAGATTGAGGGGAGAAAGGAGGAAAACTTCCTAAGAATCTCGCTCTCAGGTCTGGCCTGAAACAGGCGTTCGAGGTGGGGTAGGGTGACCGTTACAGTCTGAGAAGGCAAGCTCCTTCAGATGTGAGGAAAGAAGGACGGTTTATGAACGTGAAGGCATCTGAAACGGAGAAGTTTTGAGGACAGCATTTAGGATTCCCTCCAGGAGCAACAAAGGTGGGGGGGTGCCGGGGAAGGTGGACTGACGTTTACCTTTACAGAGGGACAGGTATTCCGCGAGATTCTGCGTGAGGAACTTCATCTCCTCTCTTAACCCCACAGTCTCCCATGTGAGGGAACTGTTAGTATTTCTTCTCATCACCTGAGGAAACTGAGGCAGGTGAAGTCAAACAACATTTCTAAGGCCACGCAACTCTCAAATAGCACACCAGGAGTTAAGAGTGGATCTATTCAGTGATGCTGCATGGTGCTGGTGGTGGTGGTCCCGGTAGTAGGGTGTGTGTGTCTGTGTGTGTGTAAACCAGAAAAAAAGCTGTGCATGTGTGGCAGGGGCCAGCAAAGGAGGCATTGAGAATATGTACTTATTTTTAAAAGGCATCTAATGTATTTAAGTCATCCATCAAGATAGAGGAGGGAGTGTCTCTTCTGCTTCACATTCCTTCCTTGTGGCCTTCCATCCACAGGTCAGAATCCCTTCCCTCTGTGGTGGTTTCTCAGGACTCCTTTGGGGCCTCTTCACGGAACTTTCTAGAGTTAAACTCATTCTCAGGGAGGGTGGAGCTGGGTTAGGAAATATTCTCTAGGGCACTGGCTCATCGTAACAGGTAGCAACGATTGCCTCACATAGACTCTCCGGGGCAAAAAAGGAGTTGAGACCAGAAATGAGAGGAGCCAAAGTTGTTCAGCCAAAGCAGTCCTGAGGCCTCTGTGCAGGGTGGGGATGGTGCCTCAGAGGGGCGGGTGGAGGATTTCACAAACTGCTTGTCCCAACCTGAATGTGCCAGCCTATCAAAGAACCCAGAGCTCTTTTATTATTTCTTTTATCATGCTTGGCATCAAAAGAAAGTCAGAAAACCAAAAAGCAGGCAAAGCCCGGCCATCCGGGATCCCTTAGGTTTACATTTTCAAAGCAGAGATAGGTGGGAGTCAAGGCCATCTTTTTTGGTCCACGGATCTGGTGAGATGATTCAGAGGAAGCACTTCAAGCAAGCTGAGTAGAAACAGCTCTCAGATTTCATCGGGCCTCGGCTCCCCTGCATACCGAGCTGCGCCACATCAGACCTGCTGGGCCCCTCGCCACATATTTCCCCTCTCTGCGCTCTGCTTTCTGCATCAGAACCTGCGCTGGGGTATTGAGAACACTGGGTTGTCGACAGATGAGTAAAACCTGATGTGATGTCGCCACAGAGATGAGCATCTATGTTCAGATTTGCAGACACACTTGTATTCCTATGATACATTACGTATAGGAGCAGACACTGAGTCATTTCGTTTGAAATATTTTTAGCATTTCAAATCTAACTCTTGGGGAATGTTTCTTGGTATCCATAGGGATTGTGGGTTTTATTTTGTTCTGGTTTTTTTTCTGTTAGATTTTCTAACTGTCATCGTAGAGGACCACAGGGCATCCCCACACAGTGTGTCTGACACAGATCGTGTAAAAGGCACTCTCTTGGTAAAGAGGCTTTCAGGCTACACAAGCTCAAGTCTACCTCCCTTTTGTTTCAATGTCCCTCCTCAAACACACACATGCACACACGCACGCACACACACATTCTACAAACACTGGGGAGCACGTGGGCTAAGGGGAGGAGGGGCGACTGGAAACCTTCCTCTCCATGGGGCCCACTCTCCCTGCAGTTTTCTCCTCACAGTTTTATTTCACTCTGTTGGAAGCAGCCCATCCCATGCCCTGGACCAATAGGAGACCAAAAGAGAGTTACCAGGGGCAGCTAAAGACTTTCCAGTTCAATTCAGAACAAGTTAGATTCACCGGGGAGTGAGGGAGCTTGGCTCCCTCTCCTTTGACCCCAGCTCCACAGTGCCGAGGGTGCTTCTCCGAGCTCGAAGGGAAAAAAACGGCATTCGTCAGCTTTCTGTCTTAAAACCAGGCCTTTGCAAGTCCACTAGAGAGGAAAGTAAGGCAGGCCCTGGATTCCGGGGTAGCCAGCAGTGGCAGATAATAGTCAGGAGCATCAGAAAGGCAACAGAAGAAGAAGCAGGAAACAATCATGAACTGTTAAAATAACGCAGGGGTTTTAAGGAGAAGAAGAGAAACTGAAAATGGAAGAAGGATTAGAAAACACACTGGCATGTTTTATGCAGTGTGAGACGTGTGTGTGTGTACGGTGTGAGAAGGATAGAAAAGTTCACATAATCTGTGGTGATTCATTTTAGCCACAGCCACAAATAGTAATCCAATCAGAAAGACTACCTTTGGAGAAAATGGATTCTAAGGTCTCCATATGCATGGTACCCAATGAGGCATTATTCGCCGTTTGTAATTGGGCCTCCTGAGAAGCTCACCCTTAGGGGCTGGCCCAGTGGCGCAGCGGTTAAGTTCGCATGTTCTGATTTGGCGGCCCGGTTCAGATCCCAGTGTGGACATGGCACCTCTTGGCACGCCATGCTGTGGTAGGCGTCCCACGTATAAAGTGGAGGAAGATGGGCATGGATGTTAGCTCAGGGTCAGTCTTCCTCTGCGAAAAGAGGAGGATTGGCAGCAGTTAGCTCAGGGCTACTCTTCCTCAAAAAAAAAAAAAAAAAAAGCTGACCCTTAGAATGTAAAACTGAATGTGAATGGCTTAGAATGTAGACTCTGGGGGTGTTAAGGATGAGTCATCATGAGGGTGCCATTGGTGGTGCTATTGCTGATTGCAGTGTGTGTAGAAAATGGAAATTTAAATGGCAGTTTATATTTTTTTAAAATAACAGTTTATATTCAAAAAGAATACAGTGGTGTAAAAAATAGACAGCAAATCTGAAAAGATAATTGACATACAAGACTCATTCATTCATTCATTCATTCCTCAAATATTGTTAGAAATGTTTTCTGACTATTTGCTTTCTTCCAGACCAGGGACTGAGGATGTACGAGACACAAGTTAGAAATATCGTCATCCATGTAAATGTGTCAAGGTTGAATAACCAGGGTGACACAAATCCTGCATAGATGACAAGCAGGGCAAGAGCCAAAGTCGAAAGTGTCAGTCCAGAGCCTTATTCTCAACTTTCTGATTCTGCAATCAACTCACTGCATGTGATTTTTGAACAGGCCACTTTTAGCAATCTTAACCATAGGGTTTGGACTATATGGTCCCCAAATGTCAATAATATGGAAATCCTTTCTTAAGAAGCCTACGGATTCTCAGAAGACCAAGAAATATCAGTTAGTTAGGGAAAAAAAGGATGAAGCCTGCACTAATCAAGGGGGCAAAGTTGGGCACGTTTTTGGTTGTTTACATCTGTGTCTTGTTACAAAAGTCTCCACGTCACCGTATGTTGTTATGTCTCCGTGCAACCCTGAGTGTTTGTCTGCTTTGGAAAGGTCAGAGGATGGCCATCCTGAAAACCCCTTTGATCCCCTATCACCGTATCCAATCAGCCTGCCTCGTCGGCGGGAACTTGGGAGTGGAAAGAGCACAAATTCTGCTGATGTGTGTGGATGTGCATATCATTTACCAAGGATTCCCATATGCAAATCTGTGTTTTGCAATAATTTTCCAGCAATTTTATTTTTCAAAATGTTATTGGCACATTGCCAGTTATCCCGATAGCAAAAGTCATATTGTTCCATCCCATTGTCAACACAAAAATGCACACACACACAATTCACATTTAAAATTTGTGCTTCCTTAGTGTTTTCCCCCTAGGCAGCACAGATTTCATTTCACCATCTTACCACAACCTTAGCAAGCTTTCAATGCAACAGGGTCATTTAAGAATAATTATATAAGCATGTGTGAATGCGCCAAGGGCTCTGGTGATACACACATGGTATGAGAATGAGGATATTCACATTCCACTCATTAGCTTTACTTAGTATATGCTTGAGCTTAGTGGCATTTTGCCTGTTTGAGAAGGAAGCAAATTGGATTCTTGGTTTCCTAAGAAATATTTATGGCAGAAATCCTACCTACCTCCCAGCATCTCAAGAAATCAACTTGGAAGTTTCCGTGGTCTTAGCTCTGTTATGCAGAGATCACATATCTCACCAATTCTTCCTTCCCAATGCTCCCTGCTTCTTACTGGTCTCCCCTGGACAGTTTATTTCCAGGGCTTAGTGAAGATCGCTGACCTCACTTACTTGTTTCCTGCACATCCTCTGGGAAGAAAACAGATTGGAAAACCAGAGCTGTGAGTTCGTAGTCTTGGGTATTTTCAATTGTGGCTAATTTTCTTCTGGGCCCTGTGGGAGCTGGATGATTTTCTAACAATCCAGATTAAAACAAGAATGCCACTGAGAGGCCTTGTAGCACCATTTCATTTTATGAAGATGCCATTTGTTAAGAGGCAGAACCCAGACAAATGGCACCTTGGCCTAGCTAATTCAATAATAAATGGTATCCATATGTCCACTACATCATTTGCTCTCTGAATGGTATTGTTTATTGACGTTTTCCTGTAACAAAAGTATGTGGACTGGATTCTGCAGCCAGGGAGGTGTTCGCCGGGCATGTCCTTGTGGCTGTGAGAGTGTAGTTTGACCAAACAGTGTGACTCTGGGCTTTCATTACCAACCCCTGCAAAATATGGTCACCATTTTGTTGGCATCCTTTACTCTGATGATTAAGAATGATGAGCTACATAGAAACCAATGTTTCCTCTTAACTTACTCATTCCAGGCAGCGCTTCCTGAAGCCTGAGCTAAAGGCTATCTGCGTCAGAATCACATGTGGGGGACACACTTGGTGAAAAATTCAGATTTCCTGCCCCATTCTAAATCTACCAAATTAGAATATCTGGAAAGGACCAAAAATCTGCATTTT
The DNA here is from genome assembly GCF_041296265.1 of Equus caballus. Lineage (NCBI taxonomy): Eukaryota > Metazoa > Chordata > Mammalia > Perissodactyla > Equidae > Equus > Equus caballus. The sequence continues at coordinate 51,453,798 of NC_091698.1, read as the reverse complement.
AAAAGAATTCTCCCACATGATTCTTTATACTCATTAACGTTTGAGAAATCTTACTGTCAGGAGAATGGACAAACTAGAGTTCTTAAACAAGCAGAGGTCCTAATTTAATGGAAAATGCCAAGAACAGGAGAATTATTGCAAATGCAGTCTCACGTCTTCATAAGTTCTGATTCTTTGCTACTTAAAGTCTGGTCCCTGTACCCGCTGCGTTGTCGTCAACTGGGAACTTAATAGAAATATGGAATCTCAGGCCCTACATAGAACTACTGAATCAGAACCTACAAATTTCAAGATCCCCAGGAGATTTGTGCGCATGTTAGATTTTGACAAGCATCATTCTAAGTGACTTACAGATCCTTGCCATATTCGGGGTTTTTTTTAGAAGTCTCATTCCCCTCTTTTCTAGGTTCCCAAAACCCAACAAAATGAAACAATGCTACACAATAAGATACAGGTACAACAAGTAAAATCTAAGTGATTAATTCCTTTCTGACAGAGGGATTAATGTTTAACAACTTGGAAATATACAGAGAAAAGGGAGCCAAAGATGTCTTCTGGCTCAGCACCTTGCCTTCTAATAAAATCAGCGGGCAGATGCTACAGGAAACGAGCAGAGTTACAATTACACTCAATATGTTGTACTGAAAGGTAGTGAGTCTCCCATCTCTGGAGGAGTTCAATCCAAGGCTAGATAATCATTATTAACGATACTCTGTAGAGGGGACACAAACACAAGATTGGTGATTGATGTAGATGACTTTTATAACTGAGATTATTTGATTCAATACTCATTTCAGTTCCAAATGTTAAATACACACACACACACACACACATGCACACATGCCAGTATGTTTATATATAACTAAGTAGTATTTATTTTTACATTTCTCTAAGATTGTTCATATTAAGAAATTCATTAATCAAGAAATCAATCTTTTGTTGGACTAAGAGTTTGAGAAGAAGAGATGGTCTCTATGTATCTCATAGACAAAACAAAATCATTTAAGCCATTCTTAGGTCGCATTTGTTTCAGGTTCCTTTCCCAGTCCATTCATTCATGGAAAAATCATGTGCAGACTCCCTACTATGTGCTCCAGTAACAGGGAAGACAGACAGAATGCTGAGTTTGTCTGCCAGCAGGCCCAACACTCAGAAGCTGTGTCTCCCTGTTTCTTAATCTTTAAGGAGCTCTTTCACCAGTCTACGTCTCAGTTTTGTCATTTGTAAAACAAGTGGAATAATAGAAGCTGCCTCATAGGGTTGTGAAGATTAACGGGTGAAAATATGTGAACCATTCAGAACCATGGCCCGCTCATAGTAAGTGCTATATCAGTGCTAGCTTTCATCATCATCATCATCATCGGTACCATTATTACTCCAGATTTGGGGAACATAGAAATAAGACAAGACCTCTTCCTCTAAATGTGCACAGCCTGGCTAGAGAAAGCATGCAGGTGAACAGCGAAGGAGGAGGCGAGAACTGCTGTAGTGGGAAAGCGCCACGCACTCTGACTGGGAGAGTCTGGAGGGGGCTCCTGGGGAAGGAGGATTTGGAGCTGGGTTTCAGCAACGGAGGGGGTGTTTTCCAGGTGGAGAAGAGAGAAAGTGGTCTCCGGCTGCAGGAAGAGCCCTCTCTGGTTAGCAATCCTGATGCTGCCTTCCTTTAGTTGGCCTCACTCCCTTCTGTTCAGTTGAAACCTGTTCTTTCTGCTCTGCCCTGGCTCTTGGCTGCATGCTAGGGACTCTTCTAGTGAACTCTGTAGTCCTTGAGAGCTCTCCTGGGGGCATCCTGGGGCCATGCAGAGCTCAGAGAGCAGAGCCACATTCCCAGGGAGGGTGGTGCAGCCAAGGGAGGAGGAGAGGCAACTGTGTTTTTCCAAGAAGTGGTGAGACCGATTGCATTAGAGGGTGGGTAAGCTGCTTCCCAGAAAGCAAATGGAAAAAAGCAAACAAACATTTTTCTTTCTCTTATGTCTGCATACCCAGCTCTGCCACCCATGAGCAAAGTGGCTCGTCCTGGTCCTGCTGCCAGGCTTCCTACCAATACTCAGATCTCTCTGAAAATGCTGCCACTTGGTAACTATTGCTTGTCTGAACCTCCTGTGTTTCCGACCATTTTAGTATGGTATATTGCCTATTCATAATTGGCTATTTAGTATAGTTTATTACCTATTCATAACATCTCTGTCTCCACTACCCTTTTCATCATGCCCTCCTGTGGAAAGCAAAAGCAAAGACCTTGCACTGGTTTTACTTGAGGAGGCTCTGTTTAGAAATTGCTGGGGGTTTATATCCCAAATTCTACCTCCAGCCTGCCTCATTTGGTGAGGGTGGAAAATGAGACATTTGGACCAGAGGAGAAGTAGAAGCAAGGGGATGAGTGACAGCACCAAGAACATCCTTGGCTGTCAGTGTGATACCACTAAAACCCTCACTGGAGCCAAGAGACAACAGGTTCCCTTGACCTCCTCATCCACACTTTCTCAACTTCTGTGTCTCCAGTGTCCTAAATAAAACAGGACAGGGGTGTTGGGAAGTGGCAGGTTATTTCCATTTCGATCCATGCGCACAGCAAATCTTTTACTTCCTAACGTTTACAATCATTGTCACAAACTCTTATTTTTGTTAAATATTTGTTGGATTCATTTTTCACTTTCCCCTAGGAGTTAGTTTGGGTTTAATCATGAGTGTCTCTCCACTCTCTCTTCGCTCTGGAGAGGAGTGAGCACTCATTTCATCCAAGATGTTATACAGATGAGAGACTCCCCATTAACATTGCTCTCAAGAAAGTTCCAAACTGAAGCATAAAAAACGTGATGAGTTTGGGCAAAAAGCCCATCCACAGCTATCTGACTACCGTATCTGGGCATATGAGATACCTGATTTTCAGTCCAAGGAAACACCATCTGAGAAACATACAGTATCACAATCTGTCTGTATTTTATGCTCCTGTTCCATCAGTCTGGGATAAATTGTGTGTGTCAAGTTTAGCAAGCGTGGGAGAGCTAAATGGAGCTATTAGTTGTCTTTTCAACATATTTATCTGTTTCATTGCCTGCTCTAGGATGTCTCTGTGATCATTATATAGGGATCACAGATAATAGACCATTTGAAATCTTACTTCAATTAAAACTTAATCCTCTGATGTCAATATAGTGTTTTATACAGAAAGTTATAATGAAAGCAGTATCTTTTGTGTATATCATTACAACAAAAAAAGCAAGAATACAAATGGCCTGAATAGTTTCCATAACAAGATGCTCGACACTGTCTCATGAACCTTTGTCACTGTGATAAAATTATGGTTATATTTCAATATCTTATGCAAATCCACAAAAACGTCACATAAAATGTATTACCTTTCCATTTTAAATTCACTCACTATTATTAGTTTTATTTTATATAAGAGAATTAACTGCAAAAGATGTTTTTATTTTATAAAATTAAGAATATAATCCTAGATTATAAGGGAGTTAGTCTTCTCATCCCTATTGTACACAGGACATCCAAAGATTCCAGAAAATATAAAATAAAAGAATGTGTTTGTTGGTGGAGGGACTGTTGAAGAGGGAGAGATTGGAGTGAAAAAAATTTTTTTTTAGCAGGCCGTGAGCTTGGAGGAGCACTCTGTCCATTGCAGCACGTTGGGTAAACCATTTCACCAAAATGAATGTTTGTGAAGGTGACGGTGGTGTTGATGAAATTTCCTCTCTTTCTGCCCATTTTACAGCGTCAATGGGATTGAAGAAGTTCTCTATAGTTTATTCATGAATAGAATACTTTTGCTATTTTTGACATCCATTTTCTCTTCCTCTTGTTAATAGTGCCCCAATTTTGGTCTGGGTTTCTATTCCTCCACCACAAAGTCCAAGCGCTTCAATGCAAGCTGACTCCATCTCCAGGCCAAGAGGTTATACGTGATTAGCATCTGACAATCAATATATCTAATTGCAGAGGCTACAGTGATTGGATCAAGATGGGCATGTGATACAGTTCTCCCAGGGCGATGTCAGGAGTTATTGCTTCTAGGCAAGAATGTCCACAGCCTTCCAATGAGGGTATCTAAAGAGAATTTCTCTTCCTTTTGGTAGTGTACAATGTGTCTGTAAGGTCAAAAATTATTGCAACACCTTACTGCCATGAAGAATGAAGTCTTCAAAGGCAGGAGGGTACAATGGAGTGAATTGCAGAAAAACATACACAGAGTCCCTATCAAAACATGTTTAAGTCACGTCTGGCCTCTGAACTTTTCAGTTACATGAACCAACCAATAAATTCCCTGTATCATGTAAGTCAACTGTCAACTTGAATTGAGTTTTCTTTATTTGCAACCATATCCTAACCAGTAACACATAGTACTTATTGTGTGGTTACTATGAGCAAATCACTATTGCAAGAGCTTTAGATATATTATTTTATTTCTTCTTCACAATAACCCTTTGAATAACCTTAAGGGGCACTGTTATCATCCCCACTCTAAACAGACAAAATTGAGTCACAAACAAATTAAGTAATTTGCCAGAAATTTTGAACAGATGGTAAAGGTTAAAACCAGATTCAAACCTACGCAGTCTGAATCCAGAATCCATGCCTTTAGTCACTGTGCCACAATGCCTCATCCATCTCCCAATATCAGGCAAGACTATAGCAAAACATCCTAGAGATCTTAGTCCTAAAGATTCCTGTAGAGGGGATATCAGCACATTATACTGATAATCAGCAATATCCTCTCCTGAATATTGCAAACTCTTCTTGCCCATGGCTAATTCATCCACTCAACATTTATTTCACAAATACATATTGACTGCCAACTGTGTGCCAGGCACTATTCTAAGTACCAAAGGTATAATCCCTACTCTCATGGAACTTGCATCGAATGGTAGAAGTAGAAAATAAACAAATAAATAAACATAAAATCAAGAAGATATAAATGATATCAAGAAAATTAAAGCAGGTTAAGGAGACTTTCTGAAGAAGGCTGTAAGAAAGATGACTATTACGGGAGCAGTTACTATAAATTCAAAGAATAATTAAGTTAAACTTTCCAAGAATGTAAAGCTAAAGATGAGAGGTGGGCGGATGGAGAATCCCTCCATTTTAATCCACAAACAGACATCACAAGTTCAAGCAGATCAGTGACATCATACCAACTTGATATATTTCCTATCTTCGTCACACCCAAGTGTGGCTATCAGGAGAAATGGAATCCTCAGAATAGGGTAAGGGAAACTGTAAAAGAGCACAATCAATCAAGGATGTAGGCATCCGCATGATCATGGCAAGAGGCCCTCAAATAATCAGTTACCATCTCAGTAGGATGGGTTAGGGGTCCAGACACCAATCAACAACCAGAGCCACAGGTCAGCAGATGACACTGGTTAGGAATTGTCAGAGAAACAAGAAATACCTGGGGATGGGAGTGAGGAGTGGGTACCATGTGTGTGTTGTCCAGGAAAAGTAATAGAAACAAGGCAAGAGCCAACACCGAATGTGGTATGATTTTAAGCAAGACAATATATGCACTTTGTTGTTGTTAGTGCCCTGGAGTCAGTTCCGATCCTTGTGACCCTGTGTACAGCAGAGCGGAACCCTGCCAGGTCTTTTTGCGCCATCCTCCCACCTTCTGGTGCTACATCAGACAATGCTCTGCTGCTAGTCATAGGGTTTTCATGGCCAGTTTTTTCGGAAGTGGGTGGCCAGGTGTTTCTTCCTAGTCTATCTTAGTCTGGAAGCTCTGCTGAAACCTGTCCACCATGGGTGACCCTGCTGGTATTTGAAATACCAGTGGCATATCTTTCAGCATCACAGCAACAGGCAGCCACAACAGTATAACAACCGACAGATGGTTAGTGTGGTTCCCTGACTGGGAAAGGACCCCAGGCCACAGTGGTGAGAGCACTGATTCTTAATCACTAGCCCACCAATATGCACTATGAATTTCTTTTATATCACCAGGATCAGGAACGAATATCTGAACCTATAGGAATATCACCATCAATTGGAGTTTAAGAGAAATACCTCTGGAAAAGCTTTTGATTCTGTTTAAATACAAATGATGGGTTGAAAGAAGCGTTCTACACTGGTTAAAACCATTTATGCTAAGCAACAGTTAGTAAGAGCAAATTAATCAACAATTAGCAAACAGTTTACTAATCAGTAGAACTTACTATATCTTTGAATCTTGTTCTGATTGAATATGCTTTTAAAAAGATCAATAATAGTAGTTACTAATAGATTACTAAGGCTAACTATTAAAAGGGAAGGATAATCAGGGGCTGGCCTGGTGCCACAGTGGTTAAGTGCACACGTTCCGCTTTGGCAGCCCGGGGTTTGCCGGTTCAGATGCCAGGTGCGGACATGGCACTGCTTGGCAAGCCATGCTGTGGCTGGCGTCCCACAAATAAAGTGGAAGATGGGCACAGATATTAGCTCAGGGCCAGTCTTCATCAGCAAAAAGAGGAGGATTGGCAGCAGATGTTAGCTCAGGGCTAATCTTCCTTAAAAGAAAAAATTTTAAAAAATGAAGCATAATCAATTCTCTCCCAATTAACCATATATTTGATGTACTTAACTCTTCAGACCACAAATCCATAAACAAGGCACCAAAGTAACTTCTCCCAGTTCCAAAGTACTCAGACGGACATCAAAATTGGTAAAACCGGCACTCCTAGGAAGTCTGAGTGATCCCACTGACTTCCTTTACATGAAGGTGAATGAGGTTCAATTGCTACCCCAATCTTGTGCCTTATTCCCAATCAAAAATTGGCTTGAACCACAATAAAGCATGTTGAACCATCCATTTCAACTGGATGCCTCTCCCATCGTAAAAGTTAACTATTTTGTGCCTGGGGTTGTTTACACTGACCTACATAAGTCATGGGCCTGAATAATAGGTTCCAGGGTTCTCACAGCCCAGCTCTAATCTGCCACTGTATATTTGGAATGGGCTTCCTTACAAAGGGAGTTTGTGATTTCCTTTCTTTTTTTCTTTTCATTCCCCACTTAGTCAGAAAGCTGCCTTTTGGATCAGCAGTGGCGCCACGAAGTTTGAAGCAACCAGGCCATAAGGCAGAAGAGAGAAGAAGGCCAAGATCTCAGGCATTTGAAGTTTAATCATGAGAAGTCAGAGAAAGGTGCTCTTTAGTAAGTAGAGCTTGAGGACCAGAAGGTCTGGCTCTCCCAAGCCAGTGGGTTGAGCAGGGAGGGAGAGTAGCCAGCAGCAGAATTGGCTCTGAGAGCAAGTCCCATTGTGTGCTCACCTCCTGCTTCCCTCCTTTACACACACACACAAACCTCACACACTGCTTAAGCTGTCAAATCACACTTGTCCAGGGTGACAGAGGAGAGAACTAGAGAAGAGAACTATTGTCCATGCACCACTGGGTCACCCAGAGTCACTTCCCCTCCAATGAAGCTGCCGCAGCAGCAAGCTCAGGAAGCTCAGTTGACCCAGCTGTGCGCATGCACAGGAAGGATGGTCACTGTCTCGGTCCTCTTCCCTGAGCCATTGAGTCTGGCGCTATTTCACAGCTTCAGGGAATAGAAGAAAAGCCACCAGGGATGTGGGCAGAATGGGCCTCAAGAAAAGGGGCTTATGGGTTGTGGTGTCTGACTGCCTGTGTTCAAATCCAGCCTCCATCACTTCCAGCTGTAAGATAAATCCGCAAACCTCACTAGGCCTTTCCTAAAATGGGTGTAATCGTTGTGCCCTCCTCAAACTAGTATTGTAAGGATTAAATGGGATAATAAATTGAAAGTGCTAGGCCGGTAACAACTCAGTTCATTTTAAGTGTTGTCATGACAGAAAGAAAAAGTACAGGGCTCTGTGCTAAGAGGACAGCAGTGGTTCCTAACTGTGTTCACTGTCATTGAATGTCCCCTGGTGTGTCCCTTGAATCACACAAAGCCTCCTCTTCCGATTGCCTGAACCGTTGCAATTACGATTTCACTTTAAGAGCACAAGACTTACTTATCTAATGCCGCTTTACTCATTAATTAATTAGGCCCTTCTCCTAATAGGATTACAGGTCTTCCTAGGTAAAGGTCATGAGTTTTGCCTCTGCTGGACCACTCCCGCCCTGCACAGCTCCACCCCTACTCGCATTTCCCTTCCCTCTCTGCCCTGCATGTAACGGACTTATAACACCTTCCACACTATACTGTAATGGTCTATTTTCACATCTCCTTCTCCACTGAAGTACCATCTCTTTAACAGTAAAGACTGTCTTATGGACCAGTTGTATCTCTGACACCTAGCTTGATACCCACAGCACTGTAGATGGTAAACAAATGTTTGCTGAGTGAAAATGAAAAGTAAGTGCTATTATTGCATCAGAAATATTTCTTAGGATATCCTTCCAGGTGGCTCCTGAGCATCCTGATTTCTTGGTCAGGGATAGTCTGAGAATCCACAGGAAAGTCAACCAGAAAGTTCTGTAGTTGTAGTCTGGGTATGGCTCTCTCTACATCTCTCCTCTCTCCTCCTTCCTCTATTTCTTCTCGTGTGTGTGTGTGTGTGTCGCTTTTCTAGAATTTGAGAGGTTTCTGTAAAAGGTACAGGTGACTTGGTAGGAGAACTTACAGGTGGCTGTCATTGGTGCTCCACACCTGTCTCACCTTGCCTATCACACAGGCGTAAGGGCTCTTTCCTGCATACTGACTGTCCAGTTGGATGGCAGTCACAAGATCCTGCAATTTGGGTAGACTGAGGACTAAGTAGCATCACTGTCCAAGGCCATTTTCAGACCAAGGGACACATTCTAAGCCAGGCAAAATGGGAAAGCCCACTGACTCTAGGGAATTGAGTAACTTTTTATAGGTATGTGAAAGGGCTTCCTTCCTTGGTGGCCAACCTAATAATCTGACGTACATTGACTTCCTTCCCAAAGCAATGGAATGACTTCAGTCGTTTCTTCCTACCGTGTAAAAAGTGTGTCTAGTCTCACGTCTTGAATCCCAATCAGGTTTTCCTGCAAAATGCTGCCATTGTTCTTTTCTCCAAAGCTATCTTGAGCTTTCGTAAGGAGGGTCAAAGGAGATATTACAAATGAAGGTACTATACAAATTACAGTTACATTTCCCCACTGTCAAAGAGACTCGTACAGGTAACACATAAATCAGAGTACGCAAATAAAGCCACGTCTTCTCCATGCCTACCATTGGCTAGCAGGAGCAAGCTATGCAAGGAATTGCCCCGCGTCTTTATATGCCTGAAGCACCTTTACTCATTTAACTCTTCTGCCCCCTCTCCCCAGCACCAATAGGGCCTCCTCTCAACCTGGTGACACTTTAGGGTCTTCTTTGCTTACTAGAGACAAATCCTTGAGAATACCTCCTTTTCCCTCTGATCTTATTGACAACTAATACATTTTAAGGTGCGTGTACTTGACATATATTTACAAATCTGTCCAGCGGGGAGACCCGGGGTCAGTCCTTATATTCACCTAGAACATCAAATTTTTACTTTTGATATTATCTTCAAAGGACTATATACTGTCATTTGTCTACATAGTGTCACAGAGATAGGATTGAAAATAATTATACAAACTGAAATCGGATGCATATTACTGGGCCACACTGCCTTTAGGGCATCAGGTATTAATACACATCTTGTTAATAAATCCTATAATTATCTTCTGAATAATAAAATTATATTGCGTGTTTTTCTTAAAAGTGTTAATTTGTTAAATGTAAACATTAAAAAACCTGCTACAATTCTTTGTAAACCTGTTTTGACATATCTTCATTATAGATGAAACCTCAAAGGAATAAGAAAGAAAGGAAAAAGGGTGGCCTCATCTTCTCTCAGACTGTGAGGCCCCCACCTACTTAAGACCCCACGCCCCTCAGGCTGTGACTGGACTTTGAGAGGTCCCGTGTGCTGTTTGTGGAAGAGACTGCATGCCGACTTGGTCATAGTGGTCCCCCTGAGTAAATAAGAGCCCCCTGGGAGGCATGAGACCTGGTCCTGTTTTTACTTTCCACTTTGTCCCATTCCTGTGCTTCCACTCATGACTTATGGAGAGCAGACAGCTAAACATTTTAAATAAGTAACTTGAAGAATTATGTGATGCTGCGCCACCCTGCTTTTTAAAAAAAAGATAATTCCATAGATTCTAAAAGCAAATGGTGGACTATAATATAGAGAATTAGGCACTAAATTTCTATTAATTCATAAAAACTAAAATAGAATCCATTAAGAGTGGTGGGGTATTGGTGTGAAAGGAGATGTAAATTATCCACGATCATGCTTGAAATGCAAAACCTGATCATGTTTGGCATCGGGCCAGCTACCATTAAAGTAATTATTTTTAATCATCAGCACTTGGTGACATGAATACTCATATTTGTTGATTTACTGAGAAAAGCACTTTATATTGTAAATAAAAAGGATGGAAAAATATACATTTGGATTTTAGAACAAATAATAATGATTATTCTTGCTTTCGGGGGAATCTTTCCTTTTACAAAGCCATTTAAAAAAGCCTGTTTCCACGTGGCTCAGACGTGGCCCCTGTGTAAATGTCAAAAGGGGCAGGTGTGAGCTTATTTTTGTCCTCTTTTTTAATGGGATAGCTGGTTTGATTCTTAAATAAGGATTGGGGAACAGAGGATTTCCGGTGATTGCTTTAATGGTAACCAAAGGAGACGCAGAAAATGGCTATTAACATGCACCCTAAGAATTGCCATGAGCACCTTCAGGAACCTTGGAACAAATGATTACTTTTCTTCTACTTTATTTTGCCAGCTTCTGCTGGGATTTGAAAGGTGAATCATGTTTTCCAGGGAGATGAGGGCCAGAGGGACATTCTAGGCAGGGCAAAGACACAGGCAAAGGAAGCTAGGAAACAAGAGCGTGTGTGGGGAAGAGAGAGAAGTGTCGGCGTAGAGGGAGAGGGGGCTTGAGAGCGGACAGGCTGAAAAGTGTGGGTGACTTTTCGCCCGGTGCAAGGGAGTGGACGTCATCTCCTAAGTCAGCGGTTTCCAAACATAAGTACACTTAAAAAATCACCCCAACTTGCTTAAAAATGCATATTTCTGGGTCTTATCAACTCCTCTTCCCCTAAAGATTCAGATTCCATTTTCCCAGGGAAGAGCCCAGGAACCTGCATTTTAACCAACACAATAGGGCACCACCTCCCCTCACGCCTGCACTGACTTTGAGGCAGGTGGTCTCCCTTTGAGCAGGCCTGCTGTAAGTGATGGGGAGCTCCTGAAGGATTTTGAACAGAGCAATGATCACTTTGTTGGCAACCTGGAAAATGGACTGCAAGGGGCAAGACGGCAGGAAGGGAGAGCAGTTATTGTAATAGCTGAATTACCACAGGAGTGCTGGTGATGGAACTGAAGGAATAAGGTTGAGTGACATTGGATAGGGAAATTGGAGAGGATACGAGGGCTGATTACATAGCGGCTCCGGGAGAAAAGTCCTAGTGACCCGAACACTTCTGGCCCAGGTGACTGGGCAGGTGAGGGGAGAGGTACTGTCAATCAAGATAAGAAGAAGAGAAGAGCTTTTTTCCTTTGATCCTCTGTGGCTGGGTGGGATTAGAAAGGAATTCTTTGGGGACTGAGTGTATTTTCTGGACAAATATCACTTGATTCATCTGGAGGACAACTTGATGGGAGGCATGAGGTTGGAGTGAAGTTCAGAAAGATGGCGTGAACTTGAGGAACAAATTTGAGAATTATCAGTTTATTTATTTTTTGCTGGGGAAGATTCACCCTGAGCTAACATCTGTGCCAATCTTCCTCTATTTTGTATGTGGGTCACTGCCACAGCATGGCTGCTGATGAGTGGTGTAGGTCTGCACCTGGCAGCCAAACCTGGGCCACTGAAGCGAAGTGCGTCAAACTTAACCGATAGGCCATGGTGCCAGCCCCAAGAATCATCAGTTTATAATCAGTAGGTAAATCCATGGGGGAGGGAGAGGCCACCTGGGGAAAAATGTGTAGAGAGGATGGGAAGGGACTTTGTTTTTCATAAAATGAGAAAAAGATTGCAAGAAACCCACTATTTCCTCTTGCCTCAGGAAAATCTCTGCTTTTCAGTTTTTCTCTTCCTATCAGCTTCCCCTTTGTGAGCCCCTAAATGAAGCCTGATATTAGCAATATCAAGAAAAGAAAACCTGGGGCTGGCCCTGTGGCCAAGTGGTTAAGTTCACATGCTCTGCTTCAGCAGCCCAGGGTTTCTCTGGTTCACATCCTGGGCACAGACCTAGCACCACTCATCAAGCCATGCTGAGGCATGAACGTAGCAGAACCAGAAGGACCTACAGCTAGAATATGCAACTATGTACTGGGGGGTTTGGGGAGCAGACCAAGGAAGACTGGCAACAGATGTTAGCTCAGGGCCAATCTTTAAAAAAATAAAAAAAAATAAACAGTAAAAAAAGAAAAGAAAATTTGTTCATTTTGATAGCAATGTAATTTAATAAAGAACTATGCCATTAATTTCTCAACCCCTGAAAGTGCCTGGAAATTCCCCTCAAAATCTCCATATAACTCAATCTAAAAATGTTTCTCCAATTTACTCACTTTTTCTTAACTACTCATATTTGAGATAAATGATTGTTGGGATTTCTGTTTTTATATGTTTAATTATTGGTATTTTTTTCTATAATCTTTCTGGTTTTTGTTTCTTCTCTTTCATTGTCATTTTTTCCCAATAATTTCTAAAGTTTTCAGTTTTATTTTTCTTTGACTATTACAAAAGTATTATTATAGACTTTTTTTTCAGTTAATTTGGCACTATGGGCTAACACCATGGCAGTATGGGCTAGCCTGGAAAACTATCACATGTTATAAATTCTATGGGGAACTGTGTTCCAAAATGTTTTTGAAACACACGTAAATTCTAATTTGTGACTGCCAGCATTTGGAAGTATCATCATATACTATTTTTAAAATAACATAATGTTATTGTCCACAAACTAATAGAGTTTGTGTGTTTTTTTAACAAAATATTCTTTTTGAGGAAAAGCAGCTTGATTTCATAGGAATATAATGCCTCATTAGGAAAACATATTTGGACAGAAGTGGCTGAGAAATGCAAGCATATGATTTAACCAGAGGATGTTAAGGTTGGAAAGAAAACTCTACCTGCATTTTCCCATATGTGAAAACAGCATGGCCAAAATCTGGGGAACAGACCCCAGAGACCGAAAGGGGCCCCTATTCTTATGGCTGCCACTAAATCCTTATGATGCTGCCCTCAAATCATTCCATTAAAATTACTGGAGTCTTCCTCTTTAATCCCTACTGGAGCTCCTGGGCCCATGTTGAAGAAGAAAGGGGACTTATGCCTAGCAAAGGACATTAAGCTCACTTTTTATTCTTTCATTTTCAAGTTCTTGGGCAAGAAGCCAGAACCTAATGTGAGCGTTCAAAAGAGAGGTTTGGGGTTGGGGGTGGGAGATGGGATGGAGAAGGGATGGATTTTACACAGTGAAGACTTGGCCTTCCTGAAGTCTACTCTTCTCATAATTTAGCCCACCTCTTTCTGTAATAATTACCATTATTTGCCTCAATACCAGTATTTTCGGTTCTGTCTTTGTACTCATGCGTACCAACTGGCCCAAATGTTCTGCAAGCGTGGCTCCCCTTTCTGATTGGAAAATGAATCTAATGCCATATGTGGATTTCAAATGTAATCCTATATATTAATTTTACTCACACTCTCTAAATGGCAAAAACACAAGTCGCTCCCTCTTTTTTGCTGACCATGGCTTGAACTGGACAATGCCTTTGCACGGCTGTGTCTCTGAAGAAGTTAGTGCTGGGAGCAGAGTTAGCCACTGCTATCTCCTTGGCTTTCAGGGGTGAGGGTGGTGATGACCTCAATATACCTATTTTGTTCTAAGACACCTATGCAGATGCATACAAGCTTTCTGGCCTGAAGGGCATTCACAAAAGAGCTCTGTCATAAGTGGAGAGAAGCACTAATTTTTTGTTTTACTCTGTAATGGCATAACTTTTATTTTAAATATACTTTATTTGCTCTTATTTTGGAGACCTTCTCAGATTTTACGGTAGATCTTTTCTTTCTCTAATACGTCTTTGACATGTAGCTGGCAATTTTAGGCAATTAAGCACCATACTTCTATTATGGTCAACTAGGAATTACATTGCCTTATCAAAGACTCTTAACAAAGTCTCCCTCCGTTTTCCATCATATCAGTCTCTTCTCTTCTCTCCTCTCTTCTCTTGTTTCGTCTCTTCTCTTGTTTTCTGTGAGAGTATGTGTGTGTGTGTAGGTGTGCAGAAAAACAAAGCCCAATCTGCCAGAAGTTTTCAGCTGTCAGGTTTATTAAGGTATAATTTACAAACAACAAAATTCATCCTTTCTGGACATACAGATCATTGTATTTTGAGAAATATATACAGTCATGTCACAATCGAGATACAGAGTATTTAAATCACCCCCAAATTTCCCTCACACCCCTTTGTAGTCCAGCCCCTCTCCCTGCCTCGGCCCCAGCTAATCTGTTTTATGGTTCCAGGTTTGCCTTCCACACAGTGTCATGTAGATGGAATCACAGAGTATACAACCCTTGCAATCTGACTTCTTTCATGCAGCATAATGTTTTGAGACTCATCCATGTTGTTCCACATATCAGTTCCTTTATCCTGATGAGTACACTTCCATTGTGTGGATATACCATTATTCATTTATTCATTAATGGACATACGGGTGGTTTCCAACTTTTGGAATTTATGAATAAAGCTTCTATAAACACTTGCATCAAATCTTTGCGTGCACAGCTTTTAAAAAAATATTTAATATATTAGCCTGTGAGGATGTAGGAAAGCAAAGAAATATTAAAAGAGGAAAAGCTAATGTATGCTTGTTGGAGAGAGGCTGAGACTGGGAGATGGAGGAGACAGAGAGAATTGGTGCATGAGGATGGAAAGACAAGGACTGTTGGAAAGAATACTGTATTTACAGCCTTTCTCACTGGGAGGAGGGTGGGACTGTAGACACACTGGCAGTAGTTGGTGGGACCGGTTGTCATGCTGTCTCATGGGAACACAATCCTGGTTGTGCATAACGAGGATTGTGTCCGCATCTCCCAATGCTGTGCCTGACACATAGGGAAGTACTGTGATTCACAAATGTTTGTTGAATACACAAAAAGATAAAAAATGAAATCCATGACCCAATTAATATAAGGAATTGGTTTTATTTGAAAGGACTGAATGGCAGGT
Source organism: Equus caballus (assembly GCF_041296265.1). Lineage (NCBI taxonomy): Eukaryota > Metazoa > Chordata > Mammalia > Perissodactyla > Equidae > Equus > Equus caballus. Next base: position 51,438,591 of record NC_091698.1, on the reverse strand, counting down.
TCTGATTTTGTGAGGATTCTAACGAAAAGAATTTCAGATACATGGCTTTCTAGTTTTCAAAGACTACGATAAAATAAGTTTAACACGAACATGACACTAAGATCATAAAATCTTTCTTTGTTGAGTCTAAATAATGAACTCAAAGAATACAGTCAGGGATGTAGGTGACATAGATGACATCTGCCCAGCCTTGGAGACTTCTGAGCATCTTTCCACTCATCTCTAGGCTCCCTATAAGGTCCACTTCACTGGTGATACCAATGTCTTCTACTGTCCTCAAGACCCGAGCCCACCTCCACCCCAGGCACCCTGATGACCTAACCTACTTCACTGCGGTGACAGAGCTCACTGACTACTCTAACTGAACACCTCTCCACTTGTTTAATAGAACTTCCTTTCTCCCTTCATTCCTGTTACTGGTGAAGCTCTGTGGAGTGAACACATAACTTCTCACTCAAACCCGGGACACTTCTGAGAGTGAAAGGGAACCCAATAATCCTGACACAAGGATACAATACACTAGAACTGTAGATGCACAGCATACATCTGGGCAAGCCAGAACCTGTGGTCATCCTGGGAAGAAGCAGCTTTCTTTGCCAAGATGTAGTGCTCTCCTTCTGCTTTTGATTGTACCCCTCGTCTTCTCCAAGACTTGGTCCCACCAATTATTTCCTTTTTGTGTGTGTGAGAAAGATTGGCCCTGAGTTTACATTTGTTGTCAATCTTCCTCTTTTTGTTTGAGGCAGGTTGTCCCTGAGCTGTGCTAATCCTTATCTATTTTGTATGTGGGTCGCTGCCACAGTGTGGCTTAATGAACAGTGTGCAGGTCCATGTCCAGGATCAGAAGCTGTGAGCCCCAGGCTGCAGAAGCAGAACGTGCAAACTTAACCACTACATCCCCAGGCCAACCCCCTTATTTTTTTTCATTTTGTTCCTCCATCAATTTATTCACCTAAGATTCAAAAGGTGTCTGCTGTGTCAATGTTGTTTCTGACAACTCAGCCTTAATGGTAGCTTAGGAGCTCACAATTTTATTTAGTACATCCTCTGTCACAGAATGTGGGGTTGTTTCCAAAATTTTTCCCAGTGCGAATCATCTCTGTTACCTCTTCACATCTCCACCATCTCACAAATTCAACCCACCACCACCTCTCTCTGTGACTTTATAATCACCTCCGAAACAATGTTCCTGCTTTTTCACTTGCCCTCCTTAAATCCATTCTCCACCTACTAAGCAAAGAAATGTTTTTAGAGTACAAATGAGGTCCCATCTCTTCGCTCCATAAAAACCTTCAATGGCTTCCCACTGCAGGTAGAACAGAATCCAAACTGTGTATCATGCCCCACAAAGTCCTGTCTGAGAGGCCAATGCCTACTGCACTCCTCACCACTATCAACACACACTAGTACCTCCACCCCTACTTCCCATCCCCTACGATTCCCCCCACCTCACTCCCCAACCTCCAGCCTCGGGGTTACTCTTCTTCAGCTTCCTGGGCTTCTGTCAGTTCTTAAATGTACTAAACTTTTTCCTGCCAGAGGTTTTTATATTGCTGCTTTCTGTGCCTTGCTCTTTGTATAAATATTTCCTTTATAGCTATCAGTTCTTAGCTTAAATGGCATCTTTTACGAAAAGTCTCCCCTGACTGTGATGCTTTCACGCTTATTTTCTTCACAGCATGTTCAACAATTCCTAATTATTATATTTATTGAGTTAGTTCCGTATTTACTGTCTGTTCTTCCTATGAGAATGCAAGCTCTTTGAGGGCAGGAATTACATCTGTCTTGTTTATTCCTGAGTCTCAGCCCTTAGTTACCGTACCTGGAACCTGGCGGGTGCTCAATAAAGATGTAATGTGTAAGTGAAAGTTACAAATGATTTTATTTATAGTTTTGGGGTATAGTATTACTTTGGGGAGGACAGTTTTCTGGAAATGGGATTTTGTGATTCAGGAAGCTGATAATTTTTAGATATTTTTGAGGCTTTTGACATGTACTATCCTCTAGGGAAGTTTCGGCAATTTATATCACCCCCCTACAGTGTGGATATTAATGAACATTAACTTACCATTTAATGTTGATTTTGTCAGGTAGGCGAGTGAAAATGATATCTTACTATTGATATGATTTGCATTTTTTTGATGACTAGAGAAATTAAACTTTTTCTTACATTGTGAGACATCTGTATTTCTTTTCCTGTATGTGTGTGTATATGTTAATTGCTTATTCTTATCACGCTTTGTTGAGAAAGTTAGTCATTTTAAAGATTTGATTTTTAAGAGCTCTTTATCTATTAGGGATATTAAATTTTGTTTACTATAAATGTTGCAAATATTTTTCTAGATTACCATTTAACTTTTAACCTTATTGTTGTTTTTTAACAAAAATAATTAAAAGTTTACGTAATTGCGTATATCAGTCTTTTCCTTTGAGATTTCTGTCTTTGCTGTCATTATGGAAAGTACTTCCTCCCTCAAAGATCAGATGAATATTTTCTCATAATATCTTAACGGTTTCATTTATACATATTATATATTATAGTATATAGTATATGTAATATATTATATATATTTAAATACTTTTTTAAATGATTTGGGTATAGGTAGAAATTTAATTTCCATTTTTCCACTATTTTTACAGTGTATCAAAATTGTTTATTGAATAATTTATCCTTGCCTCAGTGATTCGAAATATCTTATTTATCATATCCAAAACTTTTATAAATACTAGATCCATTTCTCAATTTTCTCTTGGCTTCAATAGTTTCTTTGGCTGTTCTTACACTGCTTATTATACTGTTTTAATTATTATAGCTTAAAATTATTAATATATAAAAAGACAGCTTCCTCTTCATTGTTTCTTTCTTTTTTTTTCAAAGGTGTTTTTGCTTCTCAAACGTTTATTCATCTAGGAGAACTTTAAAATCATTTTGTAAAAATCAACTGAGCACTTTGAAAAGAATTGCCTTACATTTATAGATTAATATAGGTACAATTCACCTTTAATAAGATTGAGGCTTCTCATTAAAGAATATGGTAATTCAAAGATTTATTGAAGTCTTCTTTATAACTTTGCTGTGATTCTTTAAGGTCTTTCATATACTTCTCACTTAGTTTATTCACAATTTTTAAATTTTTTGTTTGCTGTTTTGAATGGGATATTTTTCCCAGGGTATTTTTTCAGTTTGTAGGAAAGCTATGATTTTAGTACACATATTTTTGAAAATGGCCAACTTATTTAACCTTTTTATTCATCCTTAGAGGTTTCTCTCTTGAGTTTTCCTGGTAGGAAAGAACAGAATTTGAAAAGAGTGATACTTTTGCCTCTTCCCTCCTATCCCCTCTTGATCACAGTTGTTCTGAAACACCTGCGCCTCACACAGAGGCAAGGGCTTCCTAATGCTTCTGTGGGCCCCTGTTACTCCTCCCTCCAATCTATCCTACAGACTGCTGACAGATCTAACCGCCTCTCTTTTCAAAAACACCCAGACTGTTTCCCTTTTCATTTATTAGTTAATTCAGAAAATCCGTATGGAGCGCCCAGCATGTACCAGGTGATGCCAGTAGTGAACAAAACCAATATGACCAATATGAACTTTCCATTCACATGGAAGAGTGACAGATGTTAAACTCACCAACCAACAAACAAGCATACTATTATAAACAGCAGTGAGTGCTGTAATGGAAAAGAACAGGCACTATGAGCAGAGAATTCTAGGTTGGGGAAGCCCCTCAGAGGACGTGACCTTTGGACTGTGACAGGCAAATTAATAGGATTTGGTCAGAGGAAGAGTAGAGGAGTCTGCCTGGAAGATGGAAAGCAGGTACTAAGACCCCAAAGCAGAAAACAGTGGTGCTTTTGAGAAACTGGAGAAAGGTCAGCGTGCCTAGAGTGTGGTGAGTCAGGGAGCGGGTGGTAAGAGGCTGGACTGCTGAATCAAGCTTGATGTTGGTCACCTCAAAGATTTGGAGTTTTATTCTACGTGCAATGGAAACGATGGAAGGTTTTAAGAGTGTGCGTAGCATAATATGATTTGCCTTTCAAAAGAGTCTCTCTGCTCCTGAATTAACCCATCATTTAATCAATCACGGACTTGTATTTACAATTTATGCCCAAGGCTGGTGGTCCTCCAGCAAAGGTTCTGTGTATCGGTTAGGGATTAGTCCTTGCTTGTTAAAAACTTATTGACTTGTAACAAGCTTCAGGAATTCTCTGAACATTTATTGAGCACCTAATCTCTGGCAAACATTATGATAGCTTCTAGGGATATAAATATATATATAAGACAGGATCTCTCAGGGAGTTCACACCTAAAGCAGAAAGAGAGAGAACTAAATGTAATTAGAACTGAATGTAATTTGAGACGTACTCTAACAGAATTATATATATAATACAGTCCCGAATCAGAAGAAGGGGGCCTTGACTCTGAGTGTCGGGGGTGCTGGGCAGGGGAAGATAGATTGGGGTGGGACAATGCTACAAAGGCAATGATGCTGAAGTTGAATTTTGACAATTAAGTTCCCTAACTATGAAACCAAGAGATAAAAGGAGAACAGCATGTGCATCTCTCAGAGGCATGAAGGAGAGAATGATTCATTCAAAGCAAAGACAAATACATTAGTAAGACAGACTTTAGGGAGCAAGTGAGAGGATGGAAGGAGATAAGGCTAAACATGCAGGTAGGGGTATAAATGAGAAAGGGGATTGTGTGATTAGAAAGGAGTACTGTATCCGTGAGGAAATGGGGCATCACTGGAGGATTCTAAGTAGGGAAGTGACAGGATCAGATTTGTTTTGATAAAAATGTAAATCTGATGTTCATGTAGAGATAACAGATCCTAAGAGGGCTGAGAAATGGGGAGGACCTGAGCCAGGGCTGTGGTGGGAGAAGTGTAGAGGTGGGGAGAGGTATGAGCAATGTCAGGTCTCAGGGACAGGTCTTAGATGAGGGAGGTGAGGTGGAGGAAGGAACCAGGGGATTCCAAAGTAAATGGATGGTTGGGTCGGGGGAGAAGAGGATAAGTTCATTTGGAAATATGTTGGTTTAAGGCAGGGTTTGGCAAACTTTTCCTATAAAGGGTCAGATAGCAAATATTTTAGGCTTTGTTGGCCATTTGGTCTCTGTCACAACTACTCAAGTCTGCCTCTGCAGGGTAAAAGTAGCCATAGATAATATGGAAAGGAATGTGGCTGTGTTCCAATAGGTGGGGCAGGTGTGTGGGTTGGATTTGGCTCATAGGCTATAACTTACCAACCCCTGGTTTAAGATATCTGGGGGACTTCCATGCAGGTGACTATTAGATACTCAGAAAAATCAATCTGAAACTCAGAAGAGCTCAGGCTTAGAAAACAAAGTTTAGGAGAAGTCAGTAGATAGATGATAGATCACCCACTGGCAACCTAAATCCCAGCTAGAAAAGGTGATTTGTTGAGCAAGAACAGAATAAATAAATTTGAATGCCTTTAGGCAGGCAAAAAGTCTTCATTTACCACAAGCCCCATAATTCATTATTGTATCCCATCTATTGGACTTACATTTTTATGTGGCCTTGCCAGTCTTTGTTCTCATTTGAATTTTCAATCCATAACATTGATAGTGTTTGGTTGTGAGTAGAAAAGGAGGATGATCAAGTACAAAACTTGAAGGATACCAACATGTAAGGGGGAAGTAGAAGAATCTGTAAAGAAAGAGTGAGAAATAGCAGTCTTGATCTGAAATGGAAATGGCTTAAAGCGGAAGAATTTTCCATCTAAAATTGGTAAACAATAAAACACTTCAAGACCTAGATCAAATGCCGCCTTCCTATAAAGCCTTCAGCAATTATCCCAAAGTGTCTATTATGAAGAACCCTAGCCTTTGTTGATGCACCCTTTCCCTTAAACTTACCATTTGCCCTTGATTACGTTGCTTGCTTGTATTGCTCTCTTTGAGTCTCTTACTGATCTAAACCCTGGCTCCCCAGTAAGTTTATAAACTCCTTGAGGTCTAGGACTCTTTATTTCTCAGACTTCAATTTTTCTCACAAATCCTAATATAGTAATAAATGTGTAGCAGACACCCAACAAATGATTATTGATTGGATATGACTTGCTTACAAGATAGAAAGAGCTGGTACTGTAAGGAAATATCATGTTTGGTTTTATATTTAAGTTCCTGGAGCTTCAATTGTTTCACCAGGTTCCCATCAATAGCCTACCCATCCTTCCCCCCACTGCCCTCCCCACAAATCTATTTTCCTTTGGCAAGCCTATGTAACCCTAGAACCAATCCATCCTACCACACGTGGAGTTCCTGTCAAGTGTTCCACTTTCTATTCGATGACTTCTCTTATTTCCTTCTTATTTATCCTAATGCATTGTCCTTTTGACCCAAAGAATTATATAATGGTTTTTACAGAAGGTGTGTATAAAAGTAGCCTTCCTCAATTTAACCATAATAGTACTTAGTATATCTTCAAATAGCTTTTCGGACAATAACTAATTCACTGCTTTTGAAAGAACCCCTGCTAAACAGTTAAGCAACTGACTCTCCACTGGGAAGTTAGGGAGACCCAATCCATGCATTAAGCATCGACCAGCGTCTCTGAGGAAGTCACTGCTCCAGACTCTGTGAGGTTCCAAAGGCTAAGCTTCTCCTGTCAGGCTCACATCATCCCTCAACACTTGCAGTCATTTTGACCCACTTCACATTAGATATAAGACGCAATGCATGAGGAAGTAGTGCCAAGAGACTTCTATGAGAAAACTTTCAGTGGAGTAATTCCCTCCATTTTCAATGGTGAATTACCCTTTCCCGAGTATAAAGGTGGCCCTTGCCTAATGAGCTTTCTTAGAAGTAGAATTTCATGTCTCGTGACATGAAAATTAATGCACATGTTGAGGAGTTTACTTACCCTCCTATAATTAATGATCTTCAGACATGCCGATTTGAGAATGGAAAGAAATCTGCTTCATAGAGTTAACATGCTCACAAATTACTACTCCAAATTCTCTACCATTCAAGAAGAGTAGAAACATCTTCTTGCATAATAAGGTACAGCTCACATGAAACACAAAGATACCTTTTTGGAACACAGTAATCCACCCAGATTTAGACAAAAAGACAGCTCTCCCTCTGAATAATTTGTAAATCTAAAATATAATAGAAAGAGAGACATGTATTAATAAACATAAGCCTAACCTTTCAAATAAGTTCCATTTTACTGTATACTCACAGCAGCTGGTAACCTTCTGACATTCTTATCTCCTAAACTTTTTGTTTTCTATCCATCTGTTAAGTATTAAACAATGTCAATTCTTCCCTCCCAACTCTCGATCTACCCCCATCAAACTAGACTAAATAGAACTAAATTCAATTACTACATTAAGATATATTCTGCCTTACTGAAAAACAAAATATCTCCTTTTTTACCTTAAATCAAAAGGCATGCTTGAGCTATGTCCCTCCTGATAACTGCAGCTTCTGAGATGGAAGAGGGAAAGCAGGAGCCATACGCATTTCTTCTAACTTACTTCCTCTGAAACTTGCTCTTAAGAACTTAAACCCCTCTATCCAAGAGGTCATCAAAGGTAGCCTAAGAATGCTCCTATTTTGGCTACAGTTGCACCACGGAAATCCAAGACAGCAAACGGGATGTGCTGGGATACAGTTTGAAGGTCCCCAAGTAGACATTTGGGAGTAAAAGCTTTGATACAGAAGAATGTCACTCTTCTGGCCAAAGTATGAGAGTTGTTGCATGTTTCAGGAAAGAGTGGGCAGAGCATGTAGAGAGAGGATGAGAAGAATGGACATCAGCTCCAGTGGGCACCCATCAAGCATGAGAAGATAACACTGCACCTGATATGAGCCAAAGTGCCCTACCTGAAAACCTCCCATCCTATTCCGGACAGCCTGTCATTTGAACCATCAGTCATTCCTCCAAGATAAGGCAATACCACACCTATATAATAAAAGTCCTTGACAGGAAGAAGCTATGGCTGCTCATTAGAAATAATAATCTGCCAAATCCATTTCCTACTATTCAGGGTCTGCCAAGCTATCCCACCCCAAATTATGACAGAAGCTACAACTGGACTAGCAGGCAGATGAGGGGTGTTCGTCTGTGGGCTAACGGCTGGGGCTGGGTGCTCTTTGGGGTGGGAAAAACCAACATTTTTAGACATCATTGCTGAAAGGAAGACAAGAAATATTTGTTTTCCATTCAAAGTATGAAATATTCCCCTTAAAATAATTCTTTTAAAATAAACAAGAGGATTGGGCATGGCAAAAATCATGAAAATAGTATATAAATGCCTGAAGTTCAGGAAACACTGACATTAAGGAAATTGATGCACTGGAAGATGGCAGAGATTTGCCTTTAATTTCCTGCCCGATGACCCTATCCCACCTTTCTCCAGGGCCAGCCACAGGTGTCTGAGCTGGAAGCTGGAGCTCCTCACTCACTTATGTGAAAACCCATGAGATGTCTGCCGCGCCCCCCTCAGTCCCAGTTCCAGCACTATCCTGGGTGTGGGCCAGAAGAAAACAGGCTTCCATTGAGCCATAGGGCTCCGCTGTTGTGTGGTTCGGTCCTAAGCTGTGCTAAGATTCCATACCTCCTCACAGAGGAAGTAGGCTACAACCAGAAACATCTTATGTATAAACGCCCATGGGTGAAAATGCCCAGCAAGGACTCCCCTTTAGAAGGAGGCTAAGCGTTATGAGGAGGTCTCAGACTGTGTTTTCCAGGCCCACTGGGATTGCCCTCCTCTTGGAACCACTGACAGGGGGTGTGTGAACCCAGCCTGGCTGTGGGAGGCAGGAGCAGCAGGCACCCCCTGGGTTTCTGAACCACAGCCTCCTGATGGTGATCAGAGCACCAAGAAGGGACTAATTTAAAAACCAAACAATGTGGTAATTGCCCCTGGTCACCAGGTTGCCTTGCTTTTGGAAGGCCGCTGTTTCCGATTAGTGGGACCTGGATCTGATGAGGACTAACAAAGTGGAACGAATGATCAAAGCGACAGTTACCGCAGTGCGAGTGCCCAGTGATTGATCTGGATGACATAATAATGATAACCAATGAGGTGAGGCGGGTGGTTGTCCCCTCCAGGTAAGGACGGGGGTGGGCCCTGGACAGGTCAGGACTTTTCTCTGTTAAGGGAAAAGAAGGTCATAGGGTGGAAGCAGAGGCACGTGGAAAGGAAAGAATGAGCATTCGCACCCAAAACTTCTGATGGGAGGAAAATGGGTTAGCCATGGCTGAGAATGAAATGCCCGTTAGGATGCAGCTATCAGAGACAGAGAGGAAGATTGCCAGGCCTGGAAGATCGCTAACCCAACTATTTAAGGTACCGAGCAAGGGCATTTATTGTGAAGAAAACTCAGCTCTCTGTAAATAATTTAAACCAAAAAAGGGCTCATTTAAAAGTTATTTTTGATAGTCATGTTTTCTGAATAGGAGAGGAATTACCTCTTTAAAAACTAATAAAAGCCGCATCTCAAAGAGATGTATGCACACCCATGTTCATAACAGCATTATTCACGGTAGCCAAGAGGTGGAAGCAACCCAAATTTCCATCTACAGATGGATGGATAAACGAAACGTGGTATTTATACGCAATGGAATATTATCCAGCCATAAAAATGAAGGAAATCCTGTTACATGCTACAATATGGATGAACCTCAAGGACATTCTGCTGAGTGAAATAGCTAGTCACAAAAAGACAAATACTGTATGATCCCACTTATATGAGGTATCTAAAGTAGTCAAATTCACAGACACAGAAAGTAGAATGGTGCTTACCAGGCGCTGGGAGGGTGGAGAATGAGTTGTTTCACACACTTGGAGGTTCAGTTTTGCAAGATGCAAAAGTTCTGGAGATATGTTTCACAATCATGTGAATACACTTAATGCTACTGAACCGTACACTTAAAAATGACTAAGCCAGTAAATTTTATGTTAAGTGTTTTTCACTACATAAATTAAAAGAAAAAGAGCCTGACAGCTTTATTATCATTTGGATAAAAATAATTTTTCAGTAACACTGTACATTTTCTGTTTCCTCAAAGAGTATCTTCTGAATCTAATTTGACTCCTCCTTTGGAAGTTCAAATATTGTACAGGAGAGTAGAATAGTATTGGCTTCGAAGCCTGTTGAGGTGGGTGATAGTATTTCCCCTTAGACAAATGGCCCCAGAATGATGAATATACATGCTTCTTAAGTCTGTGTCTTGTGGGTTTTATGCTGCTTTTGTTGTCAGGCTCTCAACTCTCTCTTCTTTTCTGTGGGCCAGTCTCTTACCTCCTCCAAATGTGTTGAGGAAATGTGTTCGACACATTACTTCAAGTTGTGCACAAAATAAGGATAACGACACGCAGAATCAGGGACCAAAAGGCCCTGCTAATCACCTGACCTTTCAGATCTGGTCTCCGGCACTCCTGCTTTTCTCTTCTTGGAAGGCTGCTGTGTTTACCAATGCTCATCTTTCCGCAGGGTTGGGCATGGGCAGCATTGCCGGCTCTGGAATCCTGAATGGGAAAGGCAGAGGTTTATTATCGACCCATCTCGAGAACCATAAGCACAAATACTATCAACTATCAACTCTGAGGTTCATCTCTGACCAGAATCAAGAGACTCTGTGAGTAAATATAAATCCATCTTCTAAGAAAAGACTGACCAGCTTTCTTCAACATAGAATCAGCGTTATTAATATCTCTAGAATTTAATGCTACTTTGCTTCTTATTGAATAAGGAAAGAATTTATTCTATCCTTGAAAAAAAAAAAGCTGGTATTTTTAAAGAAGAAGGTATAGTCTCAAGAACTCTTCAGGTCTTCAGTGATGCTCAGTGGAGAAAAATGAGATATCTTCTCATTCCTGACCCAATCGACTGATGGATCTACAGGCGGAGATTTTTCTGTTGACTTTTACATCTTAGAAAGTTTATTCTGAAGCCCAAGGGAAGCACGCTGCCTTTCTGTTGTGAGCCTGAGGACCCCAGGCATCTCATGCCAGAGCTTTTGTATTCTGCTTCTGCTCCTGAGCTGAAGGCATGTCCCTCTTGCTCATTTCCATCTGGAGGTTGCAGACACATGCAGGAGAAAACGGAAAGGAAGGCAGGAAAAGAAATGGACAGCTGCATCCTAACGGGCAGCGGATGTTAGTCACAATCTCACCTCCCCACCCCAGGAGCTCGCTGAGTCGCCCAAGCTCTTTGCTGGAGAGCTGCCCAGCAGCCACACATGGTGTGGGGACAGGGACTGAGTGCAGGGGCAGCACCAGGTGCGAATCCTCGCTCCACCACTTGCAGGCTCTGAGATACATACAAGATCCTCCACTCTCCAACCCACATTTCCCCAACTTTGAAATGGCGACGCCTTCCTTCTTCTCCCAGGTTTGCCATAAGGATCCACTAAACCATAGCTGTGAAAACACGTGGCGAAGTGTTAGGCCCCTACACAAGCAGGAGACTTGTTTGCGGGTTACCATTTGGCAGATGCAAAGCCCTGTTCTGTTGACACAATTGTCCTTTATGGCACTCACTTGGCAATTTGGACTTTGCTGACAAACAGGAGAAAGGTGGCAACATTTGCCTCTAACTTCAGTCTTAAAATAAAGTTTAAAAGGTTTTTCACAAAACTTGACAAATGAGGTTGTCTCTGGTTTTGCATATCTCTCATCCACACTGGCCCGCGTTCCCTGGAGCGCCTTCTCAGGCTGCCTTGACCCCTTTCTGACCTCTCTTTCTACTCCAGCTTCCTTTCAAAATAAACCAATAGATAAGCCAGCATAACTTCTCTTTTTAATAATCCAAATGCAGTTTCCAGGAAACTGGCACATTGTGACAAAAAGCCCTATCACTCTGCCTCCTCTCTCTCTGGAATCCCTCTGTCTAGCCTGGTCAGGGGCTGCAGCACTGGTGCCACACCTTCAGCAACGTGATGCCAGGCTCACCTGCAGTCCCCCAGGTCCCCAGGCAGCCTCTGATGTCAGTTCAGTCGTCCTCCTGAACAGCCTTTCCTTGTCACATTATTTTCCTGAAAGATCTTGGAAAACCATTAGCAGCGACAAAATATTTTCCAGAGCTCCAAGACTTTTCTTCCTGGTGACTTTTAAACCACTCTGAGCCTCCCTGTTCCATCAGTGCCCACCCTTTGGGGCTCCAAACATATTCAACTTAATTAGTTCTAATACTTTAACTGTTTAAATAGTTAATAGCAGAACTTAGACTTCAAACCACCCCCACCCCCACCCACAATTGCCCATGTGTCTGAGGTTGTCAGATCAAGATGGAAAAATACCTCTAATTGTTTCCAGACAATGCACAACGCTCTCACTCTGGGTGAGAATAAGTATAACTTACATTTGCACAAAGGATCTCAGGGAGGCCCGTGGGAGATTCCTGCAAGCCAGTCTTCTTTGTACATTCCAGTCCACTGGAAAATAAAACCCAGTTTCAAAACTGAACTGGTAGCTTTCACTTCCCCCAGATTATTCCTTGATGAACAGTTATAGCTGGTTTCATTTTTTTTTCCAACAAACAAAATTTCTTTTCAGATCTTAATAGATTTTTGTCTTGGCCTTGCATGTCAGAAAGTAAATACTATGGCCCAGAGGAAAGGACAACTATTAATTGGAATATGACAAACGTGGATTCTTCTGGACCGCATTAAGGCCCAACAAATGGTCTGCGTGGTGCTTTTTTCTATCTCTAGAAATATCTCGCTCCTCAAGAACGTCCTCTCTGGGCCTGAAATTCCATCACTGAGAGATTCATTCATTTGTGTGTAGAAGATATGCTAGTTTTCAGAACTTGCACAATATGAATACAAATACAATTGGTTGACAGTTAACACCCTAGTAAGACTCTATTAATGAAGTTTCAAGACCTAGATTAGGACAGAAAAGGGAATCCTGAGGGAGCAAGAGAAGAAAGTGGAAAAAGCGGAGTCAGACCTACACTTATTCACATCCTGTTACATGCTAGGCACTTTCTCCACTCTGTATCATATAACCTCGTGACATTCCAGTGAGTAGGTATTACTGAGCCCATTTGAAAGACGTAGAGACTGGGATTCAAAAGGCTGAGTAAATTGCTCAGGATCACACAGACTGTACTTACTTTACTTAAGCCTTGGTGATTTTTCTATGTTAATACATTCAGATCCAATTTCTAATATTTTTCTGTCAGTCAACCCATGTCTTTGCATTAGATGTTAAATATCTGTTTTTTTTCCGCAATGAATGTTAAACTAACACATGGTTATTAAACTGAAGAAGGTTTACCTATCTGCCACCTCATCAATTCATCTTGCATACTCCCAGGAACACCAGCCACAATTTAGGAAGCAGTTCCACACTAAAGACCAACAGTTCTTGAGGGCAATAAGGGGTGTGAGCATGCCCTCCCAGGCAGTACACAGACTGGCCCACAGCTAACTCGCTCCCCTTTAGTGCCTCCTACGGGAAGTAGCGGGGTGGGGGCAGCAGGCAGCTCAGTAGACACGGGAAATCAGCTGCCATGGTGTGGAATCCACGGTTATGAGTCTTCTGTTGTTTTCTTTGGAAGTTACTAGATGGCAGACGAGCTCATTTTTGAGGTTAGACTGGAACAGTGGTTCTCCAAATCAGATTCTGGCTCCAGGGCTCATCCCTAATGACGTTTCCACCGATCTGTAGTGAAACATGGTAAGGTTTCCATTGACTCCTTTTTTTCCTATAAGTATGTCCGTTTCAAAATATGTGATTGCCCTTTTATATTTTAGGAAATAGTGGGGGGAGTAAATGCAAATTTACTTTTTATTAAAACGCTTATTTGGAAAAAATGGCAAGCTGCATACATATCTCTGTGCGTATGTGAGAATATTTGTCTAGCACGCCCACACACGTGCAAAAAGAAACCAGATAAACTATGATAGAGTCATATTATGAAATTAGGTACAGCAGTCAAAAATGAATTAAACAGAGCTGCACTGATATAGAAAATCACAGAGATTAGGAAAAGAAAACCTAAAGTAGAATATGATGCTATTTAAACAAAGCATCCAAAGGATTTACTTCTATATGGACCTATGTATGTATATAAATGTGCAGAGAAAGTTCTGGAAGGAGGCATAGCAAACAGATAAGAGTGGTTCCCACTTTGGAAGATACTAAGGTTAGATGGATGTCACCAGAGACTTTTGCTTTATCAATATAGTTTGACATTTTTAAATAAGAAGAATATGTTTAGCCACTACTTATGGAATTTGAAAATAAATTAAAAGTTTTAAAGTTCCAAACCTTATGTCAGTCCCCTTTTATTATTATTACATTTATCATACTTGTTATTATTATCATTTATAATTAATTTTACCAGGCTATGAAAATCTGGGCACACTGGGCTAGATTAGAGTCAAGGCAAAGATTCTATGAGCATGATAAAGTGCACAAAAAGGTCATCTTTAATAATTATCGTCATAATAATCATGCACTCACTCTAAAAGGATAGTGTAAAAACTAGTTTAATATTTTAAGTGCAATACCATGACTTTCATTTACGTCATTTAAATGAATGAAATATTAATTCTTTGAAACTCAGTGTTGTAATATTTCATGTATAATAAAATCTTGCAAACTTGTTTGTTACCACCGTGCGTCTAAGGTTCACCAAAACACCTATGATTATTATCCACATATTGCATTTGAGGATACCACATTTTGCATTAGGTACGAATTTGAAAAGGATGCCTCTGTTGCTCTGTAGCAGTAGCACATGCATTCAAGTTTGCAGGAACGCACACTAGGAATCTGGCATATACTTCATTTGACTTTTTCCCTCACCATCCACTCAGTCCCTCAGACATCTAAAGCCAACCCTCGCCCTCAGCTCTGCCACAGCCGGAAAAAGATCCAAGTTCAGTTTTCAAGCATTTGTCTCTTACATCATCGTCAGCCCCGTCCACTAGACTTGGAATCAACATCAAGGTAAGCCTTGGGGAGAGATCAGATTTGTAGAACTGGAAACTTAAGGCCAGTATGACGACGGTTCCTTGGACATTCAATCCAAAAGCCCCGGGTTGTGGGGGAGGTAGGGGTGTGCTGGCGGATCAGTGCCAGAGACCAGCCTGTCTCTGGAGCTGTTCCAGGCTCTGATGCAACCAACAGCCATGGACTCTGGTAAAGGACAAACGTCTCTGAAGCTCAGCGTGCATCAGTCACTGCCTGTTACCAGACCAGGACCAGGGTCCTGAATTCTTACACAGATGGGACAATTGTTTCCTTTTCTTACAGCCTTTGGATTGCAGATGATGGGGGCATCCTTTTGTTCCCTTGAACCTCAAACTCAGAGCTCCCAGAACTCTGTTATATTACCTCCAAGAAATCAATCAAATTTTCACCCTTTCCCTTCTCTTTATTATCAAGTGTAAAACAGATGTTAGCTAGGTCTCTGATCCCATAGAGTCTACAGAAGACCAGCTCAGATCTCCCTTCCAAACTCCGCAAAGTCCAAAGCCCTCACTAAAAATTCTGTAAATTAGATATGAAGAAGGACCCAGACGGTGGATTCATTTCTGATCCCGCTCTATATTTGAAACCTGGTCTCACCGTCTCACAGCTCTGTGATTTCAGTAAGTTATTTAACCTCTCTGTGCCTCGATTTTCTCTTTTGTGTTGGAGATATGACAATATTATCTCATAAAGCGATTATAAGGATTAAATGAGGAAATTCCTCTGGAGGATTTAGTACAAAACCAAACACAACAATTACTCTGTCAATGTTAGCTATTATTGGTGTCATGAGAGGTCCTTGATGACAAAATAGCTGCAATAAAGTGGTGTCATCAAAATATTCCTCTTGGTTCCCAAACTTCTGACCAGAAAAGAGAAAAAGCCTTAGACTTAATGGTTTGAGCCCTATGGGTGGAATTTCTAGCATCAATCAGTTGGTGGGGAGCCTGGGCGGGTAACCTTTTAAAGCATCTCCGGTTTCATCTCAGCCTTTTCTGACCCCCATAAGGCTAGACTCCAATATTTGGTGACAGGTACTACAAGTCCTTCCTTTAAGAATCATCAGCTGAATATCCAGTGACTACCCCTTAGGATTCCCTCTAGTCCTGGGTGACCATATCTCCTGATGCTCATCTCAGACCCAACATTGCTCCATGTTCACCCACTCTGAATCGTGGTTATGAATCTGCTGCAGGACTTTCACAGGAGATGTTATGAGTCATGTCATGGCCTGGGATATTCCAAGTTAGGTCGTATTTTTATCCTAGGCATCCAAGTACCGTGTAAGTAGGCTGGGGGCTAATATTACTAACGCAAAATGTCTAACAACAGTAATTGCAAATGATCTTTCATTTTCTAAGTTCTGACCTCCAGTTAACAACCAAACTCCTGCTAACTGTGCTAATATTTCCCTCTGTAGTGGTCAAAGTTTCAATTGCATCAGATCAATACTTTCCTACATTAATGTCTTCCTGTACATTTTGCATCTTAAACCATCACACTATGGAGAGGAAGCCACTTAAATATTTGATAAGGGAATAAGCAGTCTCAAGGTAAATTTCAAATTGCATCCCCAAAACCTGGTAGGTATTCTCAGGGCCCTTTATTAACTAAATATAATAACCGATAGTAATACTACTAGTACCCAAATGTCAGTGGAGGTAACTAAATATAATAACCGATAGTAATACTACTAGTACCCAAATGTCAGTGGAGGGTACTTTGCATTGAGACTATAACACGTCTCAATTGCATTACTCAACTGCAGCTTGTTTAAAATAGAAACAAAAACTGGAAAAAGGAGAAAAGGGTGAGAGGATGTGGACTTGTTTTTGGATTCCAGAAGTATAAAAACAACAAAATCATAAAGACAAATTTATTCTTCAGCCATTAAATATTTTTGGTATATGATCATCTATGCTAGGAAAATGCTAAAAGGATAATGATCTGAATAAATTGACTTCTTGGATCTCAAACCAACAGGCCTTGCATTTTGACAATTACAGGTTTAGCTCACTGTCAATGCAAAGGAAAGAAGAGAAAAGAAAAGGCCCCATGGTTCATCAGGAGCATCGTAACCAGAACCATTCTTGGTTCCCTCTTCTGCATCCTGGAGCATCTCTCGGCCATGAGGTTAGTAGCCAAGAAGCAGCTGCTTGGAGGGGAGTTTGAGAGCTCGGACCAGTGAATGAAGATGCCCACACCAGGTGCTTTGTGCTAGGACAGAGGCAGATGGAAAGAAAAGGGGAGTGATGTGGGAAGGAGTCACAATGCAGCATAGAAGTTCAAGGAGTTCAAAAATTCTAAATTTAAACCAGGGGTTTCAGGTCTTTATGAAATCACAAAGATTGAACTTTGAACTTATCAGTTTTCCTAACTTATAAAGATTTAGACATGCGGTGTGTGGGCCTCTAGTGGTACTCTTGCCTCACACCCCACATGACGTAGGGGCAGCCCTCAGCTTGATCTGGCACTTTACAACTTAGAAGCTCTTTCATACATGATGTCATCAAATCCTCCCAATCACCCCAATTCACAGAAAAAAGCAAACAACCGTGTCCCCAGAGGGTTTGATGACATATCCAGAATCACACAGGCAACCAGCAGTGTTGGTTTACCTCTTCCAGGCAGGAGGAACTCCGGATCTGGGTTAGTAAATCAAAATCACAGTGAGGTCATCGCCGTGGGGGATGGAGCTTTGGCCTCTCATGTAAGTGGTGCAGCACAAAAGTCTGGGAGGAGTCCCCTGCTTTTGAGATGCTTTGGTTGTGGGCAGAGAAGAATTAGGGGGGCACGCAGAGGGGGAACCATGGAGGGCTGCACAGGTGGAAGGCCCAGACCCAAGAATTCCTATGACTTAAAGAAAGTCAAACTCTAAATATCAGATCCATCACTTAACATCATTGTCCTTGATTTACTTATCTTTTGTCACTTAAGTAAGTGACCTAACAACTTCTTAGTTGTTTGTGTTTGATATTTATATATTAGGTTTAAAATCATCCCAGAGGCCACATACTAGGTTGAGTCTCAACATAGCCTCTCACCTTCTCTTTGCCTGGAAGAGTACAAAAGGTACAGGTCACTCTACAAGGCCCCAAACAAGAGTCCAGTCACACCTTGAGGCAATGCCACCTTACTCATTAGCACGACTGTTGGAGCACCTGTAGATTTGAGGCCATCAAAAGGAATTAGAGAAGAGAGATTGATGCTCTTATGGGTCCAATGAGTTTAGAGAGCTTAGAGAATGAAATTTATAACAAATATGGCTTACAAGGTATAAGAAGGAATCATATTGCTATTTAAAATAAATCAATCAACCCTTTAGAGATAAAAGTTTTTCTTTAGAAACTTTGGAACAAAAATCGACCTTGCTGAGCCAAGAAATGTCATAGACTTTAAAAGATTTCCCAAGATCAATGATATATTTTTAAATCACTTTCCTTAAGCAAATCAGTCTTACCTTATAAGAAGGAAACCTATGGAAGTCATTCCAAAAAGTGCCATTGTGGTTCAAGGATGAGATCATAGTGGAGAATCAAGTGCTCATTTTCATCAAATTAAAGTCTGAGTGTCCAGAGAGCAAGCATCTAAACTGGACACACGTGATGTCATTTCCAGGTCCCACAATATCTCACCTATGTGCTCGTTTAGTGTTAAAATCGACTTCTAAGTATCAAACACTTGAGACAAGATGCTCTTTGTGCTTTACAGTTGGTTGAAGTTGCTTAATCTAAGAGACCTGAGCAAGTTTTTTTCCTTCAGTCTTGTTTTCACCTTTCTTCATTATCTTAAATAGCTACCTTCACCTGTTACTTTTCTTTCCTCCTCTCCTCTGTCCTCTTACTCCTCTGCCTTGCATTTCATCTTCTTCACTTTTGTTCTCTTTGTTTGTCCAAGGCACTGTTTGCCCTCTCTCTGATTGACCTTTCTAGCTCCCCATGGAATTACCAAACTCTTGCTACCCCCGCCCCTGTTCTTCCCCATCTGGGGTTCAGTGCAAAAAGCTGACCTGCAGCCTATATTTGAAGATTTCTCTAGTCAAGATTACCTTTCCCTGGTACCTCCATTTTATAATTGGAAAATTCCAACCCAGAGTGACTTCTTTAAGGCCATGGCTGACAAAACTCAAGCCCTAGAATGTTATACTGGTGACCACCTTACATGAGTCGAAAGCTCTTTCTATGAACTCCAAGAGCATTTATCATTTTCATCAGTCTTGCGACAAAATGGCTCCCATAGTTGGTTTTAATAAGGATCTCAAGGGTGCCTGGTCTTTGTATCCATTCTTGGAATTCAGAGGTGCCCAGCAGGTTTTACTGGCTCCTTGACTGTGTGAAAGACCCCAAGCTGTTAGGAAGAAATGATGCTGAGTACTTCGAGTACTTTCCTAGATGCTAAGATTAAGAGTCTCAAACTAGCACAGGGATTTTAAAACTATGGCAAAGTCTTGGTAAAAAAAGAAATGATCGTTGGAGAAAAGCAGTTTTCCCAAATGCATGGCCAAGTTGAAGATTGTATGTCCCATCCTGTGACACAAACAGAGAGTTGGGGAGGAATACCAGGTGACAGAGGACCAGTGGCCCAGACTCAGGGGGAAATATGACAAAGAAAAGGTAAATTAGGCACACATCGAACACCCCAAAACTGCTATATTAGATAATAGTAGCAAACACTTCCTAGTAGCCTACTATGTGCCACCCTAAATGCATGTCATCTCATTTGGTCTTCAAAATGAGGTGGGTACTCATTTATTAGCCCCAATTTTCCCAGCATGGAAATTGAGTCTTAATTATTAATTTGCACAAAGTCATAGTTAGGAGGTTGTGGAAGTTGAATTTGAACCCATGCATTCTGACTCCAAAGTCTAAGCTGGAAATCACTAACATTACTGTCTAAGGATGGTTGAAACAGGTGTCACATGTAGAACCTTCTCCTTGGTGCAGGGGCGAACTAACAGCTCTCAGTGGAGCAGCTGGAGCCCAGGCAGGCTGGAATCCTCAGCCTCCACAGGGATTGGCTGTAGCAAAACTGAGAGTGGATGGAGAGCCAGAGCAGAGCCCGCAGCAGCGGTGGTGTGGGGTGTCTGGGGGAGCTATAATGGTGGTGTTCCCAGCAGCAGCTGAATTACCTGGGGTAAGAGAGGCTACACATGGCCCTACACAAGAGGACTGCAGGGACCAGCTGCCTTAGGGTGGCCGACGGCTTGTTTGGGAGCCTTAATAACCAAATAGATGGGGACAGGACTCAAATGTTTTTATTCCTCATCTCTGAATGTTCAGTTTATGTATGTTGTCTTCCCAGCATCACTGTAATCTCAGGGAGGGCAGGAGTGAGCTTTCCATTTCTTTAGCCCCACATAACGAAGACACCCAACACCAATTTATTTACTTAGAGACTATGCATTCACCCACGTTTTGGGAAGAACTCAATCCCATACACTGATTATTTCAGCCTGCTAGGAACTAGTGCTTCAGAACAAAAGTAGTCAATTCTTTGAAAAAACTCCTTCAAAGTGTTACTCCAGGAGTGTGCACACATGTATCTGAGGAAGGAGAGAAATGTGGCATTTATTGTGCATCTTCTATGAGCCAGGTACCATGCCAGACACACTACAAATGTTAGCTCATTGAATCCTTCACTGGGTGGATAACGTAGGGAAAATTAATATGCATTTTGTACAGATGCAAAAACTTAGCAGCTTGAACTCACACAGTTAATGAATCATGAAAGCCCAGGTCACTCTGGCTCCAAAACCCATCCTTTCCACCTTTTCACTGAAAGACTTGTCAAGTAGAGAATTGGGTTTTTGTAAGATAAGATTTTCCTGCTCCCCTAAGTCCCTGGGGCCACTGGCTTTGGGCCTCCACGAGTGTCTTTCTAAGCTCTAGGTTTCCTACGCTGCTCCTGAGGCTGCTGTCAATGGGACGGACAAACAAATCCTAGGCAACACGACACTGATACAAACACGCACATGGTGGATGAACTGAGCACCCATGGCTCTGGCCCCTCCTTCCATATCAGAACAATGAGCACTCTCAGAGTATGTTTGAACAAGTACTGTCCTACCCAGCAACTGGGTTTTCAAGACAGCTTCAACAGCTCCTTCCCCTTTACATACAGTGTGTCTGATGACTCTCCACACAGCTCCTTCCCTCCTGTGTTCCTCCAAAAGTGCTCAGAGACCTCTTCTGAGCATGGCCCCGTGTCATGCTCCAGGATATCCTCACCATTCACAGAGGAGGAGAATGGAGCTTTCTGTCCATAAAATTACCTCACAGCAATAGAGCTTTCTCTGGAGCCTCTCAGCCTTGACCCCAAGTGCTACAGTAAAAGAAAAAGAAAGCTGGGGCAATAAATAAACCAAGAAGAAAAGAGAGCTCTCTTCCCCAAGTTCAGGAAAACTCTGAGGAAACATTAAACCAAGCTCACTCGGTCTGTTTCTAACATCTTCACCAAAAAACTGCAGTCAGTGAGCCTAACGGAGCTGGCGTTCTACAGCCAGTTGTGTGTGAAGACAGTGACACTCCACTCACAGAGCCCAA
The DNA here is from genome assembly GCF_041296265.1 of Equus caballus. Taxonomy (NCBI): domain Eukaryota; kingdom Metazoa; phylum Chordata; class Mammalia; order Perissodactyla; family Equidae; genus Equus; species Equus caballus. Next base: position 51,417,076 of record NC_091698.1, on the reverse strand, counting down.
GGTGAGATGCTGCCAAATACGCTCTCTTGTGTGCGAAAAGTGAGAGGAGGAAAGGCTGCAGTGGGAAAGAGCCGCAGGAGGTCACCCAAGTCAGCGCTCTGCTTCCAAGAAGCCAAGGCCACACTCCCTCTTTCCCTCCTCGTCCCCTTCAGCAGCAGGAACCCCATGACTCTCAGCAATGACCTGTTTGGAGACCCAACAGCCTCACCAGCCACTTGAGTGTAAAGGGACAACAATCGTTAGCACGTGAGTGTTCCTCGCCTTTCTCTCCGCCGTGCTCCCCAGGGGGACCAGGAGCAATCTGGCTTTCCAGTGTTGGCCCCCTTCAGCCCTCTAAGGTCAGTCCGGTTTTCTGAAGGGACACTCTTGGGCTTCAGATAGAGATGTGGGTAAAAATGAGCAGGAGAAAATGACCAGAGAAGTGTGGGAGGCTGGAGGGACTTGTCGGAGTGCTTCAGAAAGCGGTTGTAGCCTGCGGGAGCCACGGATAGAAGAAGAAAAAGGGAGACTGTGAGACTTGTCAGAGCCCCTGTTTCCCGTTCACACAGGGCATTTGAGAAGTGCAAGGAGAGGGCTTGATTTATTTTGAAATTACTCCTGATTGCATGGACTGTGTTCTTTCAGCCGTAACACTTCTCCAAGACCAAACCTCATGGGGCGTGACTTCATAAGCATGACGCTGGTGTTTCCAAAACTGGGTCTTGTGAGGCTGGGGGGGAGCGTGACGAGGGAGTGGGGGTGGAGGGGCCGAGAGCAAGGACTGAGCTGTACAGAGTGAGAAAGTTCCCGTGCCTCAGTCATCACCAAAACCACCAGATAGCTGTGGCTTTTCAGTGATTTCAAGGCCCAACGCGTTTTCATTTCTTTTTCTTTGAGGAGTGATGAAGAGGTTGTGGGACTCTTTGAGGCAGGGGGTAAAGAGAAAAGAATTAGAGGACAAAGAAAAGGTGTGCTGAATTGAAGCAATTCTAATAAAATGTCTACTTGTTTTTACTTAGAATCTCTGCTTCTAGAACTGAGAGGGGCTTCAGAAAGCAGTGGGGCCAGCCCCGTGACTTTGCATATTGTAATTACCATGTAACAAACACGCTGGTGATACAGGTCACACAGCTGCTGATGCTATGTGAAAACCAAGCCTGGGCCCTGCTGTTGAGGGCCCTCTCACTGCCACTCCTCTGATGCAGGGGTCCTTGACCCTGGCTGCCATCGGAATTCCCTGGGGAGCTTTACACAATACTGATGGGGTGCGGGTCTCACCCTCAGAAATCCTGCAGTCTGGGGTGCAGCCTGGCCATCAGGACTGGAGAAAGTTGCCAGGAGATTCGAAGGCCAGGCAGGAGAATGGAACATTGAAGCCCATACCTGAGTGCTTTCTATGGGGAAGGCGATGAACTGAATGTTTGCGTCCCCCTCAAATTCATATGTTGAAACGCAACCCCCGCCAAGGTGATAGTATCAGGAAATGGGGCCTTTGGAGGGTGATTAGGATTAAAGGAGGTCATGAGGGTGGAGCCCTCATGAATGGGATTAGTGCTCTTATAAGGAGAGTCAAGAGAGATCTTGCTTCCTCTCTCATTCTGCCGTATCAGGCTACAGTGAGAAGTCAGCTAGGTGCAACCCAGAAGACAGTTCTTACCAGCACTCTACCATGTTGGCCCCCAAATCTTGGACCTCCAGCTTCCAAGACTGTGAGAAATAAACTTCTGTTGTTTAAGCCACCCAGTCTAAGCTATTCTGTTAGAGCAGCCCAAACGGACTAAGACTAAGGGAACAACTGGGAAGTAGTGTCCCCTCATTAATAGCACCCACTGCTCAAAGGCATTGATAAGAGAAACAGCAGGAGGCAGTGGAAGGAGCCTCTGAGGGAAGAGCCAGCAGAGCTCTGCTTTGGCTCAGACTGATTCACTGTGTGACCTGGAGGAAGTGACAACTACACCTGGCCACAACTCACTCCTCTATCAAATGAGGGGGTTGAAATGGAAGACCTCTACTGTCCCGTCCAGCCTGCACATTCTATAACTCTGAGTAAACTTTCTCTGCTCCAGGCTCCAATTTCTTAAAGCTTTAGATTTCAATGGCTTCATTTTTTCCCTTTAATCACAGTTTCCCCTCTTCTCAGTTCCCATTCCATTTTCTTCACCTCATTGACTAGGGCGCCGCATATGCAAAAGCCAACAATCCCCAGCTTGACAAGGCTGCGGACAGAAATAAAGTCACATTAATAGTTAAACCCACCTCTCACTGGCAAAAGCCCTGTATGCTCAAACAGGAAGTCTATTCCTTGCGACCCCCCCTAACAAATTTTGTTTCTGGGATCCCCACTTCCCCACTCACCAACCCGGGAGCATCACTGTCACCGCAGGTGTCTGCTCTGTGCGCTTCCCACTGCGCAGCCTCCCTCAGCCCCAGGAAGCTTCGCAGTTTCCACCATGGCCCACACTAACCGTGAAAACAGTCATGTCTAGGCAGAGGTGCTGCCTGCCGAAGCTGTCAGTCCTCAAGGGGCAAGCGTGCAGCAGGGTTCCATGCAGAAGTGGAGAGAATGCCTCTCTCCTCTGCTCTGCTACTCAGGTCTCCCAGGCAGCGCTCCTTGTGCCCACAGGATCACTAAGTCTGCCCGAAAGGAACTCCTCCATCTTCCAGCCTCGCTCCCTCCTCGCTGGAGACCAAAACCAATCCAGGGTGAGTGGGGTGGGGGTGGGAGAGAAGCAGAGATCTCCTCTCTTCTCTCCTTGTTCGATATACATATATACATACACACACATATCTATACACTCTATATATCTGTACACACATTAGTATATATATATATATGTGAGTGTTCATAGATGTAGAGTGTATCCATAGTGTGTACATATATATATATAAACATATTTATTGGGGAAGCAGGGGCTCTGGCCTGCCGGTTCTGCAAGAAGCCACTTCAAACTCCCCAACCCATCTGCTTTGGCCAGCCTTCCCTGCTTTATGTGTCAAGATCTCTCCCTCCACTCTTTCTAGAGAAAGTAAATCCCTCATAATTTCAAAGCATAGCCATCACTTATCAAGAGTCCTTTAAAAGACTTTTTTCTAAAATCCAATAATTCTACCCCAAGGAAATACAAATGCAGACAAAGACATTCACCATGATGTGAAAAACGGAAAAACCTTAATTCCAATAAGAATATCCATATATGGAATGTTATGACGCTCTTTAACATTTTTAGGCCTTTTTAAAATAGTATGTAATGAAGTGAGAAAATGTTTACAAAATAATGTATAGTAAATATTTCGGGTATATAGTAGTGTGCCAATTTAATCATTCCAAACAAAATCATAGAAAAAAGACTCAAAAGAATTATGTCAACATGCAAATAATGGTTATTTCCAGGTAGTAAATTAAAGGATATTCTCATTTGTTTCTTTACTCTCTTCAAAATCTCTAAAATAAACATCAATCATTTTATAATCAGCAAATAAGACCGAATATATTAATATTTTTTTAAATATGACCATCTCAGAGCTGGTGTCATTTGTCCCTAACAGAACAAATTTGTGCTAAGAAAAGTGAAAGCATTTCTGCCTGGCTCCAGGGTGGCGGAAATCACACTGCGGGCTCTCTCCATCCCCATAGCAGCCAACATTTGTTGATCACGTACCGGTCAATGCAGCTCAGGACTGCAGTCCATGCCTTGCTTACATTCACCTGTTTGGTCCTCTCTGCATTATAATGACTCATCAACAGATGAAGAAACCATGGTTTAGAGACACAGAATCGTCTGGGTCATCAGCTGCAGTGGCAGGGCCAGAGGTTCATATCCCGACTCCATGGTACACTAGGCTGTTGGCCACCTCAGTATTTTCCCCAAGAGAAAACGGTTTGATTTTAATAAAATCAAACGGTGCCTCAAAGGTAAAGCCAATCAGGAAAGAGTAGGCAGAGAGCGAATAGTGACCAGAGAAAGCCTGTCTCATAAGAAGAAAGAAAGGGGCCATTTTCCTCTGTGCCTGCTTCTGGTTCCACGGAACAGGTGTCCCCAAGGCTCCTGGCCTGAGCTGCTGACTCCATTAGTTGACCCTTAAGGGATGCTCCGTCTCCTGCTCCCACTACTCAAATAAGGGAGTGAGACAATTACCTCTAGTCCCAAATTAGTGGTAAAAGCTAAAATTGGGAGTTCCTCTCCTTGAATCCTAAAATCAAAACTACAAACCGAATCTCTCAGCGCAGAATGAGAACAAAAAGAGTCCCAACGCCATTGCCAGCTGGAAGCAGCCCTGCAGCCCCACAGCCCCAGGAGCACCATTTCCCCACCATGTTCTCCTCCAATCAAGATGTCCCAGGATTCCCCACAGTTTGAACTGACAGAAGCACAATACTCTCCTTTCCAGACGTCTTGGGTTAATTTCCTTATTTTTGCTGGCCCACATTTTGAAGTCTTTCCAGACTGATGGACTAAAGTGGAAATTACAATTCCATTGGCTCTGTCCAAAACAGATGCCACATAATCACAATCATATTAATAAAGCTGGCAAGAGTGATTATGAAGAATTTAGGGGAGCGTGGGGGGCGGGGGGAGGGGGGAGAAAGAAACTAACAACTTCCAGAGTGTGTCTCAACCAATTGAACGCTCCTGCTTAGAAACAAGTTTTCCTGAGAAATTTGATGTTGGCTTTTCTCTATCTGAACGCCGAGTAATTCCTTTTCTTTTGTTTAATATTTTTTACAGTTTGGATGAAGGAAGAGAAAAAGGGGAATATTTGTTCGAATCTTTTTGGACTTCACAACACCCGAGGTCTTATTTATGCGTGGGTTTCCAGCTGTGCATGACATAAGTTGTTGAAAACTGGCACATCTTTCCATCAGCAAGCACAGCACAACCACAAGTTTGGCAAGCAGTTCATGCTGCCAGATGCCTTCTCTGTTTCTTAAACTATGTATTCAAGTCACTCCACTTTTTCCTTGCTGGAAATACTTTCAAAGAAGAACACAATGTTTTGGGTTGCCTGGCCAACATTTAGCTGTACTTTTGCATCTTTGCCAAACTTCCTGTTTTTAGCAAAACAATTTATTATCTTGCTGGTTCTTTAGACTCAAAAGGATTTCAGGCACAAATAACTACTTGGTTTCCATGTCTTTTCAGAGAAGAAACTCATTTGCTTTCCCATAATTATCCCGTAGATGCAAGAACAGAAACATATTTAACCTTTGGGAGTGCTACTGAGGTGTAGAAAAGGTTTTAATTATTCAAAACCTCTACAGTCTGAACTTTAAAGAACTGACAATTATTTTTTGTGTGCAAGGAAAATAATTATTTTCAGGTGGTTTGGCAAGATCACAGATTTGCCGCACGTGGTATTGTAGAAGCAAGTTTGGAGTGAGTTTGATTTGGAGGCCAAGGTTAGACTAAAGAGATTTAATTAATCAGCAGCAATCAAAGAAAGCATTCGCCCAGACACTTTTATGAATAGTTCATCTCTGATTACTAAGCCACACAGCCACTCTTTGACTTCATCAGAAAACAAAACAAAACCAAACGAAAACTAAACAGTGAGAGCCTTTCCCATCTCCACCTAGCAGCCACCCGGCCTGACTATCAACCAATAAATAGACTGAGAAGAAACAATCTCCCAACTTGATTAGACTGAGGTGGCCACGTATACGCAGTGCCAATTTTCTTCTACAAAATTATACTACCTACAAATAGAACGTATTTTGAGTAACACCATGCACAGACACACATAGCCATTTAGATAGTCTTCTATAGTACAGATGTGCTGTACTGTAGCACAGCAATATTGATAACGGTGCGGTTAATTCTTCAGAGAAATGCATTTCTAAGGTAGAATGTATTTCAACTTAAGTTTCAACCACAATTTCTCCAGGACTTTCAAAAATTACTTCATACTACCTGCAAAGACCCAGGAACTGATAATGTTGATTTCCTGTGTGTTCATGCTTCAAAGACCTTAGAATTCTTTGATGGTGACTTAGCAACCACTATAAAAATAATGTCTCCTTAAAACAGAGTCAAAGAGTAAGACACTTTAGAGGAAATGGTTAATATTAATGAGAGGGTACAGTGGAGTCTGACAATAGCCCAGCATCAGCACTTTGGGAGGAATGCTTCTAACTTAGGCAAGAGAGGGCCAACTTCTGTCTTTCCATTTGTGAACTCTTCCCTTGGATTAAAGCAGAGAAAAAGACACTAGCTATTAGATAGATGGATGGAGAGAGAGGGTGTGTGTGTGTTGTCTGTTGTGTGTCTTTTTCTTTTCTTTTTTCCTTTTTTTAAGATTGATGCTTTGATTCTCTTCAGCTAAGACTGGGCCAAGAAAAGAAAAAAGTCCAAGTAACAATTCAGCTGGCTAGAGCACATACATTGAGGAGAGAGTTAAAAGGGGAGGTTTCCATAATGAATTATCACTCAATTCAAGCCGTCTCAGATGTTGTAGCAAAGTATATGGCTCCAGAAGGTGGCTCAAGATTTCTTGCAAACTCTTCTAAAAGGTGAGAAAGTGCCTTTATTATTAACCTTAGGGCATGTAGCTTTAAAGAGTTATTTTTAACATTTAAACATAAACAATATCAGTGCTAAATATAGGATCAAAGAAATATTTTTTCCATGTGGAGTTGCCAAAGCACAGAAGCATGGCTGCAAAGTACAAGTTTCCTTTGAAGGGGATGTTGCTATCGATATTGCTTACTCAGCAGTCTAGTAACGTCAAAATAAAGCACACATATAGATATATATTCATTATATCCTGCCTGGTATGAAAAAGGTTTTACTCCTCTGGTCTTTAAAAATAAAACCCAACATCCCAAACCAAAGCCTTAAGGGCTCCTTCACTAGCCTTTTTCAAAATGAACACATTTAATGTAATGTTTGAAGCCTGTGGTATCAGAATTTATTTCTACAAAGTTAACTCTATTTAATATCCTTGGCTCTAAGCTTAATTTGCTAAATAGTGCTGTTTTTGAAATTTATTGCAAAATTATTGTTCTCCAGGGAAATAATTACCATTCCTCTTACTTCTATGGTATTGCTTTCCTCTGCATGTGAATTTAAGTAAAAAGATTTTAAAAGCAACTCTGTGTTTTGAGTAAGTATCAATCAAGACAGTGTGACTCTGATATTATATTTGAATTTAAGAGAATATATTCTGTTCACTTGAATATCCAGTCTTTTTGAATGAGAACAATAGGATATTAAGAATTAGAAAAGAAGCCTAAGAAATGATTGCATGTATCTATTTATGCACGGCCGTGTTGCAAAAAGAATTCTAGGCAATCTAGGAGCATATATAAAATATAGTTACATAATGTCAATTAGAAGAAGGCATAAAGCAAAAAAGAAAACACCAGGATAAAGACATAAATGGAAGCAGGAATGGATCTAACAGAAGCTCACAGTTATCTATAAATGAAGCACAAATTTGAGTCTTGGGTTTAGTAGTTTTAAGGTGAAAGCGAAAACCTGCACAAGATTATATGCTCATGAATGACAGAGGTTTTCAGAACTTCATGCAAGTTGAAAACATTTTATAAATTACTGATTTGTGAGCCAGATACTTTCTAGTCTCCTCCATTGAATGCTGTGGTGATCATTGGGGAGGCAAAGGTTGACCGCGCTGCATCTACGTTTGAATATTTTGGGAATGCATCCTGATTCCCTTTTGGGGAATTGCCTTCTCCCTATTTTGAAGGGTGCTCTGTCTCTACCCCTCCCAAGTTCGCAGCAATACTAAACCTTAAGCAGACTGTGCCATGGCAGGAGGGGGAAATGGCTCTGACTGCTTCCCTCCCAGCGGTTGTGTGCTACCAACAAAGTGACTGGTTTGCACTAGTGCCCTGTTTCCAGTTCTTCTCAGAGCCTCGTTCTCCCGCTTTCTCATCAGTTCTTTAAGCCATCCAAGAATCATCCAGTAAATTTCTTTTCTGCTCAAGTTAAGTTCAGTGGCCTGCAACTACAGAACACTAAATGAAATACAGATAGGCCAGGCAACTCAAATGCAGATGGGTTAAATGACACGGCTGGGCCCCATTGGGAATTTTTGGTAAAGTTAAGTGTGGAACCCTGAGAATCTAATGCCCAGTTTATGGCCATTGTCATTCTACTCAGTGCAAACTATCTAAAGTGGAAATAGTCATTGGTGAAGAACATTTCTGTCTACAGCAAGAATATCTGCCAAAGAGTATGTATTTTCCCTCTTCATCAAAGCTCTTAGTAGTTCTCTTTCCTCTGCAGGGCATGGATGTATTTAAGAAAAGATTTTGGAGCACTGTACCGCCAGACACCCACTTTCAGTATCAGACCTAAACATTGTTATTAATGTCATGACACCTTCTGTTTGCCCTGATAGGTAATGCCTAACTTCAACATTATTAAAACCCAACACGTGAGTGAATAATGCTTTATATTTTATAAAGAGTTTAGTGTTTCTGATGAGAATTATTTCCCCCTTTAAGAGTTCTGGGCTGAAAAGCTAATGGAATAAGAACTATTGAGTATCCAGAGCAGTGGGGAGGGCCCATGAAGCCACAGGGCATGTGCCCAGTGGTGTCCTGGTAAATGTTTCACAACAGACTCTCCAAAAGAGAAAGAAGAAAAACAAAGCCCTGATTCGTAGTGCTTACACATTTCGGTGGTATGAAGACTCCTACCATGGCCAAGGTCGAGCTACCAGCATGATGTCACTGCACGTGGAATTGGGAAGAGATATGCACCAAGAGCTCTCAAAGCTGGTGCAAACAGGCTCCAGTGCACCACTGGAAGGTTTTTCTAGATACTTCTCCTTCAGCTGAGCCCAAGGAAGGACCTTGAAGGACCCAACCATCTGTTACTTTTATGACATATGTTCTTCTGGAGGCTGCTGTCTGTAAATCAGTCAACTAACCAATGGGCAATAGGAGTCTCTCTCTCTTCTCCTATCTGAGAATCTTCCTCTGGAACATCAGAAGGAACAGAAGTGATTCATCATGAATGAATGTCTTATAGGAAGAACATCTTTAGTTTCCTTTCAAGAGAAAGTTTGCATTTAAAGGCAGTGATCTGCTTTGTCTGTAAACAAAACAAACAAAAATCCAAATGAGTTGAAGAAACGCTATGTTATATTGCAGGAAAAAAATCCCAGCTCAAAGGCAAAGTGTCTGGAAGTGCACTATGAGGCAGTCAAGTGATGGTGAAGAGCATGGGTCCTAACTCCAGCTCTCTGGATATGAACGCCAGCTCTGCTTTTTACCAGGAGCATCTGCCCTTGGGCCAGTAACTTGGGTTTCAAAACCTCAGGTTGCTCCTCTGCAAGATGGAAATGATAATAGAGTCTCCATGAAAACTTAGATAGACAATGCAAATAAAGGACTTAGCACAGGGCCTGACTTGTGGTAACTTGTTCCTGTTACTACTCCGTGATTGTCCAGTCTGCCCTTGTCACTGGCTTGGCGTGTTTGGGTTTCCTTTTCTAAGATGTGGCAGCAGCCATTAGAGTCCATTCACCCCAGAAAAAGGAATGGTAAATGGGTGGTTAGGAGAAAGCCAGTCCTAGCAGAGTGCTTTCCATGGGCAAAAGAACACGATGACAGGCACCAACGAGGCATTCCTCCCCACCTCGTGGGAAAGAGCACATGCCTGGAACAGGTGCAGTCACAGGAGCCCCAGGAGGGGATGGCCAAGAGGATGAAACTTCCATTATCAGGGTTTGGCTGAAAACCATCAGAGCCACATCTCCAGTGGAACTTGTAACTGCTTACTCATCTCAAATAACTTAAAGCATGTCATCACCATTCCCGGCCGCAGGAATGAAGCCTGCCACAGAGTGGGGATCTGTTTTCTTCCTTAAAGCTCTCGGAGTGTTCTGCTTCAATTCCCTGCATGGGATGTAGATATATTAAACACACACAGAAAATGACCATAAAGTGAACATTAAGGCTGAGAAATGGGGTCCAAGGATGCCAAGAAATTCAGAAGTAAGTGTTCCCCCGGCAGTTCTAACTCAGCCATCTTTGCAGTAATGCATCCTTTCCGATTTCTGAATCCTCAGTGGAATGCCCACTTCATATGGACTCTGGATCCTTCCACTAAGCCAGGGGAGGAATATTTGGGGTCTCTCTCGCTCCTTCTCACTTCCCCAGGTCATGGGAAAATCTTGTCTAGGACCCTTCCACTGAGCCCTCGAATGAAGCAAGGCATAGCAATGCACTCTCAAGAGCTGGGAGGGTGGGGGATGGGGGAGTAGCTCAGCCCCAGGAAGCTGGACCAGTTCCCTTCCCTGGCCCCTCCCTGAGAGCCAGGAGGCTACTCCTGGCTCCACACAGCAAATGTATCCACCCAGATATCCAGGATGCATTAGTGGTTCGACACAACTGATGTGCTCAGGCACCTCCGGGGTACATTAGTTGAAGTGGCTACAGCAGCTGGTGGCTCCTCTTCAGGCATAATTTATCTATTGCACTTCACTTAATGTGCAAAATTAAATTTATGCTGAATCCATGTGTATTACCTACTGTGCATGAGCAGCATGAAATATACCATAAAGCAAATCAGCACAGAGCCATGCTCTTAATTGCTAATGGCTTTCAACACACTTCATTGTGGTCTAACCAAACCTGGAGTCCATTCTGCACTGAGAATCCTGCTCATGTCAAGAAGTGAAACTTTCTGGAGCATGTGTTCTTTAGATCACACATTCTGTACTTTCCACTAATATTGCAATCAACATGGTTTCTACGAAGGGCATGATTTTACTGAAAAATAATCAGTGTGAAATGCTTTCTTAAAAGTAGAATATAGGAAATAACCCCAAGATTCAGCCCAAGTTCTGTCACTGCCAGGCTATGGGACGCACTCTGGGTTTCTGGTCCTACACATTAAAACACAGGAATCAGAATGGTTGATTTCCGCCCCTAACAAGGAAAAGAATCTACGCAATCAAGTATAGTGAATTTCACAAAAACAAATCTCTCAAAAGAAGCTTTAAAAAATATGGTGCAAAATATGTTTGCACACACTCTCACACATCTACATTCTCACAGAGTAGAAATTAATTCAAGTTTGAAACTTGATTCGAAAAAGAAATTTGGTGGAGGAATCAGAAACAGAAAGAATAAATACATGGGTAATGCAGAAACTTAAAACACAATTACATCTTCTCCAACAGCAATTATTCAGTGTTTTTCATATTTCTGTTCTTTTTAAAGTATGCTTTGTACAACTAGAGAGACCATTTTCCATGGAAAAAAAATGATCTGCTCTGCAATTTACATTTGTATTAGGAAGTATCCATCTGTGGAAATGTCATGTTCCTCCCTTAAAAATAATTTGTTACTTTCCCCACATAAAGGACAATAGAAAAAATAAAACCAGTGACTGTATTACTTTTTAGATGGTGTCTTTACATATTTTTTCAGTAGGTGACTATTAGTATAAAAATTTAGAAAATATATCAGTCTTTCCAAGCACAGTATTTTTATAAAAATAAGAAAATTCTGTTAGGAAGATATGGTGATAATTTTACTTGTTGTTCTACTCTTCCTCATTTTGTTTCCATGTCAAAATCAGCATATTATTCACCAAGAATTTTAATCTGACGTTTTAAACGTTTTCTTCAATTTTAGTGCTTCTTGATTTTATGTGGTTTGTGGCCGAAAAGCTAAAATGTAGATATGAATTGTTTGCATTCATACATAAACATATGTATATGTATATGTGCATGCATGTATGTGCATTCTTTCAGTCACTGTCATATAGAATTACAATTAATTGAATAAATATGCATGTAGAAATGAGTTTTCCCATCACTTCTATTTTTGAATGCATAAGTTATGTTATTTTACTGAATATTTAATCTAATAAATATATTTCCAGAAGTGAAATGCACTAGTAGCATCTGGATCTGGTTCCTTTTCTAGAAAAGATGTGTTAAATTAAGTCAACTCAGTAGTAAACATGAATCGAGCAACTGCTAGCTATAAGGCTCGGATCTGGAAAAAGTAACTTGACCCCTGTCCTATGGGGACACACAGTTAAGTGGCAAACATGGACATACACACAACTCTAGTGCAAGATAAATAGCCGTAAGTCTTAGCACTGGGTTATAGGGGAGTGGGTGGCACTCCGGGGCTCTGGGGAGATAGAGCGCCCATAGTGGAATGAGAGCTGAGTCTTGGAAAATGAGTCAAACTTTGACTGGAAGACAACTGGGGGAAAGCAGAGTGAGGAACACAGAAGGCAGAGGGGATTGCTTGAAGGACAATTTGGATAAAGAAAAGGAAGGTCAAAGCACCCACCTTGAAGTTCCTTAGTGCGCACCCAGGACCTCTAGCTGGGACTGCCATTGACTGGCTTAGAATAGGGCTTTTAAAAAAAAGGCATCAAAGCAGCGATGCAATGTTTCTCTTTTCTAGCCACAAAGTCTTGTTCAGATCTTCTTAATCACAAATTTGCTGAGCCCAAGAAGAAAAAACTTCCTTCTTAATCCACAAAGGTAATAAGCTTTTACCCCAAAGCTTATCCTCACCTTCCTTGTTTTAGCTAGCTGTTAGCTTCCAGGATGATTAGAAGCAGCAAAGACATCATCAAGCTCATTTTAAAATGTCATCTGTGATATTTTCCTAGGTATCTTTTGGATAATACTTTTCCTGGGTTAATTCCATGCTTTCTAAAAACAGGAATTCGTTTCCTCCCTTCCTCTCTCCCTCTCTGCCTTTCTCTCTCTTTCTTTCAATATCAAGGGGCATGAATTTGAGACACAAAATAAGTTTGGAAGACACTTCTTTTAGCTGAGTATTTGAATGATATGGGTCTTAAAAATCAAAGAGGCTTATTGTTTTATAGCTTCCATGAAATTCTCCCACTTTCCTCTTCTCTGGGATTGAATGCATATTTCCCATTGTGCCCCAGGCTTGGTCTTTCCATCTTTTTCAACACCAAGGCTTTGTCAAGAGATAGATAGAGCCTGGTAATCATTTCCCACAATGGGGTTATCTGCTATCTGCCGGGGTTGTTTTTCTGAATGATATCTGATCAAGCTACCTTTCGGTCTCTAGAAGTACCCAAGGGGGTCTTCTCAGCTCTATCTTCTTTCTCTGCTTTCTATCAATCAACCCAAGCCAAGATAATGCATGATCCAAATATTTTTTAAGTGTCAACATAGACCATGATGATTGTGTCTACATTTAGTAAAAGCTCATTTATATTCTCTAATCCAGCTAATTATCCCAAAAGATTCTACTGATTTCTACTGAGTTGTTCCTAATGTCAGAATCCAACAGAAACTCCTGCAAATTTGCATTCTTTCCTTCCTCTTGCTCTGGCCCAGGCACGATGTTCATGGAAATTCAAGTGATAAGCAAAGGAAACAAACTACCTTGGAATTTGGCTGATTCTCTGGATGTCTGACCTAGTACAGGGAAACTTCACACAGTAATCTTCAAAATGCAAAACTGAAAGCAATGAAATTCCACTAGTTCTGTAAGAAAAAATAAATCACCCACACATCATAAAATTGAAAGACTGTCCGTGAAGAGTATTATTCTCATATTTTCCATTTGGACTTTCTGACGGTCCTTCTGTAGAATTAAGGATTCCATTTTCCCCCCTTTAGAATCATGAGCATTCCATGCCCAAATACCTACGTCTAATATTTGAAATTTTCCAGGTCCCACTTACGCTAACTAAAATCAACCTACCAAATCTCCTTTCTCACTGTTCCTAGACAGTGAGAAAGGTTCAGCAGGGAGCTAGGACCCAATCCTTCTAACTCTGACCTCAAATGGACTTCTCTGGGCATCAGTCATTTTGCTGCATGATCTGGGATTGCCACCAGCCACGAAGCAGGCGAGCCTCTGGCTTTCCCACACAAGACCCATCCTAAGATGAGCAAGTGCATTCCTGTCTCAACTCTTCACTGCAAATCGCCACAGCTCCTTTCATCAAGTTAATTATAGAACCAAGGGGCTGGAAGAGGAGCCCAAGACATCATCTGTTCCATCCCCTCGGCTTTCTGGCACAGCCGCATTTAAATCATCCCAGACAGATGGAAATCTATCCGGTTTTTAAAGACCTCCAGAGGAGGAGATTCCACAGCCGTCAGTCACCCACTCTGCTGTTTAACAACCCCTGTCAGAGAATCCCTCTTTATCTCCAGCTTAAATCGCACACACTGCGCTTCAAGCCAATTTCTTGTTGTTCCGTACATCAACCTTTCACATACCTGAAGATCATTATTAAGGCATCCCTCCAGCTTCTCTTGTCTGGGCTGAGCAATCCTAATTCCTTTCACCTCTTTTTATAAATCTAACTTTCTTAACTTTTAATCACCTCTGTGGCTTTCCACTGAACTTTGGTAGACTCAAAGATTAACTGGAGATATGGGTAGTCATTTGTGTCTTGAAGCCAGTGCTTCTCAAACTTTCTACTCTCAGGACCCCACTCTTAGAAACTGTGGACCCTAAAAAAGCTTTTGCTTCTGTGGGTTATATCTATTGGTATTTGCTATATTAGAAATTAAGACTGAGAAGTCTTTAAGACTACAGAATATGCAAGTATACAGTCCATTATCCATCAGAGCAATGATGTCATCACACAGCACGTGGCCTCTGGAAAACTCCACTGTATGCTCACAAGAGAATGAGAGTGAGAGAGCAAATCACATGTTAGTATTATTATAAAAATAATATAGACACTGCAGACATCCTGAGAGTCTCAGGGCTCCCCATGGTCTCTGGACCACACTGTGAGATTCTCTGTTTTACGGGAAGCACAGCCCTATTCTCAGAGTAAACCTGAATGTACAGGCAGTTGGTAAGCAGTCTAGTCTAGTCTAAGAATGGCCAAATCAAACCATGCTACAGTGTAAGGCGAATTAAAGCCTTTAACCGTCAAAGCGCCCATGCCATCAATCTTAGAAATATGATAGAAGCTCATTTTGAGAATAAGCTGACTTTTGCTGATATTTTTATGAGAAAACATGGTCGTGTCAGAGCAGATGGGCAGAGGAGGTTACTGTTGATTGTGCCTTAATAGGAAAAGCAGATTCTCCAACATGTGATCCTCCTAATCACACACAAAACCATTCTGGTTATTGGCTGTTGATCTGGCACAAATAAGCTATTTGCTGTGAAATGGCAGAGCTCATGAAATCCCTTGCTTACCACTGTTTTTACAACGGCCCTGTCTCCTGGATCCCACCTAGCCCACCTAGGCCTGCCTATCAATTTGCGAGACTCTGAGGCGATGGTGGGACGTGGGGAAGGGGAAAGGGTCTGTGAAAGCTCCTTCTGCAGGTTCAGGCCCTGAGCGGAGCCAGACGCTCACATGACTTCCTTTACCTTCCCCCTCCCTTCCCCAATTTTATATTGTTTTCTTTTATACCGGAGAAACTGCTTCTTTTTCTCAATAACCTCAAGTTTTAAAACTATTAGCCCAAGTCTTGTTTAACATATTTGTTAGGCATTGTAGGCTTATCGATCAAGCAACAAGTATTTATTATCTACTCTGTATTCAAAATTCTACTAGACATTGTGGGTACATACCACAGAGGCATACATATTATTTTTTATCTCTAGGGACTTACAGTCTAGTTGAGATAAAATAAAATAAAACATATAAAACAACAGCCTACTGTGCATGACAGAATAGAATTAAGTTCTAAACTGCACAGTACAGACTAAGTATTATAGGAGTTGTCAGAAAGAGCGTCTGTTAGGATGTGAAATGCACCACACTAGTTAAAAAATGGAAATATTTCAGTTGTGGCATAAGTGAATTTTGAGTTGGAGCTTGAAATGTATTTCTTCTGAAAACTTGTAGGCTCATTCTTACAAGCAGGCCTGGCCCTAGCGTTTGTAGGGCCAAGGGGTACAATACAAATGCTCCCCACCTCTTCCCCCCAACCCTGGCCCATTGCTGTTCAGCATCTCTTCCCACCCCTGGCTCCATCCTGGACAGGAAAAGCCTTACATGCATGAATAGGGAACCCCAGCAGGCAATGCAAACTCAGTCCTCAATCACACCCTACAAAACAGCCACCCTGGCTCCCTTGAGGACTATCAACGAGCACACCAGAAACCTGGTTAGCCCTGAGGAAGATGAAAGAAGTGCCGAGGAAGAGGCCTGTGCAGGCTCTGGAAGCAGGCTCGGTCCCTCTGGGCAGGGAATTCCAGGTCCCTGGCACCTGAGATGTCCCTGAAGGGGGATGGTATAGTGCAAGCTCAAGTGGGTATTCCACTGACTGCTCAGAATCCTCTGCTTGAAGGGAGGGCAGCACCTGGACTGGGCCAAAGCAGGTCTCTAAAGCGTAGGACCCAAGGCAGCGGCCCCAGTGCCCGGGTCTAAGGCGGTAGCTTTAAAAGAAAGGAATTCCAATATAAAAGTCCTTCAAAATAAATATTCTTCATATTAAAGGTTTTCCAATAGCCCTCAACTTCTTAAGTTACATATTTTCTTCTCTTTGAAGGGAAATTTGTGCTTTGATTAGATTTTTCAAAGTAAGATTATTATAAATTTTATTTTACTTAGATTACTTTATTTTTTAGTATTTATGCATGTAAAATTTTAAAATGCACTTCCCTAGGAATTTTCAGAAATATCTTAATTGAAGAAAAAGATTCAGATCTAGAAAAGTAATCAAGTCAACTAATATTTTGAACGCTCACTAAACCTGAACAAAAGATTCCTTTTATAAAGTCAATTCTCAATTATTCTATTTTTTAAGTGGAGTTAGTCACCACCTAAATGAATTGTATGTTGTATTTAATATTTATACATCAGACTTTCTTGATTGCTCCACAGAAGTCAGACTTCTAATCCAGCTACCTTTCTTTAAAAACATCTTTTCACCTGTGATTTCCTTTGAGGCATCCTGCTCTGCCCTCTCTCTTCCCTTCCTCATTCTGAATTAGTGAGACTTTCCTGTCCCTGGTGAAAAACCAAAAAGGAATATTCCTGGCATACAGACATGGAATACGGAACCAAGAAAAGATATATTAGAAGAAAATGACAGGATGTTTTTTCTTGAGTGCTGCCTTGTGGCCTGTCACAGCGTGGCCAGAATTCACAAGACTTGGAAATCAATTTAATTCATTACTACAGCTTCTCATGAAGTTACCATAGGGAGAGTACAGTCATAACAAAGAGCTAAACCTCTTCACAAGCCCATTTCCTACTAGAAAATGGGCAAATGATTTGAACAGACAGTTCACCAAAGAGGCCATATGGATAACAAATAATACATGCAAAGTTGTTCAATGTCATTAGCCAATAGAGAGACACAAATTAAAGCTACAAAGACATTTACTGCTACACGCCTAATAAAACGGCTAAAGGAAAAATACTGATAATACCAAATGCTGCTGTGGACACAGGACAACTAAATCTTTCATACATTGCTGGTAGGAATGTAAGATGATAAAGTTTTTCTAGAAAAGAGTTTGGAAGTTTCTTATATAGTTAAACATATACCTGCCATATGACCCAGCCATTGTGCTTCTGCATATTTCTCCTAAGGAAATGAAAACTTGTGTTCATACAAAAACCTGCAAATGAATGTTTACAGCAACTTTATTTATAATAGCCAAAAACTAGAAACAACCCAGTGGTCCTTCGATGAGTTAATGGGTAAACAAATAGTGGTACATCCATACAATGGAAAGCTACTCAGCAATATAAAGGAATAAACTGCTGATACATGCAACAACTTAGATGAACCTTAAAAGCATTATGCTGAGTGAGTGTAAAACCAATCTCAAAGGGTTACATATTGTGTGGTTCTATTTATAGAACATTCTCAAAGTGACAAAATTATAATGATGGAGAATAGATCAGGTTGGCCTTGGATGGAGGGTATGATTATTAAGAAGTAATTTGAGGGAGTTTCTTTGTGGTGCTAGAACAGTTCTGTATCCCAACTGTGGTGGCTGACAAGGCTGTAAAATCTATTGTCAAAAAGAATGGGCCTCTGACACTGACCTGTGCAGAGCCTTTCCCAAAGGGCAGTCATTAGTTGATTACTTGCATTTTAATCATGCAGCTGCTTTTCACAGTGTGTTTATTACACTTTGATTCTTAGTGCAGCCCTCGGAGGGTGGAAGGCAACGCCAGTACTCCTCGTTTACTCAGAGACGTAACCACGACCTGCGTGGTTATTGTAATGAACAGATGGAGAATTCCTGGACTCCTAGATTTTTAGTCTGTTGCTGTTGTCACCACACCACCTCTCAACAAGGCCCCGGGCATGGATGTTGGGGGAGGAAGTGAGCCCTGCTCAGAAGAACCATCTTTGGGTAGCGAAGATAATGATCCTGGACCCCTAGAAGTGGCTCTTCCAATTGGACCTTCATATTGTGACCAGAAGCTGTCAGACTCTTAGAGGGAACTTATGGGTTGGATTTTTCATCCAAACATTAAATATATTCTTATTGCTTTTACATTTACAAAACTTGGGACTCCTTCCCCAAGGGTAAGGACGTAAACTCTTGCCAGACTATAAATCACGTTATATTTTCTCTTGATAGCTTTAATTCATGTGGTATTTCTCCTCCATTCCCGCCGCATATTCCTTAAAGTCCAAACAAAAAGCCGTCAACAGATCTGGGTGGCCTCCAGGAAAGAGTGCTTTCTCTTTGTCTATTTAAAGTGCCCTCGTCATTTAGAAAAAAAATTACATTCTATTAATAGCAGATGCCTAGTATCTTACCTCTGTAATATACTGTAATTAACAATGCAAATGTGAAATAAAAACCTCATTATTTATCAGATAGACATGAGCAGATGATTATGTACTTAGAGGTATAAAATGCATAATGAAAATGCACAGTGATAATTCTTCCAGAAGGGCTTCCACTTCTCGGCCACAGACAGAGTTTTTAAAGTTAAATATAAAAACTGTCTGGGCTTCTCCTTTTCTCTAGTCTAGCCTGGTGCATAATATCATTTCTTCTCGATCCATCCAAGCTCAGTTTGAATAATTTAAACTTTATAGCATCTTGTTTAAACTCAAGGCCAACTGCAAAAAAGTGTTAGAAAGCCTGTACAAATGATACATTTCTGTTTTTCCAAAATGCTCATATAACTCAGGAAAATTAGACAGACCAATTTTATTAACCATTTTTTAAAATTCTATTTGAAAGGAAAGCACTCCTGGACAGAGAGCTTGTATATCAAATTTCAGACCTAAGTAAACTTTTATAGCTGAGCTGTAAAAATAGTCATTTATAATGCAAACACTGCCAAATTTTTAACTATGATCCTGCCAGTGGGCGCCTATAACAATCCAACAATAATCATCGTCATTACAACAAATCACCCAAAAGGGAGGACGTTGCCCTCTCTGAATGGGCAAAACCTTTCCCTCCACTGGGCTGTGTTCCTCCAGAGAGACCCTAACCCACAGACACCCAGGTACCCTTCTTTCTCAGCCCTGGCAAACTTCAGGAATAAATTAGGGAGACCACCCTGCCCCCATCCAATATCCTTTTTGCATCCAAGATGACCTAAAAATGTAGTTTATCAAAGGCGATTGTGTTACTCCCTAACCGAATTATCTTCCCCTTTGTCCTGTAACACCATAAAGCTTTAACCCTGAAATAAGAAGGCCAGTTCACTTTTTAACATTTGCAAATGTTCTGTGCGAAGGAAGGGAATCTCTCATCCAGCTTAACTCAAACCAGAACTGAGTCTCCTCCTGGCAGTGCTGCGTTTCAGCTTAGCCTGAATGGGCTTCTGTGCAAGCCAGTCTTAAAGGGCCAGCATCTCGGGCTGGCCATTGCAGGCCCTCCTACCTCCAGTCTCTTAGAGCCTTAGCTAAATGAATAGTTTCATTAAGGAAGGGATGGAGTGGAAACAGACCTCTCCGGGGAACAGGCAGCCCAGTGACAAAAACCATGCAAGGTCCTTGGGTGGCCACATTTCTCTCCCCGTGCCACCAGCCTGGAATTGCTAACTTGGTAATGCATCCCTAGTTCAGGCAAATAGGGAGCCGTACTTGTTGAATTCATTGCTGTTACAATCATGAATTAGAGACTGTTTGAAAGAAATACCGGTCTCTACCTCCAAGAATGTATAGACCCTTAAACAAGTCTCCTGTAGGATAGCCAGGTAGACTCTCTAATGAAAATTTTCATAAGAAAGAAATAAGAAATTATTAATATAGCCATTGTTTTATGCTATTAAAGCAAGTTTAAAAATCCTTGAAATCCTTTTTCCTGCCTTAAATGACTGAAGAGTTTTTTGAGCTAGTAAACATTCTCAAACTTAGTAAAATGTTCTTTTTGAGCTAGCAAATGTTATTTTTGACATTTAAAAAAATTTTGCAATTATTACAATGTGAATTCATGACATTTTACTTTTTACTATCATACATTAAACTCAGTAGAAAGAACTATATTCTTCTATTTATCGTTGGGGAACATATTGCTTACTCCTCATGATTTCACGTGAAGGAGTTTTCACAATTAGTGTTGTTTTCTTAGCGTCTCTCTCTCCCTCCCTTGCTCAGATTGGCAAGTTGGAGAGAAGGAACTTAGCAGGATGGCCAGCGCTTGCTGGTTCTGTCTTGCCAGGTGCACCTGCTGTGACTTCTCATGCCGCAGGGACGCCCACAGCCTAGGCTGCCCTGGCAGTGACCTGGAGAGTGTGACTCTAATACAGAGGTAAAACGTTAGCAAGCCCAGGTGCGCCCGGACCTAAGCCTCGTTCTCAAAGCTCATACTTTGATTTCCGTCTGTCTGACTTCTGTATCTCTCTTTCAATTTGTGCTAAACTGGAGCAGGAACAAAAGGGAGAATCGTTTTTTACCTCTTCCAATTGGAACATACATCAAGTGCTATACAATTTGTGGGTGGAAGGAAACCCCACTCTGTGTCTATTCTCCTGGTAGGACACCAGGTGTTTTGATATTTGAGGTCCTGCTTCCTACACAAGAAGTAAATCAAAACCCTCCGGCAAAGTACAAATCCAGGCATTTTGTAGCCCAGGGAAACGTGGCAGAGAGGCTCAAGTGCTAAAGAGAGGCGACAACATCCTTACAGCCTTCATAAGCAGATTCCATAGAAGACCTCCACTCTGGCCCTGCCGGCCTCCCCGCCCCCCCCCACCCCCGCCCCTCACACCTCCCAACCTCCCATTGCCCACCAAGTGCTGTTCCCACCGGGGGCGCTGCTAAACCAGGCCTCAGGCTCCTCTCCAGCTGTTTTCCTGAGGGTGAAATCTCTTCCCCTCAGAATACTGAGATGTACAGGTGTTGTTAAAAACTTTCTTAAAGATAGATGGTATTCCTTCCTTGGCCGTTTTTCAGAAATGACTAAAGACAGTTTCATGTGCCTCCACATAATCCAAAGTGTTTATGACCCCTAGGCCTATAAGCTCTTAGCAGACAAACATGAACAAAGAGACAGACAATGCTGTTCTCCCAAAAGTCAAATGAGTAAAAACCCAAATTTTAGGAGAAACCACAAATTAAGAAAAATTTGCTGTTATTGAGAACAAGGTTTTTTCAAACTCTAACCAACAAAACCTAACCAATGTTATAGAATGGAGTGTTTTCAAAGACTATAAAAATCATTGAACTTGAATAATGCTTGACAGAGAAATGATGCAACAGAAGGAAAAAGATGAACCCTTGAAATGTCAGTGTGACAGCGAGAAATGACAGTCTGTAGGAGATCCGCTTTAATTTTCTCAGGGTAGGTATTTCTTAAAGAACTTCTGTGAGGTCCTGTTGACCTCAAGTTTTCCTCTCAGAGGATTTTAAAATCTTAGCTTTCCTGATGTGCAATTTGGGACTCAGAAGTCTTCCTTGTTCAAAAATCAAGAATTTCAAGATGGCGACAACAGTGCATTAAACAAGTGTGGGGCCCTTTTGCCTGCTCAGGTCACACACCTGTTGAAGCCAGCCTGGCTTCTGGAGCCTTCAGTGACAAACGCCATCATATGGACTAAATAGGGTATCTCTTTTTTTTGAGGATCCCAAAGCACTGTGCATTCACCACCACTCATCAGCTTTTCCTTTCAACATTCTTGGCACCCATCCACCTCAAAAGCAGGCATTGTCTTTAGGCTCTCACAGGTGGGTAAACTGAAATACGCAGAGATTAAGTAATTTCCCCCAAGCTAGATCCTTCAGTTACAGGTGGTGAAGCCCTGAAGTGGGTATCACAATTAATTCCCAGTTACCACCAAAGCTGCCTGCAACCCTGTCCTTCTACTTAGTAAAGCCTGGCACTTACTAACATCATATAAATAAACGCTCTCCTTGCCAAGTCAGTTCTGCTGCATCTTTGGCACCAGTTTTTAACTGGAAACCATATCATCATGTGATGATAATATCAAAGGAAAACCTGCATACAGAGCTGTATGACTTCCCTTTACACGAGGGGATACATCAATGACCCCGTGAAATATTCTTTGTTGTACCCTAGACTTGGCATTATCATTGATAGTAAGAAAAACCTCCTTTCCAGAAGCCAGGTGTGCTCTGCAAGAGCCGGTCTAGGGATTATGAAGGCTGTAATTTTGCTTTTCTTGAGGCGTTTCTATTTCTCTGACTTGGTGTTTCTTCCCATTTTTATACACACACACACACACACACACACACGCACACGGAGTCTGGCCTCTCTCAAAGCAAGCAGCTAAGCAGAAAACGATTCGGTTTTTGGTCAGTGGTTTTTCCCTCTCTTGCCCTTAGTTGTTAATAAACATCTTTAAGCTGCCTACAAGCCTTAAATTAAGGATGAAGAAAACATCAATTTAAGAGTAAGTCATTCTAGCCTCGTTGGCTTTGAATCCTCTTTTCCATGGCAATGATACCGTGTTCTGATTCAAAAGCAATTATGAGACCTTCTGTGGATGCAGGTGTGTGAGGTTTAGTTGCATGAATGCACAGGTGGAAACCAAAGACTGTCATGGAGCAAAAGCCCCTGCCTCCACTTCCTCCAGCCATTTCCCCAGATGTGTATTTTAAACTGATCATCATTGAAGACTGGTGATGGGCACACGGGGTTCCTTCCTCATATTATTCTCTCTATTTTTGTGTATGTTTGAAATTCCCCATAATAAAAACTAAATTAAAAAAAAGAACAAAGCTGACAAAATAAAGTACATCAATGCTGCTTCTGATTCCCAGACAGAAATATCCCATGAAGACAGCAGAAGAAAATAGGATGGCAGAATAAAGCCTGCAGTTCCTCGGGCACCTCAAAACTACAGGCTTTTTTCCTTCCTTGTGAGCATTTGACCATCAGGGCTGCACGTGACCCAGGTTTCCTCGCTGGACCGCGTCTTCCCTTCACCCTGACCAGCGTTTGCAAGGCAAGAAGAATTTCACTTAAGTTTATTCATCATTGGCAAACACTGCCTTAAGACCATCTGCCGGGTTCGGGTCTACATAAAGTGGAATAATGGCAGAAAGGAGGAGAAGGACACTCATATTTTTTTGAGCTCTGCTACTGCCAGGCCCTAAGTGAGGTAGCTGGTCCACAATATGCAGGTAACGTATTCAGAGATCGGCACGGATCCCGCTTGGAGCTGGGCAGTGAGAAGGTTGTTGGGAATGGGCCATTGTCCCAGGGCTCACATTCATGAAAGCCTCAAATTTTGACTTTGATAAACATCTGGTCATTGTACTTCTGTGTTTCACAATTACAAATTTATTAAATGTAAATATTTGAAGTACGCCGCAGTTTTCAATCCATATTTGACCGTGCTTGCTTTTTGCTGTAACAAGGGTCTCCAAAGAAAAACAAACAAAAAAACAGCAAGAAAGGCAGCGTCCTGGGCCTCTCTCTCGGCCTCTAAGAGGCCCTGCTCGGAGGAAACGGAGCTGATTTTCTCAGTAACTAGAGGTCGCTAACATTTTCTTCTTCTTGTATCTACCGCCTCCTCCCACTGTTTGTCATCCTTTGTTTTCCTGGGGCTGCAGGACTCTTTCAAAGTAAATAACAGGAAAAGATAGAAGTGACCAGTGAGGACTATGTTATAGTAAAAAAAAAAAAAAAAAATGAAATAAAGAAAACCTGCTTTGGGGAAACTGAGTAATGCCAGGGAAAACAATTTCTAAAATTCCAGAGAAAAGCAAATGAGACCTTAATAGCTTTAATATTTTCCAAATGTGACCCAAAATAAGAGCTTAAGGAGAATGATGCCTCCATAACAACGCTTTAAACACGTTCCATGACTGGCTTGTTTGTCAGCTGCCCCACAGCCCTGTCTTTCAGGTGGCTCCCGTGTAGTAACAGCCTGTGTCTTTTTTTTTTATTTTGACAGAAGGAAGTCTCTTATTTTATTTTTAACTTTTTATTGACATTATGATAGTTGACAACCTTGTGAAATTTCAGTTGTACATTATTGTCTGTCAGTCGTGTTGTAGGTGCACCACTTCACACTTTGTGCCCACCCCCTACCCCCTTTCCCCTGGTAGCCACTAATCTGTTCTCTTTGTCTACATGTTTAACTTCCACATGTGAATGGAGTCATACAGAGTTCGTCTTTCTCTATCTGGCTTATTTCACTTAACATAATTCCCTCAAGGTTCATCCATGTTGTTGTGAATGAGACCATTTATCCTTTTTTATGGCTGAGTAGTATTCTATTGTGTATATATACCATATCTTCTTTATCCAATCATCAGCTGATGGGGATTTAGGTTGCTTCCATGTCTTGGCTATTGTAAATAATGCTGCGATGAACATAGGGGTGCCTGGGACTTTTGGTATTGCTGATTTCAAGTTCTTTGGATAGATACCCAGTAGTGGGATGGCTGGGTCATATGGTATTTCTATTTTTAATTTTTTGAGAAATCTCCATACTGTTTTCCATAGTGGCTGCACCAGTTTCCATTCTCACCAGCAGTGTATGAGGGTTCCTTTTTCTCCACAACCTCTCCCACATTTGTTACTTTTTGTTTTGGTTATTTTTGCCATTCTAACAGGTGTAAGGTGATATCTTAGTGTAGTTTGGATTTGCATTTCCCTAATGATTAGTGATGATGATGAGCATCTTTTCATGTGCCTATTGGCCATCTGTATATCTTCTTTGGAGAAATGTCTGTTCATGTCTCCTGCCCATTTTTTGATTGGTTTGTTTGATTTTTTGTTGTTGAGTTGTGTGACTTCTTTATTTATTATGGAGATTAACCCTTTGTCAGATATGTGACTCGCAAATATTTTTTCCCAATTGGGCTGTTTTTTTGTTTCAATCCTGTTTTCCCTTGCCTTGAAGAAGATCTTTAGTCTGATGAAGTCCCATTTGTTTATTCTTTCTATTGTTTCCCTTGTCTGAGAAGACGTAGTGTCCAAAAAGATCCTCTTAATACTGATGTCAAAGAGTGTACTGCCTACATTTTCTTCTAGAAGCCTTATGGTTTCGGGTCTTACCTTTAAGTCTTTGATCCATTTTTAGTTTATTTTTGTGAATGGTGAAAAGGAATGGTCAATTTTCATTCGTTTACATGTGGACAGCCTGTGTCTTTTATGGACCTGCCTCCCCTTCCTTCCTTTTCCCATAGAATGCTTCCTTTACTTCCAAAGTCTCCTGTCATCTTCCTAGTCGCATCAGAGAGTCAAAATAATCATTTAAAAAAATCTAATTTCCAATTACCACAGTTTCGTATAGGAAGGGCTAAGAAAGAGTTTTTATAAAGTCACACACTATCAAATAAGTCACGTTTAAGTTTTCATTTTGTTTAATTGTTTAATCTTTCCTTCCATTGTCAGAGCTGTTTGATCAACAGTCAGTCTTGGTGGGAGAAATGGTCAGGAATTCAGGGGAGCTCCATTACTTCCAATACCTTAGTTGCACCACTTTGCAAATCTTTAAAGGGATACAAATGATTTAGCATCAACCCCAGGATTCTCATTCCTGGGACTGCATCCTAGAATGTTCTGTTCATCTTCAAATGGAGGAGTCAAGGAGCTGGGAAGTAACTAAGAATGAGAAGGCAGAAAGAACAATCAATCAAGATGGTGCACCTTCTTCTCCATCCAGAGGTGTGAGTTGTAAAGTCAATGGTCACACCAGAGGCATGCCCAAACCAAGCCCCCAGCTTTGGGGGTGTGATACTCTACTCCCAGCAAAGATCCTGAGAATCAGACCTAAACTTCAAAATCCAAAGAGACTCTAAGCACCTGATTTGGGCTTCTTGGGTCTTACATATAATGATAAAATGATAACAATCTCTTGTAAAGACAAATTCAAAAACCTATAACCTGTTCTTATATATATATATATATATCAGCCTCAAAGCCCTTGAAAACTTGTCCAAAACTATAGTCAAGGAAGAATTTGAATAATTGACACTGAGTTAAAAAAAAAAAATAATGAAAATCACCCTCCTCCATTGCTGAGTTATACTCCTCATTATAGGTTAGTAGTTCAGTGAGTTGATGTGGAAATGTTCCTTATTATCACAATTATATTGCCTACCTCAGTACATCAGTTCCACAATTCATATAGAAATGGCCAGACATTTCAATAAACCAGTATGTCTTGGAATTTTCATGTAGTTCCCAATGCACTATAAGTGGGATGGAAAGCTGGTACTTTGAAATTTACAATCACACAGACTGAGCAACATCTGGATATCTGGATAGCTTTGCTCTATTGCTTTCCCTGTTCCTTTAGATTTAGACTCAAGTTATGATTTGTACGAAAGGCCAAAAAACCTTGCGTGTGGCAGGTGTGAGTTCAGGCTGACAAAAACTTAATACTATATTCAATTCACTTTGCTACAGCTTTTTACAAAACACGTGGAACACTGCTTCTGCCCTTTACCAAATAGCTGAACCGACAGGGAGGAGGACTGAGCAAGGGGAAGGGAACTTTCCCTTTGGAACGGAGGGAAAAACTGGGAAAAAGTCGTATTTGTTATCCAAACTAGAGTCCTTGAATTAATTGTCTCCCATCACATCCCTCAATAGTCTGTACAAGACTGTGTGTGTGTGTGTACGTCGGTGTGTATACACAAGACCAATTTCTAACACAAGGAGAGAAACCTCCAGAATTCCCAACTAAAGGACCACTTTCCAATTTGGTCAGCCTCTGCAGTGAATCTTTAGAATTTCATTTCTATCTGCCCATTTAATGAGAGAAAAGGAAGAGGGGAAGAGAAGACAAGAGAGAAGGAGGAAAAAAATGCACTCGAAATGATGTGCATGGGCAAACGTCATCGTAACTAAATGCATACTGATGACAACTTCATGGTTCCTGTGACTCTTTGTAACGCTCCCTGTTAACGCTGCGGACGTCTCTTCCCTCATGAAGCATGACTGAGTCATGGTGGAGCAGCCTTGCGTTGGTGCTTCGCTTTGGGTTTGAGGTAGGCAAAGTACTATTTTGTGAGAATAGGTTAGATCAATCTGAATTTTCGACCTGACCTTCCCCTCACCTCTAATAACTTCCTGGTTCCTTGGTCACACAGTGATTTACGAGCAAGAACAAAGAATGATGTGTCTATCCCAGCAGCAAGGGAAACCAGAAAACTTATTAAGGGGGGAGAAAAAGGCAGAAAGAAAGAAAAGGGGAAGAGCCAAAGAGAAAATACTAGTTTCAGAATGAAGTACCTCAGTTTCTAGGCCGCTGTAATTACCCAGTCACTGAAGAAATAAAATGTGGAAATCCATTTTATAAAAAATCAATGTTTGAAACAATGTGAAGAGCTCTCATAATTTTCAATTCGCTTTGGTGTCCGTGTGCAGAAGCCTGATCACCTTTAAAGAGGAGGGCTCCAATAATTTTGAATTGTTCTTTGCTGAGAAGGCTCCAAACCTTCATCCTCTTCTAAATGGAAACAATCTTGAGACTCTGAAGCACACCGATAGTTTTAAATAGCTCTCCCCCGCCCCTGGTGGCTTTATACCCCTTCGTCTTTTCTCAACTTTTTAGACATGACGTTCCCAGCTTTAATTGAAAAATTTCTCAAATTTACAATTGCAAATTAACCCGCAATAACAACTGATTCTCTTGTGCCTTTTTCTGAAATGAATAAACACAAGTTTTTCTCAGATTAAGGGTGACAAAAGTCTAGGGCTGTATTTCACAAACACTTCTGAGTGTTTTTATTTAGCACTTGCAAAAAATAATGTAAAATTAATCAATAAGGATTTTATTATTTCTAATCTACAATTCCATAAAGAATTACAATTTTATATTGAATTCTAGTCTCATTTACAAAGACCTTTTATAATTAAAATGCCTCAATCTTCTTCAAATTAGAAAAGCAAATTGTTACGTATTCTAAGTAGGTGCTTTTCTGTTTAATGACAGTCACTCGGATGATTTATGACACACATTATTTTATATCAAAGTACAATGAAATAGGCATTACCAAAGGTAATCTCTGTAATGTCTGGAAAGGGATCAGAAACCTCAGTTCAACAATGAACGCAGTATTTAAAATGCAAAACCCAAAGACATTATTATGGTTTTGATTTCTTATGGCACAGCTTCGCCTGATCAGTTATATTACCAGTGCCCCACAAAGGGTGTTTGCGTATGAATGCCGCTAAGATAACAGACGGGAAAAATGAAATATAAAGTCAATTTTCATGCAGAAATTGTTATCAAAGGGATGATAAAGTAAAACTGTATAATCACGAGAAAAAACAATTGATGAAGAACAATCTAAAGCAGACCGAGCCGGCGATGTCTGATTCCGGCTTCTAAACTCTTGTTCTATTAAAATACGTCATAAAGTGTTAAGATAATGTATAAACAAATGCAAGGAGAGCACTATGTTGATTATTATTTAGACACCGCTTCCAAGATGTCTTTTTGCAAATGGGATCAAGCAGCAGCTTAAGTGAGCACATCATGAATTGGGATGGGTTTCCATCAAGCTCAGACTCCTAACTTAAATGAAAGAGAAATAATTGTGAGTTTTAAAACTCATAGTTGCTTCAGTGTGGAATGGAAAACACAGGCACCAAGGGAGGAGGAAACACTTGCACATGCACATGCGCACACAAACACACACACGCACACACACACACACCCAAAATTCTGTATCAGGCGCAAGTGAAAAGTCATAATGTTGGAGAGACTGTGCCGCTCCTAAACTTTATCTTCCTGGAATAAGATGCGAATAACGCCCATGCATACCCTGCCTTGAAGGACTACCCATCAGAATGAAGGCGTCTCCCGACTGGAATGCTGTTTATCATGCTGTTTGCAAGCAGAAAGGTGGCCTTATCTAATTCTTTTAAAGGCATCTTGCTTGGGCCCTCAGAAATTAAAGCGAGAACAGCAGGGAAGGGGTTTACTATTTAATGCTCTTGGTTGTAATTTTTTAATTAGCCATTAGGAAGATGAAGGCAGGTTCAGACAGGGATGAAAAGAAAGACTTGGAAGAAATATGGCTTTCTGCAAAGAGCCCGTGGAGATTACAGGAAAGAGCCAGGTCTCCAGAGAGTTCCCAATACAGAAGGAGCTGGCAGGCCACTTCCTCATGTCCCTTGGGCAAATCTAAACCTAGTTGTTTGAAAGCTTGGGGTTTAACTGGATTTCCTAAAAGATGTCATGTCTCAGGCTCAGGTTCTTATGACTGAAAAAAAAGAAATGACTGGAAAAAAGACAAAAATGCTGAGAGCACAGATGCGGCTGATCTTGGGGTCTCGGTTCCTCTGGGTGTGTTTACACACTACTTCACACTCTTGGGAGGATTAAAGGGAAGAGAGGACACTGTACTTTGTGTGCCAAAAAAACTTGGCCTGTTTCTTATTTGCTAAGGAGAAGACACCATAAGATAGTGGAGAAAGGCAGAGAGGAAAAACACAAAAGACCTGGAGATGCTGGAAGGTCAAGGGCATGTGCCTTTGTCAGTAGTGAACCAGGTCAGAGTAACTCAAAGGCAGCCCTGCTGGAATCTCTGAATAAAGACGTATTTCTGGAAAATAGAGCAGAGAAACTGTATTATTTGCATAGAATTCAAGTCTTGAGGTGATCTTAAGTAATAAGAAAAGTGGCAAAAATATTGAAATGCTATTAACAGAGGAGACTCAAATATTTTTAATACTTGGAATAACCAAAACTCTGAATCCTCTAGTTTTCCTTATTCGTATCTGCTCCTTACATATTTCCCATTCATTCAGTCTCCCAAGAGTCACCTTAAACTTCACCTTCTCCATCTAATTAGACACTGGGTCCTGTCTAGTGAACTACAACGTATGTCTCACGTCCCTCCTCCTCTCCCCACCTCCACTGCTGAGATTCAACCCTTCATTGTCTCTCTCCTGCACAATTGCTTGGGCTTTCCAGATGGTCCACATGCCTCCCGCCCGTCTCCCACCATCCTTCAATCCAACATTTACAGCTGATCGTATTACCCAGAGATCGTGATTCAGTAGATCTGGGGTGAGACCCAGGGAATACGCATTTCACTTTTTTAACTTCTTGTTATGAAAATTTCTAAACATTCTCAAAGGTGGAAAATACAAGAAATCAGTTCCCTTATGCCCATCCCTGTCCCCCATCTTCAACAGCCATCAACATTTCCCTATACCCATCCCCATTGTTTCTTCAGGATTCCCACTCTCCCCTCCTTTTTTCTTCTGCTGGAGTATTTCAAGGCCAATCCCAGACATTATATAGTCTGATCCCTATGTGGTTAGTTATACATCTCAAGAAAGAAAAATTAAGGACTTTTTAATTTTTTTTTTTTTTTTGTGCAAAACTACGAATGTAGTGATGGTTCTTTAATGTAATCAATACTTAGTCCATATTTACATTTCCTTAATTACATAAAAAATTTTTGTGCTTTTTTGTCTTGGAATAAATCTACATTTAAAACTCTTTCCAAGTTTTCAGATGGTCAGCCAAGTAGGAGTTCCAGTAACCTATAAGATAAAGTTGAAACTCCCCAGCCCTGTGTGATCCAGAAACCACCTCTCCCTCCAGTCAGTCTCTTTTCTTACAGCTCCTCCACCCAGCTTGCTCCCTGCACTTCAGTCATTCTCATGGCCTTACAATTCCCCAAAGGTTTCAATGCTATTCCTCGCTCCTGATCCTTTGCTCTGCTCCACTGTTCCCTCTTCCTGCAACACTCTTCCCCTTTTGCTCAAAATATTTTCTTTGTGAAGCCTTTCCTGTCCCCCTACAGCAACAGAGTTGAATATACCTTTCCTTCTGCTCCTCCCCACTTTGTTCCTCAAATAGTATGGCCCTCCTCACATTGGCCAGCTGGCTAGCAAATGCCCTTTCAAATAGACTGTACCTTAAACTAGCTGAGGATTATAAGCTTTCAATATAAGATAAGGACACAGAAAGCTAGACTTGGAATGTAGTAACTTTTAGTTAGGGTGGCGATACAGTTTATTATCCAATCTGATAGTTAAAAGGAAGGGGCACTATTAATAATGTCAGAATATAAATGTCCAGGATCATCCCAGGCAAGCAGGGTTCTATGGTGAGCCTATTCATTTAGATGTATGTTTTCAAAGGATGAATGTATTCTTTGTAACTAGGCAATCTCCCCTCTCAAGCTTAGCCACCCTCAACAAGAGTCAGGACCACACCCAACTGGCTTCATAGAGAATGACCCCAATGCCCATCTCTCCAGGACAGCCTGGGCCAACCAGATATGGCACCAAGTCTACTGTTGCACCTACCAAAACACATTACCAGAAATAGATCCTTCTCCCAGAAGGGATGGGAAGGATTCAGTGTCCTGGAGCCCTACAGGATGTTAGAAGCATTCCATCCACCCTCCTCAGAAACAATCAGAAGCTCTAAACCTTAACTCCCCTCTTTTGATAGGGATCTTACTCTTTCTTCCTACTGCATGTGCAGGGCAGATGTGATGGCAATGAATCCTTGTCTCTGGGTCAAGGCTTAAGTGACAAAAGAACATGATTCTAGATCCACCTCTGGAAGCGGAACATCAGTCTCTAATCATGTTCCTTTTGTGATAAGCTTCCACTGTTGCCGCAGCGCCCGTCACATAGCAGTACCCCTGGCACCTCTTCTGCCTCTGCCTCATCACAGGAAGGCTAGAGGGCCAGGTCTGTGATGGCTGGACTGGAGGTAGCAACATGAAGAAAAGAGACTTTTTGCTCCCTCCCTTGTCCCCTCACGCTCCTACATGGTTCCTCACCCTTCACCACCCATGAGCCCCAGTGTCCTTCTTTCTCCATTAGTGAAATGCTCCAGGTAGTCGAAGTCCACGTTTCCTTCTAACGTGTGTCTGAGTCTTACCTAGTCCTTCTGGTGATTCAAAGATCTATTGGGATTATCTCTGCCCTTCTCTTTTGGATGTAAGTCAAAAAACAAGAAGGTGAGGGGAGTTGTTTAGTTCCCTGATAGGGCACGGGTAAGATAAATTTTACAATGTTCCTTCAAAATGGATTCAAATGGTCTTGAATTTGATTTGAAGCCTGCTACCTGACATGACATCTAACTAAAAGTAAGTACAATTTTTGAAATTATATATGTGGTAGCTCAAAAATAACGTATTGCATTTGCTAGCATAATTTTGGCCTTCTGCTTGGGAAATATTTTGTTACTAAATAGAAAGGGAAGGACATCCGAAGGCTTGGCCTAAACTAAAGAATTAAGTCCTTTTATTTTTGATAAACAAGGTAATGCCTCCTTCAATGCTGTGGCCAGGCATTCAGAGCACGTGCCACTGTGGGAGTCAGCCAAAGCCCGCTCTCTGTGTGGGGAGGAGGGGAAATGGAAAATCTGGAAAGGAAAAAATGTCTACTCCCCCTCAAAGTCAGTTTGAGAATGTACATGTTAGCATATATAAGCTCTGCAAGAGAGCTCGAATCCACTGGTTCTCATCAGGAAATCTCACATTGGTGCCCGTGCAGATTCATGACCTTCCAACACAGGGGTCAGCAAACTGTGGCCTGAATGCCAAATCCGACCCTCCACGTGCTTTCATATGGCCCCCAAGCTAAAAGTAGTTTTTGCATTTTTAAATGGTTGAAAAGAAAATCAAAAGAAGTATATTATTTCATGACGTGAAAAATACATGAAACTCAAATTTCAACATCTGTAAAGAAAGTTTTATCAAAACACAGCCACACTGATTCATTTCCGTATTGCCTGGGGTTGCTTTTGCACCACCAAAGCAGACCTGAGGGGTTGCCACCTAGGGTCCATGGAGCTAAAATATTTATGAACTGACCTCTTAGAGAGAAAGTTTTCTGACTCTGTTCAAACTGCGATGAGCACTGCCCGGATTGCCGGGGCCGGCAAGGTTGGGGTGGTCATGCGTAGGAACTATCCTGAGTGTTTTCCCCAGGGCTCTCAAATGGCAAGCCCTTCAGTTCCTCCTCCTCTGCCGCATGGTTCTGGAAGTGTAATGATCTGCATTCTTATTCTAACATAACATTAAAATGTCTTTGTATTAGAAGCTGTATATTTTACGGAATTTGAATAGTATTAGTGTCACATACGTACTAGATTTCAATATAACAATATGAAAAGTGCACATGTAATTTTACTTTTGTATCACGTTAATACTAAGCTACATGGTGGCAATATTAAACTAATGTGACAAAATGATGCCAGTGTAAGATGAAAAACTGCTAATATCACAGCAAGTTATTAATGCCTCGCAATGGACTCTGAAGAACAGTATGATTAAACTTTCTCAATCTTTTCCAGCCTCAGTTAGAACTCCAGTGACAAAAGAGGATAAATTACCCCGGCAAAGCTTCGTGCCAGGCTGTAACAAGTTTGGCCTTCTAGTTATGGCTCAGGGACTTTTCAGAGAAGCCAGAGGCATTCCAGGAAAAGAAAATCCAAGACTGAATTAGCGAACCTGGGTTTTGGTCCTGGTTGGGACAACAATTAACTGCTTTATTTCTGAAATCTTAAACTCTGGTATCCCACACACTGACAACAAACTCCTGTCCTGTTTGTTACTGTTCTTTTCTTATGATTCCCACTTTTTAACCACCCAGCCCAAAGCTTCCAACCCAAACCCCACTCTCTTTCCTCTCAAGCTGACACCCTTCTTGACTCATGTCTGTCTTTTTGAAGCCTAGATCACACCATCTTTCTTTTACCATCTCTCTGGGTTCCCTTGTCTTCTTGGTTTTCCATCAAACCTGTCCTGCATCCTCCAGTCTTTTGGTTTCTCTCCTCCTACATATGGGATGTGGCCTACTGCTGGAGAAATCGAACTACCACGTGAATTGGTGCCACCAGACACCAGTGGTCTTCAGGCTCAGCTGGGCTCTTAAATGGCCCTACAATTCTATGAGTTCCTGTTCAGCCCCCTCTTGGTCCTTGCAGAGTTGTTTGCTTTTTTTTTTTTTTTTTTTTTTTTAACATTCCCTTTTCTCTTCAAACTCCTTGCACCATAGCTTCTCCCCTGTTCTCAGCAAACGTTCTTGCTTCCTACTTTCTGGAGAGAAACAACTCTCTCAAACACAAAGCTCTTTCAACTTGCTGAATCTTCAACTACAAACTTATCTTTACTGGCCTCCATCCTTTCCTCCTTCCCTCTTGTTTCCAGGGAAGCATTGTCCCTCATGCTGTGCAAGGCTTATCCTTCCACCTGTGCCCTAGATCTTGTGTTCTCTACCTCCTCAGCAGGCACCCTACTCCATCAGCATCCTTCTTCCTGTATCACTAACTTCTCTTTTCTGGCTCAGTTCATCAACGTGTCGTCTATTCTGCACTAAACAAGTAATCCTTATTTGATCCCGCATTCTCTTCACCTTTCTTCCTTTTACAGTTGGAGACTACCTACTTTCTTCCCTTATTTTCCCTCCCGTTTACATCTCAATCCATTGTCATCTTTATTTTGTTCTCACTCCTTTAGGTCTCAAATAACTTCCAGGCTGCTACATTCAATGGATGGTTTTGTGCCCTTTGCTAATATGAACTTTCTTCTGCACTTGACGTTACTGATCATTCTCTTCACCTTGAAATGTCTTCCTCTCTTGCTTCCTCAGGCCCACTCTCCCACTTGCTCCTGAATCTCTTCCATCTCTCCATCCCTTCCTTCTTGGACTCTTGCAGAGGCCCTTCTGCTGGCTCACCCCTCACATACTGGTGGTCCCCAGACTATAACCTTGATCGTCTCTTCTTATCATCTATACTTACCTTGAAAGATCAAACTCCTAGTCTCAACTACTATTGTTATCCTATTCACTCCTCAATCTATCATCCCAAATTTTTTGCTGAGCTCCAAAATCACATATCCAAATGCAATGAAACATCTTCACTTGGATTTCCCACAGATGCCTCAAACTCAGCACATACAAAGGAGAGCCTCTCAGTTTCTTCTCCCAAAACTATGTTTCTGATTTGATTTATCTCAACACTCAAGTCAGAAATTTTGCCTGGACTCCAGCAGCTGCCTTGTGCCCCACAACAAGTCACCAAGTTTTTAATATCTTCCTTGTCTATATTTTTCTTTCTATTTCTACCACTATTCCCTTAGCTGAGATCCTGATGAGTTCTGGCCTGCATTATACCCCAGCCTCTTGACTAGCCTCCGTCCTCTGTTCTTCTGCTCCCTCAAATTTATCTTTGTCCTTGCTGCATAGACGATCTTACAGAGCTGATGACAAATTTGATCAGACATGACTCACCTATGTCAATCTTCAGGAACCTCCAGTGGCTTTCAAGAGATGGTTTAAACTCACTTTGACACGACTGGCCTTTCGCAATTGGCACTGTCTATATCCCAGTGTCGTATATCTGCTTCACAGAACTGTCTATAAGTGTTTGGTAGTT
The DNA here is from genome assembly GCF_041296265.1 of Equus caballus. NCBI lineage: Eukaryota > Metazoa > Chordata > Mammalia > Perissodactyla > Equidae > Equus > Equus caballus. The sequence goes on along the minus strand of NC_091698.1, from coordinate 51,381,419 downwards.
TATTCTGATTGCAAGGACCTGAAACTCACTCCAGTTACCTCTAAGAAAAGAGAGTTTGGTGAAAATTGTTTGCCCATGGAATTGGACTAGACATATAAAGTTTTCAGGAACTGAGTTTCTGTGTGTGCATGTGTGTCTGTACGTGCATGTGTGTGTATGTATGCCCCATTCTTCTCTCCAACCAACTGGCTTCCTCAAAACTTCATAACTTCATTTTTCACTTGGGACCATAATGCCTGCCCTCCCCCTGAGCCTTCACGATCGTCTCTCCTCTCAGACTCTTGGTTAACTAGCCCAAATCTTTGGTTGCCCATTTCTCACTTACTTAATGGCCCTACTTTGATGGCCCAATTTATCCCTTCAAATGCAGACAACATAAGTTATAGGACATTGGCTGCTTGACAAATGCTCCACCCAGGTCAGCTGCCCACTGCCCCTTATGTGATCAACTATGGCCAGGAGACCTAATTCATATGGGTAAGATTATGTTCTATTAATATTAATGATAATAAGTAATATTTATATAACTGTTAAGTGCTAGATGTTGTCTGTAAAAACTTTATATGCATTAATATCCTTTCAAAACAACCATAAGAAGTAAGTTCTATTATTACCTCCATCATTTTACTGTTGGGGAGAATAAATTAGAGAGAAGAAAGTGACCTGCCTGTGATCTTACAGCTATTACAAGGCACAGTCAGGATTCAACCTCAGACAATCTGTCTCCAGACTCTCTGTGCTCTTACCTGCCAGCTTATACTGCCATGGGGCAGGTTCCCTTAGAAGTGGGGGTGAGGGGAGAGGTGACCAGACAGTGATTGGCACCACTTGTTCCCCAAGGCATCATTCTGGTTCCCAACTTTTTACCTTTCCATATGGCTGGTCTCTCTACTTGGAATTCCTTTCTCTGTCTCTAAATGTACAAACATGTGGGAATGAATGAACAAATACATTAGCTGCACAGCCTGGAGCTCACCACCTCCCCTCTCTGGGTCTCAGGGTCCTCAACGGTAAAATGAAGGGGCTGAACTGGATTCTTCAAATTCTACAATTGTGTGACTTTAAGGAAAGAACAAAGGCAGCTCAGAAATCAAAGGTGACTACAGCGCCATTTTGATGCTCCTGTCATCTTACAGCAGTCGGGTTCTCTGTTGTTACACTTAAAGGGAATGTGAACATTTTAGTGAATCCGTAAATGTTTAACGATATGGGTTGCTGCTGAAGTACAATACCCCAGCAAGTGGTAACTACTTGCCCAAACGATGGAACACTGAGTGGGTGCCGATCCCCTTCCCACAGAAGATTTAGATTTTGTCTCCAAGCCTGAAGCATCTCCTTTTAACTCCATAACTTCACAATTCAAATGAGGCCAAATAGCAACTCTATTCAATCAAGACTTGTCTTTTCCTTGTTGAATCAGATCACTCAAGGCTGCCAATAACCATGTATTGTGGTGTGCGGAAAGCCAACATTTACATGGAATTAAATGAAAGTTTACAGGGGCTAGGACTTTAACCGGGAGACTCTCTTTTGTGGCTTTTCTTTTAGTGTATTATTTGTCAGATTTTTATAAGAACATTATTGCTTTAAGAAAAAAAATTAAACCCTGAGAAATTACTCTCAGTCTAACGAGTTCTTTTCACTGACTTCAGACATCATTAGGGGAGGCTATAGCCTAGGGCTGTGCATGAACTTTTTCTTCTAACTGTACACTTTATGTATAATTTAGCTTTCTTGCCTAAATTATTCAAGCAAATAGTGAGTGAAAATAATGGAGTTCACTGAAACCTTCCAGAGTATTAAAATAAAACAGTTTTTTACGTTGGTTTGAATTTTTAAGCTTTTTAATCATGGATTTCAAATGGAATCCACATGTCTGGCTTTTCTTCACTTGTCTCCTGTGTCTTTTTCAGAAGGAGAGAAGAAAGGAAACTCACGTTAGTAAATAATCCATTAATTAATCACTGGTGGTAATAACAGCTCCAAGTTGGAGTAACACTATTTGGAAACAGCATATCGAGTGGCTAAGCATATGATTGGCACATATTTTAAAAGGTAGATACTTCTTTTCCCCATTTCTTATTATCAGAGCAGGGCTGAGGTTGAGTGGTATATTTGAAAAGGAGAGCTAATCTGCTTACTTTAAATAGGAAATTACAGTAGCAGGATTTGTACTCCAATTACCCCGAATTTATTTCTTTTAAAGAACCAAACACATGTTCTAAATAATAATGTTTCATCTTGGATTTGCATGATCTGGAAAGCTTATCTTTATCCTAGGTAACTGTGGAGTAAATTTGGGAATCATTGGAAGAATGTGATTTTCTGGCATATTTAATACAGTTCCCCGAACTGGGAATGGGGCCCAGAATGAGGAATCCGATCAGGATATTTTGGTATTCCCCAATATGAGCTTTTGTCAATCGGAGAACAGAAGCAACATCTCCTTCTGTGGAATACAAGGAAATAGTAGTCATGTCACATTGTCTTCGGAAACAACAAAGGCAATAATCGCGGCCAGGGTTAGGGAAGGGAAATCATCAGTGTGCAGCACCGAGCTGCAGACGTTCGATTCCGAATAGGCAAACAAAAGCTTGAGAGTAATATATGGAAAGAGGCAATGGCTAAAGCTCTTTGTAGGGGAAAGAGAATGACCTAGAATAACAGACCTATAACTTTAATTTATTGACCTGATTAGACACAGGAAAGAATCATCACAAAATCAATTCTTCAACACATAGACTAGAAGAGGGTATTAGGCAGTAAGCACTATGATATTACAAAGACTATTAAAGTCTCTTCCTCCGATGGTATAAAATACAGTAAACTGAGAGAAATTAAGAAATGCAATCTATATTGGTTTTAATAATATGTTTGATTCTCTCCAACATGACGTTTTAACCAATTATTTGGAAAAATTATATTTAGAAATCCTATTATTTTAAACATAGATCAAAGAGTCGTGAGACGTAGGTTCAAATCTTAGCTCCACCATTGAGGAACCATAGGCAAGTTACTTTGCCTCCCTGGGTGCTGGATTCCTGACCTGTAATAGGAGGAAGTTGGACATGTCTAAGGTCTGGAATTATTTTACTATTGACCTAGAAATTTCACTTACTACATGTGTTTGCATAAGGAACAAGTTATTTAACTCTCTAAGACTCAATTTCTTTATCCAAAAAATAAGATGATAATGCTCTCGGGGCCTAGGGTTGTTAACAAGCGTTGAATTAGATAAAGCCTGTGAAGCCCAGTGCCCCGCACCAGTGCTGCCTGTCAGCAGGAGTCAGGACACCTGGGTTCCAGTGTGAAGTCTGCCTCTGACTAGCTGGCTTTGGACAAATCCTCTAACCTCTCTAAGACAAGATCCTTCATCAGGCAAAATAGTTTGGCCTACGCAGTCACCGCGGTTAGCTGAGTGTGACTTCTCTGCATCGTTTTCACATCCCTCATCTTCTAGTCTCTTCCATTCTTTCCTTTGAGGAGGCCTCTCTAACCCATGTTTTATAGTTCTTTTGGTCTCTACTCCATTTCCAAGCCCTTAGCTCACACCCAGATTTGAAAAGTAGCCTGCCACGTTAACATGAATGAAACTCATTTCTCTTAACCATGCCTTCTCTTCTCCTGGTTTTCCATTCATAGCAAATGCAGCCTCTGTCCCCATTTGCTAAAGTCAAAACTCTAGGCATCGTCTCTTTCTCTTAACCACAATTTCTAGTTCATCAGTGGATCCTATTGACTCTAAATCCAAAATATACCCTGAATCAGACCACTTTCTCTGCCAGAACCTTACTCCAAGTCCCCACCTTCTCTCACCTGGTTGACTACAATAGCCTCCTAACTAGTCTTCCTGATTCCACTCCTGGATACCTCCACGAGGCAGCCTAGCGATCCTCTTAAAACATCACACAAGTCCCGTCTCTCCTATGCTGAAAACTCTCCAAAGGCTTCCCCTCGTACTTAGGGAAAAAAAATCCCAAACCCTGTGTTGCAGACAAGAAAATCTTATGGGATGTGGCCTGTAATTACTTCTCCTACTTAATCTTATATACCCTCCCTATTATTCACTGCCCTTCAGCTCACCAGCACTGATGACTATCACAGTCAAAAACTAATCTAGTAAAGAGCAAGGACAAATCAGAGGGAGCCAAGGCGTCCTCATCCTTTCAGATCTCTGTAAAATCAACTTAAGCCCCATATCCCATGTTCAATGGAAGAGGAATGCCCTAAGATTTCTGTGAAATTACAGGGTCTGCAGATTCTCATGTTCATCCATTCTTGGTGCCAACCTTCTGCTTCCACTGAGTTCTTGATCTCCTTTGGGTCTATCTTCCCTTGAATGTTCTCCAAGTCATGCAGACTCCTCTCAGCCTTTTTAATTCCTCCCAAAATGTAATCCCACAAGCTCTACGTGTGTCTTAGCCTTTACTGAAGGTTTGAGTCCACGGAGGGCTTTTACGTTACAGAAAGCACACCAAGTAGAGTTGGATGTTAGCTATCCCCATTCTTAAGAATTCTTTATGCCTCCCTGTCCTGGTCCACTGTGTGCTAAGCTCGTTGCTGGACCCTCTTTCACTGCTCAACCCATTGCAGATGCTTATTCATTTCTTACAGAGCACTGAGTTACGTTCGTTGCCTCCTTCCAACCCATCATCATGGCCTCGCTTTGCATTTCATGTGCTTTATCCAGGAAGATTTCAAGTTTTTGTATTTTCATTTCCTCATTTTTTTATGACTTCTATTTTGCCTTTAATTGTCATTTCTTGCTATTGACATAGTACTTGCCTCCAACATTCATCCCTTACCCTCTAATTTTCTGATTCTAAGCTAATATTGGAAGAAACACCGACTAGGTAAATCAGTTCAAATTTTGCCTGTGACAAATAAGTAAACTCCATATTGGTCTCGGGAATTTCACTGCAGGTACTTGGTGATATCTCTAGAGCCTGCTTCCCTCCCTGGCGCTCGGTAGGTTCCATATCTGCAAATCCCCAAAGTGTTTTTCATGAAACAGCAGTTCTGAAGCACGTTTATATATACTACATAAAAAAGGGGTCTATAGAAAAATAAATTTAGGAAATGCCTGGGGAAGCAAAGTTAAAGGGAGTTTCTTCTTGCAGAATGTCTCAGGGCTATGATATGCTGCTGCATTCACTGCATATCCTTAACAGGGGCATAGATACAGCATCCAGATCCCCAATGGGTCCGATCATCCAAAGATCATATCCTAGTTGGCTCATTTATTAAATACATTCTATATCATTGTGGGAGCCAGCCCATTGATTTGCTAACGTATGAGATATTGTCATAGGATAATAATACCTCCACATACCACTTGGAGAGGCAGAATAGCAGAGGAATAAGAGCCCAGATTCTAGCACCAGACTGCCTGAGTTAGATTCTCAACTCCCCATTTGCCAGCTGTGGAATCTTGGGCAAGTTGCTTAACCTATCTGTGTCATCACATCTGTAAAATGAGGCTGTTAATAGTATCTACCTCAATGGAGTTGTTGAGAGGATTAAATCAATTAACATACGTAACAGGTTAGAACATTGCCCAGCACTGAGTAAATGCTTTGCAAGCGTAAGCTAGATATTTTTTTTAAAAAATGAGGTACAAATGACATTTAACATTATATTAGTTTCAGGAGTGAAACAGTGATTCGATATTTGTATACACTGCAAAATGATCACCACTATAAGTTTAGTTACCATCCATCACCTTACAAAGTTGCAAATTTTTTTTCTTGTGATGAGAACTTTTAAGATTTACTCTCTTCACTACTTTCAAATATGCAATGCAATATCACTCACTATAATCACTATGTGGAAACAACTGAAGTGTCCATTGATAGATGAATGGATAAAGAAGATGTGACACGTATATACAGTGGAAAACTACTCAGCCATAAAAAAGAATGAAGTCTTGCCCTTTGTGACAATTTGGATGAAGCTTGAGGGTATTATACTAAGTGAAGTAAGTCAGAGAAAGATGAATATGGTGTGATTTCACTTATTTGTGGAGTCTAAAAGACAAAACAAAACTCATAGATACAGAGAAGAGATTGGTGGTTGTCAAGGGGAGGAGGATTGGGGTGGGCCAAGTGAGTGACAAGGGTCAAGAGGTAAGCCATAATTTTATAATGGTTATTGTTCCAAAGCACAAGCCCAACTTCTTAGAAAAAATCATCATGATTGATCATCCCATTTCATTTCCAGTGGAGATGGTGCAAGGTCTCATCCAACCAAACCAGCCATAAGGAAGTGGATCAAGAGAAGTGAGGATTGATTTCAGTTCTTCTCATTTGACCCTCTCCCCGCTTCCAGGCTTAGCTCCCAGCTTTCTGTTTCTTTCCTTTTCCCAGTTCCTTCCCTCTATCTCTCCCCGTCCTCTCACTGCTCTTCTGTGTAGTCCCACCTCCATCTTTACTCTAGATCATGCTGGAACAAAGTCCTTCCCAGGAGCCTCATGACAGCCCTGCATCTTCAGTTTTCCTTCTAAGATTCTTCCCAACTTCCTCCCCTTAACTGACCCCTGACTGCACCAGTTCCCGGGCAAACCTTTCCGGGCGAAAAGCTGTCTTTCCTCCTTCTTCAGGCCAATAGGCGGCAGACAGGGGTTGGCATGCACTTAAATTCCCATTGCCACTTCCAGACCCTTTGAACTTTCACTGTCCCTCACAAACTTCCTTCTAGAAGGTCCACATGATCTATTTATAATTCCTCCCCAATTTTCTCTATCATTTTCTACACTTGCTATTCATTCATTCATTCAGCGGACGTTCATTACATATCTACTACATGCCAGGTGCGTAGATTTCAACAGCAGGTGTGCAGCCCTCCTTCCTAGCACATCGCCTGTTTTCATCCCCGGGACTTCAGCGTCCCAGTGTAAGCTCTGGAAGTGCCTCACTGCCTCTGCTCCTTCAGTCATTTCTCTATTTTGGAAATGGGCAGGCCATAATGACTCTCATCAACACTCAAAAATGTTCCAAAGGACTGAAGCAACAACCATCTTCCCTTTCTTCTTCCTCTCTCTCCCAACTACTGCACCTGCACTTCAGTCTCATCTTTACCCTCACCTCGTCTTTACTCTTTCTGTCTTCTTCCTCAGCCTGGACCCAGCGGTCAATGCTTCTCTCTCTTACTTACATGTTCACCTTTACTTCTGCTACTTTACCTTGCACCTAAAGCAAGTTCTTCCGTTGGGCGGTACAGTCATCCCTCAGTATCTTCAGGGGATTGGTTCTAGGGTCCCCTTGCAGATACCAAAATCCACAGATGCTCAAGTCCCTTATATAAAACGGCATAATATTTGCATATAACCTACACACATCCTCCCCTATACTTTAAATCATCTCTAGATTACTTATAATACCTAATACAATGTAAATACTATGCAAGTAGTTGTACTGTATTGTTCAGGGAAAAATGACAAGAAGAGAAAGTCTGTAGGTGTTCAGTACGCACGCAACTGTTGTAGACCTTTCAATCTAGGGTTGTTTGAATCTGCGGATGCAGAACTTGGCTATGGAGGGCTGGATGTACTCAGTAAGTATTTGTTTAATTGAACTGAATTGAATGGAGTTGGAAAAAGAAATCTAATAATAGACACAGCAAGTGGAATACCAATTATAAAACACAGCATCTAACAGTCCTTCTTTGTTGTGTTACACAGCCTATGCCTAGAGTACTTTATTTTGCCCATTTTTTAGTTCCACATTTTAAGGGATGGATTGATCAATTCTGGAGTGAGTAGAAGTCTATTTTAAATACTTCGTATTAGTTTCACTTTCCTTCTCTCTCTCTCTCTCTACTCTCTCTCCTACAAATAAGAACCAGAAACTTCTTTATGCTGTTTTTTTTTCACTTAACACTGCATCAAAGCATTTTACTAAGTCATTAGATATTCTTTGACAGTATGATTTTAACGATCACATGGAGTTCTAGCATAGAGCTATACACAAAATTATTTTGCCAATTTCCATTAAAAAATCATACAGATTATTTCTAATTTTTCAGTGAACACACTTATGCAAAATGTGGGATGAGAGGTTCTAACCATTTGATCATTTATATAGAATATCATATACAAACACTAGGTGAGAGAGTATGAATATTTTTATGGTTATTGATCCATATGGAAAAATACTCTCCAGAACTCCAAGAAGCAGCATGTAAGAATGACTGTTTCACCACGTCTTTGTCAACACTGGTTATTGTCTTTTTTTTTAATTGTTAATTTGATTTACCCAAAGCAGCATATCTCATAGGATATTTTTAAAGTAAGACCTTTGTTGAGATAAAATTCATGAGCCAAAAAGTTCACTCTTTTAAACTATAATTAAGGAGTTTTTACTATATTCACAGAGTTGTACAACCATCACCCCTGTATAATTTCATCACCTCCTACAATAAATTCTGTACACATTGAGTCACTTCTCATATCCTTTTCTTTCTAGCCCCTGACAACCACTAAACTACATTCTATCTCCACAGATTTTCCCATTTGGGAAATTTCGTATAAGCAGAATCATACAATATTTATCCTTTGGTGTCTGGCTTCTTTCACTTAGTATACTTTCAAGGCTCATTCATGCTGTTGTGTGTATCAGTACTTCATTTATTTTTATATGGCTGTGTAATATTTCATTGTATGGACATACCACATTTTATTGTCTGTTCATCATTGGGTTGGCATTTGAGTTGTTTACGTTTTTGGTTATTATGAATAATGCTACTATGAACATTTTGTGCAAGATTTTATGTGGGCATATGTTTTCAACGATCTTGCATATATACTCAAGAGTGGAATTGCCAGGTCATATGCTAACTCTATGTTTAACTCTTTGAGAAACTGCCAAAGTGTTTCCCAAAGTGAATGCACCATTTTACATTCTCACCAACGATGTTCCAATTTATCTACATCCTCATCAATACTTGTTATTGTGTTTCTTTATATGATATTATATTTTTTACTTTATAGCCATCCTAGTGGATGTGAACTGGTATCTCATTGTGATTTTTATTTGCATTTCCCTAATGAAACATGTTGAACATGTGTTTATTGGCCATTTGTATATATTCTTTGAGAAAGATATATTCAAATTCTCGGCCATTTTTAAATGGGTTATTTATTTTTACTGTTGAGTTGTATAAATCCTTTAAAAATTCTTGATACAAATCTGATCAGACATCTGAGTTGTAAATATTTTTTCCCATTCTGTAGATCGTCTTGTCACTTTATGATAATGTCCTTTAAAGCACAAAAATTTTAAGCTTTGATGAAGTCCAGTTTATCTGTGTTTTTCTCTTGTGTGCCTGTGCTTTTGCTGTCATATGTAAAAAATTATTTCCTGGGGCCGACTCCATGGTGTAGCGGTTAAGTTTGCAGGTTCGGCTTCTCGGCGGCCCAGGGTTTGCCAGTTCGGATCCCGGGTGCGGACATAGCACGGCTTGGCAAAAGCCATGCAGTAGTAGGCATCCCACGTACAAAGTAGAGGAAAATGGGCACAGATGTTAGCTCAGGGCCAGTCTTCCTCAGCAAAAAAGAGGAAGATTGGCAGTAGTTAGTGCAGGGCTAATCTTCTTCAAAAAAAACTAAATTAAAAAAATACAAATAAAAAATTATTTCCTAATCCAAGGTCATGAAATTGTATGTCTTTGTTTTCTTCTAAGAGTCTTACAGTTTTATGTCTTACATTTAGGTCTGTGAATTATTTTTTAGGAAACTTTTTTTAAGTTCTCATCGAAATATGGTATACATACAGAAAACGCACACAAGTATTCAAGTTGCTAAATTTTCACAAACTAAACATTCCTATGTAACTAGCACCCAAATCAAGAAACATAACATCGCCAGTACCCCAGAATTTTCTCTTCTCATGGTCACTGCCCCCACCCCCACGCACACATACTTTTCAAGGGTACCCTGCCTTCTAAAAGCATAGCTTAACCTTCCATATTTTTGCACTCTATATGAATGCAATCATGCTGTATATTCTCATTACTGCCAATTTTCTTTAGCTTGACCTTATGTTTATGGGATTTATCCACATTGTTGTATCTAGTCATGAGTTATTCATTTTCTTTGCAGTATAGTATACAATTTTGTGATTACACCACAAATTAATTTATCCATTCTACTGTAGATGGACATTTGGATAGTTCCCAATTCGGGGCTATTATGAATAAGGACATTCTAGTTCATGTCTTTTGGTGAATGTAGTATACATTTCTGCTGTGTGTATACATAGGAGTTGAACTTCTGGGTCGTAAGGTATGGTCTATTCAGCTTTAGTAGATGCTGTTAGTGAACAGTTTTCAAACGAGGTTGTACCAGTTGATTTTTTTCTTTTAAAGATTGGCATCTGAGCTAACTACAGTTGCCAATCTTTTTTTTCTTCTTCTTCTCCCCAAAGCCCCGCAGTACATAGTTGTATATTCTAATTGTGAGTGTCTCTGGTTGTGCTATGTGGGACTCCGCCTCAGCATGGCCTGATGAGCGGTACCAGGTCGGTGCCCAGGATCCGAACCTGTGAAACCCTGGGCCGCCCGAAGCCGAGCGTGTGATCTTAACCACTTGGCCCCTGGGCTGGCCCCCTTGTTATTTTATGACTGTCAGGGTGAGAGATGGCGACAGCTAAGTTAGCGTTGTAGCAGTGCAGACGGGGAGAAGAGGGTCACAGTGCAGGCGGAGTCAATGGGATTCACTGATGGGAGTGTGAGAAAAGAGAGAAATAATTACTCACAGGTCTTTGATCTGAGTAACTGTGTGACTGGTGGTGCCATTTACTGAAACGGAGAAGGAGAAGGGAAGTAAATTTGTTGAAATAGGAATTAATATTTCTTTTTTAGACATGTTAAGGGTTAAATATCTGTTGGATACTAAGTGTGACTGTTTAAGGGAAATCACAGGAGGACCAGGCTAGACATGTACATTTGAGAATCATCAAGATATAGACTGGTATTCAAAGCAGTGAAATTGGATGAGGTCACTCAAAAAGAGAGTGTAGATGGGAAAAAAGAACAACATTTAGTGATGAGGAAGAGAGAAAAAGGAAATTGAAAAACACCAGTCAGTTTAGCATGGTGGGAAAAAAGCCAAGTGAGTGGGAATTTCATAAAGATCAAGTAAATAATTGCGAAGAGTCGAGTGTAAACTATAGAACGAACTTGATAAAACTTACTAACAAATAGTTAATAGGCTACAACTACAAATATGCAATTATAACTATAGTTTATACCAGGTTGGTTCTGTTATTAACTCCCTTTCCTGCTAACCAGGCTATTAATGAAGCATAGGGATCAGAGATCCAGGGCTATTCCCCTTCTTTTTTCCCTTATCTGCTTTGCCCAATCCTTTTCAATCCAAGTGAGTTTTACAGTCCAAGTGGGTTCACAGGCAAGGAGTCACTTCTACTAGAACTGATGTAATACTTATATAGAGCTCTCCATCCATCCAAGAGCAACCGCTCCCTGTTTGGTCTCTAAAAAAAGAGATGCTGACTTCATCATTTCAAATGTTCTAGCCATCTCCTTCTCTTGTGTTTCTGCTTTGAAACGGAATATAAAGCTTTCAGGGATAACTTGCCACTTGGATTATGATAACTCGGTACATATACACTGATCAGGAGTTGACTTAAGGTTTATCTATATATTGTATTAACTTCAGGAAAATTCCTTTTTGAATGCTTTTTCTTTATATCTTTTAGACAATAACAATGTAGAAAAATCAAAAAGACACACTGGATGGGTGATTCAGGGAAACGGAGACACAACTACAATGAAATGAAATTTATTCCAACAATTTCCCCCATAATCTTTTTTTAATTCAGTGCTTTTTAGTATAATCACATGTACAACCATCATCACTATCTAATTTCAGAACACTTCAGCACCGCAGAAAGAAGCCCTGTAGACATTAGCAGTCACTCTCCCATTTTGTGGGCTGTCCCCTCACTTTCTTGATGGTATCCTTTGAAAGGCAAAAGTTTTCCATTTTGATGAAGTCCAGTTTACCTGTGTTTTTCTCTTGTTGCTTGCTATTTTGCTGTTATATCTAAGAGACCATTGGTTAATCCAAGCTCATGAGGACTTAAGCCTATATTTTCTTTTAAGAGTTTTACAGTTTTAGCTCTTACATTTAGGACTCATAAATTTTTGTTGAAACTGAACATTTTAACTAACATCATGTGGCAACTCTGGAAATGAGATTCCATCACCCAAAGGTTTGTTGTCACTGCAGTCTCTTGTTAATGTTTGTTTAGAGACTTTGATGAACAAATCCTGTAACATCTGTATTCTGCATGAGCAGCCACGTTCGCATAGTGGTCAACTAATGATTGGACAAAGATTTTTCAAATGCCTTGAAAGAATAAGTCCCCCAGCCATTGTCATGGGGACATGTGCATGTTGAGGCACGTCTTCAGCACTTGGGCAGTTAACAACTCTGCCTTAGCCTTACTCCCTGCTTGTGCAGGGCCTCAAGGTCAGCCAGAGATGAAAGATCGGGACCTTTTCAGGCCGTTCCTGGGCATGCGCCTTCTCATGCACGTGACCCTCTAGATTCCCAGGAACATACTGGAGCTTTTCAAAGCCCTCTATGGACATCTCATCCTCCCGTTCTTTTTTTTAAGATTTTCAGCTTTAAGTTTTTCAAATTGTTTTCTCTAATTGTTATTGCTGTCCCAGGAAGTTGTTGTGTTAAACTATTACTGCTGATAATTTTTGACAAATGTCCCAGGACAAAGCCTGTTCACACTGAGCTGGTTCTGACAGATTTTTAAGGCTACTGTGATCCTGGGGTGGAGTTCTGGAAACGTTGCTTTTGACAATTTTTTTTACATATGCTCTTAAATTTTTATAGTCAATACCATCAGTCTTTTCCAGAATGATTTAATAAACAAAAATTCTTTTACATCTCAAATTCAGATATTTACCATTCTCTTGCATTCAATTTTTAATCAAATTCTTGCTTATTTTGTAGTATTTTTTCAAATAGTTAATCAACTTTCTGAGAGTCCTTTTGAGAAAAAAAATTTCCTTTCCCTACTTATTCAAAATGCCACCTTTCTTAAATATAGTTTTTGGACTCTTTATTTCCTTCCAGAGATCTTTTTGTCAATTTGTGAACTGGTTTAAAAACCATTTTATTATGGTAAAATTAAAATATTTTCACATTGTGCAATGCAAATGCTCCCCTCCATTACTTTCTGTTTTTCAAAATTTCTTTGAGGATTTTATCCATCTTTGATTCCATTCCAGATAAATTTTAGACTCTTTTGTCAAATCTCACCTCCAGAATAACATGAGAATCATAATCTGTCCTCTTTTTGTAATTACATTCAACTTACATGTTAATTTAAAGAAACTGAAATTTTGTAACATTTAGTCAGCAAGTATATAGCTATACCAATATCATTCTATCTATTCACTTTCCTTTTATGACACTCGGTGAAGTTTTATGGGTTTTTTCCCAAATAGATCCGAGTTACCCTGTAATTTATTCCTAGTTAGTTTATATTTTATTGCTATTATTGTAACCATAATCTTTTTGCTCTATATTTTCTAAGAATTTTTCTATTATAAATGCACTTTATAATATTTTGTATATTTTGCACTTGCTAATTTGTTCCTGGTAGACATTTCTGTAATGCACAAATAATGATGTCTTTTATGCTCCTTTCCAATAAGGACACTCATTCTTTATCACCAATTTCATTTGTCCGAATTTCCAGAACAAGTGTGAGCTATCGATGGTGATGTCAAGCCTGCTTCCTTGTTCCTGACTTTTTTAGTAAGAATGCTTTCCTCATTTTACCCTCACAAGTGGTATTGCCTCTTGGTTTCTGTTCGATTTTCCATATTAAATGAATAAAAATTCCCTTTATTCTTAGGAATTTCTGATACTGGAGAATCACTAACGAATGTTCAATTTTAGCTTTTCAAAACCTGTAGGAATTGTCATATTATATTTTTTCTTCTTTGACCTATTATGTTAGTAGATTGCCTGTATTAAAACGTTTTTAATTTGTTTAACAAACTCTATTTATTCATGGTGAATCATTCTTTAATACACTCCTAGATTTGATTTACTAGTGTTTTATTAAGAATCATTACTTCTTGCTGTTCATGGGTGAGATTGATTTGTGGCTTTTTTCAATGCCATTTTTGTCAGGTTTTGATATCAGGAATATGCCTGCCTTGGAAAATCGATTATAATGGTTTTCTTCCTTTTCTTTAGAACGGTTTTTATATAATGGGAATTTTCATTAAAACTGAGAAAAGTCACTTGCAATAATCATGTGGGCTGAAGTCTTTTTCAAAAGCATTTTTAATTTATTTCTTATTTATTGCTCCATTTTGGTTTACAGCTCTTCTTGAGTCAATTTTAGTTATTTGTATTTTCCGGGAATCAGAGGAATCATAAGATGGTCTCACTCCAGGAATAATAACAACAACTTACCCATAAAATTCCCCTTTCTGATGGACTCCAAAACAACATGAATCAATGGAACTCATAAAATATAGATTTAATCAGCTTGAATTCTATGTTGATTAGGATGACAGATTGCTGTGTGACTGTGCAATTTCCACTGTCTCTGAGTCTACGTTTCAAGGCTCTCCCTGGTGGCTCAGTGAAGAATATCTAACAAAAATGATTCTAGAGCACTTCGTAAATGCACTGAGCTAAACAACTACCTCATACTAAATAATGCATGGGCACCAAATGTACAGGACATTTTCTTATCCAGAAGAAATTACTAACCTGACAAACCAGCAAATATAGGTATGAACTATGAGGTAAGGAAAGCAAAACACAGACAGTGAACACTTGCCCTGGTTTAGCTCACACCCTTGCTCAAGTCCCAACCTTCCTAGAGATTCACTCAAATGAAATATTAAAGGTTCTATTGAATTTCCGACAAGTACAAATTCTCCATGCCCAAGTATGGCTCTAGGCAACAGGGAAACAAATAACAACAATAAACTGTGTTTTCCCACATAGCCTAGAATGTTCTTTAGAGAGGGGCAGAAAAAAACCTCTCTCTGTTGCTTGAGTTGGCCAGGAAGTCACTTCAAGTTTCAGACACTCACTCATGTGAGCAGCATGCTTTGCTCAAACCCTTGTCCTTTCTCCCTACTTTTCAACTTCAGCTTTTAGAAGGTCCAGGCTCTTTAGTCTCTGTTTCAGTCAAGATATCAAACTCTCTTGTCTGTCTCCGCTCTTTTTGAATAAATGTGGAGGACAAATATGAGGTTGTGGACACTCAAGCGAACGAGGAGTGGAGATACTGAGATTCCAGCCTTGGGTCCCCAGTAACCAGCTGGGACGTGTGCTTTACACACCATGAGCCTCAGTTGCCACATTTTTAAAACTGAAGGGGTTGTTCCTTACCAGGTAAATTTTGAAGTCCTTCCCAGGTGTGTAATCTTTGATGCAAGAAAGAAAGTGCTGCTCCAGTTTCGCAGGGGGGAGTCTACCAGGCACAGAGGCCACCATCTGGAGCGCTGGTCCAAGGTCCTGAGGGAAGCCACCCTCCAAGTGTGATTATTCAACAGCCTTGACTTCGCCTGACCCTTCTCTTTGGGTTAAATCAACTCTAAAAGTCATCCACCTGAGTTTACCAACGAGCACAAACTTGTAAGTTTTGCATTTAAGTATTCAGGTAAACTGCCTGGAAGCATTTCTTCCTCTTTAGGAGGCTTGTTTGCTCTGAAAAGCCCAAGGGTTAACAAAAGGTGAGTGCATGTTTGACAGATATAGGCGGGCTCCTGAGGGCACAGGTGGAAGATAGGGAGGATGGGAGAGAAAACAATGCCTGCTTCTCACCCCCACCCACTCCGTGTGACCCAGGATGGAGTTCATTTTGGGGGAAGGGAGCCTTTGCCAAACCTCTCTGTCTGTAGTCAGAGAGTAAAAGACAAGCAGGTGTGCTCTCTCCAGCCTCCAGGGCAGCAAAAGGAGAGGGCTCTCAGAAGCAGGCTTCTCCAGAATGCCCTCCAGAACCACGCTAGGCCAAGAACCAGGAGTTTCCAAAATATTTTTTTCTGCAGTTGCAATCAATTATCTCTTTCGATGGGAACTCAACAGTTAAAAACTCCCAATTGGACAAGAAGGGAGACTATTTGGGAGGTAACATTCACGTATTCACTCATTCCTTCAAGTGTTTATTGAAGGCCTACTGTATACCAGGCACTGTTCTAGGTACTGGGAACACAGAGGCAAGCAAGACAGACAATGTTGCCATCACGATAGTCCCTAAATTACGATAAACAAACAAAAGTGACTTCAGATCCTCTTATATGCTACACTGGAAGTAAAATCAAAAGATAATATGGTAGAGAGTAGAGTGCAGTCAGAAGGGAGACAAATTAAGTGGAGTGATAGCTCAGAGAAGGCTTCTTTTCATAAGAACAGCTACAATTTTTGGAACACTCATTATATGCCAATCAGGTCACATTTGTTATTTCATTTCATGTTTGCGACAGCCTCATGAAGTAAGGACTGTGGTCTCCATTTACAGATCAAAAGTTGAGGTCCAAGGTCCACAGCTAGCAGGCAGCAGAGCCAGGATTCCAACCCAGAAGTGTCTAATTCCAAATCCCCGTGCTCCTGACTCCCTCATTAACCCGCCCTATGGAAGGAAGCTGCCTGTTGCACCAGAGCAGCGGTCCTCAGCCTGCCTGCGCATGAGAATCACCTGGGAGTGGGAGTGGGAGCTAGAAGATGCTGATGTGTGGACCAAAACCCAAGCAATTCTTATTCATTGGTCTGGAAAACAGTCTGGACATTTCGCTATCTAAAGGCTGCCCAGGGGAGCTAAATTGAGAACCTAGAGGAAGTTCCTGAGGGTGGAGGATCAGCCTATGTGATGGTACAGCCTGGGGCACCAGTCAGTCCATCATATTACTCCAAGAAAGTACTCCATCTTCTATTTCTGCTCTTCTCTCAGGCCTGCCAGGTATCGGCGCAAGGCTACGGGGCTGGGTGGCCATATTACCCATCAATTAGCTGCTGAACACTCTCTATTAGTTAGGCAAGGATGCTCATCCCCACTGTATAGCCAAGAATATCCAGGTCCACGTGGTTTTCCCAAGGTCCTACTGCTCCACTGTACATAGCACAACTGGGCTGTAAATCCAGACCTATCTTCCCATGCTCTTAACCACTAGCCTCACCTCCTCCCCTTTAGTTCAGTAGCCTGGTTTAAACTCAAAGTTTATGAAGATCTAAAGAAAAGACAGTTGGAATGCAACCTGAATCACTTGCAATAAGGTGCCCACAAAACAAGTCCCTTGGCACGCCTGTAACCGCTCTGCTTACCTTTTCCCAGAGGGGAATCAGCCTTTCACTTTCCCCCAAAAGCTGCCTGCTGTACCACGGGATTTCTCTGTATGCCTACAGATTTGTAAGACACCGTTTTCCTCCAACTTTTATCTCAAAAACCACCTCTCCTTCCAAACCCACATTTGCCTGTAGAGAATAACCGCTTCGAACCTGTAATTCTCTGTGACTCCCCCTCATTCAGATGACAAATAAATATTAACGTTACAGAAGATGAAGCTCTGAGCTCCCATTGCATGTGACGTGGCATTTTGCAGTTTATGAAGTGTTTTTCATCATTGTTCCATCTGATGTCTCCAAAACACTAGGAGTAAGCAGAGCTGAGGTTATGATCCGTGTTTTACAGAGAAGGGAACGGAGGTTCATAAAGGCCAAGTAATTGATGGAGTCAAGTTCCAGCCCAAGTTTTCTATCCCAAGACCAGCTACCTGTTCCCTATGTAAAAAAGCATGAGCACCACTTTAGCGGAGGGGTTCAGGTTCTGCTAATTAGAACAAAACCCAAAAATTTCAGCGGCACTTGACAGTTTTCAAAGTACTTCCACCATCATTACTTCACTTTATTCTCATGGAAATACTGGGAGCCAGGCTGAAGGATTGTCTGCATTTTATAACAAGGGCCCTAAGGCCTGGGGTGGTAAAGTCATTTGTCCACAGGTCACCCTCTGAGGAAGTCACAGAGACGGGATTTGGTCTTCTGTCTACAGCCCCTTTGCTACTCCTTCTAAACTAAAGATTCACAATGCAAATTATTTAAGGTAGTTTCTACCCCTATGCTCATATACTATTTAACTAAAGCAATAAAAAGAGACAAGTTTGAATTTCTTGCCCTACACATAAAGTAAATAGGTTACTGTGGTAGCTTATATCATTGCCCAGCAAATAAACACTTCCTCCTATCTCCTCTACCTCCATTCCCCACTCTGTGACTGATTTGGCCTCATGATGGGTGGAGTTACATCCATGCAATTTTGGGCTTGGCGATGTTGTTTCCTTGGCCAATGGGATGTTAATAGGTGCAACCCCAAGCGCAGACATGAAATATGCTTACAGAGTTGGACTGCTCTTGGTGTGCCTTGGCCAACCACTGGACCAAAGCAGATTAGAAGCATGTGGAACAGACCTAGACCCAATCAGGAGCTTGACACCAAGCCCAGCTAAAGCAAGCATAAATCAGATCAATGCAAGCTCATCCACAGATGCATAAAGGAGAATAAATGCTAATTGTTGGGTGTCTGTGACTCATGTGGTTACCTTGACTAAATAGTTCTTTCTACTGAAGGCTATTTAATTATAGGGCTAGAAACATGGTAAATATTGATAGATTTAAAATAGTCTTTACCATGACAGAGCCCATGAACAATCATCATGATTTCTGGGTCTTCCTCAGTCTGTGCAACTTCTAAAAGAGAAAAGATTCTCTTTCCACAGGGAGCAGCATTGCACGCGCTTTGAACCTTACCGGCCACAGCATCAAGCCTGATTACTCCTTCAGAGAAACAAGAATCAGGAAAAAATACCCCAACTTCAAATTCACCCCAATCTGAGGGGCAAACTCCCCTTGGCTTTAAGGGAAACCAGATGGGATTCGGGGGTGCGGGCAGGTTGTTCAACATGTAATATGGTGTAATATGGTTCTGTGAGTCTTGGCCCCCCCTTTTTCTAGGTCCTTCACGTTTAAGAATTATTGAGTAATCCTTCATTACGAGGCTGTCTAAAGTTGAAAAAAATTTTCTAGGATTCCAAATCCCACAGAGAAAGACCCAAGCCACATGGCCTTTGTCCACATGAGGAGGAGAGGATTGCTGTGGCTTACACGGGAGTTCCCAACCAAGCCCAGTCATTCAAGCTTCACCTGATTGGCCCCTAGGACTTGGCCCTCTGTCGTTTTCCAAAGGTAGAAAAACCCAGACAAGAATACAGTCAGAAACACAGGCTACTTTGCAGCCTCAAGTTGGAATTATCCAAGAAGGGAGTTGACCCAATAACACCTTGAAGGCTCTCCCCTCCTGTTTTCCAAAACACTGAAGAGAGGCAGAGAGCTGAGTGTTCTCCTGGAAGCCTAAACCTATGGCTTGGATGAGGAGGTACACGCTCTATACAAAAAAGGGACAATTTAAATTGAGTTGGGGATTATTAAATTAATTGCCTAAGTATAATTATAGTAAACCCTATAATTAATTGCATTAAGCTGCATAGCACAATGAAAATTTACTAGAGGATAGCAGGCGTTTAAGTCACTCTCTGTCAGGTGATGAAATGGAAACCCCAATGCCCTGGGAGGCAACATGAAAAGAAAGATCAGTGAGAGAGGGATATCTTTTGTTTTCTTGGTTATGCCCCCAAATATTGACAGCTCAGTTAGGACTTCACAGCGCTCTTGCCTCCCTTTCCTAATAATAGTAACCACTAAATATATACTGAGCCCTTCTGTGTCAGACAGTACTAAGCGCTCTATGTGTGTTGTATCACTAATTTCCCATGACAAAACTGTGAGATGGTGTTATTATTATTGTTGTTGTTATCCCATTTTACAGAAAAGAAAACTGAGGTCTACAGAGATTAAGTAATTTCTCTCTGGTCAGACAATAACTAAAATAGTCTGAGTCCAAATTGTGCCTTCCGTTCGTGGCTTTACCCCACACACTGGAGTCTGCAGCTAGGAAGGAGGGGTGAAAGGCTGAAAAAGCCAAGAGAAAGCAGATAGGTGGACTCTGGGAATTGAGGACTGTCCTCTGTGTCCTCTTTGACTGACAAAAATGCCCACCAGTTCCTGGAGAGGAAAGGGAAAATAACAGTTGTTAGGTAGCCTCTGTGGACTGGGCACTTTCTTATAGGTTATCCCAACTCTTTCTCATTTCAACCCAGTGAAGTAGGTATAATTAACCTCATTTTACAGATGAAGGAGTGAAGGCACAAAGACGTTAAATGCCTAGTCCAGGTGACATGGAGGGAAAGGGCAGGGCTGGAGTTTGAAGTCTGTTCTCTCTGTGTCCTTGTCCTTCTCCTACAGCAGTGGGAGTCTAGTAGGAAATCAACATAGATACCAATGGTTACCACACACTGAGTAGGCTATTAAGAGGGGAAAGGTTCTAACAAAGGGAAAAATGTTCATTATGCCTAAGGCTTTTGTGTCAAAAACCCTGCCTTATCCCTTACCTTGAACCAACACTATGTAAGTCTCTGAGAGAACCAATGTCCGTTTGTCTCTGCATGCACCATCCGTGTCCAGGCACTGAGGGAGGCACTGGGGGGCAATGGGCTGCAGCCGCTGCCTTGAAGGAAGCCCTCTCCTGTGTGCGGTGGGAAGAGGACCAGTAGGCTCACATACAATGAACCTGGGAAGCACCAGGCCTGGGGCAGGAGCGGTTCACAATGCTGTGGGGACACAGAGGAGGGAGGGTCTCTGGCCAGGAGGGGCTTCCCCTGGCAGGTGAGAGAGCTGCCTTTGGAGCTGATTTTTGAAAAACTGCTCCAGCTCTAATATATGTGCTGCAAGAATGATCCACAGGGCACAGAAAGGGGAGGAGTGTATTCCCAAAAGTGGTAAAGGTATCGGGAAGGTACCCAGGCAGGGGGAAAAAACGTCAATGGGAAATCACGATTAGGGATGTGGAACCTGCAAGTGAAAAGCAGCAGCTGACATTTTTAAACTAGGGAATGGCATGACTGGATGTGTGTCTAGAGAGCTCTTCTGGCTGTAGCAGTGTGTCTGATTGGAAGAAGGAAGCCAGGGAGGCAGGGACAAGCCCAGGTGGAGGATAATGAGGGGCCTGCCTGACCTAGGCCAGGCCTTGTGGAAAGAACCAGTCGCTCCAGCTGCGTTTCTTCACCTGGCTGCACGTCCAGATCCCTCAGAGCTTCATCAAAACATGGATGTGCGGCCCCGCCCTAGACGTACTGAATCACAGTCTCCAGGGAGGGGCCCAGCAAGTTTGTTTCAGAAGCACTCAGGTGACTGTGACATTTCTCATGATAGTAAAGAGGACGAATCTACAAGACACAGTGGAGTAGATCAGTATGCAAGAAGGGCTGGGGGCAAAGGAGGAGGAGAAGACAAAAATGATGTTAAGGTTTCTGACCGGGCCTCCTGAGGGAACAGCTGGGATGTTTGGTGAACCAGCACTCACTACAGGAGGAAAAAGGACAAATCCGGCAGTGGATGGGAAATTCACCACTTCCTGGACATCCAGTGACATGCACGCTCAGTAGACAGAGAGAAGTGAGGGTCGGTCAGAGCTAGAAACAAAAATCTGCTTGAAACCATGGACTAGGGGGTATTGGAAAAGATTGCCCAGCAGAGTGTGTTGAGCCAGACCTGGGAGGTAACCCAAGATTTACCAGGTAACAAAAGAGGAAAAAGAGTGATGAGAGAAGCTGGGGAGGATCTAGCCAGGGGAATGTGGGAGAAATCAACGGGGAGAAGGCTCCAGAAGGGTAGGCTCCATAGAGTCTAGAATGTCACAGAGGTCAAGGGTCAGGACCAAGCAGAGGCTTTGGAGTTGTCTGTGAGGAAGCATGAGTGGAGCAGCTGTGTGTCAAAGCCAGCTGCCCTGGTTACAGAGCGCACGGGGAGGTGAAGGAGAGGAGGAAGCCTTTCACCCTCTCGTCTCAAGTCTCAGTGTTGATGGCACCGATTTCAGAGCTGGTGACAAAACAGGAAGGATGTGTGTGAATTTAGGAGTATTTACTCCCGCCTTGGAGGGTTGGAAGGGGGCTTGTGAGGCATGTGGATGCCCTTATGTAAGGGAATACCTTCCAGAGCTCATCCAGCCAGATGACCAAGCAGCAGAGATAAAACGCATCAGAACTGCAGGAGAGGAAGAAGAACGGACAACACAAGAGACAAAAGTTTGGCAAGAACAAAAGACTCCAACTGTTTTGATTTTGTTAATATCTGAATGGTAATTGTGGAATCAATTAGGAGCGTTATCTCGAACTCACCACAATCAGGAAACATTAAGTTTACAAGGTTGATTTAACAGTTCTCATAGGAATCCATGCTAGATGTCAACCTGTTGTGTGCACCATCGTCTTTAAATGCTTTCCTATCATTTTCTGATAAATGTTAAAAGCAGCTTGTGTCTCTCAGGAAGACCAACTGCTCCTGTTGGGACTAATTTCAGGGTCCTTGTGTGTGACAAAGAGGGTGCTACTAGAGGATAAGGAGATGGGCTTAATGAATCACAAAGTTACATCATTTATCGAGTAAAAAGACTACGACATTTCAGAGTCAATCCATGGCAAATGAATGCACTCAATGAATCAGGCACTGAGAAGATTTCCTTAGAAACCAAGTCCATATTTTCCGTAAAAAAGAAAGAGAGAGAAAGTACATGAGCGAGAGAGAGAAAGGCTCTGGGATTCAAGTGCACAGTGAATTAACATCTTGTGGTAAAAATGCTGCCTGAGAAATTAAAATGATATTTGAAACATAAATCCCGCGTGCTAACAACTCTCGTTATAAGCACCCGCCAGAGTCAACAGACAGAGTTTGTTTGCTAGGAGGTTGTTTCTAGAGGCCAATTCTTGAGTTCTCAAAAAACATCTGTGCAAATGCAGGGGGAAAAGCCACAGCAATAGAAGCCATCAGCGGTTAGGTGTGTTATAAATACATTATTACTTCATTGTAATGGCACACGGGCCTTGGCTAGACTGCGGAATGACCTCACCAGCTGTCAGCCCTTGAGTTACTCTCCTTGAATGAGCATTCAAGATACAGCAGTGACTCCGAGGCACCGCAGTGTAAACACAGAGGTAATCGTAAGAGAGGAACCAGGCACAAATTCATCAACATCCCACGAAGAAGCGGGGAGCCTTGGCCAAAACCAGAAAGACTGAGGGATTCTTCTGTCACACAAAACCACCGTTCAAGCCAGGCCTGAAGAACATTTTTCATGGAACCTCTGAGCCAGCTATCCCCTGGGCTTTCTCACTCTGTCTTCCCTCTCAGAAAAGAGGCGTCATGGCCCAAAAGAAGCAAGTCTCCTTCCAAGGAATCAATTCCCGTAGTGGAAACTCGGAAATGCCGGCTGGGGCTGGGTGGCAAAGGTCTGAAAGCAGCTGGGCTCCTGGCAAAGCTTCCCTGCACACACAGAAAACCAAGAACTTTATTTAGGGGTAGGCTTCCCTCTGCAAGGCAAAGGAAAACACTTTGAAGATAAGACGACTGCCCGCAACTAAATGGAAAATGATGGGTGGCCAAGAAGTGTCAGGAACCATGGAAAAAAATGTGAAAAAAGAGAAGGAGCACTTGGAGGTGGGCTGTCCTCACCAAGCTCAAGTTTCTGATTGAGCCTTGGGCATCCTGAGAGGTGGCTAAAACAGTTTAGCTTTTAGCCAGAGACAGCACATGGCACATGCACAGACCCGGGAGTCAGGATGTCTGATGTGCGTTTGGGGTCCTTCCACAGCAGTTTAAGTGTGAACCTCTCCTTCAGTCTCCTTGGCTATTCCTTACTGGAAAAGGTGAAGGAGGGGAGACATTTCTAATGAACTTGGACGTGTGTCAGAAATGACTATTAGAGTAGTTCCATGGATGAGGGCTAGTAATAAAACTTGTAAAATCAGGGGATGGTAAGGGTGGGGAAGGGAGAATTAAAAGTGAGATTTTAGTTTCTTAATGCAAAAAGCAAAAGAAGCTTCATCTTCACCTTGTGACTGACAAAAACCCAGAAATTTCATCATATCTTGTGCCCAAGATTCTAAAGGAAACAACTAGATAGTAAGCCCAATGTAGACAGGGAACATGTTGGGGATTTTGATTGTCAGTGTTCCCCAGTGTCCAGTGGAGACCTTGACACATACAGCATACTCAAGTAGTATTTGTTGAATGAACGAGTGACCACAAGAATCATGAGTGCCCCATGTTTTAGGCCACAGACCACACAGCTTAAGGTGTTAAACTCTTCCGGCAGAGCAACCACTGGCAATTTGTCTGCCTCCTGTTGGTCTACCTCTAGGTTTAAAGCCTTTTTACAAACTGAGGCATAATGTTTCAAAGATGAGTGTCTTTGCATTGTAATCACTTGAGGGAAAAAAGCAACCATTCGATTAAAACTTTGTACTCAGCATTTGGGAAAATAAATAATAAAAGAAATTTCAGTTTAATAAGTATTTAATTCATTTATTCATCCATTTACTCATTCAAGAAATACTGAACAACCAGGAAACAATTAACAAAATGGCAATAGTAAGTCCATACCTATCAATAATTATTTTAAATATAAAAGGATTAAATTCTCCAGTCAAAAGACATAGAGTGGCCAAATGGGTCAAAAACAAGACCCAACTATATGCGACCTAGAAGAGACTCACTTCAGCTTTAAGGACAGATATAGACTGAAAGTAAAGGAATGGAAAAGATATTTCATTCAAACGGAAATCAAAAGAAACAGAGGTAGCTGTGCTTACATCAGACAAAATAGACTTTAATCCAAAGACTGTAACTAGAGACAAAGAAGGTATTTATAATGATTAAAGGGTCAATTCATCAAGAGGATATAACATTAGTAAATACTTATGCACCCAACATCAGAGCACTTAAATATCTTAGGCAAATACTAACAGATCTGAAGGGAGAAACAGACAATAATACAATAATAGTAGGGGATTCCATATCCTACTTTCAACAATGGATAGATCATCCAGACAGAAAATCAATAAGGAAACACAGGACTTAAACTACTTGTTAGATCAGATGGACCTAACAGACATTTGTAAAACATTCCGTCTAACAGCAGCAGAATACAGGTTTTTCTCAAACACACATGGAACATTCTCCAGCATAGATCATATGTTAGACCACAAAACAAGTCTTAATAAGTTTAAGAAGTCTGAAATCATGTCAAGCATCTTTTCCAACCACAATAATATGAAACTAGAAATAAATTACAAGAAGAAAACTGGAAAATACGCAAATATGTACGGATTAAACAACATGCTCTTGAACAACCAATGGGGCAAGAAAGAAATCAGAAAAGCAATCAAAAAATATCTGAGACAAATGAAAATGGAAACACAACATACCAAAAATTATTGGATGTAGCAAAAGTCATTCTAAGAGGGAAGTTTATACCAATAAATACCTACATTAAGAAAAAAGAAAGATCTTAAGTAAATAACCTAACTTTACACTTCAAAACCTAGGAAAGAAAAATAAAACAAGAAATAAATGAAATACAGACTAAAAAGAAAATATAAAAGATCACGGAAACTAAAAAACTGGGTTTTTTTGGCAGACAGACAAACCTTTTAGCCAGACTTACCAAGAAAAAATGAGAGAAGACTCAGATAAAATTAGTAATGAAAGAGGAGACATTGCAACCGACACCATACAAACACAAAGGATCATAAGAGGCTACTATGAACAATTAATTATATGTCAACAAATTGAGAACCTAGAAGAAATGGATAAATTCCTAAAACATACACCCAACCAAGACTGAATCATGAAGAAACAGAAAATCTTAACAGACCAATTACTAGTTAGGAGATTGAACCAGTAATCAAAAAACCTCCCAACAAAGAAAAGTTCAGGACCAGATAGCTTCAATGGTGAATTTTAGAAAAGATTTAAAGAGAAAGTAATACCAATCCTTCTTAAACTCTTCCAAAAAATAGAAAAGGAGAGAACACTTCCGAACTCACTTTACAAGGCCAACATCACTCTGCTACCAAAGTCAGACAAGGACACTACAAGAAAAGAAAGTTACAGGCCAATATCCCTGGTTAACATAGATGCAAAAATTCTCAACAAAATGTCAGCAAGTCGAATTCACCGATACATTAAAAGATTCATACACCATGATCAAGTGGGATTTATTCCAGGGATGCAAATGTGGGTCAGCATCTACAAATCAATGAGATACACTACATTAACAAAATGAAGAATAAAAATCATATGATCATCTCAAAAGGTGCAGAAAAAGCATTGGATAAAATTCAATATACTTTCATGATAAAAACTCTCAAGAAACTGGAGCAGAAGTAGCATACCTCAACATAATAAAGGCCATATATGACAAGCCCACAGCTAACATCATACACAACAGTGAAAAACTGAAAGCTTTTCCTCTAAGATCAGGAACAAGACGAGGATGTCAATTCTATTTGACGTAGTACTGGAATTCCTAGCCAGAATAACTAGGCAAGAAAAAGAAATAAAAGGCATCCACATTGGAAAGGAAGAAGTAAAGCTGTCTCTATTTGCAGGTGACATGCTTCTATATAGAGAAAATCCTAGAGAATCCACCCCAAAGCTGTCGGAACTGATAAATAAATTCAGTAAAGTTGCAGAACACGAAATCAGTTGTATTTCTATACACTAACAATGAACTATCAGAGAGAGAAATTAAGAAAGCTATCTCAATTACAATAGCATCAAAAAGAATAAAATGCTTGGGAATAAATTTAACCAATCTGAAAATCCTTTTAAAATTCAAAGATCTGTGTGGAAGCATTACCATTATGATTATGATTTTGAATTTAAACAAGAAATTAGTCCTACACATACAAAGATGTTTGTCACTGTTATGAGCAGTCTTAGTCTTTGCAAACATTTATTGCTAAGTATTGTCACTATGGCAGGTCTGGGTTGATGGGCTTTGATGTGGTGCCTTATGGGCTGGAACTGCCAGTTTTCCTGTGGGCCAATATACTTCAACGTGGAGAATCCAAAGGCGAATAGTTCCCTTGTCTTCACACAACCAACACAACAGAGGAGGTGCAAGAGGCAGTGGGCTCTGAGCCAGCCATGGCTGAGGAAAATGGTGGCAGGCCTCTAAGCCACTTAGCATCACAAATGAAACACAACGGTCAAGGTGCACCTCACAGGCCTAGCACCTCTTGGACAATGTGCTGCCAGGGTTGTCTTGGGTTTCAGAGGAAAACTGGAATCCATTCCTAAGTGGCATCAGCCACTGAGGGAAAGTCCCTCATACAAAAGGATGGTGACTATATCTTGCTGGTTTTAAAAATCTCGGACATTTAGAAAATCCTCCACAGACCTTTATAAGTAATGCAGGAGACTTTATCCTTTAAAATCATATCTGATTTTAAAGCCTATCCTGTGACAGGAATAATGGGACACAGAGAATTGAGGAAAAGAACGGCTTTCCCCACTTCGTAGAATTTACAGCTACTGTCAACAAGATTTCAGATGTTTGCTTAATCTAATATTTATAGAACACTGTGTATGTCTCAAAATAGACATCTGTTATCTAATTTGAACTCTTATAGAAAGCTTAATGGAGGTGGTAAGGTAGATGCTATCATCTCCATTCTATGGATGCATTAACTGAGGAGGAGGAAGATTGAATGTAGAGCTATGATGAGAAACAGAATATCCGACTCTTCATTCAGTGTTAAGACACTCCTCCACGGTGCTGGATGGAGTGTGCTGGGCGCACTTGAAAGTCCCACTGCCAAAAGTCTAGCACTGCGCTGTCCAAAACGGTGTTCGTGGGCCACTTGTGGCTATTAAACACTTGAACTGTGGCTAGTCCAAATTAACGTGGTGTAAAATACACAGCAGATTTCGAGACTTAGTCCAAAAAAAGAATGTAAAATATCTCAATATCTTATACCGATTATATGTAGAAATGGTAATATCTTAGAGTTATTGGATTAAATAAAATATATTATTAAGATTAATTTTACTTGTTTCTTTTTTACTTTATTGAATGTGGCTACTAGAAAATTTAAAGTCTCAAATATGCCTCACATTATGCTTCTAATGGACAGTGCTCGTCTAGACAGAGTACCCTGTCTCTTCTTTGGGGGATTAAGATTGAACCATCCACTTTTTATTGCACTGCAACTTCCCTTTCAATCGTAGATCTTCCTGTCCCGCGCTCTTCCTGTTCTGACACAGCTGTGTGCAGGAAAGTGATGGCACACGTTTTCACGGATGCCCGTGACCTTGCCTATTGAAAGAAATAATAAGCAGAGAGCTGTGGCTACATTTTACTTGAAGAAAATAGACGAAAATTATGACAAAAACAGCTCCATTTTACTTCTCGTTCTTTTATTG
The DNA here is from genome assembly GCF_041296265.1 of Equus caballus. Lineage (NCBI taxonomy): Eukaryota > Metazoa > Chordata > Mammalia > Perissodactyla > Equidae > Equus > Equus caballus. The sequence continues at coordinate 51,353,038 of NC_091698.1, read as the reverse complement.
TCCATATTTGGACAATCCGAGGATTTTCATTTCAGTCCACTACCAGACTGTCTTCAAGAATGTTCTCCCATTTAATTCATTTTTTCCCCTAAACAAGAGTAGGAATCCCTACTGCCTGCCTCTCAGTCATCCTTGACCCTCCCAAGGCAACTTCTTGGAACACCTCCATCACACAGGCACACAGAATTGAGAACAAGGGGGACCAGTGGATCCTCAGATGTATGTTCAGATGTTAGAGTCGGACTCCCAGCTCTGGCTCGTAACGGGCAGTGGTCTAACATGGTATTTACAGCTGAAGAGAAAAAAATAGAAAGAAAGCAGATTGCTTCCAGAAGCTGTGCATCTGCTGCCCGGTAAGCCTGCTGGTTTGACGCGGTCAGCAAAGTGCATGAAGAACTCTCAAACGTCACAGTGATTTGGTTAATTGGGTAAAGATAAGGGTTTCTGAATAGCAGAGTCAGTTTGCCATATTGGCCTGGCACCCAGGGACGTGTGATGAAAAAACAGCTCGGCTGTCTGGATGCATCTGAATGCTCAGTTATTTCATAAAGCCTGCACTGTGTGTTTGGAATGCACATTTGCTCTTATGAATAACAGTAATTGTTTGGCTTGGCCTGCCTTTGTGTGACCGCCAGCTGGCAATGACTGGAACCGTGACACATGACACTCCAGCTGTGTCCACATGTTTCTGCCTCGCAGTATCCACTTATATAATTTGCTTTTTTGATCAACAGTTGAGCCATTTAAGGGAACTCCTCATATTACACATGCCAGCTACTTCTCTGCAAATACTTCTATTGCAATTTCAAAAGAAGATTTTCGTTATTCCTTGCTGATTATGGTGATGTTGCAACTTCATTAAACATAGTGCAGTAAAAGATACATTCCTAATTGAACTTGAGTATTTTTCCCTTGAATACACATAATTACAAGACAATAGCTTAGCATTTAATCAAATGAGCCATTGAAATAGTAACTAATGATGGTCTTACTATGACTGACAGACCTGACCCACTATCTTTAACTTTCCCCCCATTTTATTAGGCTTGCAATATTAGTCGTTGTATGTAATTAGGTTTGTATTGGGGAGCTGATAACTACCTGGCGTGTGGTAAAGGATCTTATCTGCTTGGGTGTTAACATTTCTGTTGTGCTACAATCTATTTTCTTCAGAGAGATTTGGAAGAACCAAGCAGAAATTGAACTTGACCCAAAATATACTTGTATTTTTATTACCTTTTCCTGTGAAACTGAAAACATTCACTTAATCCCTCCTTCCTGATACCGAAGAGTAGGGAACACACGCAGTTCTTTCAGCTCTTGGGAAAATTCTCAGTTATGCAACGTTGGTAGCTTATGGCCCAGCCAGTGAAACTAGGCCATTGTTGTTGCCTAAAACTCCTCTTTGACTTCTTCTCTTCCTGCAGCTTAGGCTTCATCAAATTGCTGAGTTGATTAAACATGATGAAACGTCAGAATAGCTGACCAGAGAACCACATGTTGACATTCTTTACAGCCCAGAGAGATAGGTACCTTGCAAAAATGGTTCACACTGGCTGCTAGAGACCTTCTACTTGGAGAAGGAAAGAATTTATTTCATCCATTCTTTTAGTACTTGGACTCTCCTGGGTCGTGTAAGAAGGCAGAACATTAGCAATATTGGAGGAATTAAATACAGTAGCTGTAAAAAAGCTCAATGAGGAGGGGAGGGAGTATGGAAAAGTCAAAGATCTATTAAACTAGCTGTCAGGAGACCTGCATTGTAGCTCAGGATCTGCCACCAACTAGTTGTGTTTCCTTGGGCAAAGAAATATCTTACTTCTTAATGTATCAGATGCCCGATTCTTAAAAAGAAATGAGAGAGAGAGAGAGAGAGAATGGAAAACCTTTTCTTCCTAATAAATAGGGTCATTATAAAGATCCAGTAGGGTAATCATCATGAAAGGGCTTAGAAACTATAAAATATTCTATAAATTCAAGATACTACTAACGTATAAAGTATAATGGAAGTCAAGATTAAGGGATATGTAAATCTTATTTAGGAATATACTTCATCCAAAGCTGGAGAAAAGTGAGAAGTGTTAGCTGAGTGGATACTACTTCCTGACGAGCAATTGAGACAGAAAAACAAGTTGGGAGCTGCTTGAAAAAGTTATCCTTATCCTCCACCAACTTACTGTCAACAAATTTGGGAGATGGAAGGAACCAGAAACCTTATAGCCAACCCCTTTCATTTTACCAACTAGGAAACTGAGTCACAGCAAAGGGAATTGAATTTCCCAAGGCCACAGCCACATAATGATACAGCAAGGAAACCCAGGTTCTGACACACACTGACTCCAGCCTTCACCATCGGACCTTGGGAGAAAGCATTCTGTGAAAAGACATGCAACAAGAATCGAAAGAGTTTCTACGGAAAATCTTTGTGTTGCTGTGGGAAAATAAGAAGAGGTAAACGGATAAAGTGCCAGACATTGGCATATGAGATCACAAGACAATAAAAACCAGGATTAACAACCAGGAACAAAAGCTGGTCACATCTCTGGAGGGCTTTGATGAGAGGCATGCTGGGACTTAGCAACCGGCTGTCGGGGACCAGGAAGAAGTGGTAAAAGACAGGACTGGTGTTGGAAGCTTTACCCAATCTGAAGAGTTGGTCCCATGGGGGCGTGGCCACCAGCACTAAGAAGTGTAGCAAACAGTCTCTCACCAGGCACTTGCTAACATTCGGGGGGATTTGGAGCTGGAGGACATGGCACGGCAGCAGCAGCATCCAGACAGCAGTGATGCCTGAAGTCAGGAAGCCGACAATGTCATGGTTCTGGGTGGTCCATCTGCTTTGGAATAAGACCCCAGTCGGCAGCTGGAGTTACCAGAAACAGGGTTCAGCTCTTAGGGGAAGAAGCTCGCAAGAACTAGAACTGTCTCTGACATATTTTGGGTACAATAATGAAGAACAAGGTAAGATATCCATCTCTCATCCAAATGAGCTGGGGTTCAGGGCAGACTCTCAACTGAATGGCTGGAGTGCAGATCATGGGACCTGAGCAAGTCCATCTCAGGAGGAAGAAGGCACAGGAAGGCTGGGATTGTCTCTAAGCCCACTTAGGACTCTAGCCTTAGAACTAGAGACTAGTTCCACTGCTGTGATTTGAGTCTCCTGAAGCACTAGCGTCTTCGGTCAGACTGGTTGGATGAAGGACTAGAAGCTTGAAAGTCTATCGTGATTACTACTGGAATATGAGCAATTCAGGGTGTAACACAACTGCAATCAGTGTTCTCAATTATGCAAGGACCGAGTCTTGGATTATTCTCAAGGCTGTAAGTACTATGAGGGCAGAGACTATGTCTATTTGTTTGCCATTTATATGCCAGGCACTCCACGTAAGACCAAATACACAGCAGACATTCAATAAACGTTTGTGGAAAAGAACAAATAAATATTCAGACTGCTCCCTTCCTCTACTAGCCATGCCTATATTATTTCTCTGATATTAAGACCTAACCTAATACTGCTGATGGGCACCCTGCCTGCTTTATAGAGCTGCTCAGGTCTGTAGCCACAGCAGACGCAAAACTGTGGTTGCAACAGAGACTCTTAACTGAAGTGACATGAGGTTGGGAGGGGAGACTGTAGGTCTTGCCTTCACCATCTCCTTGTCCCTTTTCTTACTCAAAGGGTTCACAGAGTGAAAAAGAATTCCAGGAGAAGAGTATAAACTTATAAAAAGGAGAGCAGAACACCAAATGCTTGAAGAAGCCAGTATTTTCTCTTTAGTGTTATCAAGAGGGAGGTATCAGGAAAGAAGGAATAGTTCAGATTCAAAGACTTTCCAAAGCGTCAGTGCCTTCTTTAATGTGGCTGAATTTTTTAGGAAGCAAAATGCATTCATTTATTCACATATTCATTTATTAATTCTTTATGCCTCAATTTCTCCATGGTAAAATCAGGATAAAAATAGTAGCTATCTCCTGGGGTTGTTGTGATGATTTAAAAAGCCTATACATACAAAAGATTAAGAAACATTCTTGGCACAGAGTAAGTACTCAATAAAAGTTAGTTGTGATCATCATCACCATCATCATTTCCATCATCACCATCATCACCATCGCAGACAAATCACTTGTTCAGAGAAGAACATAACTGAACACTGTGGGCTCCCTGAGAGCAAGTGTGGTGGCAGTTACCACTGTATTTCTGTCAGTTAGTATAGAGCTCAGCAGAAAGTGGGCGCTCATGCTCAACAATTGTTTGTTGATTAGCAAATAATATATACATAAAGTCGAGCTGAGCCTTGATGGAGTAAAAAAGGGAAAAAAGGCAGCAGCAATATGGAAAGGCATTCTGAATAAAAGGAAATCAGAGTTAGAAAAGATGCAGGATGGGCATGTTTAAGGAGGGCATCCTGTATGTTCCTGAACATTCCTGTAGAGGACTATGATAATACGGAGCCCTGAAGTGTGGTTAGGGGCCAGGAAAGGAGACCTTTGAAAGCCAGGCTGGGATGTTGGACTTTGTTATGAATCAGGGTGTTCACAGTTCCTCCCCAAACCAGAGAAATAGTAAACCCTTAACAAATGACAGCCAACCTATATCTTAGAAATTGTACAACAGTTACAATTTAGGTGAACTTCGGTCACTAATTTCAGGAAGGGACAAGACATTTGCTTAAAAAATGTTTTGCTTTAAAATTTATTATTATTATTCATTAGAGGAATACGGATCTTCCTCAACTTATGATTGGGTTCTGTCCCAATAAACCCATCCTAAGTTGAAAATATCGTAAGTTGAAAATGCATTTAATTAACACACCCCCAACTCAGTGAACATCATAGCTTGGCCTAGCCTACCTTAAACGTGCTCAGAACACTTACATTAGCCTGCAGTTGGGCAAAATCATCTAACACAGAGCCTATTTTGTAATAAAGTGTTGAATATCTCACGTAATTTGTCGAACACTGTACTGAAAGTGACAGATAGTTGTGTGGGTATAGAATGGTTGTTTACTCTTGCGATCGCGTGACTGACTGGGAGCTGTAGTTCGCTTCCACTGCCCAGCATCATAAGAGAGTATTGTACCAAATATTGCTAACCCAGGAAGAGATCAAAATTCGAAATTTGAAGCATAGTTTCTACTGAATGTGTATCGTTTTTGCATCATTTTAAAGCCAAAAAATTGTAAGTCAAACCACCATAAGTTGGGAACCATCTGTAGTATGCAAATATTCTAAAAGATTATAAAAGAGGGGCATCCAGCTATTGCTTGGGATATAGAAAGCTGGAAAGATTGTTGCTCTTGCTATAACAGGGAATATATGGAATACCTTTAAAATTATAACTTTTCTTGAATCCAAGAGAGAGATGAGGTTGCAGGACAAACATCTAAGGAAAGACAAGTGCTTCCACACAGAAAGTAGGCTACAAAAACTGACTTACCTAGAGCACAGGAGGAAGACAGGACAATCACACAAGTGTGTAAGAAATATTTAACTAATATTTTTAAAGAATTGGTGAAGGTTGAGTGTGGGCTACTGTGAGAATGTAGAGTCACCGTGAGCCATAAAATACAAGGGTAATTCACACCCAATCACAGGATCCTCTCCATCAGTTTCACCCAGGAACTTATCCACGTGCTCATGAGAAAGAATGAGGATAGGGCAAGAGACCAAAGAGAGCCTCCATCCTGGTGCAGACCTGGTAGGGGAGAGTAGAATTCACTGTGAGATGGGCACCAGGCACTGCCCAGACCTCTCTCCTCTATGGAAAAAAAAACCCTTCAACTTTCCTATCATGTAAGAAAGAAACTTTGATCTTCAAAAAGCATTATAGAGTTATGGAAATGGTCAAAATGAAAGTAATTGTGAAATTCATTTTTTTCTAATCAATAAATGCTCCAAAATTAATTGTCTAAAACAAAATGGAAGCAGTGTATAAAAGTATAAAATAGTAGCAATATAATCAAAATAGACTTGTCATGGTGAAAGCATGAACACATAGATCAATGCAACAAGATAGAGAATCCAGAAATATATCCACACATATGTGGTCAATTAATTTTTTAACAAGCTGCAAGGGCAGTTGAATGGTAATGTAAGTCCACCACAAATTCTCACCTAGGATGATTATAGTAGCACCATATTTAGGCTTATCTTAGTATAACTGCTGAAAACCAAAGCCAAAGAGAAAAACTCATACAGCAGCTGGAGGGGAGAAAAAAAGACATTATCTTCCAAGGGACAACAGTAAGACATATGATTGACGAAACAGGAAATATGGAAAATAGAAGATAATGGAATGACATCTTCAATGCGCTCCATGAAAATAACTGAAAATCTAGAATTCTAAATCAACATAAAATATTCTCCAAAAATAAATGCAAGATACTTTTTATCTTGGTTAGGATGTAGAAGGACACAAAAGATTGTTGTTCCAGTAGTAACAATAAGAATAACCCAGATAAAATAAAAATCGTGTTTTATTATTTTAACCAGCTAGCAAAGAATACTACAAACAAGAAACCCTTGATACACTGAGTTCTAGTGGGAAATTGTTCCTTTATAAGTGAGCAGAAAGCTGTGGAATCTTCCATACCTAAAGTATGACCATTTGGGGACAAGTGAATGGAAGAGCTAGCCCCCCAAAATCAGACAGACCTCGCATGGATAAGGAGAAATCAGACAAACGTTAGAATACTATTAAGTTGGCAGGACACACTGGAAACTGGAAAAACCTCAAGTGCAAAAACAAAATTGGTTGACTTGATAAATATTTCCCCTTACCGTGTCCCTGAATTTTTGCCAAGAAGGCAACAATGGAGGGCATTTGGAAGTCTAGTATTGCTCATTTTCACACTAATTGGATTCTGTTGAATCCGAAGGTAAACCAAGTGTATCTTGAACTGCAGCACAAACCCCTCTCAGTTCCAGTAATGAAAAGATCAAAAAGATAGCTACAAAGGAAATTAGGTGTTGAACTATTTACAGGTGAACTGAATATAATTAAAGCCGCCATTCAGTTTGGTTCCAAGAGAAATCCAAATGATCAGCCCTTTACCCTAACTGCCAAACAGAGGAAAGGAATTTCACTCTCTAATAAGTAATAAAACAAAACAATAGTATACTTTTATCTTGACTAATCCTTTGTTCACACGTCTGAAATAAAAGTTAAAAGTCTAAAATTTGCAAAAAAGCAAGAAAATATAACCATAATTAAAAGAAAACATAGTCAATAAAAGCAGAACCAGGTATGACACAATTATCAAAATTAGTAGATAAGAACTTTTTAAATACACATATGTTAAAGAATTTACAGGAAAAGGTGGTTACAATGGGTAAAGAGATGAAGTATTTCAGGAAAGCAATAGAAAGTATAAAAATGAAACAAATGGAAGTTTTTCAACTGAAAAATATAATTGCTGGAATAAAAGATCCACTGAATAAGCTTGTAGCAGATTTGACAGTGCAGAATACAGGTGAAGTGAGATTAAAGGCAGGTCGGTAGAAATTATCCAAACTAAAGAAGGGCAGGATAAAGAATTAGAAAAAGGAAGGGATAGAGTGTCAGTAATCTTTGAGAAAACATCAAGCAGTCTAACATACATATATTATAAGACCCATAAGAAGAGGAGAAAAAGAATAAGGAAGAAAAATATATTTGAAGAAATAATTGCCAAAATTTTCCAAATTTAATAAGAAAAAGACCGAAGAATTTCAATGAACCCCAAGCAGGATGAATAAAAACAAACAAATAAAAGTACACGTAGGCACATCCTTACCAAATAGCTGAATACCAAAGATAAAGAGAAAAGTTGCAAAAGCCAGCCAGAGGAAAAGTATATGCATTACATACTGGAAAACAATGATGAGAAAAAATAGTTGACTTCTCATCAGAAATAACCCAAACCAGAAGATGTCTCCAAAGTACTGAAAAACAAAATCTCTTTAAACCAGAATTATATATCCAGCAAAAATATTCCTCAAAACCAGAAGCAGAATAAAGTCATTGTCAGATTAAGGAAAGCTGGGAGAATTTGTCACCAGAAAACCCAAGAAAGTCCTTGGGCTGAATGAAATACTAAGCGGAGAATCAGCTCTACAGGAAAGGATGGAGAACAGCAGAGACGGGAAAATTGTGGGTAAATAAAAATAAATTGTTTTCTTTAAAATTCTTTAAAAGGTAATCATCTAAAGCATAACTAATAATTATAATAATAGTAATAGTAATACTTTATGGAGTTTATAATAGTGTCAAAGCAAAATATAACCAAAAAATGAGAGAAAGGTAAATGGATGTATACTGATACAAAGTTATTATATCATACTTGAAGTAGTATAACATTAGTTCAAGGCAAACTGAAAACTTAAGAATGCATATTTAATTCCTAAAGAAATCGTTTTTAAAACTGAAACAAAGATGTATAGCCAAAAGGAGACAGAAAAGGAGGAACAAAGGAATAAGGAACAGATAAAACTAATAGGAAAAAACAGCAAGATGGTAGACGCAACCATAGCAACAATTATAATAAATGTAAATAGAATACACTCTACAATTAATAAGTATAAATTTCTAGACTGGAGCAAAAGGAAACCTCAATCATATGCTGTTTGAAAGAAATGCACTTTAAATACAACAATACAGATGTTTTTAAAGTAAAAGGGAGGGAAAGAACTTCATGCAAATCATAGAAAAGCTAGAATGACTATATCAATATCGGAGAAAGTAGATTCAGAAAAAGGAGTATTACCAAAAACAAAGAGGTATACTTAATAATGATAAGTGGGTTAATTCATCAAGAAGCCATAGATAAGTATGCCCCTAATAACAGAGCTTCAAATCATGAAAGTCAAAAATCGACAGAAATTAAGTGACAAATAGATAAATCCATAATTGTAGTTAGGAATTTTTAACACTTTTTTTCAGTACTTGATAGAATAAGTAGAAAAGTAATCTGGAAGGATATAGAAGACCTGGACAATGCGATGAGCCAGTTTAACCTAACTGATATTGATAGAAAACTATAACCGATAATTGCAGGATCCACGTTCTTTCCAAATGTAAATGGAGCCATCAACAGTATAGATCATACACGGAACTAAAAAATAAATCTCAATAAATTTCAAAGAATTAATGTCACAAGAAGTGTGTTCTCTGTAATTAGAGTGTAATTTAAAATGTGTACATTAGAGTGTAAAGTGTAATTAAATTAGATGTAGACAAAAATCAGATATCTAAAATATTCGCACATATTTGGAAATCAATAAACTTACTTCTAGAAAACCATAGATCAAAGAAAAGATTACAGGAAAAATTATAACATACTTTAACCTGAATAATAATGAAAATAGAATATATTAATATCTGGGGGAATACTAAGGGAAAGTCATAGATTTAAATGTTTGTATTAGGAAAAAAAATAACTTTCATCTCAATAACTTAAGCTTCCCACGTAAGAAGAAGAGCAAATAAAACAGGAGATAAGATAAAAGATAAGAAATCAATGACATAGAAAGTAGACAAAAAACAGCAAAAATCAACGTAGCCAAAAATTAGCTCCTTAAATAATCAAAAAAATTCGTACATCTCTAGCCAAAAATAAAACAAAATAATAAATAAAATAGAGAAAACATAGATTGCCAATTTCAGGAATGAGAAAAGGAGCATTGTTACAGATCTGAGACACACACACACACACACACAAAACTAGGAAATACTATGAAAAACATTTGCCGATGAATAGAGCCAAGTTAGAGGACATGGCCAAATTCCTTAAAAACATAGTTGATGAAAATTGGCTCAAAATAGCCTTGATTTGCCCCATTTCTGTTAAAGAAATTGCATTTGAAATTAAAAGCCTTCCCACAAAGAAAACACTAAGCCCAAATGGCTTAATCAGTAAATTCCATCAAACTTGTAAATAAATACTACCAAGCTTACTAAACTTTTTCATAAAATGGAGGAAAGAATAATTCCAAATTCACTGTATGAATCCAGCATAAACCTGATACCAACGGATGATGAGAACATTACAAGAAAAAAAAAACACACAGGGTATTATTTCTCAGGAACTTAGGTGCAAAAATATTTTTTAAATATTAGCAAAATGAATTCTGTAATATACAAAGAAGATAATATGTCATGACAAGTGGGGTTTATTCCAGGAACACAAGGTTGGCCTAATATTAAAAAATTAGTCACTGTCATTCATCATATTAATAGCATAAAGAAGAAAAACATGTCAATTTCAACAGATGTAGAAAGAGTATTTGACAAGGGTCAACATCCATTCATAACAAAACCTCTCAGAAAACAAGGAGTGGAAGGAAATTTCCTCAGTATGATAAAGACTCTGGTATGTGTGTGTGCGTGTGTATTTGGATATATACACACATTTTAAAACCCATAATTAATGGTAAAACATTGAATATGTTTTCCATAAGAGAGAGAACAAGGTAAGAAAGTCTGTTCTCACCACTGCAAATAAACAAGGACATACATTTTTGAAATAATAAATAAAAAATAATATTAAAATTGAGGAGAAAAAAGTAAAATTATCTTTTTCACAGGTTACAAGATTACTTATGAAGAAAATATTTAAAAATTTCCAAAAAAAAAACTACTAGAACAAAGAAGTGAATTTAGCAATGTCACAGCTTATAAGGTTAATATGTGAAAATAGATTGTATTTGTATTTAGTGGCAACAAATATTTAGAAAATGAAATTCAAAGTACAATGCCACAGTTAATCAAATTTTTTAAAACATGTGAAATTATTTAGGGATAAATTTAACAAAGGGAGTGTAAGCCATTACTTTGAAAGCTATAAACATTGCTAAATGCAATTTAAAAAGATCTAAGTACGTGGCCTAAAACAAAAAAAACAACAGGAGAATGAACAAATAAATTGTGGGATACTCATACAAAGGAATACTACACAGCCATGAAAAAGAATAACCTTCTGCCACTTGTCACAGAAATAGACATAAGGTTAAACTAAAGAAGCCAGACATTAAAGAGTACATGTGCATATATCTTTTTTATATAAAGTTCAGAAAAGGCAACACTAAATTATGATGATAGGGGCTAGCTCCGTGGCCAAGTGGTGAAGTTCACACGATCCACTTTGGCTGCCCAGGGCTTCACAGTTTTGGATCCTGGGCGCAGACATGTCCCTGCCCGTCAGGCCATGCTGAGGCAATGTCCCACATCGCACAACCAGAGGCACTCACAACTAGAGTATACAGCTATGTACTGGGAGGCTTTGGGGAGAAGAAGAAGAAGAAGGAAAAGCAAAAGAAGACTAGCAACAGATGTTAGCTCAGGGGCCAATCTTAAAAAAAACAATTATGGTGATAGACATCATTAGAGTACCTACCTGTGGGGGTAATGACTGAAATGGAGGCACGAGGGGGGCTTCTGTGTTTGCTGACAATGTTCTGTATCTTGATCTTGATCTTGAACTAGATACTACTGATGTATCTAATTACATCACTATAAAATCTCATGTAACTGTACACTTGAGATTTGTGCTCTTAAGGTATGTGTTATAATTAAACTCAAAAGTGTAAAAGAAAATAGCTCTCTAAGGCAATGAGCCAATGCAGAGAACCCACATGGAGAGGCCACGGCCCAGCCCAGGCCCCAACCGACAGACAGTATTGACCACAGACGTGTGAGTGGAGACGCCTCCGGATGATTCCAGACTTCAGCCTTCATGTAGCAAGGGCAAACTGTTACTGTTGTGTCCTTCGTGACTCACAGAAACCGTGAGAGATAATAAAATGATTGTTGTTGTGGGGTGATTGTTTCCCAACAAAAGTACCTGTAGGAACATCACCTGACAGTACCACTAGCGATGTGTGAAATTGGCTGTTTCACTGTACCTATACCTGCACCCAAGGTCACCATCTGCAAAAATCTTTGCCGATTTGATTACTGAAAAATACTGCATTACTTTCCTATGTTTTGGGGCAGCCAAACTTTTTTTCCTCCGTATAAGTTAACTGGCTGTGTTTCTTCTGTGGGACTTTTAATGGTTCCTATCTATTGCCCCTTTACATTTTAAGAACTTCCAAATTGTGCTTCCAAATTTCTAAGGAAGAAGTAAAACTCTTGCTGTTTGCATATAATATGATTCTATACATAGAAAACACTAAAGAATCCACTAGAAAACTATTAGAAATAATCAACAACTGTAGCAAAGTTGCAGGGTACAAAAATCAACATACAAAAATCAGTTGCATTTCTATATGCTAATAACAAACTAGCAGAAAGAGAAATCACGAATACAATCCCATTTACAATCACAGTAAAAAGAATAAAATATCTAGGAATAAATTTAACCAAGGAGGTGAAAGACCTATATACTAAAAACTATGAGACATTATTGAAAGAAGTTGAAGAAGACATGAAGACATGGAAAGATATTCCATGCTCATGGATTGGAAGATCAAACATAGTTAAAATGTCCATATTATCTAAAGCAATCTACAGATTCAGTGTGATCCCAATCAGAATCCCAATGACACTCTTCATGGCAATAGAACAAACAATCCTAAAATTTATATGGCACAGCAAAAGACCCCGAATAGCCAAAGCAATCCTGAGAAAAAAAGAACAAAGCTGGAGATATCACAATCCCAGACTTCAAAATATACTACAAAGCTATGGTAATCAAAATAGCATGGTACTGGCAGAAAAACAGACATACAGATCAATAGAATTGAATTGGAAGCCCAGAAATAAGACTACACATCTAAGGATAGCTAATCTTTGACAAAGGAGCCAAGAACATACAACGGAGAAAGGAAAGTCTCTTCAACAGATGGTGTTTGGGAAAAATGGACAGCCACATGCAAAAGAACAAAAGTAGACCACTGTCTTTCACTATACACGAAAATGAACTCAAAATGATTAAAAACTTGAACATAAGACCTGAAACCATAAAGCTCCTCAAAGAACATATAGGTAGTACACTCTTTGACATTGGTCCTAGCAGTATCTTTTTGAACACCATGTCTACTCAGGCAAGGGAAACAAAAGAAAAAATAAATGGGACATCAGAATAAAAAATGTCTGCAAGGCAAAGGAAACCATGAACAAAACAAAAAGACAACCCACAAATTGGGAAAAAATACTTGCAATTCGTAAATCCAACAAGGGACTAATTTCCAAAATATGTAAAGAACACATACAACTTAACAACAAACAAACAAACAAACCGACCGAAAAATGGCCAGAGGATATGAACAGACATTTTTCCTAAGAAAATACACAGATGGCCAACAGGCACCTGAAAAGATGTTCAACATCACTAATTATTAGGGAAATGCAAATCAAAACTACAGTGAGATACTACCTCACATCCGTCAGAACGGCTATAATTAACAAGACAAGAAGTAAATGTTGGAGAGGATGTGGAGAAAAGGGAACACCTACATACTGCTGGTGGGAATGCAAACTGGTGCATCCACTATAGAAAACAGTATGGAGATTTCTCAAAAAATTAAAAATAGAAATACCATAGGATCCAGCTATCCCTCTACTGGGTATTTATCCGAAGAAGATGAAATCAACAATTCAAAGAGATTTATGCACCCCTGTGTTCATTGCAGCATTAACCACAGCAGTCAAGACATGGAAGTCTCATCAACAGTGCCAACCAAGTGCCCATCAATGGATGAATGGATAAAGATGATGTGGTATACAATGGAATACTACTCATCCATAAAAAAGACAAAATCATGCCATTTGCAACAAGATGGATGGACCTTGAGGGTATTATGCTAAGCAAAATTAGCCAGACAAAGAAAGATAAACACTAGATGACTTCACTCATATGTGGAAGATAAACAAACACATGAATGAGAACAGATTAGTGGTTACCAGAGGGGAAGGGTGTTGGGGGAGGGTGAAAGGGGTAAAGGGGCACTTATGTATGGTGATGGATAAAAACTAGATTATTGGCGGTAAACATGATTCTGTTTATATAGAAATCGATATATAATAATGTACACCTGAAATTTACACAATGTTATAAGCCAATACGATCTTAATAAAATAATTTTAAAAAAGAACTCTGTGCTGTAATTCACGATTTGTATGGATTCCTCATGTAATAAAGATTTTAAAAACCTTGCATTTTTTTCAGATGGGAAAAAGTTAAAGAATCAGACGTGAGTCCTGTATAAGATTCAGAACATTGAGTAGTGGGGGAGCTTGCGTTCTCCTTTACTGATTTACTGAATGGTGTTCAGCCCTTGGCGTGGCCTTGGTTTCCTATAGTAGGAATGTTTCCAAGAGGATACTAAGCTAATTGTTATGATAGGAAGCTCTGTGATCCTTAGGACTGAGAAGAAGATGCTTTGCAAAGTATTTGGGGAACTCAGTGAATGTCTTGAACATAGGGACAACTACTCTGTTGAGACTTTGGCTTAATATTAAAATACTATTCAGCATTTCTCCATATGTTACCATTTAGGGCAGAGGAAATCAAACATATGTGATGGAGGAATCTAGAGCAGAGCTGTTTCTATGATATCTTGGATTTCATCTTTAGGATTCATGCAAAGTTTGTATTCCATTTTTTTCATGTTTGTATTAACGTGAAAGAAATATTTTTTGCCCAAATCTTTGAGAAAATTAGAAACTAAAGGGAGACATGCCATACTTATTCTTGGCTTTGGTATCTCGAGCACACTGCCATAGTCACCTGGGGACACTTGTACCCCAGTTTGAAAGCATGGAATGGGTACACCACACATCATAAACAGCACCACAGTATACAGACAACTATTTTTTTAATCAGATGTGCTATTGCAGTTTCTAATTTGCATATCCAATAATAGTGAAATTGGACCCTCTTGCTCTTTGTTTACAAAATCTTTGTCCATTTATTCGTTAATTACTTTATTCAATAAGTATTTATTGATTGTCTCCTCTGGACCAGGCACTGTTCTCATTACCCAGATATGTAAATGAACTAATCAGATAAATATCCCTGCCCTTGTGGAGTTTACATTCTAGTGGAGAAAGACAGACAATAAGCAATAAGCATAACAGACAAGCAAATTTTAGGCATATCGGAAACCAAAAAGAAAAGAGAATGATGAGAGAGGGGATCAGGAGTGTGGGATGTGTAGGCACTGTTTGGAGGAAT
Source organism: Equus caballus (assembly GCF_041296265.1). NCBI lineage: Eukaryota > Metazoa > Chordata > Mammalia > Perissodactyla > Equidae > Equus > Equus caballus. Next base: position 51,337,883 of record NC_091698.1, on the reverse strand, counting down.
GGCAGACTTCAGGGGCAAGGTGACATTTCAGCAAATACGTGAAGGTGCTGAGGGAGTGGATTAGGAGGCAAGTGTGCCTGGAGGAGAACGAGCGAGGAAAAGGAGTAAAATAGGAAACCAAGAGGCAATTTGGGGGCAGATCATATAAATCAATGTAAGGACTTTGACTTTTACTCCGAGTGAAATGGGGAGCTGTTGAGGGCTTTTGAGCAGAAGAGTGACATGATCTGATTTAATGTTTCAAGAAGAACACACCAACTGCTGGGTTAAGAGTAGACTAAAGGGAGAGCCATGGAGGAGCAGGAAAACTGGTTAGGAGAGTATTGAAATATTCCAAGCAAGAAATGATGGTGACATAGAACAAAATGGTGGGAAGGGGTCAGATTCTGCTTATATTTTGAAGGTAGAACAAATCCGATTTGCTCACAATTTCGTGTTGGCTTGGAGAGAAAGAGAAAGAGTGAAGTCAAGATGAGCTGAGGTGGGGAAGGCTACAAGTGACACACGTTTTAGTGGTAACATCAGGAATTCAGTCTTGAACATGTTGAGTTTGAGAAGTCTGTTAGACATCCCAGTGGAAATTTTAGGTAGGCAGTTGAGTACGTGTGTCTGGAGTTTAAGAGAGAGGTCTGGACTTAAGATATAATTTGGGGAGTCACCTGCATATGCATAGTGTTTAAAACCATGAGATTGGAAGAAATCCCCACGGGAATGAGTACAGAGAGAGGAGAGGAGCAGAGACTAAACCCCAAGGCACTCCAGCAGTGAAACGTTGGGAATAACAGGAGAAACTAACAGAAAATGAGAAAGAAAAATCAGTGAGATAGAGGGAAAACCAAGAGAGAGTGTTGTATTGGAAACCAAGTAAAGAAAGGAAGAGAGAGTGACGTCGGGATCAACTGAGTTCTTGAATGAGACCCAACAGCATTGTTTCATCTGTCTAAGAAAACGGACTCCATCCTCTTTCTGCTCTTCCTTTCTTCTCCCCATCCTGGTGAGGAGCACAGAGGTGAGTAAAACCATCCTAGCAGGATCTGTCTAAAGGTGAGACACCAGTCAGTCCAAGAAAACTTAGTAATGAGAGATAAGCTCCTAGCCTTCAGGATTTACAGCAAAATTTGGGGTTTGATTCCGTGGGGGCTTGTTTACTACAGGCATCTTTCTTCCGCAGTATCAGGGAATAGTATAAACCAAAACCATTTCCACTGCATTCAAGGAAAATTTCTACGTGACTTTGGATATTACTTGAGAAGGAGACTTATTAGCCAGGTGTGAACTTCGTCCTATTAGAGGGAAAAGCCCTGGAGCTGGAATTGAAAGGTCGAGTCTTCCAGGGAAGCACGAATTACAGACGCCCTTGCTCAAGTCACTTAGCTTTGATGAGCTCAAGGGAACAGACTGTGGAACAGCAGCGGTGGTGGTGCTAATTTGGAGTACCTTCCCATCCAGTAGGCTGCACAGGTATCCTCGAGCAGTGTGCTCACTTCTGGGCGCCACATAAAATGAGGGACACTTAAGTGCAAGTGTGCATTTTTCTGATTCCCCACCAAAAAAACCAAAAAACTACCACAAACAAAGGGGTACTCCATCCAACTTGAGACAGAGATGTTGACAGGATTTCCTAAATTGTCTTCAAATATTGGGGAGCAACACTGTATAAAAGGGTTAGACCTAACTGGAGCAATGCGTTCTCATAGAGCAAGACAGACCTGGGTTCAAATGCTAGCTTTGCCACCAGTTTTGTGTCTTTTTACCTTAATTTAACCTCTTTGGTCATCCTTTTCCTTATTTTTAAAAACTGGAAGATAATACCCAACTTGAGAGAGGTTATAAGAATTGGAAGCAATGTATGCGATACTTGGCAAATAGTCAACCCTTTCCTTGTCGTAGCTAGTATTATTACCCCGCATAACACTCAACGCCTGACCGATGAGTAAGAGCCACAAAGAGCTAGAGTTGAGGTCAAATTTTTTAAAAACTTTAAAAATTGAACTATGTTTTAAGTGGAATGACCTGCTTTGCAGGATTCTGAGCGACCCTCATGTTCGGACTAGATGTCTGCAGCTGTCAGAGACGTTGTGAAGCAATCACTGTTACTGCTGGGGTTCAGGGGTTTTTAACCAAACAATTTATGAGGTCTTTTCCAAAAGTAAAAATCTTACCATTCTAGGCTTCAGCCTCTGACATGTGCCTCTTGTATTTCGGATAAATGTTTCTTGGACTTCTATGTGCCACTTACATCCCTAGAAACATCCTCACCCCATTCTAAGGACTGAAGAGACCATAAAGCGTCTTCTAAACTGTAAAGGATCATGTACGTATAAGGGATTGTTTTCTGAATTTAAATTCAGCGGTCCATGTAATCTCTTGCGGTGGGTCTTCGCTCCCTCCAGAAGATCCATATCCCTTCTTTTCAGTTAGAGAGAGAATTGGGAGCCTTCCAAGCACAGATTATCTCAACACGGCTTGTTTTGCATATTTAAAGGATTCAACTCCGTAAACTGAAGAGTTGAAATCAAGGCTGTCTGCTGTACCTGATTCATCCAGAGGCATTTTTCTCTCTTTCTTTCTGCATCATTTAAATGTAAAATCTTTATAGTCCAATTGTACCAGGTGAGTGCCACGCTATTCTTCAATGCCTCAGATCCCGGTCCTACTCATGAGATGGGTCTGAATGTACAATTTAGATTCCATTGTAAAGAGGAACAAATAGCCCAAATGTGAATAATCAGAAGAGAATTAAATTAGGTGAGTATTAGAGATCCAAGCTTGGGTGAATAGCCACTGATTCTTGTTGGATAATTGAGCAGGCCAGTCACCTAGGAAAAAACTTTGATTCTAGCTATTTGTGTAACTGATATGTAAGTCAATAGCCAGGGCCATGACTGAGTGGCGTGATAATGTCAGCAGCTAGGCCTGGAGTCGCTCAGCTCTGAAATGACCAAGCACCTGTGGAATCTTGGCTTTGCTTCTCCAACTCCTGTGCCCTTCAAGGTCTTCAGCTCAAAGACAAAGATTGGAAGAGATGAGTTAAAGGCACTTCTGATCTTCAATATATTTTGCCTTCTGATAGTACACGTGGTTATTTCTGCTCAAATTTATGGATTTGACCTGAACTATCACAACTTGTTAATCTAACCTTTTTGTGATAAATCATCATGGAATATGGGCAATTGCCTCAGGCTCCAAACATTGGGGACCTCATACAAGGCAGTAGCTTAGAAACACAGTCCTTAGTAAAAAGGAGAGCTATCTATATGGTGACACCTGAGGCTGCTGTATCTTCAGCCTGAAATCACTGTCGACTTCCTCTGGTCTCCAGGGCAAAGCAGATGGACCAGCTCCCCTGTTCTAATCATATGTACTCATCGTGCACGTGATCTTTATACACTGCAGTTTTGCTCTCAAGTCTGTCTTTCATTTATAAAAATGTCTGCTGGGTGGTAGGTGTGGAGGTGGGGCTCACAGAATATGATTTTCTCTGAGCTCTACATGCCCCAGAGATGGCTCCAACAGTTCTTTCTTTCTGTGTGTCGCTTATTACTTCCTGACATTATATTATATATTTGTTTCTTTGTCTATTGTCTGTCTCACCCACTAGGATGTAAACTCCTTCAAGTTATGGATTTTATGTCTCTCATTCACCAATATACACCCAGGGCCTAGAAATTATGCATAAAACTGTTGCAGATTATAGCATTATAGGATCCAGAACCTTCTGTCTGCTCATTTCCTTTCCTCCATCCTCCAAGGACTCTATGGAATGCTAAAAACTGCTCACAGGTGCTATCTTTTCCTCTCACAGAGGACAAAACCGAAGGTCAGAAATGTTTAGCGTTGGTCTAAGGCCACAAAGCCAGTTAGTGGCAAGGATACCAGGGCTCTGTTTCTGGTGTTCTTTCCACTCTGCCAAACCACCAAGAGGCCTTCACCAGCAGATGAATCCATTCCTCAGGGACTCTTTCTATTTCCTAATGCGTCAAACAGGAAATTAGTTCCTTTTTAACATGCTTGTCCCTGGCGCCCAGCCCCCAGGTCCATTATTTCCAGTCTCATATAAAGATATGGTATCAGGTGCCTTTCCGAGGTCTCCACCCAGAACCATTTATTTCCCAAAGGAGCTGGAGACCAACTACTCCACTCCTGTTCTCCAGACTGGGACAGAAATTCTCTGTCCTCCGCCATTGTCTCTGGCTCTCTTTGGGCCACCAGGGGACAGGGGATGACAGGGAAGAGCCTGTGGCATCGCTGCTGATGAAGAAATCTCCCAGATTGCAAGGCCAGCTGTTAACGCGAATAACAGTCAACAAGGAGGAATCACAGAAACAGATGCCTCAAGCTCCCAGTTATGGTGACTGTGAAGGGGGTTCAGTGCCAAGGCCCGCAATTCACCCTTTGCTTTGCTGAGGAAGCCTACAGTCTGAAGACTTAATGGAGATTGACAAGAGTGGAGCTATTTACCTCAGAAAAGTGCCAGAGATCCAAAAAAGACCGCTTAAGAAGAGACGGTCTTCAAGAGGAAGGGAGAGGGAGGAAAGAAAGAGGATTGCTGGGTTCTTACCACACAAGCTGGTTCCTATTTAAAAGCATAAAAGATGAGAAACATGGGCATGACAACAATGACAGCTGTGACTGTTTTAATTAGAGGAAAACCAAGAATATGTGATATAGATGAAAGATGGTTTGGCTGTGTTTACTTCCATTGTCTGTTGCTTGTAAACATGCGTACACAGCCCTGTCAGTCCATCTTGCACAGCCTCCATGTCATTTATTGATAGGCCAACCAGGGTGCAGAGCGTGGGGACTATGGCAAGGATGGGAAGGAACACTGACGCACCTCGGAGGACAGAGCTGGGGGGAAGAAGTGCAATGCCTTTCCTACCACCCACTGGAACACTCCTTTCAGCTTCCACTTTAAAGAGGTGATATAAAGAGAAGAATAATTGGGGGCAAGGGGTAGAAAATGCAGAAAGAAAAAGAAAACTTGGGAACAGAAAGAATGAGAACAGCAAAAGAGGAAGAAAACAACACGAACTCACAGGCATTACGATGAGACTTCCACACGTAGCAGTTTGCCACCGCTTGGACATTTTGGAGCTCAAAGCATGTTAACCTTATCAAAAGAGATAATTTGGGTTATTCATGGATGGTGGTATTATGGTTGATTTTTATTGCAATCCTTACTTTTTTCCCTCCATTTTCCAATTTTTCTGTAATCAGCATGTGTTACTTATATTAGTCCAAAAAAATAAAAAAGGTCCTGTCACTTATCAGTTGTGCTTTCTTTGTGCCTTAGTTGCTTCATCTGTAGGAGGGGGATTAATATACCGTCAGAGTTCTATAGCAGTTATAAAGAAACAGGCACACTTTTAAGCATATAGTAAACAACAAATGGTTATTGTTGTAGTATCATAAAAATGACCTCTTAGTTTTCAAGAAGCTAGGGAGAAGAAATAGGTTCACTAAAAGACCAAGCATGCCATCAGAGAGGTCCTTCTTCTCACTTTGGTCTTCCTTCCAACCTTTGCCACTTTCTCAAACTTTACTTCCTAGGTGTTTTTTCTGAGAGAAGTAAAAAGAGGGGCCAGCCCCGTGGCGTAGCAGTTAAGTTTGCGCATTCTGCTTCAGCAGCCCGCAGTTTGTGGGTTTGGATCCCAGGTATGGACCTAGCACTGCTCATCAAGCCACACTGTGGCGGCATCCCACATAAAGTGGAGGAAGATTGGCACAGATGTTAGCTCAGGGACAATCTTCCTCACCAAAAATAAAGAAGAAGAAGAAAAGGAATTACCAGCCACCCATACTTCTCCTGGCATCAGTGAGTTTGGAAACTGGATCCACGTCCTCTGATGTACTGACTCTGTCCTCACAGTTGGGCAGTCTCCCCTTCACCACTCACAGCTTTTCTCAAGCAAACCTTGGCTAAGGTTTCAGTCGACCATCTCATTCCAGGAATTTGAACTACCGCTAGGGCTTGAATTCTTGTGGGCCCCCTCTGAACTTATATCTTTCTCTTTCATCTAACTCTCTTCGAAAACATTGTCTGTTAGCCAGATAACAACAGTAACGGAGGGCGCAGCATACTCCAGTTCCCGGGGCCGCATTTCCTCGGGTGAAACCAGGGCTTGGAGGATGTAATGTTACTTCCTCCTGGAATATTCTATGTGGTGGTTGAAGTTATTCTGTTTTTCCCTCTAAGCCAACATACTACCTCTCTAAGGTAATGTTTTAAGCCTGTATTTTAAGGCTGATCTTTTACTATGGAAGAGGCTTTGCGCTTTATGAGTAATTTCAGTCATCATCAACATATGAGAGATGAAATGTTGGTCCTCATTCCCTTTCTAGGAGGACGAGTACACAAATTCTGGAGACACAAATGACGTGACAGAAACAAAGCCAAGACGCCCTTGAGGTCTGTCCATGAGCAATCCAATGGAGACCCAGAACACGGTGGAGCATGTATGGCACATTTTTACAGGACGTGATGTGACACATAGCCAGGAAATTTTTGCTAAGTTCAGCATAGACAGTGGGATATACCCAGTTTGTCTGACAATAGAGAGAGCAGAAAATAGTATTATAGTAAAAACATTACAACATAGTTCATTCCCAAACAACCATCAGTATGTCTGCAGGCTCCTAGTGACCAACACCAGTAATGTTTCTTTGAAGCCATTCAGGGAAGCAACCTGAGTGTGGTGTTAGAAAAAAATTGGGGCATGTATTTTTCAAATAATAGAAAGTCAACTGCTCTTGAAGCTACTCCTTAACAAATATCACTTTAGAATTATAAGAAGACAAAAAGAACCTCTAGTGAGGAAGTATTGTGTGGTTGTAAAATTTTAAAGGGTCAAAGACATTTTTTTAATGATATACTAAAGATAATATGTTTGGAGATGTATTCAAGGTTTAGGTCTAAAGACTTTCCAGGGAAGCAGAGAAGGAGTGAAAGGTCTGGGCCTGAATGTCAGGCTCATTGAGAAGGCTAGTAGAAAGTTGGAGGACTCACACTTCTCGATTTCAAAACTTATTACAAAACTTATTACAAAGCTAGAGTGATCAAAAAAGTGTGATACTAGCATAAAGGTAGACATATAGACCAATGGAATAGAATTGAGACTCTTTACATGTATGGCCAATTGATTTTCAACAGCAGTGTCAAAACCGTTTAGTGGGAAAATAACCGAACTTTCAACAAAGGGTGCTGGGACAGCTAGATATCCACACACAATAGAATAAAGCAGGACCCCTATCTCAGACCAGGTACAAAGTTTAACTCAAAATGGATCAAAGATCTAAGTAGAAGAGCTAAAATTATCAAACACTTAGAAGAAACCATAGGGGTAAATTTTCATGACCTTGGATATGGCAACAGATTCTTACATATGACATCTCCAAAGCAGGAGCAGAAATAAGTAAATTGGACTTACTCAAAATTAAGAATTTTGTGCATCAAAGGATATTCTCAAGAAAGTGAAAGGTCAACCTGCTGTATGGAAGAAAATATCATACATCTGATAAGGCTCTAGTATCCAGAATATATAACTCTTGCAACTCAACAACAAGAAGACAAACAACTTTTTTCAAACATGGGCAAAGGACTTGAATAGACATTTCTCCAGAGAAGATATACAAATGGCCAACAAGCATGCGAAAAGATGCTCAACATTATTAGTCACTAGGAAAATGCGAATCCAAACCACTGTGAGATACCACTTCATGTCCTCTGGGATGGCTATAATAAAAAAAGAAAAAGAAAGAAAAGTAACAAGTGTTGGTGAGGGTGTAGAGGAATTGCGTGTTGCTGGTGGGAATATAAAACGGTTCAGCCACCGTGGGAAACATTTTGGCAGCTCCTCAAAAAGTGAAACATGGGATCAATGACCTAGCAATTCTACTTCTAGGTATATCCCAAAAAGAATTGAAAACATCTATTTTCAATTTGTTCTCAAATAAATATTTGTACGTGAATGTTCATAGGAATGCTGTTCACGATAGCCAGCCTAAATGTTCATTACTGAGTGAAGGGATAAACAAATTGTGGTATACGCATGCAATGGAATATTAATTCCGCTATAAAAAGGAATGAAGTACTGATGCAAGCTACAATGTGGACAAGCCTCAAAAACATTATGCTAAGTGAAAGAAACCAGACATGAAAGGTTAGACACTGTATGATTCTATCCATAGGAAATATCTAGAATAGATAAATCCATAGACATAGAAAGTGGACTGGTGTTGCCAGGGGCTGGGGTAGGGGGAAATAGGGATTAACTGCTTAATAGGTACAAGGTTTTATTTTGGGGTGATGAAAATATTTCAGAACTAGATAGAGGTGGTATTTGCACAACATTACGAGTTGTACTAAATGTCATTGAATGCTTCACTCTAAAATGTTAATTTTATGTTATGCAAATTTCACCTCAATACAAACAATAATTAAATAAATAAAAATCAATTTAGAAACAACTAATAATAATAATAACAAAAAGGGGGCTGGTAGAATGTGGCGGACACGAGGCCCCATGTATCAGTTCCTATGGGTGGCGCTGTTCCTCTCTGGCCTTTCATTGGAGACGCCCTCTATGGTCATGGTGGTCCCTGCACAGCCTCCTCTCCCAGCCAGCTTCTCAGGCAGCAACTTTAAAGCTTGCCCTCCCCAGCCCCAAAACTGTCTTTTGACTGCAAAAAAAAATATGCAATCTTGGGGCCGGCCTGGTGGCACAGTGGTTAAGTTCCTACATTCCACTTCAGTGGCCTGGGGTTCACCAGTTTGGATCCCAGGTACAGACCTATAGACCGCTTGTCAAGCCATGCTGTGGCAGGCATCCCACATATACAGTAGAGGAAGGTGGACACAGATGTTAGCTCAGGGCCAGTCTTCCTCAGCAAAAGAGGAAGATTGCAGCAGATGTTAGCTCAGAGCTAATTTTCCTAAAAAAAAAAACAAAAACAAAACGCAATCTTGAGGAGGGAGCGGGTGAGGTGGATCATTTTCTCACAACAGACTAAACCACCCAGGCCACTGATACTGAGGTAGAAAGTATTAAGGTTATAGGTTAAGGAACTGAGAGCTAGGTACTTTTTGTAATTGTGATGATTATAAGGCTGGCATTTAAAAACAATTATTACCTTTTTTTTCTTTTTTTAAGGAGCAAACCCATGCACCTAACACTCACGTTCAGTCTTACATAGAGCTTCCTCCTCCCGCCCTGGTTCCTTCTCATTAGGCACGATGGAAATGGCTCTGCTGAGAACACGTGCCTGAGTGATGTCTGGGTATCTCTGGCTCAGGATCTTGAGCTGCACAAAAGTTTCCACAGCCCGGTCCGATTGCTCAGCTTGTTAATAACATCGGCCAGCCGGGCCTTCCTACTGTTCAGAAAATTTCACTCCTGTGGCTTCTTGGCTGGTTTCTAGGAATTGCTATAAGAGGTGAGTGAACTCGTCAGTGTGTTGGTATTTAAACTGCGTTCAGACAGTGAAAAAAATGAAGAGAGGGGTTAGTTCATAAAAGACATTCATTAATGATACTCTTTCCCTGTCTTCCTGAGTAGGGTATGAAACAGATCTGTTAACACCCAAAATAAAAATGGAGGTGCCAAAGATTATTATTCTTACGTGTCTCGCCTTAGGAAGAAATAAAAAGATTCATGAAATGAAAAGATGCTTAAGACAATGTGGTGATTTTGTTCCAGAGAAACATTTGGGCCCTTTCCCTGGGAAAGGGGGTTAAAAGGTTGTCAGTGCTTTCTCCAGGGGCTTCGTCTGACAGTGAACATGTGTTTCCTCCCTTTAATCGACTCGCCAGTAGCCAGAAAGCTGCTTGTTTTCTGCAGAGGTTGTCAAAAATGATTTCAGTCTGGAGACGATGAATGATAAAAGAGGTTTTCAAACACGGTTTTGCACTGTAGCATTCCCAGCCCCAGAGAGGAAAGATTGTATTACAATCGCGGTGCAAAGGGCCATGTTCCCCTAGCAAGAAAACAGAGCCTCCTTCAACCTGTTTGATGCATCCTGGCATCTTAGGGAGCTGGAAGATGCAGGGCAGGACTCCATGAAGAGAATGGTCCAGAAAAGCGGGACTGTGCAGCTGCACCACGTGGAAGAGAAAAGCCCCAAAGCCTTTCCAGGAGCTCCTCTTTTCGCCTATCCACGTGTGTCTGGTTCTGTTCGAGAGCTGCTTTCAGGGCCAAGTGTGGACAGACTTCCAAAATGGGAGCGGCAGCAGGAGCACGGCGGAGCCGGCAGCTTCTCAGCAATGCCCCGGCCCTGCTGTAGAAGCAGACAGGGTGCCTGTGTGCCAGCCGTATTTCCTCCCCTGGATTTATGGGCATCATAAGCCAGTATTGATGGAGTTTGTGTTTAGAAAACTCCAGAGGTTAGTTATGCCTTTCCAAAATACATGATGCAACCTAAACATGCAAAGAAAAATGAGGCTCGCCGCTCTCTGACATTTCCGTTTTCTCAAGAGGGGAAAAAAATTAAAAGTTGCGATCATTTCAGTTCTTTTCGAGTGCCCCCTCATTCCGATTCCATTCTTCTGGGTGACTCCTCTTTTGGAAAGCTCAATAAGGTAAACTTGGAATATATCCAATGGATGGTAGACCCAGTCGTCATTATTTGCATTTCAAGCATAAGATTATATCCTTCACTTTACACACGTAAGGAGTCACTGCAGAGTCACTTTGGCCAAAAGGAGCTACCTGATGCATGTATAAGATTCCGTTTACAAAACAAAGTTTGATTTATCTGCAGCTTTTCAGAAATGCATCAACGATATAAATCAAGTTGTTGAGTACAACTACTCTTAACTTCCTGTGAAACACCCAAATTGAAAAAGAAAAGCCTACACAAAAGTTCCCTAGAACCTAAGGCTGCAAACCTGTTTCACACAGAAGGTTTTTATTATTATCTTCTTAATGATGTACATGGACGTGATTTCAATCTTTTCCCTCTGCTTGTGTAGCCGGATTCCATGATATCTCCTGAGTGATAACTTGTATTCCTTTCTTTATTATTTCTGACAATATTTAAAATATTTTTAGCTCACCAGTGGCAAATATTTCTGCCCCTGCAGAAAGGTCAGGCTGATAGGCACCAACTGCGTCCAATAGGCCAGGAACCCAGATAGAGACTTGGGCAAGCTGCGTGCTGCACGGGCATTCCATCTGATTCTCATTTCTTTTCCAGCTCTACAATTTTCTCACCACACAACTCATTCTCTGAATGTAATCAGGAAAGAAGTGTGGATGGGGAGGGTCAGAGGCACCATACAACAGGTGCATGGAGTGAGTCGGGTAGCACCTTTCAAACTGTCGTTCCAGACTCCAATCATAAATATATTGCAGGTTCCAGCTTTGACTGTCTGAGCTCAGGGTATAAGCCATGAGCTGACTGATGTTACAGTGACAGGGAAAGACAAACTTTCAACCAGTAACATCCTCTGCAAAGTCTGAGCTGATGATCTTCCTGGTGCCAACATTTTTGGCCAATGTCAGAACGATTTGGCTAAGTGGGCTCAATCAACTGCTTTCAGTCTATTGTGGTTCGTAATCCCTATTCAGGATGGAGTGTGCTGCAGCCTAATGAATGTGGTAATGAAATCCTTGTGTATGTTTTTCCACAGCAGGGCACAGATTAGCATAAGTGTCATATTCTGTAGGCTTGCCTACTCCTATATCTCAGGCGTTGCATACGCTGGGGATTTTTCAACTGGATAATACTAAAATGAATATGGCCCACATATGCAGAGAGAGCACACCATTTTTAGAAGCAATCTGTAATAAATCTCACCTAGAGGTGCACTATAATAGATTAACTTTGCACTTTTGCTAAAAAAATGTAATATTTTACACCATGGATCCTGTAATCTGAGAAAGGAAGAATTAGATTGAATTTCATTCAGAGTTTTAAAGAATGTTGTCATTTTTGACCATGGGGTTGAGGAATACTTTATAGTTTTCCCCCTCTTCTCATACTCAAAGGGAGTTCAAAGCTCTATTTGCACGTCACGATTACTCAGAGCTGATGTTTTGTTCTCAGAGATGCCAAATGGGAGGGAAAGATACTCTTGATGGGAAAATTTCATGGAGAGAAACAGAGGAGAGGGGGTGGGGAGATGGAAAAAGCCAGCTTCCTCTCTTGTTATACTTTAAGGATTAGGAGCCAAAGGGAAAGGCAAGCTCCAAGGAAATTTTTTAAAAGGCATTTTCTTTCTACAGGCCCTAGAAAGGCATGCCTCAGTAAATACAAATGAGGTTGTTTAGAAGTTCCCCTAAGATAGGAATTAGACCTCATAGCACTCATATCATTTTGTTTTGCTAGAAAACCATTGTCAAACTTTCTGATTCTAAGCAATAAGTAATGGTCCCAGTGTCCGTGACTTCAGCAAAATTTAGGTAAAACTTAAGATAAATCTAGAATTCCCCAACTCTTCACCTCCCTTCTGCTATCAACGCAAAGGTGGTTTTTTAGTCTGAATCATTGGCTTCATCAAGCCATATGGATGAAATTCTATAGACTTTTTATTCCAATTGCTCTATGATTTGGCCCATACAGCCAGTCAGGTCAGGAGAGAACGGCAGGTTAAGGGTGAGAGTAGTCCCAGTGAACCTGACTCCTCCATCCCTCCTTAGGGCAGGGGATGCTGCTCCTGAGAGTCCCCAAATTTATGACTTGATTAAGGAGAGTGTAGGTCCACGGCATGCACACCACTTAAGTGATGGTTTAGTATGACTGATCAAAGAGGTTTTCCTGGCACCCAGTAAGTATCAATATATATCGCTAGGATAGCAAGCATGTCTTGATGCTTTTAAGCATGGCAGCAGGGGACCACCCTGAGCCTATTAATCAGTCTAAGGTAAGTGCTGCCTCTATCTCATATTTTAATCTCCTCCTTTCTGCTGTGTTAAAGAAATTATATCTGGGGCTGAAATAACATTTAGAAACGAAATTGTTTGCCAAGTGAATGAGACAATCAAACCAGTCATTTAGAGTTGGGGATTAAGTATGAATCTCATTTACCTTTATTATCTGTACATTTCTCGCTAATCATCATAACTCAGACTATTTAAACTTCATTGAAAATGTAGCCAGTAATGGAGTGTCATTAATATTTGTTTGTAACGATTCCAGCCTGGGCTGAGCATATCTTAAGGAGGCCAGCCTATCTCCTTTTGTGTTTGGGAAGTGGGGAGAAACCAAGTTGGAGGATCTAGGCCGCCCTGCTTCAATGCCTTCTGGGACAACCAAATTCGTCAACAGCTTTCTTCCCAAGCATCTCCTTCTTTGCAAAATGGTACCAGTAGAACAAGCTTTCCAGAGAATGCTCCAGCGACTTCCTCCATATTGACAGATCTTTAAGAGTCTGCTCTCCAGCAACAAATGCCACCAAGCTAGTTAACTGAGACCGCCAACTGTAAAAGAAATTCTAGTTGGAAATTTCACAGAGGCAGACTCCTCCCCCCGCCCCCACCTCAAGCCCCTCTTAATCTCATCACCCATTCCCTCGAACATGGTAGAAAGAGACTGGGTGGCAAGTGTATTTAAGACTCCGAGGAAAAGGGCTGTTAAGTCGACCTTGGTAACTTAACTGAAACTGTATATGTGCAAATCCATCGAAAATCCCCGGCCTTTTACAACTCCTGTCCCAATGGAAATCAGATCATAGGACTGTTTACAAGAGACCACGATTCATTTGGATAAAGACCCATGACAGCATAGCCCAGGATTATTTGAAATTTTAGTAACCTAAGCTTTAAAAATATTCTAAAAGCAAAATAACGAGGGGCAGGTAATTGCTATGAGCTAATTACTTATGATATTTCATATATATAATCGGTGAACAATCTCTGTAAATGTCAGCTCGTGACACTTTGGCAATCACTTGTAATTTTTATTGTTTAAAGAAATGTCAGCATTTCTATTTTCCCCAACTTTAGTTAACCTGGGCCCTACACATGGCTCAATGGGCCACCGGAAGAGCACCTTACACTGTTGGTTCATAGCCTTTCATGGTTTCTTAGCTGAGCCAGCCCTTGGTTTAGCTACAATTTTGCAGCTAAAAAAAATTATCATAAACTATGTACAAAGGAATTTAAATGTTAAAATTGAAGATGATAGATGCATTCATGATTTTCTGAACAAGTAGGTTTCATTCACATTTCAGTTAGTCTTTTCATAAGCTTGGAGAAAATTTCAGGAGATTCGGACTTTTTTTGCTTTGTTGGTTTGTTCCTTTTTCTCTTCCTTCCTAGCCACTTGGAAATAATTACTGTGAACAAATGAACTCCACTAGAAGTCTCCTTAACAGTCCGGAGGGTAGGAAGGAGGGCAGAAGGTAGTCATCAGGTGAGCTAGACCAGAGCCAGGGGAATCTGATGCCCACCATGCAGCTGAGGAACTGAAGCTTGCTCCCTTCCTTCTCTGTACTCTGCCTCCTGCACTAGTGGTACTGAGGCCTCCTAAGGAGTCTCGAAATTCCATTTACATTCAGTGTGAATCAACTGGCTCCCCTGATCAGTCCCTGAGGTGGTTTTACTAGGGATAGTGGTATCTAAATAAGGCGTGGTTCCAATACCAAGAAGAGGCTTAGAAAGGTTGACATGGAGGCAGGGGCTACCCCTTCCAACTATGAGCTGGAAGCTAAGCAAGGCTGTGGTCAGGATGGAATCTGAGAAGCAAGACGTGCAGGGAGAGGTCTGAAACCTCAGGGATAAAATGGGAGCCAATGAGAGGGGAGCAGCAAAGGAGTCTGGGAACAACATGGGCAGCAGTAGCAGCCTCCCTCTGCAGGGGAAAGAAAGGGCAACCACTGTCTGAACAGAGAGGAAAGAGGGGCTTTAGGGAAAATGGGCAGCAGGACTGCTCCCTGACCAGGCCTGTCTCTAGGTAGAGCCAGGATAGAGTCAAAATCCATGCTTTCCAGAGCCCGCTCACCCTGCCCAGGTTAACCCATCCTCTTTTCCTTGACCTTCCCCATTTAGGGAACTTCAGCACTGGCGTCTTCTTCTCCATTAGTGAGTACTGAAAGTCCTCTAATCAAAGCAAATCTCATCTTCAGAATCAACAGCTTTTTTGGTTTGGAGCTTCACAGCAGATAAAAGGGATGGCAGAGGGACACAGTGAGAAAGCAGGAAAGATAAGAGAAGGCAAAAGGGCTGTCAGTGAACGAGAGGGGGAAAAAAGAAATTAATGTTTGTATTGGCAAATTATGACCTGCTGGTAATTCAATGGGGGGAAAATATTATCTGAGAAAGGGGGTATATCAACACTTGCCTGACTAAATCCAGCCAAGAAGAGAAATATTATTGAAGGTTAAAGGGGAATAAATCGAAATGTGTGAGCTCTAAGATTAATTTGCTACCATATTTAGACTATTTTTAGCATTCCAAATTTAAAGTAACCTTCTAGAAAAACTTCACACTTTTTAAAAAATAAATTTAGCTTCTGAAGGGAATTATACATTTCTTTGGAAAGCTGAAAATAAATTCCTTAGCATTACTTTGTCTTTGTAAAACGAGATTTTTTTTCCCCCTTTTAGAGCTACATGTTGTATTTAGTGAAGTACAGATGTGAGCAATTTTATCGAGGTCTGAAAGAATAGAGTCACCACAAGAAAACGAAATCTCCTTGGTCCCAGTTTGGAATGAACGCCATAAGATGAAAATTCTCTAAAGGCACACCATTAAACCTCTAGGTAATCCTAACCTTACATTCTTCTTCCACAGCCTGTGATGACAGAATGAGTCAGGGAAAGAAGGGCATTTAAAATGAGTGATAGAAGGAATCACAATTACCGTTAAAGAAAGGCTCAGTAATTGAGGAGCAAATGAGTTCTCGCTGAGCCATAAAACAGTGGTCCATGAGTTGTTTCTTAAATTCTTGTTTATTTGGGGGAAAGCATGACATGTGCATCCTGAATTTGGCTCGTGCAAAGTTTTAAAAGAAAATATATTTTCCATTTTAGACAGACACATCTCAAGACTTTTTTCCTCTGGTAATACACAGCATGTCTATATTCTATTCCCGTAAAAGTTTTTGGTCTTCCTGTATCAGTGTTTCACACTGAAACATAAGTACAAATTTACAAAATCTATGAAAGAACATCTTAGCGAAGTTCAAGAACTGGGAAAGATGTGTTTTCAAGCATTCAAAATGTTTTCAGATGGACTTGTAATTTTCTGAAAAATTTCTCCAGATTTTCAGTTGATCAAGCATTGAACATAAATGGCATTTCAGGAAATTTAAGTGTGGGTTGAAAAGCATTTTCTTTTTCACAAAGCCATGATATATCTGGTGCTTTTTCAACTCTTTTTGAACAAATTGATGATATGTCTTTCTCTTTACATTTCTCTTATCCTAGAATGCTATCCTACTTTACTCTCTTGTTACCACTATTGTAAGGAAGTGGATCAAGCCTAGATTGTGTTCTCTGTTTGTTTCATA
Source organism: Equus caballus (assembly GCF_041296265.1). Taxonomy (NCBI): domain Eukaryota; kingdom Metazoa; phylum Chordata; class Mammalia; order Perissodactyla; family Equidae; genus Equus; species Equus caballus. The sequence goes on along the minus strand of NC_091698.1, from coordinate 51,321,434 downwards.
CATGGTTTCAGTCAGGATAGGGCACCTTAAGGTGCAGTAACAAATGGCTGCCAATCTTGGTGACTTGACACAACAGGTTCATTTCTTGCTCATGCCCCATTTCCAGCGTAGATGGGTAGGAAGGTTTATCTCATTGTAATCACCCAGCAGCCCAGGCTGATAGAGACTCTATCTCAACACCTACTCTGGGGAAAATTATGCACTGGTGCATAAAGCTTTTCCCAAGAATTGACATACACTACTAGCATGCACATTTCATGGGCAAAAGCAAGTCACTTGAACACCTAACTTCAAAGGGGTGGGGAATAAAATCCTTCTATTCACCTAAAAGGAAAACTGGATAATTCGTGAATAGTCTTCTTATCTATCCTTATCTCCCCAACTATGTTAGATTTTCCTGAAGGCTAGAGATCAAGTCACAGTTCATTTGAAATGTGTGTAGCACAGTGCTTCACAAGACACATATTATTCATTAATTATTGAAGTTTGAATAAAAAACATGTTAATTTTGAAGATCAATGCACTGCAGTCTCCATATCAATCACTATGTATTTATAAAGTGCCTACTATGTACAAGAACTTTCAGAATTTACCAAGCCCCCATTAGGTAGTGAATACTAAACTAGTTGCTTTCCATATGCAGTCATCCCTCGGTATCCTGCAGATACCAAATTCTGAGGATGCTCAAGTCCCTTACATAAAATGGCATAGTATTTGGGTATAACCTGCGCACATCCTCCCATACATTTTAAATCCTCTCTCAATTACTTATAATACCTAATACAACGTAAGTGCTATGTAAATAGTTGTGGTACTGTATTGTTTGAGGAATAATGCCAAGAAAAAAAAGCCTTTACACATTCAGTGCAGGCTCAACCGTCGTAGGCCTTTCAATCCACAGTTGGTTGAATCTGGGGATGCGGAACCTGGGGATGGAAGGCCAACTGCGTTTCCTCTAATCTAGAACGTAACTATAACGGGGGATTTTTTCTTACTCTAATTTAAGACACTGCACTATTGAGAGATTGTCTAACTTGCCCAAAGACACTCAAGAGGGTGGTAGAGGCAGAGAAAGAACGGTGTGTGTCAAATTTCTATAGCTCTCCTTTATGTACTCCGATGCCCCAAGAGTGGAGCACAAGCCTTGTTGCTGCTTCTCAAGCATCCCAGCGTTCTGCTACCTCCGGGTCTGTGCATATGCTGTTCCCCCTGCCTGGAAATCTCATCTCCCATAATGCTTTTTCCTCACCACCTTCAAGTCTTTGCTCAAATACTAGGCCTTGTCTGACCATCCATTTAAATTTTCTAAAGCACTTCCCCTAACCAAACCAAGCACTTCCTGTCCCCCTCCTGCTTTATTCTGTTACTATCTGACACACCATGTATTTTTACTCATTTATTTTCTTCATTGTCTCTCTCCCCAATTAGAACGTAATAAGAACAGAGATTTTGGTCTGTTTTATTCATGGCTGTATTTTCCCCCTACCCCAGGCATAGAACAATGGCGTGCACACAGTAGGTACTCAATAAATAACAATTGGATGAGCAAGTGAATGATATAGTAAGACCTTGTGTTCTACAAGATGGTTTTAGATGAAACTGAAGCATTTATAATTTATGCTCATTTATTTTAGTGCATATTAGAAAAAGTTAAACAAGTACATCAAACCACACTTTCGAAGATATTCTTGGTAGAGATATCACATTTCCTTCTAAAAAAATATTAAAATGCTCTATATCTTGGTTTGGCTCAAGGTTGTATATATATATGTATGTATATATATATTCAGTGTGTATATATATATATATATACACATTTAATTTGTTGGGCAGTACCCTTAAGATCAAGTCATTTTACTCTATGTTATTCCTCAATTTAAAAATAGGAACATTGAAAACTACAACAAAAAATCTATGGTAAAGAAAGCTAATATAAGCAAAAATATCAAATATTTGATATTTTGGGCAGTTGATGAAAAGCAAAAATCACAAATGTTGGAATTTTGGTAACCACATTGCTAGATCTTGCTGTTTCTCAGAGAACTACCTCAGTTTTGAAAGGCTCGTGGATTGGAGAGACAAATAATGATACATTGCCATGTAACCGTTTGTCATCTGAGTGAATCAGACAATGAGTGGTGTGTGATTTCATAGGAGGAGAAGACTCTTGTAGAAGGTGGTGGGGTGGCAGAGTTGCTCCTCAAAGGACAGGCAGGCACAGAAGAGCAGATGCCTTATAGGCAGCATCTCCTCATTGCCACCTCAATTCAGGCGCTGAAGTAGACGTGGAAAGTCAGTTTTAGAGCCCAGCTCTTATACTCAACTCACTGAGTACTACACCCAATAGGTTCCCAGAGGAAAGGAGAACACCAGCTCCTTTCTGCTCTTTGCTGAATATCTCAAATCTACATGCTATGTGTCCTACCTTCTCAGTTCTAGAGCTGGAGCCCTGGGCAATGCTTTCTTCCCTGGGGGAAACTCCCTTTGGACATTGAGGTTTGTGGAGCCTTCATCTGACTGTGAACTAAACACCCAGAGAAGGCAAGGGAGCCCAGAGAAGAACACCCTGGTTGCCAACACCATTTCTGACTTCAGTCTATTGCAGAGAAAGCCATAGGCATAGGACAGCCACTGAGGCAAAGTAGCCATTGCGTCATAACAAGGAAGACAAAGGCAATTCCCTCTCTTCTGACAGTTTCCCTTCTAAGGAGCAGCACCTCCTGGTTCACCAACCGCGAGCAGGAAGGGCTGCAGTAGTAAATTGGAGCTATGGTTGGGAAAGATACAGTTTTTGCCATGCAAAGTCATTCACCAGGAGTTGGCCTCAGCACAACACCCCCTTTCACACAGACCCATCAAAGGCTCCAGAGTCAATGTCCATGTATTTAATTTGCATGACACTGGCGAGTTATTGACAAAATAATCATCATCATCAAGTGTTTCCCTTGGGAATGTCTTAGTGTGTGTCCAGTTAAAACTAGATACTCAGATTTGGCACCTGGCTCATTCCTCCAACTGGCTTTTGTGCCTCTTGGTTGCATTCTCACCAGGGGAGGAAACCGCTGGCAGGAAAAGTGAAGAGCATGATGAGTCACACTCCGGAGGGCTGCCCTTCGAAGCCAGCTCCCTCTGCCACCTCTCCAATATACGCCTTCTACCACACTGGTCTCCTTTCATCCTGGTTCAAGTCTCAAAGAAAAGAAAATGTAATTTCCAAGTATATTGATGAAGAAAAATGCGAGCTCATTAAGAAAAAGGAGAGGGAGGGAAGACTGGTACTCTTACAGCCACCTGATTGCTCTCAGCTACTCAGGTTTAATTGTTTGGAGGGAAAGAAAGCAATTTCAAGGAAAAAAAGAAAAAGGACAAGGCAAGCATTTTGCCATGTCTGTTTTGGCAAGAAATTCCTTCATTCTGATGCAAACCAATTACACTTGGCTTCTACTTTTTAAAATTACGGGCACATTAGGCTCTCTGGCAATGATTTTCAACCTTGTCTGACAATCTGTTTACACTCGTCCAAGGGAGCCTTATCATAACTGACCTGAAAGCCCCAAGTTTGCTAGCACATATGTGTTTCCAGTGGGGTTCTGTTATTCTAGGCACCAGAAAGGGTTCCTTATCACACTTCCTCTGTGAAGCCTGCCGCAGAGTCCGAATAGCATGAGAACCTCATTTCCACCACCCCCAAATTCTTTCACATTTATCTCCTTCTCCCTAATGTAAGGTTCCTTGAGGACGGCATGGTTGTGTCCATCATGGGATCCCATTCAGCCAGTAATAAGACCTCATGGCAGGGCTGTTTTCTAGATCCGAGGAGCAGTGGCACATCATGGTCCTGACGGAGCTTTTATTGAGCCCATCCATGCAGCCCTCTTGTTGAACTGATCCTTGCAAAAGATCCATTTTAACGGGAACCAACGAACACCAAGTCTACCAATCACTTCCGACTTGAAAACATAGCCCACCAAACTCAATACAGACCTGGTGGCAGTTATACACATAAACAACTGGGTAGTGAAATACTCTCTACCTCTCTGTTCAGCATCAAGCACCAAAATTACCTTCAAGAAATTCCTAAAAACCCCTTTTCCCTCAGAAGCTCACCCTCATTAACCTCACCTCCTCTCTTCTCTTTTTCTCTAAGCCTCAAGTTACTTTGCATATTTTGGCATTATTCTTTGTAATTATTCTCCAGTCATTTCATGACATTAAGTGAGATCATCCATATTAAAGTGCTGTGTAAACCATAATGCACCCTCTAAAGGCATATTACTTTTATTACTGAGCCTTGAATTAAAGGAGTATGCCTTCTATTTCTTCATTATCCGCTAGCATGAAAACAGGGCAGGATTACAGTAATCACTCTTACACTAACTAGCCCGCGGTGGGAAGTTGGGACAAGCCAGCACGCCAATGACCTAAGGGCCCAAGCAGCCCTACCTGGGGCAGAGTTGTGATGGGGATGGGGAAAAAGTCTCTGGAGTCAGCCAACCTGGGTACAAATTCTGGAGCTACCCCTTCCTGCTTGTAAACTCAGACAAGTCATCTGATATTTCTAAACCTCGGTTTACGTGTCAGTAAAATGGGAGTAATAAAGTCTATCTCATGGAACATTGCGAGGATTTAATGACACAATAACTACTAGATAGGAATTTTATGAAGAATAAATGCACTAATCTCTGTAAAGCCCTTAGTCAAGGACCTCGTAAATAGTAGGCACTCAGAAATGAAATGATAACTATTCTCATTACTATTAGAGAAAAATACCATTTGTGTCAGGTGTCCCAGTGCCTATTCTGGAAATTTTCATAGCACCAGTCACCTTTGCCAGAAGCCAAGGAAAATTACAAATATGCAGTGTACCTCTGAGAAAAGTAGGAAAGAAACCCCCTGTACGCACATCCAAGGCAAGGTAGGTCTGTCTCACTACTCTCTGAACCTGGTATCAACACCTTTGCCCTCACCATGGCAAAACGAAACACTGTCTATAGGTGCAGAAGAAGGGCTAGAAACTATTTGTTAGAATATTCATGGGGGGTATCTCTGAATAAAGGAATTATCGGAGGGAACCTGTCTAGGTTCTAAGCTACAAGCTGCCTGATTTAAGCAGAAAAAGAATTTAGTGAATAAATATTGGGGAGCCCATGGGAGCATTGGGGAATCTACAGGACAGGCCTAGGAAACAGGTAGACACAAGGGAGCTCTCGGCAGCCAGGTCCACAGTCAAAGCAACACCACAGGGTCCAGGGGTGAGAACCCCATTACCTCTGCTGTCTGACGCTGGATGTCCCAATGGGCATCATGGCCACTGCCAGTACTAAGCATAGACACAGCTGCTTCAACCACCAGGATGAGCTCCTTCCTCTGCCAGCTTCTTGTGTCACTCAATCCGGATTCAAACACCTGACCAGGAGCAGGCGTCTGCTGGCATGAAGGGTACATGCCACACCCTCGACTGACTCTTGAAAAGACTCACACCATGAGGAATTCCCCCAAAAATGACTTCAAAAGCTGGGCAGACAAAAGAATGGCAAATATTTTCTCCTCCTATCTCTCTATTTTCTACGACATACGTACGTATACACGTATATATTACTTTTGTAATCACATACAATAATGAATGTACTTTGTTTTTAAAGGTACAACTTCTATTTTTAAGGCCTGTTTAAGTCTTTCCATACATCCTTCAAGATCCATGGAGTTTTCAAAGGAGAAAGGAGAAACGGTCAAAAGAACAGCTGAGAAGCCAGAGAGTAGGGCACAGGGGGCGGGTGTATATTTGGCTTTTAAGATGTAGCGAGAACGAAATGATCAAGAGACCAAATTGAAAAACTATGTTTGACACCTTTTTTCCTTCCCCTGCTCTGAAAGCGGGGGATATCTAATTGCTTCTGTTTCCTCCAATAATAATCCCATAAATAACAAAAAGGCCTAGAGTGGCTCTATTCCCTCAGTATCAGATAACTATCTCGGCTGTTTATGCAGTCGATGCATTAATTTTAGTGCGGGCTGGCTTTTTATTTCTTTGAAAGAAGCCTCGGACAAATCCTCTTTGAGCTTTGCATTGAGCTCGGCTTTGCAGCCAAAATAAATTAGTCAAGTGTAGAACTTTGTTTTCAGAGTTTGTCAAGTTCTTTCCAGTGAAATCTTTCCTCCTGTTCCAGATGTTGCGGTTTGCTTGACTTCAGCTCCTATTTTCTTGCCACATGAAAATGCCGACATCTCTTTCGTGAGATTTTGTGGAGAGTCCAAGGAGGGTGGACACAGCCGGTCTGCTCGGCTGCTTTAAACACAGGGACTGCGTTGGCTCCTTGCGTGGAGTCTTTATGGAGATACACGAACTTCTCCAAACTCTTTCTTCCGATAATGGCCCTTATGTAAACTTGGTTTATTTTATGTTCTGCATGGGCAGAGGGAAGTGAAGAACTGGGGCAAATTGGGAATTATTCTGTTACAATCCAAATATCCAGATTATTGGACAAATGTGAATTTGCGGCTTGAGCTATTCAGGCAATGGTCTCAATTTTCCACTTCTCTGTGTGTGAGTAACACAGACAAAAGCATGTGCACAACCAGCAACACCAGAACCAACTCTGCCAACCCAGAGTGACGTGTTTTCGCTACAAGATTGGTTTGCACTGTGTAATGAAAGACACAATCTTACTGCATCAAAATATGGTCGCTATGTTTTTACATTAATATGACCTGTTAATCAAGAGTGTGTAAATAAATTTGGATTTCTCTTTGCTCCCTTTAAAATTTCACAGGCAATATTGTCTTCCTCCGGGACATGCAGAAAATGTAACTTGAGAAGAAGGAAATTATTGAAGGCGCATTGGTGAAATTGTTCGAAGAGAATTTCTTTGAGGTCGGACTTTTCCTAGTTTAGTATTCTGTAGCTTTTAAATGTGATTTATTGTACATATATTTTACAAATTTATATAAGTAAAATATATATATATATATATGTCTGTCTTTGACTTTCATAGACTTTTTTTAATGAACTGCCCCTGCTTTGATATCCTGAATGTACTTAGTCTTATTTTTATCATTAAGCTAGAATATTAGTTTTGGTGGAGTTTTTTTTAGAATATTATCCTTTTTTAACCTCTTCGGGGATTGAAGATTCTGTTTTGAAGACCACCACCTGCAAGTCTTTTAGGAGGTGCCATCTGTACTCTTTCTGACGTTTTAATAAATAGGAAAATAAATGCTGCCCACCAAATTGTCTAATGTCAACACTTACGTCATCCAAAGTGACTGAGTCAGTTTTAATAGATTTTACAGCATGCGCTGAGTACCTACATTTTTTTCACCACCAATGTATCCGATTTCTTTTCTCCCCAGGTTTTAGTCTTTTAAATTACAATTCACCTCACTTCTCTCTTCCTCAGTTTCCCTGTCTGTACCATGAGGAGGATAGACTTAATGATTGCTCAACCTTTCAATTACAAATTTTTATGATCATGAATTTCTCTGAGTTTTAGTTTCTTCACCTGCAAGAGAAGAAAGTTGATTCCACATATAAGTGAGATCACGCAGGATTTCTCTTTCTCTGTCTGGCTTATTTTAGTCAGAGCAATGCCCTCAGGTCCATCCACGTTGTCACAAATTGCAGGATTTCCTTCTTTCTCCTGACTGAGTAACGTTCCATTGTGTATGTATACCACATCTTTTTATACATTCATCAGTTGATGGACAAATACTGCATGGAATCACTTATATTTGTAATATTAAAAAGAAAAGTCAGGGGCCGGCCCGGTGGCACAGCGGTTAAGTGCACACGTTCCACTTCAGCAGCCTGGGGTTCCCCAGTTGGGATCCCAGGTGCGGACATGGCACCGCTTGGCAAGCCATGCTGTGGTAGGCATCCCACATATAAAGTAGAGGAAGATGGGCATGGATGTTAGCTCAGGGCCAGCCTTCCTCAGAAAAAATTGGCAGAAGTTACTCAGGGCTAATCTTCCTCAAAAAAAAAAAAAAACAAATTGAAAAAAAAAAAGCTGAATTAAGTGGCGCTTTTGGTTTCCTTTTAATTATTATGAAAGTAATATATGTTTGTTTTTAAAAAATCAAATAGCACAATTTTTCATGAAATAAAATGGTACAATTTCCCCCATTTCTCTTATTTTATCTACCTCCTCAACCTATGCCCCACAGATAACCACTGTTCAAATATTTTTTACCACTCCAAACATTTCTGGGCTTATTCAAACACTTTTTATTATACTTTAAAATATAAATGGAATTATATAATATATTTCTCTGACTTCTTTTTAAAATATGGTGAATACCTTGCTTTGACAATACATATAGAGACACCATTTTAACAGCTATGTAGTGTTCCATGAAATGGCTATGCATAGTTTATTTAACTCATCTTCTATTGAAAATATTTAAATTGTTGCTATGGTCTGAATGTCTCTGTCCCTCCAAAATTCAGATGTTAAAAGCCTGATGTCCAAGGTGATGGTAGTAGGAGGTGGGGCCTTTGGGAGGTGATTAGGACATGAGGGAGCCTTCATGAATGGGACTAATGCTCTTTAAGAAAAAAGGCCTCATGGGGCCACCCAGTGGCATAGTCGTTGGGTTTGCACACTCAGCTTTAGTGGCCCAGGGTTTGCAGGTTTGGGTCCTGGGCGTGGACCTACATACCACTCATCAAGCCACACTATGGTGGCATCCGACTTTCAAAAAAGGGAGGAACATTGCCACAGGTGTTAGTTCAGTGACAATCTTCCTCAAGCAAAAAGGAGGAACAGTGTCAATAGATGTTAGCTCAGGGCCAGTCTTCCCCGCCAAAAAAAGGCCTCAGAGAGCTCCCTATCCCCTCCAGCATGTGAGGATACAATGAGAAGTCTGAGATCCAGAAAAGGGTCCTCACTTAACCATGCCGGCACTCTGATCTTGGACTCTTAGCCTCCAGAACTAGGAGAAATAAATTTCTATTGTTTATAAGCCACCCAATCTGTGGTAGTTTGTTATAGCAACTGAAACAGACTAGCGCAACTGCTGATCAATTTTTACTTGAAATAGATGAGTTCTAAGATTCTTTTCAGTGTCAAGATTCTATAGTCACACACCTATTGATTAGTTTCCTGCACTTTCTGCATTCATTCAACACATATTTATGAGAATATATCATGTGGCAGGAACTATTTTTCACAATTCCAAGTGAATGAATTATGAAGAACCAATTTGAACACACTGTGTTTAGCGCATTTCCCACATGCAAGCAGACCCAAGTTCCAGTGCTTGCCTTCTCACCAGCAGCCAGGAAAAATCAGACAGCAGATAACAAGGAGATACCCAGAAGTCACAACCACCCTTGATCTACCCTGGATGAGTGGGCATTTATTGTTTTCTTGAAGAAATTTGCAGAGGACCTTCTGTAATTTTCCATCTAGCATCTAAATATCTAAACTTTCTACACCAAAAGAGTCCTAAATCTTAATTTTGCCACTGGTCCTATTTGAGGAAAAGTTAAGTCTACAGGGTAGTGCTATGTGTATTCAAAGAGCATGTCTTTTAGATTATTTTATTCTTCACCACACATCAGTAAAAGGTGATGTTGCCGTTGGGATATCATTATCATTCTTAAGAAAATGACATTTTTCATTCCTAATTCTAATTATAGATAAGAGTAAGACATACCTGCTACAAACTTGTTGCTCACTATGTAGTAGGACCAAATGCTTTACATGCATTTTCTCTGATCCTTATAATTGTCCCGCAAGACAGATCTCAATGTTCCCATGGTATAGCACAGGAGAACGTAGGGAAGCCAATATTTCTCCATCATCCATTTTCTCTTCACTAAGTTGCCCCAATTCCACTTTGAGTATATGAAACACAACCTTTCTGTAAAGACTTAGCTAGATTTTTTTTTTTTTAAAAAAGGAAAGCAGAAGGTCTTTAGATAACGGAGTGACCTCAGAAAACACCCATGGTTGGATTAATATTTAATATACTTTGAAAACTATTAAACCACCAGGAACTCCTCCCCTCCAACCTCAAGCATTTATGATACCCTTGGGTTGAGATACTCTTAATCGTTGCTTTAGCATGTGACTTGAAATCTTGCTCTTCAGGCTGCTGGTTTTCAGTGTAGGCTTTTTGTGTATTCATTGAGCAACTCATTGCTGTAAGAAGCGAAGATTTTCCTTCTACCAGCCTAATTATACAACAGCATCTCACACTGTCCTCTGCTATAAATGCATTTCCCTAAATGCCAGTCAACACTCAATTATCCACACGAGGATTATCCATGTCAGAATTGTCTCCTGCTAATTTTTAATCACCAAATGAATTCCTCCTGTTGCCCAGGGTGGCCTGTCCTGCCAGCGATGAGTGTCTGTTGAGAAAATCAAGCTAATATTGACAATAACATGCATAGGATCTAATTAAGGGATGTGAATCTGCTGCCAAAAAATTTTAAAAATTAAAAATATGATACCTCCTGAGGCCAAACAACAATGATTTGGGGATTATCTGTTGCACTGGATTTTCTGTACTACCACTCCCTCCTATTGGCATGTAGAATTGAGAACTGGCTGCCCAACATGTTTTCAATGACTGTTTTAGGAGTAAAGCTGTTGATTAGCAAAGGACTGTTGTCATAGCACATGTCAAACTTGGTAATTATCATATTTTCTTACAACAAGTTCTACAGCTGCTCTTCTATGGTTCATTTGTCTGTAAAACTTGGGAAATAATTGCTTTTGGTGAGGAGCTTATGAGAGCAAAATCAACTATTCAAGTCCAAATGATTAGACCCTCTGCATTTTCCAGACGATAATCAAATCAGGACATAAAGGGAACTGTGGGTCTCCCAAAGCCATATCCAGCTACTCTTTTACGAGCACATTATGTAACTAACGGGACCAGGTCCTTCGATGCTAAATTGCCCCAACACCTCCACAAGAGAATGTCCTGGTAAAGGTATAGAAATCCTTAGCACAGTGCCAGCCAAAATTCCCAAGATTTGGGCCTCTGCATTTTCGAAGGGCGAAAAACATGAACTGTTCTAGCTCAGGGAGAAATTCTCAGGTATTTGAGAGTGTTAAGTACCCAGTATACCCACTGAGCAAAGACATGACTTGCAACATTTCCAGGCCTTCCTGACAGAAAGAGAGAGGTTTCGGTCTTTGTGAAAGGAGCAAGCAGCCCAGAGCAACCAGAAAATGCCAAGTTTCATTTACATCTCTTGTGCAGTCTTTAGGACAAATACAAAGTTTGTTTTCCACTCCAGAGTGTGTATGTTAACTTGAAATTGCTTTTTCTCTTAAAAGTTTGCTTTAAATTGATGGCCTGACGTGATTCACAGCATTTCTCTTATAGTTTCTCATATCACCTGGCGCAACACCTCATTTACCACCTAGGGGTCTGAAGACAGAAGTCACGAAGAAGATCTCTTAAGAACCCCTTCTAATGATCCAGTTTCAGGTATCAATTTGGGCAGCAAGAGAGATATCGTCAGGCCCCAAGATGCACACCAATAGGGTGCCGTCATCCTGATTTCCAGGTTCTCCGCTGTAGGAAAGGCAAGATTTCTGATTGTTTCTTTTGCTGAAGACTGTCTAGGGAACCACAAGTGTCCAGGATGCATCTATGCCTGATCTGAGGGTCAGAAGACAACTCTAAAGCAAAGTGGTCTCACACAATCATATCTGTCTTAACCAGAGAATTTTGGAGTGCTGAGTTGTCCTAAAGATTATTTAGTTCATCACTCCTTATAGATAGAATCTAAGACCCAGACAGGTGATAGCTGCCCAAGGTAATAGCATTAACTTGCAGCAGATATAGGACCAGACCTCCCATTTTTCATCATTTCAGGGAAAAGGAAAATGTCTGAAATCCTCATTTTGATCCTCAGGTACGCGGTAGTCCAGGATCCTCAGACCCTTCTTATTTGTCTGCTTCTCGTGGCAGAGTCGGGCCAGAACCTGCATCCTCCTGCCTCCTCTGGCCTATCTGCCAACCAGGCCAACCATCATAAGGCTGGGCTTCAAAGCATTCAGACAACTGAGAGGCAGGCAGTTTCTTGCAGTGGGCCTGGAATTGCCCCCATTTCTCCAAAGCCTTACTACAGATGTTGTTTACAAATTAAATAAGATTTTAACATCCCTTCTGAACCTCTGCAGAACTCCTTCCACACATTTTACTTGTCATATAACACGGTTGTCTTCTCAGCCCTTTCTTCACATCCTGTCCCTCTAGAAAACTAAACTAGACCCAAGGGTCCAACTGTCATCTCCAGGCAAATGTCTCCCAGAGATCCATGTCCAGCCTGAATCCCCCATTGTGCCCCCAGAATTGCATTTTCACTTACCACCTGGATGCCTCTTTCGTACCTGGAGCACAGCACATCTCCATCCTGGCTCTTCTGCCCAAGTCAGCTCCTTTTCTTGACTTGTTCCTTCTCTAAACAATCATTCCCTCAGCTACTAGGGCAAAGAAAACCAGTCTTGTCACTTCCAGTTTTTTATCACCAGCAGTCAATATTGTGCCTGGCTCAGAGTAGGTACTCAATAGATATTTTTAAGTGAATGAACACACACATTTATATGCACACACACACACAAGATGAGAAAAATTTAAAAGACATCGTAGAAGAGGGAATTAAAGATACTTGGAAGTTTTAACAACCAATCCATCAGTTTGATTGAACACCTACTACTCTCTATTGAGCATCTCCTATGCATACAGCAGATGATCAGATTTGCAGGAAATAGAGGCGCTGGGTAAGATGTGATCTCTGCCTTTCAGAATCTAGTTGGGGAGAGAAAACTGTACACTTGAAACAACACTGATCAATACTAGCCATGACGTGCCTCAGGGCTAAATCTTGTGGTACAGACTCTAAGCACAGAGAAGTTATGGGCTTCAGAAATCCCATATGGGAATGGAAAGCTATAATAAACAGTAGAAGAAGCCTTCATGGATGGTGTGAGAATTTAAAGAATGGACAGAGGGTAAGACTGAGAAGAAAGAAGTAGGAAGGCAGTCCAAAAGAGGAAAGAGGGAGAAAAACAGGACTCAAAATGCAGACACAGGCATGGGCGTGGGGGTGACAAGTGGGGAGAGGTTTCCAGGACTGAAGAAACCAGCTAAACGAGTCCACCTCAGCTTTAAGTCACCTTGTTGGCAGTATAACAGGGTAAACCTCCTTGAACAAGATGACCAGCCTGTTTGGAGGACATTTGGGGAAATTTGATCATCTCTATAACAAGTAAATATATAATAGCTTATTTATCAAATAAAAGAAGGGGAGAATTTCTAGCTGAGCCCTGATCATATTCCCTTTTTATAAAAGTATAAAACTGTACATTTACTCTTCTGTAAAGAGAAAATGTAGGCTGTAGACATCTTGGGTCTCTCAGTTAATACCAGGCATTTTAGACATTTTGGAGTATGCTTCAAGTCTTGGGCTAGCCTGAAAACATCGTCACAATGTGACAAGTTTTATCACAGTGACCTGAATGTTAAAGATCCAATGAGGAGTGATTTTACTCAAGAAATTAATTTAATATTATTTGCAAAAATGCAAAATAAGACAAAATGGGTTTATGTTGTTTCTATTGCCCCAACATCAAATAAACCAAACTGCTGAAGCTCTTAATAAACTTTCAACAAGGGCTTGTTTTCTCTGAAGTGTGAAAAATGGAGTATAATGTAGTTGGATCAGAGAAAGCAGTTAGGATGTTATTGGTTCAATTATGTATTTCATTTGTATGTATGTTTCCACATCGCATTTGATTGAGGGACAATTTTAACATTAAAAACTACTCTTCCAATCTCTTTATTTGTTATTTTCGAATGTTTTCCACTCTCCCCACCCGCTCCTTCTGTGTCTCAGCCATCATGACTTCCATTCACCTGGCTCAGCCTCGGAACAAAGCTCAGCCCAGCCAGGCTGAATTTATTAGGACGCACGTTGGCGTGCTGCACGAGACCCAGTGGCTTAGACAAGAGAGAAGTTTGTCTCACTTTCATGGTTGATTTGGCATCATCACAGTGTTGAGAACTCAGGCACCCTCTCTCCTGAAGTCCTGCCATCCCCAGGTGTCAATCTTAACAACATAGACAGAAGTGCCGTCATTCTCTCTTAAGGACATGGAGTGACTACTGTCATTGGCTCTAGATGCTCATTGTGAGGGAGCTCCAGCCAGGCCTCATGCGATGGGATGGGCAGGTGGTGAGATAGTGGTACATGTTTAAGCACCATTTGTAAGCACAAGCTTTGTGACAATTTAATTTGTCTGCACAAGATCTGACTTACAGCTTTTAGAAAGGGGTGTGGGGAGAGAAGAGAAGCCATGCCCCTTCCTTCTAATGTGATTGAGAAATGAGACACATCACTTCTGCGAATATCTAATTGGCCAGAATGTCACACCTAGTTGCAAGGGAGGTTGAGAAATGTAAGGTTTAGCTGGGTGGCCACGGCTCCCCTAAAAATCTTACCACCATGGAAGTAGATAATGAGGGGAAACGACTTTCATAGCAGATGTGGAGATTATTTTCCTAACTATCTAATCACATACTTCTCTGTTTAAGGTGGATTACAAATATACATATGTTACCACAAGATAAAATAAATTAAAACTAAAAGGAAACAAATGAGTCAAAAAGTAAAAGACGCTTTCAAAATATGATTCATATACCCAAAAGAATTACCAAGCATGCTCTTTCCTCTGGAGTAAACCTGAAACTGGCATTCAGGGAGTCCCAGGGAAGTGAGGGCTTAAAAGAGAAGACTGTTGTTCCCACGCGTACACCTGAGGGCAAGGAGAACAGCATCTACTGGGAGAGGGGCCTTCTGTGAAGGGCATGGCTGATGGAATCAGGGGTCTGATATGCAGGTTAAGTTCTCCTTTCCTGTTTTGTGATCTCTTGGAGTCATCTTCAACTTGTCATCCTCAGTACATGTGGAGCAGGGTTATGTTTTTGAAGCAACAAGAGGAAATAATCATTAGTGGGACAGATATGAATGAGGGACAAGCCTGGAGCAGCAGCTCTGATGGAGGGATGGCATCCAATTGCCAGGAGAATGTAGCACTCTTTAGAAAAGCCCAGAAATATTTGGGAGAGAACTTTTTTTGAGTTATACAGCTTGGAGGACTGGGATTTTGTTATTTGTGTAAAAAACAACAGAAGAAGGAGTTGGGGGAAGTCATACTACACAAAGCACAGTAAAAAAAATTATACACTTGTGAGAAATGGACCACAACCGTGGCATCCCCCTTTGGGCAGTGCTACCCGTCTTTTTCTGTCTCTCTCATCACCTTGTGCTCTGCTCATTTTATGCTCTGGTTGAGACTGATCAAAAGCCACTGAAGTCACCTCTTCTGTGAATTCCATATACAGTGGATACTGCAGTGGTCCACGCAGACTTCCTTCACTCAGAGGTGCATCCATCCCCCACTGTTCTCCTCTGTGGAGAATTGTGGATGAATGGGGCTGTCCCATCTGGGAGGTTATTCTCCTCCCATACCAGCAACTAACACGTGACTGGCACAGAGATGCAAAATACCGAGTCCCTTGCCTCAAGATAGAACCTATGATGTGGAGCAATTCATCCTCCAGAGCTGCCCACAGGATCACACTGAAGCTGGTCTCCAGCTGAGATCTGACCCTTGCTTTGCTCTCCTCCTCTGGTCCTTCCTGCTTCTCTCATTCCCCTTCTCCCAAGAGCGCTTCCCTACTAAAATCTCTTGTCCAAGAATCCCCACCTCAAGTTCTGCTTCTCGGGAAACCATTTTAAGCCACCGTAGAACACAGGACCCATCAGAAAGAGAGTGATTCTGGGCAGGGTCTGTAGGGAACAGGGGAGAAGCAGGAAAAACTGTGAAGGTTGTAGGTGGCAGTGGATAAGGGAAGCTCAGGGCCCAGATGGGGGGAGGAGGGCTGGCAGCAGGGCTTCAAGATGGCAGCAGTGAATGGAGAAGGAGGGGACCTGTGAAGTCAGCAGTGAGAGGCACCATGTCAGCAAAACTATTCCTCTGTGACCCCGGCCTCCTCTGGAGACACACCCTGCCCAGTGCCTGGTAGTGTTGTGTTCTTAGCTCCCAGCAGAACCAGACATTTCAGGGACTATTCCTGCTTGAACTTGCCCTTTCTGTCATGGTAAGAGGACGTCTCCGGCTGATCCAATTGTTAATCCCCTGGATTAAGCTCACATAAAGAGTGAAAACACCACTAGGGGAGAATTCCTACAGCTTCCTGCTTGCAAACAAGATTTGCCTGCAGCTAAAGGGCATGCCCAGCTCTGACAGCTACTATAAACCCTGGGTAGGGCTTAGAGGGGAAAAAAAAAAGCAGAAAGACAAGGGGAAAAGACTGTGAGATGGAGTGAAGAGGGGAAAGACAAGGGAGAGGTGGAAGTGGGGGAGGGGCCTCCGTCTCCCACCTACAGCAGTCCCTGAACTGCTTCCTCTGCATGAACATGAAGAGAGCGTTTTTTGGTCTTGATCTTTTGGCAACATTGACAGTCAGAGAATAGAGAGGAAATGCTAGACTCTCTTGATAATATTTTAAGCAGAAGTGGTTTGAGGAAGAAGGGGGAGTCTTCCTGCCATTTCTTTACTACTTGGGTGATTATTCGCCATGCCTTTGAAATATAAAGGAAAAAAAGGGGAAAAATAATAAATGAACTTGAGTTAAAACTCTAATCAAGAACATCCTTGGTTTTGCTATACATTAATCTATCTCTCTATGAACTTTTGAAAAGGGTCTCAAACTCAGGACTGAAATGCTGAGGGAGGTTCTACAGGAAGTGCCTTACTTTTTGGGGGGAATTGAGTGGGGCAATGTTAGTGAATTTTGGAGATGGTTGGGAGCTGTAGCAAGCTTTATTGCAAGTTCAGTACAGGTTAAATACATTAGGTGGTTAGAATTCATTCATTCATTTAACAACTATTTACCAAGCATCTCCTATGAGTCATGTGAGGTATTGCCACAACATGGAGGTATGTGGACACAGTTCTTATCCTTCAAGAGGTCACAGTGGAGGAGAGACATGTAAGCAAGAGATTACACCAAGGTCTACTTGAATCCCTATGGCTATACTCAGATCTGGTCACACAAGGTGGGCTTTCCAGTAACATTGCTGGAATGATCTAGGAGCACTAGAGAAAGCAAGTTCTCCAGGTGTTTGTGACTGGCACACCTAGCAATGTTGTTTAAGGTAAATCCAATTCCACATCATTCCATGATGACCTGATTCATTTCACCCTGCAGTTCCTGCTCCCCCAGAGAAGTAGCACCATGGTAGGGACTCAATAAGAAGAGGACACAGCAGGACCAGACAGTCCAGTTCATCTTGTATGTTCAATGATTTTCCTTTTCCAGTGATGATGAAGAGAGAAACATAGACTCTCACAGCTAGAAGGGATTATAGATTATCTACTCCAACTCTCTCCTCTCTCATCTCTTATCTCGTTATCCCACCTGTCACTTGAATGTTTCTTTAGAATAGCCCTGCCAAGGAACATTTATGTGAACACTTTCAGGAATGGAGACCTCAGCACTAGCAAAAATAGCAGCAAACGTTCTTTATTGAAACCAAATGTTTTAAAAGGAAACTTTAAATTTAGATGAAATCCATAGAGGTTCTCTCATTAGATTATTCATTATGACCATCTTTTCCTTTAAGTCCTTGAATTCATTCATAATACCTTTAAAATCCTTTTCTGATAATTCCAATATTAGAGTCATCTCATGGTCTCTTTCTATTGCTTTTGTCCCCTTGATTATGGGTCATAATTTCCTTCTTTATATGTTTAAGAATGTTTAATTGTACACTAGATATTGTGAAAAATATGTTGTAGGATATCTGAATTATACCATCTTCCTTTAAAGGGTATTGAATTTGTCCTGTCAGGCAATTAAATTATTGGTAGATTTTTTTGAACCTCTTATAGTCTGTTTTATTCTTTAACAGAGTGGCCTATTTTGGTTTGGGGGAGATTTTTATTTTTTTTACTTAATCCAAGGGCAGGCACTTATGATAAGCCATAGTTCTTACTCCTTTATAAAGCATGACTTTTCTAGCATCTCCCCTGAATGCCCAAAATCTTTGTCTTATGGACCAAAACTCCAACATCTCTGTAAACTGCATGGTCTCTGTTATTACTGCTCAGTTTTTATCTCCACGGGAGTTTACGCTGTGTCTCATGGAATATCAAACTTTTTCTGCACAGCCCAGTCTCTAGCCAAGAAATTATCATAAATGCACATGCAGACTGTGGAGGCCCCTTCTGCACAGCTCCCTCTTAACCAGTACCCTGCCTAGGAAATTCTGTCTACTTCAGGAGGCTGGAACTCTGATCTCTGCTTCCTCAGCTCAGCAAGACCGTTGTTCTATTTGGTTCCACTTATTTGTGCTGCAGCAAGAAAGTGCCCCCTAGCAGAAAAGTGCAGCTCATCTTGAATGTTTCCCTTCTCTCAAGGATCACAGTCCCATGCCTATTATCCAATGCCTGAATATAATTGCCTCATGCATTTGTCCAGTTTTATACTTGTTTTCAGTGAGAGGGAAAGTTTGATACCAGTGACTCTTTAATGGTTAAAAGCAGAAGTCAACACGCTTTTTAAAAAAGTATTCATGTTATTGTCTGCATATACTCACTACAACTGTGCCACCCCATGTTGAGGAGCTAGGAACAAGCCAACATCCTGGGAGAAAGTGGTACAGCAGAAAGAAAAAAGGAAACCACTCCTTTAACTGAATTTACCCTTGTATGTCTCACCTCCAAACTTCTTGTTACATGAGATTATAGATGTCATATGGCTTAAGCCTCTTTGAACTAAATTTTCTGTTATTGGTAGCATCTGACACTTGCAGTAACTGATACAAATCATCATGTCTCAGTCTTCTTTTGCCAAGGCTAAACAGCCTTTAGGCATTTATCAAATGAAATCATGTGAATTCAAGTCTTTTCAAATTACTTGTCTTAATGAGGATAGTGTGCTATAAACTAAAGTGTGATTAACTCAAACCTTTGCATGTGTGTGTCTGTGTGTGAGAAAGAGAGAAAGTTTGATTGATTGACTCACTAATTATAGCAAATTCACTCAGACAATGGAATCATACAATGTTTTACTTGGAAGGACCAAACTCAGAGATCAACTAGTTCAGAGTTCTCAGCCTGGGATCCATTGAGTTCCAAGGATGGGCTTGGGATGAAATTGAATGTAACACATTTGTATGTATACTTTGCTAAGAAGGCGATCCATAGCTTTTGGGGGTTTTGGTAGGGTTCTATGACCCTATCCCCAATAGTTAGAAGCCACTGATCTAGACCAAACTTTCCATATTCTAGACAAAAAAAGGTTATCCAAATAAACTGTGATTTGGGGAAAGACTTTGCCAGAATTGAGACTGTAATCAAAGACATCTACCTCTTTCTTAGTTATATTCAGAGCAATGTCAATTACTGGTCTTTTCTTCCTTGCTTATGTGGAGGGTGGGAAGTGAATATGGGCTCTCAAGTCAGCCTAGCTCTAATACTATTTGCTTGACCTGGCACAGTATTTGTTTCTCTAAGCCCAGGTTTCCAAATCTATAAAACAAAATTAAAAATAACATACCTATATTCATCAGAATTTTTTGTTTCAAGTAATATAAACTAACCATGACTGATTTAGGGAGGAGGGAACTTATTGCAAGAATATAAGAGAGCTCAAGGGTAAGGCTTCTATGTTGCTCAACTCCAGGAACAGCATCCACATTGTATTTTATGTTTCTAAAAACGTCAGGAAACAGGAGAATCAGACTCAGAAATGGTAGAAAGAAGGGGGCGAGGTAATAGCCAGAACCACAGCCAAAATGAAGCCGCAAAGCTAGTTTACTGGAGACTTTTGTCACTGGAGTAGCTGACACTGAACAATTGAGTTCATTCACCACTACTACTAGCCTTGAACACTGGATGTCACAGGAAACACTGCAGCTGCTGAAGACCCTGGGAACTGAATGCTGAAGCCACCTGTGCCACCATTACCTGAAAAATAAATTCTCTACTTCCCTGCTTTTTGTATCTCTAGCTAACAATTTAAAGACTGAGGCAGGTATCTCTGTTTGGCTGAGTGTAGATCATTTGTCCACATCCTAGCTGCAAGGTAGTCTGGGACAACAAATATCTAAACTTTTTTGGCTTCTATACTGGGAAATTCCATGAAAATTTATATTATAGGAAATTTCTCAAACATCAGAAATGAGTTCAAAGGCTGAAGGACTCTCCAAATAAAACTAATATGGATCTGCTACTCTATAGGGTCAGTATTAAGATTAAATAAGATAATATCTAGAAAGTGTCTAGCAAATGATAAGGGATCAATTAATGTTCATTTTCATCATCATTATTATTATTGTAAGAGTCAGGTCATCTACTCTTCACATCACACCAGTTGTCCATAAGGCCTGTAGCTGAGAAGGGTGAAATGAGGACTTAGAATGAATTTATTTCAAAGACTGGAAAAATACAGGGAAAATTAAGAGCATGAGGAGTAATGCCAGAAGGGATAAAGGTGGAAAGACTGATAGAGAAAAATAAGGGAAAGAAACGGGCACTAATTACTGAATTACTGACTCCTGGAAAGGAAAGGACTATCCAGGAAAAAGAGCATAGGCAGGATATGACCTGAAGGTCTGTGTGCAATAAGGAGAGTTATGTTATTCAGAGCTCTGGACCTTAGGGATGACCTTCTCTATCCAAGGTGCCCATATGGAAAGAACACAGTAATTCAAGACAAATGAAGAGGCTTAGAAGGAAATGTTCTTGGTCTTTTTGGAAATAAACCCTTGTAGCTTGTGTTCATTTAGTCATGGTGATGGTAGTGGTGGTGGTGGTGGTGGCGGTGGTGTGTATGTGTATGAGTTTATTTTGTTGTGCTTTAAACTTACAGAGAAGAATTGAGATTTGAATATTAAGGGAATTTTTTTCTCTCTCTGTAAAAGATAGGTGCCTGAGTTACTACCTGTTATCAATCTTCTTTTTTTTCTTCTTCTTCTCCCCAAAGCCCTCCAGTACATAGCTGTACACTCCAGTTGTAGGTCCTTCTGCTTGTGCTATGTGGGGCACCACGTCAGCATGGCTCGATGAGTGGTACCATGTCCACACCCAGAATTCAAAAGGTGAAATCCTGGGCCCCGAAGCTAAGTATGCAAATGTAACCACTAGGCCACAGAGCCAGCCCCTTTAAGGGAATTTTGATTTTTCGTTTGGGGGCTCCCTTTCCAACGCTTCCTTCTTCCTCTTCTCCCACTCAAACACATGCAGGCACATAAACCACAACTGGGACTGGCTAAAAAACAATGCCTTCCAGGATATTCCCA
Source organism: Equus caballus (assembly GCF_041296265.1). Classification (NCBI taxonomy): domain Eukaryota; kingdom Metazoa; phylum Chordata; class Mammalia; order Perissodactyla; family Equidae; genus Equus; species Equus caballus. Next base: position 51,300,097 of record NC_091698.1, on the reverse strand, counting down.
TTGGTCTCATCCGGGCTTAGTTGATTTCTAATACCTGGTTAAAACATCAAATAATAATAATCATAATTTTAGAACAATGATTTCCAAGCCTTGTAAATATAAGTGTAAACATGAGAACCCCTCTTGCAGTGGGGATGCATTGTTCCTCAGTTCATCACCTCCTTTTTTGTCTGGAAATTGGCCCCTCCCTCTCTCCCTGTGACTCTAGCAGAGCTATAAATCAAGGGACTCCATCCCTCCTCCCCTTACAGAGGTGAGCATGTGATTCACACTGACCAATCAGATTAGCTATCTGCCTTAATCCCTGTGGTTAGTCCAGAGCTAGGCCCGTGAAGTAGGACTGGCTAATCCAAACTCTGTTTTGGAGTTTGACATGGATGTTGGGATGAAGTCTCTCTTGAGTTCACAAGCCTTCAGCACTATGTAATCATGTAGCAAGGACCAGGCTCCTCTCATCACCCCATAGACAAAGGCTGCCTGAGAATGAGGCCAAGCAAAGGCAAACAGAGCTTAATGTATCTGAGTTAACTGAGCCAATAACTTTTCTTTTTGGCTTTAGCTAGTTTGAGTTGGGTTTTTATTCCTGGCCTTTGATAGAGTTTCACATTCTACCCCTCCCCTCAAAAAAAATTTCAGACTCCTGTGTGATATATGTTGAAATTTTAGTACGGCTTGAGAAAACATATAATGATAAGAATGACTCTAATCTCAGTAAAGCTTTTAAAATAATTTTGAACATGTTAATCATAATAGAATCTGCACACGTTATTTTAAAAATAACAATCTACGTGTGAGATGTTATTTATTCAGACTCTAGAGAACGCTTACACCATAAATGGATTAATGCACCCCCAGCAGAAATTTAATTGGCCCCCATCCAAGGTTGAGAAACATTGTTTTCAAGCTCTTAGACTTTCAATATAATACTAAGGACAAAGTACTTCTAACTTTCACCATATTTTAAAAAGCTGTAAACCCTTTGTCCACTTTTGAAAAAAATTGCCATCAAAGAGTGTTGATAATATTTTGTAACCAAAGAAGCAGAATTTGGTCTGAAGCCTCCACAAACACAAGGCTGCCATCTCTGAGGATGCTGGATCCACCTACGGGCCATGAGAGTTCAGGAACTTGCCTGGGAACCACATTGGGGTCACCACACACCCGAGGAAGCCATCGATATTCATGGAGTATGCCATGCTCAGCAGTGCAATGGCATGCAGGTCACACTCTCAAGACAAAAGCTGCTCTTGATGTTTGAATGTGGTGCCAGGAACCATTAGTGATATATTTGACATGCTATCAGAAAATTCCACCAAAGTTCCCTTTTCTATTAAAAGCTACTCAGAAAAAAAAAATGGTGGAAACCCAAACAATAAAAGCAACCATTTACTAGGAAGACCAGTGCAGCCCTTCAAACAGCTGACTGGATGGTATGAAACTCACTAGCTGTTCAATTTCCTTTTTGACCTGTTTTTAAAGTTACAACAATTTTCAAAGCTATTTATATAGCTGAAGATCTCTATAAAAATTTCTACACATTTTCAATTTAACAAAGAACAGACTGCTAGACCACGTTGGGGTCAAGAGGGACTGGGAGTGATGTGAGGGAAGCCCATTATACCCTACTTCAATTTAGCTGTGAGAAAAGGGAGTTCCACAGCACTGGAAAAACATCGATCCTTCAAGCAAAAATGTTAGCAGAAAAGGAAGGGGCAATAAATGCAGGTTGCAAGTTGCAGCCCTGTAGTCACTTGATCAAATGCTACCTGGGCCTTTGGCATCCAAGTGGCCAAGACAATTGGAAACAGTTCCTTTCAGCCAATGTACCTTCACTGAAGTCTAAGCTTTGCCTCTTTCCTACCTCCCGGCGGAGCAGTGTGGCAATCTCTGACTTGAGGCACGATTCCTGTCGTGGGATCAAATGTTCGGATTTTAGAAACTAAAGTTTGATGTGGATGAACAACTGCCTATAAAACACATTAAGCTCTTTCCCTGTAATGTATTTAATTTCACACTGACTGCCGTGTTGCCCCTGAATGGATTACGGCAGGGGGCTGCCATTGTCCCAGTAAACCACACGGGTTAGGTAATACCTTGGTGTCCAGAACTGCTCCAGGACCATTTCATAGGGGCTAATACGTGAAATGAATACTCAGCTTTTCTGCAAGTGATTTAGTTTGGTTAAAAATAAGGACACATTGAATTGGTTGACAGCGCGAGATCATTTACAACGCTGTTTGGATTGTACTTTTGCCCACAGTAACGTTTGCACCTGCATTTTGCCATTCGCAGCAGCAGGGCATAATCACACACTTACTGCTCGGAGGCATTTGGTGCTCAGAGTCTATTTACCTAACAGCCTAGGGAATAATACTCCACTCCAGGGTCAGCCTCTTAAATTTGGCTTCATGTTTAGATAATGATACTGTGCTCTTGTCCAAGAAGGGGGAAATGCTGCAACATTGCCTGCCCCGCTCCGAGTTGACTTGATTCTTTTTCAAGAGCACTTTCAACCTTTAAGCGCATTTCCAAAGTTATCCCCTCACGTAGGCAGGATAATCACCTCTTTTCATGAAGCACTTCTCAGGCCATAGATACTGGAATCATGAGTCTGAGCCAGATGGGGCCGGGAGGAGGTTTTACAATGAAGCAGAGTCTCTCTCTGTCCTTTCGGTTGCACCTGTAACATAAACAGCCATGGAGAAGGAAGCACTTTTAAAGCCACTTAGCTGGGCCTCTGCTGCCCTGGGTTTCGCTTGAGTGTCTGCATTGGTCTGTGATTTGCCCTAGCGTCAGCAAGCAGAGAGGCATTTGGGTACACGCTTGAGGCCCTGAACAAGCTCACCTTGGGGCTAATTATACACTTTTAGTTGCTTATTTTTAAAAGTGGTTTCAAGTGCAAGCGAGTGAAGAGGATTCTTTTATTTCCTCTATATTGTTGTTGTAATAAAAAAAATGTTAGAAAAGTATTAAAGCTTTGCTCATCTTTTTTTTTTCCTTCCCTTAGCTTTTGAGTCTGAAAAGAATGCTGGAAGTCATCGGAGGCCTGGTTGGAATAGAGAGTGTTAATTCTTCCATATCTAAGCCTCTTTGTCGAAATTCCCTTTGTCTCCTGCCCCAAGTCATTAACCACTAATCCCGTCACTCTCCCTAATCCGACGCACTGGAGCTGGAGTTCGGTTTCCGAGACTGTCTTTGTGGCTCTCCTAATAGACAGCTCCTCTGGATTGCAGTTGGTTCAGGCGCATTTAGAGCAACCCATTTCAGCTCCTTAATGAAGTGCCCTTAATGAATCTTTTCCTCCTTCCTGCAGTGAGCACGAGCTTCAATTGGTTTAGTGTTAAGTAGGGGAAGATGCCGAGTCATCTCAGGGGCCTTTGCAAAATATGACTGTCAAAGGCAAAAACCTAGGAAACAGGCCATTGAAGGCTACAGCCACTGAAGTGCTCATTTAATTACTAAGGATTTACGAAAGAAAATCTGCCCTTTGGAGCTAACAAAAGATGAGGAACTAAGAAGAGATAGGAAGGGGTTTTTCCAACAAATGATAAAAGAGGAAACATGGTTGAGTGCAGCCATCAGGGCGTGGAGAGGAACTCTCTCACTTCTGCTACACAGGCCACCTTTCGGAATACGGAATACTAGGCATGCCCAGAGATATGAAAACAGACTTTCTGTCCTGTCAAGGGATGGAGGCTGGGGAAGGAGTCTAATAAATTCTTCACGGACAAAAAACCACTACAATGACAATACGCTGCACTTAATTTAAAACAAAGTATTGTTTAGGACATGTTGGCAATCCTGGAGGACACTAAAAAACAGCCATAAAAAAAAAAAACAGGGAAAAAATTGTTTCCAAGCAATTTTGTTTGCCTCTTTTTTTTCCATTTGAGTAAATTCTTTACGGTCTCAACAGTTGAAGTTAGCTGGGATCTAATCTCCCTCCAAGACAGCAGACTTAAATGAAAACTCTGAATGGCACTTGACCACCCCATGTTTTCAAAATATGTTGATCCATTTCATGAAATGCATCGCTCCGCGCTTGTTTCTCCTTCAGTGAGATTATATATTACATGATAAAACTTATATTATGTATCTATGATATAATCTATTTATTATATGATGAAATTATTTGTAGGATAGAATTAAGCAAATTCACAGGTGGTTTTGGTCTCGCAAATATATACATTGAAAAGTCTAAATATCATCCACTATTGCTTTAGATTAAAGAATAAGAAGAAAAACAAGTTAATGGGAAAAATGCCATCCTATTGCCATAATTTGTTTGGTACTAAAGGCATAGGAAAACAATTGACAATAATTAATATAACTGTGGCTCACTCCTTGGTCACAGTGTCTGCATGCCAGCAAAGTCACAGCATCAACTGACCTGTCAAGCACCTGCAGGTGGTAGGCATTCAGTAAATACTTCTTATCAAATTGATGAATTAACTGATTAATTGCACCAAGTGATCTAGTCCTGCCGAGTAGATCTAGAGAAACTTCGAGATTTTTAGTAAATGTGTACACGTCACCTAGACCTCCTCATGAAATCATTTAATAGATTGGACAAAATTAAGATCACACAGAACAAAAGGCTTAGTTTTCTGATTTGGCAACCCAGGATGGCCTTGTAAAGATGCTGTCAGACACTGACAGCAAAGTCTTGGGCTTCTGAAATTCCAGGTCCCTCTTAATGCCAAGACTCCAAACCCTCTTCATCGTACATGGCAGGTGGCAGGTTGGTTTTATCTTTATTGAGAGTTCCAATAAAATTTTGTTTCTTCGTATTCTTACCAGATCTGATAGATTTCTTCCCTGGAACAAAAACAAAAACAAAACAAAACAAACTTTCAACTCCCTAATGAAAACAAATCGGATCCATTTACTGACTGGATAAATCAGAACAAAGTGACTCATCTCAGAATGAAACCACAACGTTCTCGCCACAGATAAAAACAACTGCATTTAGCATTTGGGCTGCGTTTCAAATTCCAGTGCATGTCTACTGCTGGCAATAAAAGTTACACTTGGACATTGTTAAAATGTGCTCATGTGTTTGCTGCTTCTACTTTCATCTTAACTGACTTGCCAAATCTTTTTCTCTGGGGAATCAAACAGCTCTTACACGCATTGAGGAAATATTTCCTGTGTTGCATGTTTAAAAAAAGAAAGAAAGAAAAAGACTAAAGAGCATCAGTTGAGTTTGTGGGAGACACTGAGGCAACATGAGGCCAGCAATATGACCAGCTGAGTGCCAGCTGTCCTCGGGAGCTCCAGCCCTTGAACGTCACTATTCCCTGAAGCAAGGCCGCCTGTGGTGCGTTAGATCATGACGGCTACATCCTAGCAGAACTCTCCATTTAATCCTTCTCTTCCTTTCCAGACCCTAACTTTTTCTTTCATTCTCATTTTGCACAAGCAAACTGCATGAATCTAGTTTCAAATGAAAACAATACTTTTAAAAAATGGAACGAGGGTGGTGCACTGGGAAGATGTCCAAAAGGCTCGACACTGGGGATCCCTCTGAACTTCATTCCCTCAACTACGAATGCAGTGGGAGTGGTGGTGGTGGATTAGATTACAGCTCTTTTTTTCTAGGGAGCATATAGACTGGTAAAACATTTTGGTATTTAATATTTTCTTTCTAGGAAAAGATACCTCAAGGAGCTTTTGAGTCAATAAGCATTGGAAGCAGTATGTTTTTCTTTTTGTTGATAGCAGCATCCCTTGACATAAACCACAAACCAAACTTACCAGGAACACTGCAAATTCATTGAGCAAAGATGGGAGAGTAATCTTATCATTTATCAAGGTGTAAGTTGCTCGCACCTTGACGTTTACTCCTCTAGAAAGTAAAACAACAAAATATTGATCTATCTCTTCCATCATTTCACAGATACCAAGAGACCAGGTGCCATGTCACTTGTATTTCCTTCTATATCCCTAACGCATGATATGGTGCCTGACACATATTTCTGGAATGAAAGAATCAATGAATCTATCAGGTTATAGATAGGCTGTAATATTACTTAAAGACAAGTTTAAGTTGCACACCAGAAAATGCTAAGATATATTTTTTCACACTTCCTCCAGGATTTCCCATATGAATTATAAGGAAATGGAATGCTCTGATGTTTTGACCTAGAAACGCAGGCAGTTCACAGAAGGGGAAATCAAATGGCTAAGACATTACTTAAGCGATTCACACACTCATTATTAATCAGAGATCTATGAGTTAAAACAAAGATGAAATTTTATTCTGCACCATCAGAATGGAAAAAAATTGAAAGGGAGAATAATGCCAGTTGAGGAGGAGAATGTGGGGCCAGGAGAGCCCTCATACACTGGGAGTGTAAATTGGTGAGCCATTCTGGAAAGCAACCTGGCAGGACTTATGTCCCATGACCCATATCTGCAGAGAAATTCAGACACGACACAGAGCCATAAGGGGGCACATACCGTTCACCACTGCACTATTTGTACTGGTGGTGAATTGAAGGCCATCTAGAGGTCCACGTCTAGGAGAAGACGGGGTGGTATGCTACGCAACAGGTAGAATTAACAAATTAGAGATGAATACACAATATAGACAAGTTATGAAAACAGTTTTTTGAGTGCAAATAGTAAGAAATGAAATGAGACCTATAGCACAATTTTATAAAGTAAATTAAAAACACATAAACACAACAAAACACTGAAATAAGAATACATACAAATCCACATGAATATATCAAACACCTTCGAATGCATATCTACTAGAGAGAGAAATGGGAGTATCAGGAATGAAGGGAAACTATATAACAAGTGAGGGCTCTTTCAGAGATCAATGGTGGTAGCCTGCAAGGGACTGATGGCAATGGTTCACTTACTTTTCTGCCCCTGAAGTGCAAAAGAAATAAATTAAAAAAATTTTAAAGCAGCGATAAACTGGACTGTCATTTTCTTCCTCCCCAAGAAAATAGCACCTCTCAGAGCAAGTGTTAGACTCATACAGCATTGATTTAAGTGAACATCAGTGTAAAGACATCAGATTTCCTCGACAAATGGAAAAGAATCCAGTGGAGGTGTGAATGGTCTTCAAAATCTATAAAGCAAAAATCCTTGTATGAGTTGGGATAATGTTAGCTGCTGTAACAAACAAACCTCAAAATTTCAATGGCCCAACACAATGTAATTTTATTTCTTGTTCATGTACCAGTCCATTGCTGGTGTGACTAGCTGGCAGTTTGGTTCCGTGCTATGATTTCATTCAGAGACCCCAGCTGAAAGATGTTGTTCCATCTTCAAGACATGATTTCCATGGTCTCCCCCTGAACTTGTCCCTATTGCCTCATTTGGAAGAAAGAGATGGAGGAGTGTATATAGGAGGTTTCTACTGGCCACATCAACTCACATCCCATTGGCTATCATTCAATCAAATGGCCACACCAAACTATAAGGAAGCCTAGAAAATGTAGTCTAGTGGTGTGCCCAGGAAAAGGAGAAAAACACAGATTTTAATCAGCCGCTAGCAGTCTCTACCACTATCATGTTACAACAACATTATCAGTCAGACATGGGGAGATACCAGGACCACATATGTGCACATTTGAGCCAACGAACATCACTTAGTTGCTTTTTAAAATCCAAGAGAGGTAAAGGAGAAAAAGGGGGTGAAGAGGAGAAAGCTGTACCTCATGTCTTAGTTTCGACAATCTATAAAATGAGGGTAGTAGAAATATATGTCTCATTTGTTAGGAGATTAAATAAGATAATCTCCTAATAAAGCCTTTATTGACTACAATGCCTGGCATATAAAACAAACTCTGTAGGGGGCTGGCTCAGTGACATAGTAGTTAAGTTCATGTGCTCCACTTCAGTGGCCTGGGGTTCACAGGTTCGGATCCTGGGCACAGACCTACACACTACTTACGAAGCCATGCTGTGGTGGCATCCCATGTGTAAAATACAGGAAGATTGGCATGGATGTTAGCTCAGGGACAATCTTCCTCAAGCAAAAAGAGGAAAATTGGCAACAGATGTTAGCTTAGGGCCAATCCACCTCACCAAAAAAAAAAAGAAAAAAGACTCTGTGATGATGCTGAGGAAATAACCACAAATATGTGCAGTTTGGGCTCCAAGAATGCTAACTGTTATATAGTGAGGAAAATCTCACAATGGCCTAAAATAGGAGATTGGTTAAACAAATGATGACAAATCAATATGCATTCTTGAAAAGATATAGAAAATAATTCAACAACAAGGGAAACTGTTTACTATGTGTTAAGTTAATAATATGATTGTAAAATGGGCTATAAAGTATGATCCACATTTCCAGATAAATGTTTGTGAATTTATACATAAAACACTGACTAGAAGGATTTATCACAGATTTTCATCAATGAACATGTATCACTTTAGAAAAATGGAACTTTTAAATTCTAGGAAATACTTAATGTGTGGTATGATTTTTCTTCCCTTTTTATAAAAAGTCTTCAAATATTAAAAAAAAAAGCAGAGAAAAGCACAGTACAAGAACCAGTCTTTTCCCATCCCCTAGATTTAACAATTGCTTAGATTTTGCATTTTGCTTCATCTTTTTTTCTTGAAGTATTTTAAAACAAATGATAATCATGAAATGTCATACCTATACATTTAGCGTCCACATGAATCTCCAAAAATACAGATTCTCTCTTACTTAAGCAGAGCTAACAATATTTTATGCTTTAGAAAAATGGCTATTTGTAAATATGGTTAGATACTTCTATTCTTTGGTGAACATTATTTTTAATAAATAAAATTAATTCCATGATCCTATATTTAGAGATAGGATGAGGCAGGAAGTCAGAAAAACTGGCTATTGGACTAGGCTCAGCATAGACTGGCTACACATTCAACAAATCCCTGGAATCATCTGTTCTCACTTGTAAAATAAAGATGTTGCACTAAATAACACTTTGCAGTTTTAAAAATCATATTTTCTTTGGGGTCTAAGAGAGGAACAAGCAAACTTCCAGAATTCAAGAAATTGACGGGTGAGAGCAACACCAAGGAGCTAGCACGGGTTATTGCAGTGAGAAAATTTGAATTATGACACACGAGATATTAAGAGATTTTTCTAATTTGTCCAATAGATCAACACACCTGCGACCTTTTGTTTAACTGAAGTAAACTCCAGAAAAAACCTGCATCTCCCAGGCACGAGTTTTTGTATTTTAACTTTTCCAAGTCTTTGCATAGCTGCTTGACTGTTTCATTCTTGTAATTGTCTTTTCCTGTAGCAGGGCAGTCTGGCTAGATCTTTGCCAAGAACATATCCAAGGAGCCCTCCGACATTCAGTGCAATAAAAAGAAGTGCTGGGCAGGGCCCCTTGCTCTGCATTTGCATCACAAAGCCCAGCGCTCTTCTGCTCTTCTCTTCTCAGTGAGAGACGCTTTGAGAAACATCAGATTCAGATCGAGTTAGGGACCCCCTGGCTGGGGCCCCAGCTCTTGTGCACCCTCTGGTAAGGCACTAATCTCAACTCCTCAGTTTCCTACCCTTAAAAATAGAACTAACCCCCTCCCTGCAGGAGCATGGCAAGCATTCATTGTTCTAGGATTTATTCATGAGCTTGATTCATTGTAACAAAGGGCAATTGCAGCTCCAGCTTGTGTGCTAATGATGATAAACTCATGCTAGACACATGCCACCTCTGTACACAGGCACGACTTCCATCCTCTCCAGATGGAATCTGCTTCCGGGCTCCCTGTTTATGGAAGAACATCAGTGAGAAGTCTGGAAACCTGGATTCTCATGTCTTCTCTGATCTGAACTGCTGTGTGGACGAATTTCTGAACTTCCCAGGAATGCAGTTTCCTCATTTATAAAATGAAGCGGCCAGACCTGATTATTTCTAAGATGCCTTTAAGATATACAATTTAATGCTTCCGAGTGCAATCTTTTTTCCTTTCCTGGGAAAAATTGTGTTCCACATGGTTTTTAAAAAATCACTTAAAAAGAATATACGGAGAATGCCCATTCATCACATTTTGAGCCCTACAGGCGACTTCTTCATTTGATCTTTGTTTGTATTTCCAAATACGGTTTATCAAATTGACTATACACACATCCCAAGATCTCCAATTTGACTTCTAAGAATTTATCCTACTGCTAGACTTGAACATGTGTGTGAAGATACATACGTAGTTATTGGTTGCAACGTGGTCAATACCAGCAGACTGGAGCAACCTGAATGTTCAGTCAGTGTATTGTGACGTAGTCATACTCAGGCCTTTAAAAAGAATGAGGTAGATTTATATGTACCTGAATCAGTCGAGTCTTTACCCTGCAAGTAACAGAAAATCCACTGCAAACTGATTTAAATAATAAAGGAGATTTATTGGGTCACATAAACGTGAAATTCTCAAAGACTTAGTTTCTTTTCTGCAATTTGCCATCAAAGATGATAGCTTCATCCCAAGCCTGGTTCTCTCATGGTCATGGGAGACTTATCAACCATCACTAGGGTTTCTTGCTCCACTCGAAGGGAGAAGAGAGCGCTTCTGCGCCAGTGTTCCAAGCAAGAATCGTGAAGTTCATCCTGATTGTACGAGCCATGAGAATGGGAAGTATTGGCCAGCTTTGTCCAGTCAGCTCAGGGTGGCATGCTTCCTGGAAGCTCTGTAGGCATGGAGAAGTAAATGAAACCCTGAACACTTCAGGAAAGGAGGAGAGAATGGACCCCGGATAGGCAGCCATCAGATGCCCACTGTAGCATAAGGGGATGAGATTACTTCTAAGACACTTTGTTAAATGCAAAAGGCAAGATACAGAGGCATGAGCACAATATGCTTATACATGCACAGACCATTTCTAACAATAATTTTAATCTCACACACATTCATTCGCATGTATACACGTGAAACTACCCACAGGGGAAAAAATAATAAAAAGAAACTAAAGTTCTAAGATTCAATCATATGTTGAATACTTTCAAAAAGTAGCTTAGAACAGAGGGTCCTGGAACGTCATGAGCAATGCATCAACGGCCGCTCCTCCTGTTTTGTCTTCCCACTCTGAAGGATGCTGTTCTTCAGGCTTCTCAGAAATGAAGAGAATTCAGCAGAAGAAAACAAACTAACTTATCATGCAAATGACAAGGTTATAAATAATATATATGTGTTTGCACAAATCAATTTACAAACGACACTTATCCTAAAAGAGTTTTTAAATAATGCCCAAGAGCTAATCACCAGGAACTCCACGAGGTGACATAAATCCATGGATATTTCTTTTCATCCTGAGTCTCAGAAAAACCTAAGGCTGTTCCATCAGTCACTCACTCAAAACTGCAAGGAATCCTTACAGTTTCTGATAGTTTCCTGAATGCCTGCTACTCGGTGAGTATTATATATTCATGGAGTTAGATCATTGGTATAAACTGAGTTTTAGTAAACTGAAGAAAAATTGGAAAAACATCTGTGCTGTAGGAGTGCCCCCCTCCCAGGAAAGGATGAGAGAACTTTACATAGACAGCCTCTAGGGCTACTGAGCAAGAAACCAGCAATGACTTCAAAAACCCATTGCAAATTGCTAGCACAACTTCTGCAAAAAATAAAATTAAAGTGTGTCTGTGTGTGTGTGTGTGTGTGTGTGTGTGTGTGCATAAAGTGCTACATGCAAGAACTAATTTTTACTATAGATTAGAGAGTTTCAAATGTTTTCATCAGTGGAAAGCATATCAGTAAGGAGAACTGGAGTTAAAAATGCCAAGTGGTCAAAATAAGTAGTTCCCTTGTGATATATGAAAGAGAAGACTTTGCTTGGAAATAACTTGGTATTCGCTCATTCATTCAACAAACTTCCGATTTAATGCCTGCTATGTGCAATGCCTGTGCTGATAGCTCTGATGAAACAGATGCATTAACCACATGGAGAGCGTATAAAAAATACACTTGGAAAGTGGGTAATTATGAAATGTGGGCCAGACAAGAAGGAAAAGTTATAAACACCGATGAGTGCCAACCTCTCATAGGAGGGAAAATATTACAGAGGGGTAACTGTTGCTCATTCAATATTAATTCATCAGGAAATAAATGCGGATGAGGTAAATGGCATACTAATTAAGTGTGTGAGCTCTGGGGTCGCCGCATCCAGATGCAATGTCCACTACAATGCTGACCAGCTGCATTAATTGGCAAAGTTACTTACCTCTGTTCCTTGGTCTATATAAGAGCATGGAATTCGAGTTCTTAGCATGCTTCCCAGCATTTAATGAGTGCTCTTGACAAGTTAGCTATTATTACTACCATTATTATTACTAGATTTTAGTTGAGCCGTTAGCATTATCTGTTTCTCTGCTTTATTTTATTATGCATAGAACAGGATAGACTATTAACAGCTTACTGATATTTTTATTTAAGGGGCGGGGGAAGAAGGAGGAGGGCAGAGAAATTAACTATTTACATTAAAGTTGAGTTTACACATATTTATTCATTAACAGTCCAGAAATTTTACTATTTTCGTATCGCCCTGGCCTCTTACTGTGGACTCTGAGGCATTTGAATGAGCTATGTATTTGGTGAAACAGTTACCTGTAATTTAACAACTCATTTGGTTTGTTCCTACTTTAATTTTGCTCCTAACAAGTTAGGTGATTTTAACCTGCTGCTTCTCTGATCTTCAGGTATGGCTGTAACGCCACCTTTGTGGCACCCATTCAAAGCACAGCACAGTTCTTCTGGTGAGCTTCTTTGGTGGGGCAGTTGGAGAAGGGGAGAAAGAATCAATTTGGAAACAACCATAACTTAGCTGTAAATCAAAGTGGTTTCTGAAAGGCTGATTTTGAAATCCTTCTTTGCATCATCTTACTTCTACCAAACTTGTAATAAAAATGACCTAGAATCTCCCCAAACAACTCTTGGCAATGAGATACAACTCAGTTTGAAAGCTAAAGGACACGAGATCATTTGGATGAGAGATTGTCGTTTGGAAAGCCCTGATCTCCAAGAAGGACGATACGAAAGCTCCAGGGTAAATCACCAGTCCTGGCAACCAAAGGGCTGAGAAGAGGAGCACCAAGACAAAACTGGTAAAGGTGGGAAACGAAGTGACGTGACTCATTCCCGCTGGCCGGTGAGTGACTGACGCCAACCCTCATAGAAAACTGCCTGGATGACGAGGATAACTTTTCTCTGCCAGCCTGAGACTATACATTAAAACAACGTGAGGCGACTCGTGACCATTTTTAACACTGATTAAACCCTCAATGTGCTGTGCCTACATGTATAAGAGAGTATGACTTTGAGTGCCCTGGAATGTATCGTTTAAGAAAACAGTGGGAAATACTATGCAGAAAGGAGGGACCAGTAATAAATAGGAATGAGAAAGATCCCCCCACCACACACACATTCACAGACACAATGTTGGCACTGTATTTATTCCTTAACACTCTCATTTTCTTCTGCAGTCTTTGCTTCTCAGGTTCCCTGGTATATCTCCTAACACACACACACACGCACACACACACACACACACACACGAGAGAAATAGCTAGATCATCTGGATGCATTTAGGGACTGAATTTCCTAAGTGCCAGTGAGATAAACAGACCCTATAATATAGCTGTCACCTGAACAAACCAATGTTTGATCAATGGTCCATTTGCTTGGTGGAGTGTGAACCTTGCTTGAGAGCTGAAATGACAAATATTTGTAAATTATTATCATCAGCTAGCATCAGACAGTTGGTCCATTGTCCTGCGTGGAGTGAATTACAAATTAGGAATCTATATGTAACTGTAAATGGTACCACAGCATGACCAGATCATTGAACAATTGATTCAGCTGCTCCATGCTTTCTGAATAGATCAAATTCCTCTTCCAGAACCCTTGAACCCACACGGGCGTCTCTCCTCCAGAAGCTCTTCACACTGAGGCCAGTACCAGTGGTCTTCAATCATTTTTAATGGTTAAAATCAGCTGAAAAAAAATAAACACGCACCATCAATATACTATACTTGTTAATTTATAAATTAAGAATCACACATTAAATAAAACTTAGAAAAGAATGACCTAAGGTAACATAGATATTTAAAGCAATTTTTATTTTATTAACAATGCAAAAAACCTTTTTGCTCTCACCTAAAATATTAATATATATAGTCCATCACTGAATATTTCTTATTATCATTTAAAGTCTCAATTTTGTTTTAAAATATTGGATTTTATTGTTTGTCCAAACTAAAACAGTTCCTTTGCAAAGATGTGTAAATCTGAATGGAAGAAGCACATGCTTGGTTACACTGATTCGCTTTCAATCACACCCTTTATCAAATTATCAAAGAGTTTTCGCTGAAATTCCGCAAATGAATTTCCATCTTTCCTGTGAAAAAGGAGTCAGAAGGTGTGCCATGTTCATATTGGTCACATTCTCGTTCAAAGCTCACTGACACGCTTCATCTGGAGGATTTTAAAAGAATTAGAAAATATTCGTTTCCAAGTGTTTAAACTGTAGAGATACAAGGAATTTTGTAGGAGACACACATGATTTTTTTCAGAAATAAAAATCACATCAAGTTGGAAATATTTCTAAGTACCATTTTCAAAACGTTTTCCTCAAGGTACCAAGTTTCTTTCAAAAGACAGTTTCTCGGGGCTGGCCCCGTGGCCGAGTGGTTGAGTTTGCGGGCTCCGCTGCAGGCGGCTCAGTGTCTCATTGCTTCGAATCCTGGGCACATACATGGCACTGCTCATCAAACCACACTGAGGCAGCGTCCCACATGCCACAACCAGAAGGACCCACAAAGAAGAATATACAACTATGTTCCGGGGGGCTTTGGGGAAAAAAGGAAAAAATAAAATCTTTAAAAAAAAGAAAAAAAGAGAGTTTCTTCTCCCTTAGTGTCAAAAGCATCATTAGGTAAAGGGAAGGTGCAAAGTGGATGTAAACACCTATGTCACGTGGTCTTCCTCACCATCTTGATTCCTTTTTTGGTTTTTTTTTGCCAACTTCTGATGAGATCTGACTGACTAGATCACCATTGCCTTGACCTGTAGAAAGCCCAATGAAGAATTTGTATGAAGAGCAGAAGGCCAACTCTGCCATATGCCTGTTGCTCATTTGTGCATGCCTTGTTCGTACTGTATTATCTTCAGTTTACGATTGCTACAATCTTTTTAAGCTACTGGTCCATTTAGTGAGAATTAATTTAAACTGATTTTATCAGCTATAACTCCCACTTAGGGTGGCATAGGTATAAACTATAAAAGGTCACTATGTGCTGAGTGAGCAAGGAAGGACACTGTGGATGACCCAGAGGTTTGGGGAATTTCCATTCTTTCTTAGAAAGCTCACTTACCACACGAAACTGTGGTAATGAATGAATGAGGCCACATGTGTCAGACCATATACTAAATACTATTAAAGCTTAACTTTTTGCTTATCTTTATTAAAAATACTTACAGGGTCTTATACTTTCTTCCTACACCTACCTCATTGGATCATTTCATACAGCCCACTTTGGGGACTACTGTTCTACACAACTCCTTTGCCTTCAGGGCCTTTGCACATGCTGTTCTCTGACCACTCTGCTATCCTCACCTCCTTTCAATAGTTAGCTACTACTTAGCCTCCAAGTTTCATCTGTAATATTATCTCCTCTTCAAGACATTCCCAGATCTTCACTGTCTCTCTGTGGCCAGGTCTCTCTGTTATAAGCTTCCATAGAATCCTATTGCTTTCCTTTAAGAGCCCTTCACAGCACACAGTTACAGATTTACCTGTGTGATTAAACTCCATGAAGGTAAGGGTCACATCCATTTTCTATTGTCTGTCTAGCCCCTAGCATAGTGTTTCACAAATATTCAACATCCACTGAACATTGGTAGAATAAATAAATGAATGATTGCTAGACTGTGAATCTGGGACTTACTCATATATAAGACATCATAGATCATCTAATTTCACCCCCTTATTTTATTAATAGGAAAACTATGATATAAAAGGGTTATATGTCAGTGAGAATGTGGAGTAAAGGGAACCCTTATATGCCATTGGTGGAATACAAATTGGTAGAGCCATTATGGAAAACAGTATGGAGGTTCCTCAAAAAATTAAAAATTTTTAATTTTTGCCATATGATCCAGCAATCCCACTTTTAGGTATATATTCAAAGGAAATAAAATCAGTTATCTCAGAGAGAAATCTGCATTCCCATGTTCATTACAGCATTATTCACAATAGCGAAGGTGTGGAAACAACCTAAAAGTCTGTCAGCAGATGAACAAATAAAGAAAATGTGGTATGTATATACAATGGAATATTATTCAGCCATAAAGAAGGAGGCAGTTCTGCCATTTGCAACAACATGGTTGAACCTGGAGGGCATTATGCTAAGTGAAATAAGCCAAAGAGAAAAAAATAAATATTGTATGGTATCACTTATCTGTGAAATCTAAAAAAAAAGTATCAAACTCATAAAAACAGAAAGGAGAATGGTGGTTCCTAGGGGCTGGAGGATGTGGGGAATGGGCAGATGTTGGTCAAAGGGTACAAACTCCCAGTTATAAGATTCATAAATTCTGAGAATCTAATGTACAGGATGGTGATTATAGTTAATATTGTATTATATGCTTGAAACTGGCTGAGACTATAACTGTAAGCATTCTCACCACATTAAAAAAAAAAAGGTAACTATGTGAGTGATAGATGTGCTAATTAACCTGATTGCAGTAAATATTTCACAATGTCACATATATCAAATCATCACATTGTACACTTTAAATATATACAATTTTATTTGTCAATTATATCTTAATAAAACAAAAAAAGAAAGTCATGTGGCGTGCCCCAGCTCACACCATTAGTGGATAACAGTAGCTGGAGGAGACCCTGAGGCTGTTGATCTCCAGGGCCAGTGCTTTTTCTATGCATCCCAGAAGACGCTACAGAAAAGCCAGCGTTGGAAATTGCCTTCTTATTCGGATAATCAGACTCCCTGAGATCAAAAGTTTTCTTGAAAGGGCATATAAAATAAATTCACAGGGATAAAGCTTTTTAAAAAAGTAAGACAAAGAAACTAACAGAAAAGTTTTGTAAAGACCATGAACTGGAAATTCATGGAAGAAGAAATACAAATTACCAATTCACATAGGAAGTTATATATAATCTAAGGGAATTATAATAAAATCTAAATTAAAAATATGCTTTTTCCTCCATCAGAGTGCTCAAATTAAGAAAAATTGATTATACCAACCGTGGTCATGAATGTGGGAAGATGAATCCTCTCGTAAATTTTTTGTGGGAGCATAAATTGGTGCAATCTTTTTGAATCAATTTAGCAATATTAATTAACATTTTAAATGTCCACGCCCTGTGACCTAGAACTCTTAGGAACTAAATATACAGGTGTTTGAACAGGTAAGAAAAAATATATTACAAAAAGTCCATTGCAGTATTGTTTATTATAGTGCAAACTGGGATCCAGCCTAAATATCACCAATAGGAAGGGCGTTAAATAAACCACCATTCAACCAAACTATGGAAAATTATGCAGCCATTTAAAGAATGCAGTAGATCTACATGAATTGAGGTGGAATTCAGTGGTTACACTGCTAAATTCTTTTAAATGTATCAGATGATTCCATTTGTGTTTTATTTGGTTTCAAATAATTGCTAAACCTTTCATAACACTTCCCTCTGAGGAGGGAAATCATATGGGAGGATAGAGCAGCAGAGACTGCACTTTTTGCTATAGACACTTCGGGATTGTTTCCATTTTTCACAGTCATGTATTTCTTCTGTAATTTAGTTTCCTGCCAAATCATTTGTTGCTCTTGGTTAGAGTCTCTATGCAGACAGGGAAGAGCTCTGTCACGCCCTGCTCCTGGCACTCACGGGGGACCTTTGTGGACTGTGACACCCATGACCATGCTGGGGCACAGGGGGACACCGGCTAAGTTTCTGCAACTTCCCATCAAACACGCCAAGGCAGCCAACTAGACAGATGGCGGAGGACGTTTCCTACACAACCTGAAGCTCCTGAGGCTTAACACGCTCCTCTCAACCGGGCCCACACAGAACCACACACACTCAGCACCGACACGGGCCAAGTCCCACTGCGCTATCGTACTTGGGGACGAGTGCATTTTTTCCACCAAAAGATGTGGAGAATCATGTAGAGCACCCAATGCATCTTTCTGATGTCCCTTCCTACCCCGTGGGTGGGGCAGATCAAATCAGGGGAACACACATCAGGGGCTCCTTAAGGAGCAATGCAGAGTTCTTCTCAAGTGCTTTTCTATGCGTTCCCTGAATGTGTATTCTTATTACAAGAATTATTATTACATGAATGTGCTAGAGCCCTTGGTGGCGTCAAACTTAATGCAATAAGTAAAGAACCTTATTTCCTTACAACCTTGGCCTTTCCTCTTCTCTTCCCCCAGCAAACCATACCTACACTTTAATGTCCATCTGTAATTCCACTCTCTCTCAAACTTTCCTGATCACCTCAGCCTAGCATAACCTCACCTCCTCTAACCCAGAGCTGTTCGTGTTTACTCAATTAAGATGGCTGTCTGGTGACACAGCTTCTCTTGTTTTGTCAGTTATTTAAATCCTTGCTTATTGTTTGATTTATATTTTCTTATTTTCCAGACTGGCAGGGACATTGTGTCAAACTGCTTCATAAGACCCACATACAACCTTGCCGTAACAGACATCTAATACATACTCACAAATTTGAAAAACTAAAAACAAGAAGACCAGGAATTCTATTTCTTTTAGCTTGGTGATTTATGCATGTATGCTTTTTGCTCCCCTTTCAGAGTTTATGTGTACTGTTCAAGAAAAGGAATTCATTTAAAATGAATAGTGAAATTCACAAATATTTAATATTAATTTATAAGCCCAAGAAGAGTGAAAAACTATACAGTAGCCGACAGTGCAAGTTAACAAAGACAAAAAAGGAGAAACGGTTTCAATTCAAGAATGACATTCATGTTTCACATCCAACAAAATATTATGAACAAATGAGGTGAAAACTTAGAAAGATAACTAGGCTTGTCAAATTGAAATAGGTGTGGCGCATGCGTGTTTTAAATTAAAAAATGAAATTCAAGGCTCCTTCGCTTAATGAAGCCAGTTCTTTCATCTTTTAAAATGACAGCTAAAGTCGAAACTGGAGTTTGGGGGGAAAAGGAGATTTAGGACCTCCCTTCAGACATTAATAAACACAACTCCACATTCTAAAACTATTAGACATAATTTGGCATAATTGCCAATCTTTCCTGAGCAAAGACATTCAACTCAGTTGTTTTAACTGCTAAACTCTGTTCACAAAGAGCAACCACCTCAGCTCGAGGCTCAGGGTTCATGCCTTCAGAGATGCAGTGTGAGGAAATATATTCTCGGCCCTGTCTATTAACATAGAATTTTTATTTTCTCAAATTCACCTTAGGAGCAGAACAGAGACACAGATTTGTTGAGAGTAAAAGATATTTCCTATGACGCTGTACTGAAGGAAATCCAGTACAGAGAATGAAGACATTTGGTTTTATTCCCTCTCAGCCAAATTCCACTCTGAGTTTGTTGAATCTTGTAACTGCCTAGACCTCAAAATATTTCACTGTGCAGGTATATGTTTTCTTACAGAGACTTTCTGTCTAGCTTGTCTTATCTGTCTAATTTAGATCTTAACCCCTCAAGGCAGACACCATGTATTTTAGAGCGTTTTCCTTAGAGCAGTATTACGCCGATGAGTTCAGTAAATCTTAAATAGAAATATATCTTTCATCATCATTCCCTGAGCCCTCCTGTTTGCCACGAGGCCTCCCAATTTCAGCGCATGTGTTTCACTGTCCTTTCCTTAAACTACTGCAGTGGGTAGGAATTTTCTAAGTCAAGTTTTGATTATTCATTGGGAATCTATTCCCTAGTATATAGCAAATGGAAGGAAAGAGGGAGGAACAGAGGGATATATTGATCAATATCAATTATGGTGAAACTAACGGTAAGCCTTTTTTTTTTTTGAGGAAGATTAGCCCTGAGCTAACTACTGCCAATGCTCCTCTTTTTGCTGAGGAAGACTGGCCCTGAGCTAATATCCATGCCCATCTTCCTCTACTTTATATGTGGGACGCCTACCACAGCATGGTGTGCCAAGCGGTGCCACGTCCGCACCCCGGATCCAAACCAGTGAACCCCGGGCCGTGCGAACTTAACCGCTGCGCCACCTGGCCGGCCCCTAATCATTCTTTCTTAATTAAGCAAGACATAGCCTGTTGAGGATCACCACCGTTTGAGAACAACGTATCTAATCTTTCCTATCTTTAAAATATTTTAGAAGTATTCATTTCCTTCCTCCTCACCCCATTTGTCAAAAAAAAAATTTAATCGGTAAGTTAAGACACTCCGATGCTGAATGAATATTTTTTCAAAATGTTTGCTTAGAATATTTTTAAAAATTGTTTTACTTTTGCCCATACTGACAAGCATCAAAACTAACCAGAAAAATAAATGCAGGAAGTCTTTCTTGGTTAGCAGAAAGCTCTCCCTTGTCAGGCAAACGTGCTAATAGATATTTTTTCAGGATAGCTCGAGAACCTTCACGTAGAAGATGCTAGTCCTGTGCTGACTACAGTGCTTACAATGAATCATTGAATAAATTATTACCATCCACGGAGGCTGCCTCCTTGGATAATTAGCAATTTCAATCCAAGAAAGATACTATTAAGTACATTTCGGCTTCACCATCAATAGACAGAACACCGGGGTAAGTAGCTGAATTAGACTGCTTTAAATACTACCTAGAACTTTTATTTTCAATCATATGCTCTTGGAAATTTCTATCTAAAACGATATTACATGTAGTCTTTTTGACCATATAATAGCAAACTGAGATTTTATAACACCGAAATGGCATTTCAATATAATTTTAGAAATTTGCCAAATAGAAGACTTTAAGGTAGAATTTATTATATGTACATAAATAAACAGAACGTAAAAAGTGTGCCTACCATCTTCACAGCTTTATTCACCCCAGTTTTGTGTATGCACTTATAATAATTAGAGATGTAAAACATTCCCGCTGGTCACTAATTTGATTATGTCCCTGTCTCTGAATTAAGTGGATGGGTGTATTTCACTTGGGAAATTCAGAGCTCTACTGTTGAAATACAGGTTTTATGACCTCTGTCCTGATCTCTGTTTTGTAGCTTAAAAAGACCAAAAGAAATTTAACACTAGTCAGAAGATTCTCTGAGATTTGCACTCTTGCTGCATTGTGACAAAGAATTAAGCTTAAATAAGAATATAATCAAACGTTTTGCAAGTTCACATTTCAAAATGATTTCTTATTATAAAGAATAATGCAATCAATTTTATATAAAGTATCTCAATTGTTATTTTATAACCACAAAACCCCCCAAAAAACAGAAAAAGTGGTACATAGATATTATTTGCCCCAGATTTGAAATCAAACAGGGGGAATAAATCCTTTTCTCAGGCATGATCAAAAATAGACCTAAATAAAATTTAACCCAATGACTTCTCTAACTTTTTTAACCTTTCACAAAATTCCCAGGAAGGTTACCACCTACAATGACGAAAGAAAAATAATCATTAAAGAATCATTTAACTAGGTCCTTACAATGCATAGTCTCTAAGGTGATTTTCATAAATACACAGGTGTTTAGAAAAGAAATTATTGTAAAATATAAAGCAGAAGTAATTTCTAATTGTGCATAATTAAAACAATAGTACTTTAATAATATGATATTCTCCAAAAAGCTCAAAAAAACATTTTTTTAAATTAGAATCTCATAATAATCATTATGGAAAGGTATATATCCTATATTTGACCACTGGACTTTAAAAAAGAAGTCGTTTTTTTAATGGCTTTGTCTTGCACTCTTACCAATGTATTTTAAAATTAAATGACCAGAAGACATTACTACTGGCAAAGCATTATCAGGAAGGGACCTCGATAAAATGAGTAGTGAGACACTGAATCATTTCTTCTGTGAGTGAAAGTCATAGATCGGCAAAAGTTCTAAAATTATACAATTACAAAAAATAAATCAAATCAGTGTGTCATTTCTGCTTTTCTACATTAATAAATTAACCATGTAACATTGTTCAAAATTATGTCAGTTACGCATATAATAATCTTTTAAATTAATGAAGTGATGAAGCAGTTTGATGACACCCATGATTTACAGGGCTGCTTTTAGCTAATGTTAAAAGCCTTTCATTTAATAAATTGCCCCCTTGAGAAATTACCAAAAATGAATATTTTCTATGCTAAATGTTTCAAGGTTTACACTTTTTCAATATATTAACAAATGGCAAGGGAGACGCATTTTTCAAAATATATCTTCTTTTACATATATTTAATTGAAATTAATTAGTATGTTACTTTAGAAGGAAATGATTATACAAGACCATTTATGAGAATTTTTGTGAAGCAATAAAGCTGAATTTAAACAATGAAATCAATCACATCCTTACAAAATTTGTATGATAAATTGGGAATCGCTTCAAGCTTTTTCATTAAGGAGGCACAATTCTATCAAATCTATGCTCTTAACATATAGCTAGTGCTCTTCACTCTTAGCTTAATCACTCTCAGCTTTTATTGTTTGTTTGCATTATTTATTAAGATTGAAATTATATTACTAATAAGGCTTCATAATTTTTGTAACAATTTCTGTTTTGTTCACTTTCATCTAAGCGTTTCTTCACGAATGGTTGAATATAATTTTAGCTCCAGTATACTTCTCAGTTCAATCATGAATACCAACAATCAGAGCTTACAATCAAAGGATATCATTGCCATTGTCTTCTGGTTTTATGTGGCCTCAGAGACTTATCTGAATACGAGAGAAATAATGTCTTATGGAGAGATGTTATATAAGTTCGTTAGGAAAGCAAAGTAGATTTCAGTCAAGCTAGGATATGCTTGCATGTGATAACAGCAAGAAAGAAAAGGAACTAAATAGAACTAGCAAAGAAAGCCTGAAATTGATGTTCCCTGTGCTTATGAATTTGCTTTCGTAATGTGGAGGCTGATTTTTATTCCATTTCTGAATTTGTAATGTGCCTAGTACATTGGGCCAATTTCTTTTCAAAGCATTTGCAGCTCCAGCCCTGAAAACAAGAATAATTAATTCGTGCTTCTTGAGTCCATTGGGTGTAATTTTAGGCAGGCAGATGTCAAGGAAATAATTTTTAGAATTCTTATAATCGATGGCAATGTAATGGAGAATAGCCTGTTGGCATTTCAAATGATTTTAAGGAATTTCAAACTTTCATCAATGAATTTTTAATGTGTACTAATAATGAATGCTCATGGGTTTGTAGTTTATGCACAGTGAAACAGAACTTGAAGCATATTATTATTTTCCTTTAAAAATGGCTCGAAGAAAGTAAAAAAGTGTTGCAAATTCAAGATTTTCAGTTCTTTTATAATATATAACTGCATCAACTAGTTACGAATACAATTATTTGAGTGAGCCACATTTTCAAGAGTTAATAAAGGAAATTGAAAAGAATCAGTGGTCTTTCAAACATACATACGAACATTTGCAGGAGGATCCCATTTACTATAACAGCTACATTTAGACTCCTGACTCTCACTTCCCTGATGGGGTGGCACAATCTGCTGAAACCTCCTTGCATTTTGGAGAAATATCACATGAGACTTGGGATGGCAAATTGCAAAATACTACATATCTCAAAGTCTGAAATATCTGACGCAGTTAGCACTGATACTGAACTCTTTATTATCATTGAGATTATTTCTAGGAAGTACCTTCAATGAGTACAAAATTATATGGGTACAGAAATTGATTAAACTCCTTGCCTGGATGAACTAAAACCTATTGAAATCACAACAAGAGGGATGGAAGGGATATCAAGAACTCTCATAGGATCTATGATTCTCAACAGAAGGGCAGCCAACGCTATTTAGGGAAAGACAATTTTGAAATAAAAGCTTAACTTTTGGTGGATTAAACCTCGTGTTCTGATCCACACTAACTATAGGAAATATGACGTTACATCTCCGGACCTTAGTTTTATCTATTCTTGAAGTGGAATCATGGTATCTATTTTTAGCCAGAACTATAGCATCTTTTTTTCTCTACTTCTGTGGAACTGTAGAAAACAATGAAATAACATATGAAAGCATTTTTAATTCTTTGAAAGAATTGGGCTATGTAGACCTGAAATTTTGCAATTTTCTAAGCCTTTGAAAGTAGATGATGGTGTAAAAGCTTACAGATTAAAAGTATAATTATAATATATGTTTATACTTATATATACAGATTAGAAATTTTTATGTGATTTTTATGGCAGATTTCCTTTTTTAAGTATGTTCAATTGGACTAATAAATTTATATTCCCTGTGCAAATTCCAATAAAATGCCAGAGGAAGAGGACAGAAACTTTCCCCAGCAGTAGAAGAAAAGCTTTATTTTTTCCCTCATCATGTTCTAAATGGAAACTCAATGGAAACTTTACATTTTAAGTTTACTTCTCATAGAAACAGATGTACAATGGCCGAGAAGTTTAAAGATGTGTCTGCACTCTCTCCATTTTCAAAGTTGTACTTCGAAAGTCGGCAAATCTTTTACTTTTTACAACATAGAGAACAGCAAATCTGCTGCTGTTTTTCCAAACAGAATGCACTATGGCTTACAGACACAGATCCCATAAAATGCTCTATTTATTGGTGAAGCATTAACAGTGTCTCTTATTTTACTCCTGTGACCCTCTTTGACCATTAGTCACACATTCCAATTGAGCAGATGCCACTAAAATTTCCCTTAGGTATAAGGAGAGAGTAGAGCCTACTTGGTCATCGACCTCTCCCTTCCAGCTCCCCTGTTGTCACAACCAGTGGCTTCCAATTCGTCGCCCCCAGGGCCAGACAATCTGGCTGAGAAGACGAAGGCAGGCAAGGCCAGCCATGAGGATCAGAGCAAGCTCCCTGCCTCACCCAGACTCCCCACTTCTACAATCAAAGCCTCAACAAGTACCATCGCCATCCCCTGAACCAGCACTTCTCAAAATGTAGTGCACACAGCACCGGGCGATACCCAGAGCAATGTGTATTGACTTGGTTTTTATTTTATTTATTTTTACTATTACTTTCTGTTCTTAGCAGTGGTATTGCAATCTCATTTATGAGAATGACATAAAATTCCCTTTTAAAATACATGTAAATATATTTTAAAGGAGATTTAAAGAAAATTATGCAAATAATAGCACGGGGAGACAAAGATATAGCAATGATCGTGAAAGTGATTTGTGAACAGTTGAAGATGAGAAAACACTGAGCCAAAGCAAGCAGAAGCCGTTGAGAAGGAAGAGCAGCCACGCTCCCCTTTCAGCTGGATGTTTATAACAATAAAAAGGCTTCAACGGTAAAGCGCCTTCCCGTATACTTTTATTCGATCTCTTTACGGCACTAGCACAGTAGATAAGCTACATCATTATCACCATTTTACAGATGGCGAAACTGAGGATAGGAAGGCTCCAGTGATTGCCTGAAAGTCACACAGCTATTTAAGTGCTGGGAGAGAAACGTGAAGCCTTCAAAACAAGGCTTTCTGCTCCAAATAGAATACACTTACAGCTTAACACACTATTCATTTACAAAGGTCACGTGGGGACTCCAGAGTGAAGTAGCGCCTTTGTGTTCAATTTGTGCATTCCCTCACCAAGCAGCATTTCAGTACCTTTTCCTGCTGTACAACAGACATAATAGGAAGATTCCTTTTGAGCAATATAGGATATGAACCCAACTGAACTAATTAGTTCACAGCGGTGTTAGGAGGTTAACTAGCTGATGGTGATAAAACACTGTATCGACAGAAAATGCCACATTAAATGCCCCAAATTACCATTACTTGTATCACCATTCAGTATTTATATTCAACGAAGTTGCAGGTAAAGAAAAAATATGAATATCCTGCAGTTATTAAGCTTCTGATCAGTCCTTGGAGAAATGATATTTAATCCTGTCTGTCACACTTGTGAGGACGTCCGTATGTGTCAGGAGGGCTGATCAGTCAGGTCGTCCATAGACATTTAGAGACAAGCAAACACATATATTCAGGAGATGCTGCCACTTTGTTGTTTTATAGGAAAAAAGACATATTAAAATAAACCCTTGATTTGCCACTGCGTTTGTTGTAAAAACAAACAGAAGTCATAGTTTCTGAAAGCAAAATTTGTAGCTTCAATTGCAAATTTAGTCGTCTGAGTCTGTACACGGAGACCACAAATTGCATGACATCCTTAAATTAAAAGGATTCCTCAGAAATGTAAATATTTGTGCAGGAAAAGGTATATGCTCAGCGCCAAGTCAAAGTTACATAAATATGTAGAATGCCGATGAAGTGTCCAACATCACGAGCCAGTCAAATGCATTCAAGACCTCAGCATAGAAGGCCGTTCTTTCTGATGGGCAAACAATGGATAAACAAGATATATCATAGCCCTGTGGTTTTCCAATAAAATAGCCAATCTCAAGTTTCTCTGACAGGAAATTTGACTTGGTTTTTCATAACAATACTGTTTTACAGTATGATTTATATTTTTTCAAAGGTACAAAAACTCTGCTTGTTTTAATAGTGTGCCCTTGCGTTTTTCTAAGAGGGTATTTCCTTTAGAGATACAGACAACGTCAATTTTTTACAAGATAGGCATGGGATCTGAAAATAAAGTTCTGAAGCATAGAGAAATGTAACCTAAACTCAAAGTGAAAGCTAGAGACCACTTACGCAAGCGTAATTATCTCAACCCCCAGACCTTTCATGCCGAAATTAGTGAGCATTTTCATTTTCCATGTGCAATCACTTACTGTCCTTTCCCCCGCTATTAATGTTTCAAGAAGCAAGGGCATTTAAATGAAAAAAGAAAAAAAAAACTCTCTGCTAATTTGAAGCTGAGAATCCAATTCACTAAAATTGACAAAAGTGTCGTCTTGATAACTGCCATTTTCCGATAACACAGCTTCGCAGGAGGGAGCCAGTTAATGTGACTCTAGGCTGAGGCTCCGCATCCGTGGAAAGTAACGTCTTTCATGGCAAGGAGTTATTTTTCAGGACTTTGAACAAGGGCCTCTTGTAGATAAAACTATGCAGAAAGCTCCTTTGTGAATGACCCTATCTGAACACTTTTCCACTCACTTCAGTGATATTTTGGCACCTGACGAGTCTTTTAAAAACCCCCGATGATGAATTGTTACATGACATGCAAACAGCTCGAAACCTGCCAGCTTTGAGAAGCTCAGGACAAGTAACTCACCTGTTCCCAAGAGTCCCGGTTCTGATTAGACAAGGAGAGGAAAACGATGAAAGGTTCTATGGCGAGTAAGTGTGCTTCACTTAGTATTTAGGATCCATTTTACCAAATCGGGGAGAATCGACCCAGTCGGCGGCGCATAGTCATCTCTCCCGAGCCGGGACAATGATTCATAGCCGGACTGCTTATAACTGTAGTTTTCCCCTCTTCTCAAAGCAGCTGGCGAACTCTTCAAAAGGATCCCTCTCACAAAGTCACAGTGAGACAGTTGTGAGCTGTTAAGCTGTCAAGCCTATCCATATACACCGAGAGTGAGT
The DNA here is from genome assembly GCF_041296265.1 of Equus caballus. Taxonomy (NCBI): domain Eukaryota; kingdom Metazoa; phylum Chordata; class Mammalia; order Perissodactyla; family Equidae; genus Equus; species Equus caballus. The sequence goes on along the minus strand of NC_091698.1, from coordinate 51,272,506 downwards.
AACTGCCGAAACAAAACCTGCCCGTGGTCGGGACGTCAGAGCTAAGCCAAGAGCTGACAACCACCCGGAGGTGCCCAAAGGCAGAGGCCAGGGCGGCTCCCCGCAAAGGAGAAGGAAGGAGGCGAACCGTTGTCGGCCATGTGTTACCTCCATCCCTTGACGCGGGAGTGAGCCTGGTCCCTCTGGGCTTGTGTTAGAGCGGGGCAGACCTGAGCACGTCCGTAATTCGGGTTGAAAGCGTGTTCCAGAAGCTCACCAAACGCCTCGGCTTTTTCGACCCCTTCTCCTGTTCCCCTCCCCTGTCAAGACCACCAGCCCCCTCTCCCTCTCCGCCGCTGGGCCTCAGAGTGCTTAACCTTGACAGGGGTAGAAGAAAACCTCATGTTGGGGGGAGAGGGAAGGGCGAGGGCCAAGCGCTTTTTGCAACGCCATTTCTTCTCTTCATTATTACCAAATAATAGCAGTTTTATTCAAAGCATTTATTGAGCAGCTCCTACATGCGGGCCACTGAAACTAAACAGAAAACAGCAAAAACCATCAAGACGTGAGGAAAGGATAATGGGGCTACGGAGTCTTTGGTGGGGGGGGGGGGGGCGAGGAAGGGCAACCAAGCCCAGAATCAAGTGGGTTGCAGATTAATCTCGAAGGAAGAGACAGAAACCAAGGCTTCATTTATTACCAACATTCACCAAACTTTAAAATTCTTCAACCAGGAGTTCATCCTGAAACTTCTGAATCAGACACTCTGGCGCTGGGAACTACACATGCGAACCTTAAAATTTTTTCTGAGGTGATTCTGACCTGTGTCTCTGGATGAGAAGAGCTATAAACCAGTAGTTCTCAAACCTGGCTGACGAACCACAAGGATAACCTGAGGACTTAAAAAAATGTGGATTCCTGGAGCCGAGTGGTTGGGCTCACTGCTGCACTTCGGTGGCGCAGTGTTTTGCTGGTTTGGATCCAGGGTGCAGACATGGCGCCACTCGTCGGGCCAAGTTGAGGCAGCGTCCCACATTTCACAACTAGAAGGACCTGCAGCTAAAATATACAAGTATGTATTGGGGGGATTTGGGGAGAAAAAGCAAAAAAAAAAAAAAAAAGATTGGCAACGGTTGTTACCTTAGGTGCCAATCTTCAAAAAAAAAAAAGATTTAAAAAATGTGGACTCCTGGTCTCTACCTCACACTGAGCTGGTGAGAATCTTTGGAGTGGAACTCCAGAATATCTAATTATCAGCCAGATTTTGGAATGATTGCTTTATCCCACATCCCAAACAAGTCTCAACACTGGCCCTCAAGCTGGACTGAAGAGGTGCTCACAGAGTCGAGGACTTCAGTGTTTTAACAAGCAGCCAAGGCCATTCTGGTGTGAGTATTGTGAACCGCGAACTGCAGGAACACTGTGAAGAGATGGATCTCGGGTTTTGAACTTGAAACTCGATTTGAACTCTTTGTCCATCTTGTCCAATCATTTGTTTATAAATTCCAAAAATATAAATTTGCCAAGTATCACCTGTGTGCCAGGCACTGTTTTAGGACTTAAGGAGTTCATAATCTAGTGATGGAGCTAAAAATACAAATAATTATCATGCACTGTAGTGAGTATAGAAATGAAGATACGTATTTTTTAAAAAGTGTTATGTGAACACAAAGGAGGCAGTAACTAAGTCAGCCTGGAGGGGCTGGTGGAGATTTTCCAGAAGACAGCTATGCTGACTTTAAAAGTAAGACAGGAATTCTAGTCAGAGGAAATAGCATGTAAAGCTGTCTCAGTGTTTCTAAAGTATGGGCCTCAGACCACCTTTTCAGAATCCTGGGGACAGGTTACTGAGCACCCCCCAGAACTCCACAATCTGAATTTCTGAGAGGAGGACACAGGAATATGCATTTCTATTGAGCTTCCTGGGTAGTTCTAAAAAACACTAGCTTGTGAAAACTACTGGCAAAGACTTGAAAAAGCTGGTTTATTTGAGGAAATTTAAGCATATGTGTTAAAGTGGGGACTGTTTTTTTTTTCTAAGCCTTTAAAAACCATGTGAGACTTCTGCTTCTGGCCAAGATGGAGTTACAAGGTCCAGATCCCTCCTACCTGAGGCAATGAAATAAGCAGCCAAAAAAACAAGAGAAAAGAAGAAGTACGGGCCAGCCCAGTGGCACAGCGGTTATGTTTGCCCGTTCTACTGCAGTGGGGTAGGGTTCACAGGTTCGGATCCTGGGTGCAGACATAGCACCACTTGGCACACCATGCTGTGGCAAGCGTCCCACATATAAAGTAGAGGAAGATGGGCATGGATATTAGCTCAGGGCCAGTCTTCCTCAGCAAAAAGAGGAGGATTGGCAGCAGATGTTAGCTCAGGGCTAATCTTCCTCAAAAAAAAAAAAGAAACAAGTTTTCAAGGCCCTGGTTATCGATACCAAAAGAGCAGAAAAAATCCGGTGAGCCCTTTGCTTGTTTTGAGAGAATTTCTAAGCTGTGGTAAGAGAGGAGGAACCCAAACTGAGCATGGCGGACTCTTTGAGTTGAGGAAATGGAGCTGAGAATTCAGGAATATCAAGCAGCCAGAGTCCACAGAACAGAGTACTGGAGGGGAGAGAATGAGACAAGTGCCACACTACACGGTAATAAAGGACTATTTTGTACATCTGTATGCCAACAAATTCAACCACTTGATTAAATGGACAAATTCCTTGAAAGACACAATTACCAACGCTTACTCAGAAAAAAACAACCTGAAAATCCCTATCTACTGAAGAAATGAAATTGTAGTTTAAAACCTACTGACCAAAAAAAAAAAAAAGCATTAACAAACAACAACAGGCCCAAATAACTTCACTTGTGAATTCTACCAAACCCGTAAGAGAAATAATATCGACTCTACACAAACTATTCCAGAAAATTGAAAAGGAGGGACTACTTCCCGATTCATTCTGTGAGGGCTGCATTACTGTGATATCACGTAGAAAAACAAGATCCATGAAAAAAATTGTTAAATTATACCTTATTAAAATTAGAATTTCCTACTTTGCAAAAGACGCTATCAAGAGAATGAAAAGACAAGCCATAGACTTGGGAAAATATAAATGTGATAAAGGTCTTTTATTCAAAATATACAAAGAACTCTTAAAATTCAGCGATAAGAAAAATACACCCCAATTAAAAAGTGAGCAGAAGATTTAACAGACACCTTACCAACAAAGATAAGCAGATGGCAAATAAGCATATGAAAAGATGTTCAGCATCACTTGCCACTAGGAATTGCAAATTAAAATAATGTGATATTACTACACACCTATTAAAGTGACTAAATCCAAAAAGCCTGACAATCCCAAATGCTGACAAAGATGTTGAGGAACAGGAGCTCCCATGCATTGCTCGTGGGAAGGCAAGATGGTAGGGATTTATGGAAGTATTGTGAAAACATATGTCCACATAAAACCTGACATGTTTGTAGCATCTTTATTCATAATTCCCCCAAACTGGAAACAACTAAGATGTCTTTCAATACATGAGTGGATAAGCAAACTGATACATCCATACAATGGAATTTTATTTAGTGATTTTATAAAATGTGCTGTCAAGCCAAAAAAAGACATAGAAGAGACTTAAATGCATATTGCTAAGTGAAAGAAGCCATTCTGAAAAGGCTACATACTCTACGACTCCAACTATATGGTGTTCTAAGACAAAAGTATATACTGACAGTAAAAAGGTCAATGGTTTCCAGGGAAAAAGCTTTCAAAGAGTAAAGCACAGGGCATTTTTCAGGGTGGTGAAACTATTTTGTATGATGTTGTAAGGGTGGATACATTATATTATGCGTTTGTGAAAAGTTATAGATATTTACAGCACAAAGTGTGAGCCTTAATGACTTCAAATTTAAAAGACAATCCTTTAAGAGTTCCTGCATCCCATCCCAGGATGCAGGCTGTGATAAAAGAATCTAACTGTGCTACAAATGTATGAAAGAACCTTGCTGAAGGAGGTGGGGGAAAGGTGCTGATCTAAGTAACTTTGGAAATGTGTAGGGTGTAAAACTAAAGGCAAAAGAAACCATACCTAAGCACTGGACTTTGGTTGATAAAGTTATTTCCAACAGAGGTGGAAGTTAAAAATTTTGATACTCCTATACGTGTATACTAGAATTGAACAATTAAGTAAATGGTGACAGGATTCTCACTATTGGAGTGGGAGTTACAGGTAAGCAAGAGAGGAGGCTAGAATGGTCCGTGTGATAGTGGATCATAGTGGGAAATATCAGTATGAACATATGTTTAGCTTCATAGAGATACAGATGGTTACGTATATATTAATTATACATGTATTAATTATATATATTACATATATGTATACAGGTACATATTTCCTTGTTCTGTCAGCTGAGAGGATGTGGACGCACTAACAGAACACTCCAGTAACAATGAGCATACTTAGAGCCCAGGTCTCAGTTTCTAATACTTTTCTACAATAAAAGGAACCATGGCTCCCTAAAGAAACAGCTGGTTCTAGGACTGAGGCAGGATATATGCAAGATGATTCTGGAGCAGCTTGTAGTACCAGAAAGCAAGAAAGTGTGGACACACACACACATTAATAGAAGTATGTCAAAGAGAGACAATAGCCAACTAAATGAGTTCTCAATAGCCACAGCTGGAACAATTTGAGCAATAAAATAAAGTAGTATTGGATTTCAGTCCAAAGTATAAAATAAACATCCTCGAGTCCATACTGATATAAATAAATGTTTGAGTAAATAATAAAGAAAGGAGAAGAAACAAATCCCCCAAGCAGAAGAATACCAAGTAATTTATGTCGATACTTCACCCTCAAGGAGGGGGAACATAACTCCCTGCTCCTTAAGTGTGGGTTGTGCATAGTGACTTCTTTCCAAAGAGTATAGTATGGAAAGGGAGGGGGAAAAAGGAACTTTGCAGTAGAGAAATCTGACAAACCCTACCTCAGCCAGGTGACCAGGGTCAACATCAATGGTGACAAATCACGTTGACAGCACGTACCCTTGATATGATGTGATGAAATGGCACTTTAATATGTGGACTTCCTCCCCAAAACACATACCCCCAGCCTAATCATGAGCAAAACTTCAGACGAATTCCAGAGAGGATTCTACAAAATGTCTAGCCCGTACTCCTCCAAACTGTCAAAGTGATCAAAAACAAGGAAAGTCTGAGAAACTGTCAGCCAAGAGGAGCCTAAAGAGACAGGACAACTAAATATAGTGTGGTCTCCTGAATAGGATCCTGGAACAGCAAAGAACATTAGACCAAAAAAAACTAAGGGAATATGAATAAAGTATGGACTTTAGTGAATGATGATGTGTCCACATTGACTCACTAATTGTAACAAATGTAATATACTAGGGCAAGATGTTAAATATAGGGAAAATGGGTGTGGGATAGATGAGAAATCTGTGTATTTTCTCAATTTTTCTGTTACTCTAAAACAGTTCTAAAATATAATGTCTGTTGTTTAAAGGCAAAAATGTGAAATATTAAGGGATAAATTGAACAAAAGATATAGAAGATCTGTTATTGAAAACTACAAAATACCACTGAGATAAATTAAAGAAGACCTAAAGAAATTAAGAGATATACCTTTTCATAGCTTGGAACACTCCTTATTGTTAAGATGTCCCTTCAGTCCAAATTGATCTATTGAGTCAACACAATTTCTATCAAAATCTCAGCAAGCTTTTTGTAGAAACTGAAACTGATTCCAAAATTTACATGGAAGTACAAAATTCCTAGAATAGCCAAAACAATTTTGAAAGAGGACAAAGTTGGAGGACTAACGCTCCTTGATTTTCAGACTTATAAAGCTACAGAAATCAAGACGGTAGACAAATGGATCAGTGAAAGGGAATAGAGTTAAGAAATAGACCCACACATACGTGGACAACTGATTGTTGACAAGGAACAAAGGTAATTCAGTGGCGAAAGAATAATCTTCTCAACAAATGGTGCTGGAACAACTGAATATTCATACAAAAATTAACTTTAATCCATATCTCATGCCATATACAAAAATTAACTCAAAATGTATCATAAACCTAAATGTAATAACTGAAACTATAAAACTCTTAGAGGAAGCTTCTTTGTGACCTTGGCTTAGGCAATGATTTCCTAGATGTGACACTACAAGCACAAGGAACAAAAGAAAAATTAGAGAAATTGGACTTCATCAAAATTAAAAAACTTTTGCACAAGAAAGTGAAAAGACAACCACAGAGTGGGAGAAAATATTTGCGAATCATGTCTGATGAGGAATTTATATGTAGAAGACTTGAAGAAATCTTAAAACTCAACAATGGAAAACAAGCCCATTTAAAAATGGGCAAAGGATTTGAATAGGCGTTTCTTCAGTAAAGATACAGAAATAGCCAATAAGCACATGAAAAGATGCTCAATATCTTTAGTCATTATGGAAATGCAAATTAAAGCCAAGAGATACCACTATAACCTAGTAGAATAACTAAAATTTATAAGATTGACAATGCCAAGTGTTGGCTAGAATCTGGAGAAGCCTGAGCTCTCATACTCTTCTGGTGGAAAAGGAAAGTGGAAAATATTTTGGCTGTTTCTTAAAAAGTTAAATATACACATTCCATATGATTCAGCCATTCCACTCCTTGGTATTCACCCAAGAGAAATGAAAACATACATCCATGAAAGAAGTCCATGAAGACTTTTACACAAATGTTTATAGCAGCTTTATTTACAATAACTAAAAACTAGAAACAACCCAAACATCCATCGATAAGTGAATGGATAAACAAAATGTTGTACAGGAATGCTACTCACAATAAAAAGGTATAAATTACTGATAGATACACACAATACGGATGAGTCTCAAAATAATTATACCATATGAAATAAGCCAGACAAAAAAGGAACACATAATGTATGATTACACTTATATAAAATTTTAGAAATTGCAAACTAATATCTAACAACAGAAAGTAGATCAGTGGTTCCCTGGAGTCAGGAAGGGATCACAAAGAGGAGTGAGAACCTTCTGAGGGTGATGGATAGATTCACTATCTTGACTGTGGTAATGGTTTCATGGATTTGTACATATGTCAAAAATTATCAAATTGTATGCTTTAAATACATGCTCTTGGGCCCAGCCCTGCAGCATAGTTGTTAATTTTGGCAGACTCCACTTTAGTGGCCTGGGTTCATGGATTCAGATCCCAGATGCAGACCTACACCACTCATCAGCCATGCTGTGGAGGCAACCCACATATAAAGTGAAGGAAGATTGGCACATATGTTGGCTCAAGGCTAATCTTCCTCAGCAAAAAAACATTAACTCAAATAAAACTTAACTTTAAAAAAATGCTCCTTTTTGTATGTCAGTTATATCTCAATAAAGCTGTTTCTTAAAAAGTGTGACTTTCAAGGACAGGTATACATAGACACCTGGACAGGATCAGACATCTGAGGATGCCATCTTTCTCTCACCTTTCTTCTTCCCCAAACAGTGGACTGAGTATCATTAGGGAACCTCAGGAAAGGCTCTTCTATCATATGCTCCTGTTTTCAAGGTCTTTTATTCCCACTGGGTACTCAAATCAAGAATCAGTAAAATATCTCATAGGATGATAATAATCTTAGCTCCATTTTTATAAATTGTCACATACTTGCAAATGCACATTCACATATATGATCTAATTTTTGCCCTTCTATGTGTGATGTACATAGGGTGGATGTTACTTGACATGGTCATTTGACAAGTGAAGGCAAATGAAAAGAAAACAATGAAATTCAAGAGGTCTGCTCAGAACTATACGGCAACTTAGCTGGACTGGGAAGTCATGTTTCCTGGCTAGGTCCAGTGTGCTCTGCTGGACACTGCCTGCTGTGTAAGTCAACCCATCTTCTCAGAGTCAGTTGTGAGTGATAATAAATGTGGTAAAATTCAGAGAAGGCAGGCTGAGCAGAGGGTCTCACCTGAGCCTTCTCACTGCTTCTGCTGCAGGGAGCCCACTAACCCACCTTAGAAGTCACTTCACACGCTGAGGGTGATCTTTAACATAATTACAATAGATTACATGAATCAATTATTTTTGTTTGTTGTGGACTCCTTGAACTGAAGTAAACTGAATGATCATTACAGTTAACATTTATTGAGTTACTTGCCGAGTTAGTATTTATTGCATTATTGTGTACTTACTAACAAGCCCATGTGGTAGCCACCATTGGGTCCTCTCCACTTGACAGATGAGGAAACCAAGGCACAGAGTTTCAGTAGCTTGAGTGAAATAGTACAGTTAACGCATGGAAGAACTGTGATTAGAACTCAGTCTGTATGACTTCAAAGCTTCATCCTGTGCCCCTAAAGATGCATTGTACGTAATATATGTAAATTAAGACAGCCTCAGATTCTTGTAAATGGATTGGGAAGCCACAAATTCAATTGCACAGTGCAGAAATCTGCCTGATTCTACAACTTAGGGCCTGCTCCCCAAGTAAGCCGTCCCCCCATGGTTGGAGCAAGGCAGTGGGAAGGCTGATATTGCAAAGCATCACAAAATATACACAACATAAAGAGACTGATAGAGAAGGGGGAAGGAGAATGAACCTTCCCAAACATCCTTACCCTTCTCTTAGGCTTTTGTTTTGTTATATTCTATTTCTATCTCATTGGTATCATGACCTTCAGAAAGTCATAATTTAAACATAAAGAGACAAAACACTTGGATTGTTTCACAATTTTATTTTTATTTTTTCACCCTCCCTACTTGTTTAGCAAAGAGCTCCACTCCTTCCAATTCACTGCTTCTTTCTTGTGTGTGTGTGTGTGTGTGTGTGTGTGTGTGGAAGAGTGGCCCTGAGCTAACATCTGTCACCAAACTTTCTCCATTTTTTATGTGGGGTGCTGCCACAATGTGGCTTGATGAGCAGTGCTAGGTCCACACCCAGGAGCTGAACTTGTGAACCCTGGGCCACTGAAGCAGAGCACGCCAACTTAATCACCATGCCACCGGGCCAGCCCCTATTGTTTCTTGTTCCTCACAAAAGAGGAGAATTAACTTTTTTAGAAAAATCAATACTTCTGATTTAGCTACTATCCAAATAAATGGTCCCTTGGGCAAGTCAACTTTTGGGGGTTTCAATTTCCTTATCCATAAATAAAGGGTTACCCTGAGATGCTATTCTAGCTTTAAAATTCCATGATCTCATGTTTCTCTGTTTCTTTCCTTTCTGGTCTGCATATAAGAATTTGGAAATTCCAAGCTCTTTTTTGTTCCTCGTAGTGGGAAGAATTCCTTTTCCTCTTTTCATGTGCCTCCTTTCGCTACCCTTATAAATCCTGGGATATATCCTATGCTCTGAACAAAAGATTCCAATAGCTTCTGGCTGCTCCGGGTCAGATGGACCCAAGGTTGAACTACAGCTCACAGATAAGAAATGGAGGGCGGGATGGGGGGCTACCAGTGGTGTGGAGAGCAGACAGGCATCACTCACTTCCAGGAAAACCTCAGATCAATTGAGAGAATTTGGTACGTTGCTGTTCCATCACTACAGAAGAATTGTTCCAGCCCACAAATATTTCAACTCCTCCAAAGCTGTCGTATTAGAATAAAATTTTTAAGCCTAAAGAAATAGATTCTGATGAGTAAAAAAAAAATCCAAAAGATCATTTTCAGATAGCTGATAATATTGGGGGTTTTTCTTAGGAACTTGTAGAACTTTAACAACAGAAATTATGTTCTTAGGTTTCCGGTTATAGAAGGAGGTCATCAATAGAAAAAGTAACTTAAATAATGTTAATAATAAGATTGAAGGACTGGCCCCGTGGCCGAGTGGTTAAGTTCGCACGCTCCGCTGCAGGTGGCCCAGTGTTTCCTTGGTTCGAATCCTGGGCACCGCCATGGCACTGCTCATCAAACCACGCTGAGGCAGCGTCCCACATGCCACAACTAGAAGGACCCACAATGAAGAATATACAACTATGTACCGGGGGGGCTTTGGGGAGAAAAAGGAAAAAATAAAATCTTTTTAAAAAATAAGAAGAAGAAGAAGATTGAAAACTGAATTTAAATGTAATTTGCATTGCCTCTATCTCCTAGTTTTTCTTTCCTGCCAAACAAAGAATACTCAGCATGGTAGAAAAATACAATTCCATTAATTCAAATTTCCCTCAAAAGAATACAAAAACCTTCTTAGAAAAATATATGATGTTCACATGACCAGGAGATAAAGATTTGAAAAAGGGGAAAGGACTTAAAAATAATATCTTTTTTCCACTTTAAAGAAATTTTAATGCCTTTTTTGAAAATGTAAGAAATTTACATTGTTTTACTGACATTTTTGTGTTGAAAATTTCAACCTTAAAGCTGCGTCCAATAGACTTTAAGTGTTTGTTAAATGCGTGAATGAACCTTATTATGTGGAAGTTAAAAATTCTGGAAACCAGAAGGAAGATATTCAGCTCCTTTAATCATGATTTATAATTGGTTTGGGTTGTGATTAATTCCCTATTTTTTCTATATAAAAAGAGAGTTATACCTTTGGAAAATAATCCTAAAAATCAGAAAATTGTGTGAAGGAAGCAGTTTATTATATTCTATATAAACAAGTAATATGCAATAAACCAGAAGATACCAAGGAAGAAACAGGTTAAAATGAAATAACACAATGCAAACTATAGTCCAAAAATAAAATTGGACAATAAAACTAAAGTAAAGGCTACATTAACTAAAAATTAAATAGGAAAAACACGTTATTTACAGTTTTAGAGATATAATATTTTATATATATGAATGCCAGTCCATTTTAAATATTTTCTTATAAAAGTAATAAATGTTTAATGGTTTTTTCAAGGAGAAAGTACAGAACTTTGTGAACCCTTCTAGTCATTTTCTATGAACGCTTATATATAGTTTTGCTTAAATGAAATCATGATACTGTGCAGCTTGCTTTTTTCACTTGAGAGCATATAATGTTTTTCTTTCCTTTCACTGCGTATACATTTGCTTAATTCGTTTAAGGATTGATAACATTCTATTTTATGGATATACTGCAATTTATTTACAGAATCCTCTATTAATAGACTATTCTGTATTTTATAGTTTTCTCTATTACAAACAAGGATAAAACGAAAATTCCTTTAATTATCTTTGCTTGCTTGTGAAAGTTTATCTGCAGAATAACCTCCTTAAAAAGCTGAGTTCAAGGATGAGCGCTTAAAATTTTGATAGATATTGCTAAATTAATCTCAAAATGTTCTCCCAATTCAGACTCTTACTAAGAATATACGAAAATTCGCATTTCCTTGGCTTCTCACCAACAATTGGGTCTTATCAATATTTTTCATCCTTGTCAAATTAATATGTGAAATGACTCATTGTTGTTTTAATTTGCGTATTTTTAATTATAGGTGAAACAGCATTTCTCTTATGATTATTTATTTTTTGGAATTTATCTCTTAAACCACTTATTCCTCCCTATGTCCACTTTTCTATTAGATTATAGGTTATTTTCTCTCTAATTTGCAAAATAAATTTTATGTTAAGGAAATTAGCCTTTGTCTGTGTTGTCAACCACCACCTCCTAATTTGTTGTCTTTTCATTTTGGTTACGATGCTTCGTACAGTGCAGAATCTTTGGCTTTCTCCAAATGCCATTGATCCGTTTATTTAACAAACATTTATTGCATATTTACTACGTGCTAAGGATACAATGGTGACCAAACAGACATTGACCCGCATCGACCTTAACGATATAGTGGAGAAGCAAACATTGATTAACTAATAAAAAAGCATATAATTTCAGACAAAAGAGAAGTATCAGGAGCAATTTTTTCGTTTATAGCTTCTAGACTGTGATGCTGTATACTTCACATACCATAATTATGGTGTGGGGATTTTTGTTTTGTTTTGCTAATACATTTAAACAAATGTGGGATTTATTTGAGGATGGAGAGTAATGTCGACATCCCACTTTTCTCTCTCTCTCTTTTTTTAAACATGGTTAGTCAATGTGTCCTTTATTGATTGGATGATATATCCCCGGGGATCAGGTCTGCCACATTTCTCACGCCCCACTTACTGTTTGAGTTTGCCTTCTTCTTCGGTTCTAGTCTATTTCACATCTATCTATATCCGAATCAGTACCATACCGTTCTCAATATCATATTTTTGTAATTAATTGCAAGTAGGGACAAGACCAACCTCATTTTTATTTTCTTTTATAACTCATTCTGGATATTGACACTTACTTATTCCTTCAAATCCTGTTGGTATTCTTATGTCTACTTCATTGAGTTTATAGAATAATTTAGTGACAATAAATATCTTGAGTCTTTCTATCCATGAAACAGATAGGCCTTCACATTTGTTTAAGTTTAAGTCTCCTTTTATTTCTCTCCAGTAGAAGTTCAAGGTTTTTTCATATTGGTCTCCATTTATTTTATGTACTCTTCAATTTTCTTTTTTAGCTCATAAGATTATTTATGCAATTTGATGACTTGTTGCAAAGATTTAATATTCCCTTTAGTTTCTTTGACAGTACAGAGCACTTGCAAAAAATATTTGTCTTCTTGTGGCATATCTTTCTCCAGACTGGATTTTTCTACTACTAATCTACCATGCCTCTTTATTTCTTCCTTTCTTTTTCACAGTCTTTTTAATAGATGCTAGCTTATTTCTTTCCAGATTACCATCATTTGATGAGTACAGACCTATACAGACTATCTTTCAGTCTAGATACTGTGTACGTGGCTTCTCAGTGACTCCCTAGGCCTCCTCATCTCAGCCCTGTTTGTAGATGCCCTCTGGTTTGAAATCTATATGTTAAAGTTTTCTGTTCTACATTCTGAATTTCTGTCATCTAAGGGAGATAGAGAGCTGGCCAGAAGCTGAATCAACTATGATTAGTGGATTTGTTCTGTTTTCTTATTCTGTATAATGTTTTAAATCTCCCCTCTTAGATTAACTCTTCTAGTTAGGAATTTACACTCTTTCTTCAGGGCATAATCATGAATTTTAGTTTTTTCCATTTCTGCTGTTCCATTTCAGGGAACAGCAGACTCTCTTCAGGAAGGATCAGCTGCTAGCATTCCTCTCCCACCCCTGGAGACTGGAGACTGGGGGGATATTGGAGGAGGGGTATCTAAACAGGAAAAACTTCAGGGCATTGGCACTGACAATATTAACTCACAGTGGAGATGAAAAGAAACCTGATAGGGCTTTGATTCTGTTCTTCTCCTGGGCCATTAATACCCTAACGGGTCTTCGTCTTCTTTCTTTTTTCTTTTTGTAAAATCTCAACTTGTGGTTGGAACCCACCACGTCTGAGTGATCCTACTCTGGATTATTTCTCATCTTCTTCCTAAACAGAGAGAAGCACAATTGTCAGTCCTGGTGGTTTTTCCCATCTGGGGTGAGTCACCCACTCTCCATGGAACTTACACTCTAGAAGGGCCTCTTCCTATTTTCTCTTCTTGGCCGACCACACATCCTCCTTGTCCACTTCTCTGCAAATTAAGGGTGCAAGGGTGGGTTTTTACAAATATACTCTTTCATGTTCCCTTTAGTGCTAGATCCAGAAGAGGAGATAGGATCCATATCTCAAGATTCCCAGAATCTTTGGTCTTCACAAACTTTATCAAGTATTATTCAAGGAGTGTTGTAGAGATTTCTTCATTGTTTGTTTTCAAGATTTAGGAGCAGAAAAGAATTATCATCTTGCAAATACCTGCCAGCTTCCCCTGAAAGTCATGTGGCTGCCAGTTTAGGCACACTCCAAGGGGGCTACTACTCATGGCTCAGATCCTTCTTATCTTCACTTTTCAACCATGCCTTTGCTACACTTATTTGTGAGAAAAGAATGCTTATCCCTACTCAGTTTCCATAGAAGGGGAGCATCCATGCCCACTAGGTCAAAGTATGGGAGGAGGTCTTCCAAAGCCTTTCTCTCTACTGCCTCCTTCAGATTTCTCTGAAAGAAGATCAGCTTTCCTGGTCTTTCAGACTTGGGGAGAGGTGGGAGAAGAAGAACTGAGCTTGAAGGCTCGGGGTCTGTTGGATGCTGAGCTCTCTTTCTATTTTTCACATATGTTGTTTAGCTCTGGCTTAGGAGACCTTGGCTTGGTGGGTTTATTTACGGGAACAGGTGAGATGGGTATTAGCCAGCCTAGATCTCAGCTGGGTTTTGCAATCAGCATTTTTTTCCCCAAAGCTGATGTTTCTCCATCTATCACACTCCTCTGTGAATCTTCCAATTGGTCCCTAACCCAGGCATTTGGGAACGAGCAAGAGTGTTATTCTTCAGTGCCCTAAACCCCAGCATGGCCTGCTTTACTCAGGTTTGTAGGATTTGCATATCCAAAGTACAAAAAAATATCCTTTCCCTTTGCCTAATTCAGGAAAGTTATCCTGAAAATGAACACAAAATCCTGGTTTTAAAAATATGCTCTCATGGAGAACTAGCTACTCAGATGGAGAGGACCAAATGCCTACACTATGGAGAAACAATGAATTTATTATTTCTATGAAATTGTTCTCACCATTTCTTGTCTACCCTGGAGATTTAGAGGAATTTCTAAAATACACGCCCCTGCAACTGATTTCTTGGAAATCAGTCTTAACTGAGACTTATTAAAGTTCAGCATCCAAAAGGTTGCTTTTTTTCCTCTCCAACGTTTAGCTGCAATCAGGGGACAGCAGCGTCAGGTGAGGCTTGTTCCTGACGAGAGTGGCAGGGACGGGACAATCAGACTTCAGCTCTTATTCCAAGTAACTAAGGTAGAAATTCAAAAGCTTTTCTATTCACTATTCTTTTGCAAACAATATATTTCTTTATGTAAATTGACCAAATATGGAAATTCCAAGGTCCACTGTGTGCAAAAAGGATGAGGGCAAACCTTTAAAAAGTGGACCTCTCGGTACATATGTGTGCATTTCTCCCCATGATAACTTGTCACTGTGAAAATTCAGGCAGAAAACAACTCAGAAACCCTGTGTGCAAAACCTCAGGACAGCCTGAAGAATTCCACCAGCGGCACTGAGAAGTGGTTTGTTGATATGGTTCAGCCACGAAAAAACCCACTTTCAAAATCCCTCGCCCACTTATACCAACAGATATGGTTTCCTCTCCCTAACCATCTTTTTAGGAATTTTTTATTTCACAAAGGAAAGAATCCTCTAGAAAATACTTTTCACTTGCGCATAGCCTCCAAACTTGCATATTCCCAACAGGTTCAGTGAAATTCTAGGTCTTGAAAATGTCCAAGTAAAAGAGAAATTGAGTTGAGAGAAAAGAAAGACATATCTCAATATAACTGCTTTTTCTGATTAAAAAAATAGTGCAGATTCAATTAGGAAACCTTGAAAACATAGAAAAGTAGAAAAAATACTATAACCACAACAATATATTTGTGTATTTCCATTTATTTTTCCCCCTTGGTACACTCAAACTTACGCACAATTATGATAAATCTGTTTGAAGGTTTGCCTTATTTTTATGAGAATTTTTAATTTCACTGATATTTCTTCAAAAGGATCATACATGTCGGCTGCATATATTCCTTCATACAAGGAAGAACATTCTGAATTTTCCAAACTACAATATCCCTAACAGAGACATTCACAAAGAAGGTAAACAGACAACAGTTCAAAGAGGAAAGAAAAGAACTACAAAACAGTGACATGTTAAAACTTGCATGTAATAAAAAATGCAATTTTAGAAATAAGAATTCATTTTTATGTACAGAATTTGGTAGGGGGAATATTTAAATCATTGTTTCCAATGTTGACAAATAATTCAGCAAAAAACTTTAAAGCCATAAAAATTTTAATATCTTTTAAAATCTAGAATTTTAACTTCCATATTTCTATCTAAAAAGTGTAGGGAAGTTTACATGCCCCCTCCCCCCCAGCCCCTTGAGACACGCACACAGTATGCCCTGGACCTTAATTCACAATAGTAGAAAAAAACAACAACAAAAAAAAATAGAGACAAACTAAATATCCAAAAATATAGGGTACTTAGTTATATTATGGTATACCTAGGATTTGTAATATTAGCGGACATTAAAAAGATATAAAATGTTCGTAATAAGTTGAAAAAAGATACAATGGAAAGCAAAAGCACACAATTCTACAAAAACATACATCTGAAGAAAGAAATTGTTATTAGCTATGTTTGGATGGTGGGATAATAGATATTTTCCTTTTTTTTTTTTTTTTACTATTTCTTTCTTTTTCAGTACCATTTTGATAATTTAATATTTAACTTCCTGGTGTGCTTATCCAATCTTTAATAGTCACTATAATTCTGACACTATCAGAAGGGATGGGGGGAAAGAAGAAAAGGGGACAATATTACTTAAATATCTAAGCAGCTGTATACACTAAAAATGATGATTCTCTCATTTCACTTGCTATACAAACTTCAAAAATTTGTGACCTAAAATATGAGCCATTTTTTCCCTCAGTTTCTATGTTAATCATCACAAATGCCTCTTTTATCCTCCAATGTAATAAAAGTTCATGGGATGCCTGATGAATTGGCCCCAGCTGTGGACTGAGGTGGGGTGGGGAGCCATTTTCATTCTGTGTGACAATACAGCTCTCTACAGCAACTTCCAAATCAAACCAGCAGCTAAAATGGCGCGTGAGCCAGCCACAGAGGCGACTGCTACCGAGCACATCTTCCACAGGGTCCCCACCCTCCTGCGTCTCTCTAGGTCCTCCTTAATCCAGATCTTGGCACATGGGTAATCAATAAATAATTTATTGGGTAAATGCATTAATTAATTAATGAAAAGCCATGTCTAGATTAATCCATTTAACACATGGTTGGTAATTTCTAGTGCTTGCTAGGATACACTGAGTATCAATTCCATGTCTGGCAACTGTTTTTGAAGGACTGGCTGCATTTAAAAAAGCAGCTGCCAAGGAGCCGGCCCCATGGCCAAGTGGTTAAAGTTCCACATGTTTCACTTCAGTGACCTGGTTCCCACGCAGCTCTGATCCCAGGCACAGACATACATCGCTCACCAGACATACTGTGGTGGCATCCCACATACAAAGGAGAGGAAGATTGGCATGGATGTTAGCTCAGGGCTAATCTTCCTTAAGCAAAAAAAAAAAAAAAAAAAGAGGAAGATTGACAATAGATGTTAGTACAGAGTGAATCTTCTTCAGCAAAAAAAAGTGCAAACACCAATTGATCATGAGACTCCAGTCTCTAGAAACTGAACAAATCCCATAGACCATCTGAGTCCTAGCTTAAAACTCAAAGTCTCCTATGATCCCCTTCAAATTAATGACATGCTGTGTCCAGTTATTAATTATATAGCTGCTCCAAGAATGGTTAATGGCGTTGCATAAGATGCTTCCTCCGAAAGATTTAGATCCTTCTGCCCTGTTCTCACTACAGCACTAGAGCATATTGCTCTTCACTGTAATGTCCCATCAAAGTCAAGGTTGCAAGTATTAAATATTCTAAACCTTCTGATGGGACTTTTGCTCATGGTTAGGAAACATGAGCAAACCTAAGTACAAAGTAATTTGTGAAGTAATAACAATGTTTCCTAACCAGGTGATGGCTCAGAGGAGAATTAATTGGATAAAATTACCCCATTCCAGGAATAATGCTTTGTACTTTATGTCACAATTATTATGCAAGGATCTTGAAGAGATTTATGAACATTGATTAAACATCAGAACACCATTTTGAAAGAGACGGTATTAACATTATTTTACTGAACTCAGAGAGGGATGGTTTCCTGTTCTAAAGCACACAGCAAGCAGTCAAGAAATAATCCCGATCTACAGTGGCTTGATATTAGGACTACTGTTCTATCCTTTTGGAAGTTTTTCACTTCCATAACATATTATAACTAAAACGGTAAAAGAAAAAAAGATTTTTGTTTCTCAGCGTATCTTATAATTGCCACAAAGGAATACATTTCTGATTGTCAGAGTCAGAAACTACTTAAATCATTTCTCTTGAACCCCTGAGATTTTAGCTGGGAAAGTTCTGTTTATAATTAGTTTGCCCTCCTCTTTTTAACTGTAAACATTTGACATCAGCAGAATCAAATATGAAATCCACAAATCACTGGGTCTGGGAGAAATATCAAAAATAGAGTCCAGTCCTCTTGATTTCCAGATGAGAGGCCTCAGGCCCAAGGGGATGGGAAGGAGGGACGGGGATCTCTGTCCAAAAAACGAAAAGCTTTACCATTGTTGAAATGTCTCTCGTTGCAGAGAAGGCTCCCACATGGCTCTTAAGGCCCTGACTGCATCCTTAGTTTGCCAGGCAATTGAGCATCTTGAGTTGAACGGACCTCCCTCAATGATTCTGTGGCCAGGCATAAAAAGTGAAATTGACGGCAGAAGATCCAAGTTTTCAGCTCAGTGCCAATCAACAGAAAAGATATATTAAAATCTAAATTTCTAATTCGATTAGTATAACAACACTTAGTAGACTTGGATGCTACCAACATGAAATAATGCACCTAAGGGAGTGTATCCCAGTGTCTGGCATAGAGGAGGCCTCAATAAATGTTCCCTCTGGTGCTCCCACCAGTCCCCCACCTCTCTCTACCTCCTCCTCCAGCCAAGATCTAAAACTGCTTAATCCACATACCTGTATGTGTCTGAAATACTGCAAAGCAGATTTTGTTTGTATTTGCAGAAGCTTCAAGTACTCTATCAGATGTTTCTTTAAAAGCTTATAAATTATTCTCTAAGCTTTCTTTAAAAACAAATAAACATTAAAATGAATATGTGTGCATTAAAGTTCCTAATCAATAAAGCGTGATGAGGACTTAGAGAAAGTGTATACCCATGAATGAGTCAGACCAGCAGCTGTCACATGAGCCTGGGTTTGAGAGGAAAGCCTGAGGCTTCCTAAAGACCTAGACCCCCAATTCTATAAGTGCCCCCACCCCGGTGAAAATTCCTGCTTTGAGGAAATGAGAGAGGCTCGCTCTCTTTACACAGAAACTGAATTCCTGCTTCTATTTGCCCAACAAGCCCAGGGGAATCAAAATATACGAACTGAAATCACATTTGCTGTCGTTGCTTTTGTTTTAAGCCTATGTGTACAATTCAGATGACCAATTAATCGCACGGCAATCAGTTCTGATGATCCAGCGACATTTCCTTTATTACACGATGTTTAAAATACCTTTCCATCAATGACAATTTTTGCAATTCTGAAAAGTAATAAGAATATGATGACAATGATGGTGATGATGAAGAGTGGGTAATGTGCCTACGTCAGCTTAACTGCATTTAAAAAATAGAAACCATGACAAGGCTGATCATTCTTGCTATTCTCTTTCGGAAGATACAAAATATCTAATATTTAAATCATGGTCGCCCCCCCCCCACATGACAGATTATTCAACCCACAATCAAAAGATTTCACTACATTGTAGGAGAAAATATTTTGGAAGTGAAACTATGTCTTTAATATTTCCAAGTAAAAGAATTCCTAGCTGATAAAAGCAATACTTTTAGATATGTCATATGCAAAAATGGTACCATATAATTAGAAGTGAATTTAGACAGAAAGACAGAAAGATGAGATGTAAAAGCAGATAATTAGTGCACTGTTATAATTAGCAAATACTTCTCAATCCCATGGTAACTGTGCTCTGAAAAGGACTCCTGCGGGTTAACTAATATTTCCTGAAAGCAGTTTTCTTCTCATTCTTTAAATGGAAAGTTTGAATTGCTGTCTCCTTGAAAACCATGCCATAATATGTCATAAACTGATTTATGTCTATATTATAGATTTTTATGTAAAAAAAATCACCTATAAGAACAAAACAAATACTGTATTTGTAGAATGAACTATAATAAATCTATACAATAACCTTGTTCTCTATATGATTTTGAGTGTGATCTTTCAAAAATAGATGTTATTTGCATCACAAAAAGTAACTTTAACACACAGAGAAGCAAATATTTCCCATCGAACATGATTAATCGGTTCAAAATGTCTGCACACTGGAAACAGTGAAACTTTCTGGGGATGTGTTCCAGGAGTTTAAATATTTCCAATCTTAGAGTAGATAATAGCAGACAAAGGGAAAAGAACTAAAAAATTTAAGCAAAAGGAAAAATATTCTCATTTTTTCTCATGCCCTCCTCCCCAAATGTTTAGCATAATAAAATGATGTAGTACAGAGATGTTTTTCCAGATTGATGCCACAACTTGGCACACGGTCTTTGATCCTAAATAGTTGTGTGCCTTTAAACTTTATCTGTGATATGGAAATGATAATAATACATTCTCACAGGTTTGGGGGAGTAAAGTGAGACATTAGGCCAAGGGGTGGGGCATGCTTTGCAAACTGTGAAATATTTTATTAAACTAGGGATGAAAACTAAATTCTCAATTTTATCCCTGAATATCAAAGACTTCTTTAGGATAAATAATTAACTTCACCTGAATAACATGTTCTAAACAGAAGAGTGTAAAACCAAAAAGTTGGCAGTCTTACCAATTACAGGCAACAGAACCCAAAAGTCAGTCAAACACTTCCAGTCAACCTGAGATTGGCTGGGACAAGCAGTGACATATGGTGACATTAGTGAGAAGGGCAACCTGACAGCAGAACAGAGAGAAAAGACTGATTTATGAAATTTGCAACAGACTTGCCTTTTTATCACTACCCAAAAAATGTCAGTGACAATGAGAAACACAGGAAAACTCTGAAACTGGTTTTGGACCTCACGTCTTCTTAAAAGTTTCCCAGAGAACAGGAGTAGCATGGTGGGAACGGCCTTGGTATCTGGGTTAACTGGAGTGTACAAAGTGTGTAAATGACCCTGAGAAGCTTCCCTAGCACATCTACGACAACTATTCAGATTGTTCAAGAAAGTATTCCTCAAGAGGGGAATCGGTTGTGCAATTGAATGGTCCCCTAAGCACAGGGATGGGAACCAAGCTGATTCTTGCTCACATTTGTTCTGGCACATAGACGGTTTGAGAGGATCTCTAAGACCACTTACTGTTCTCTGGCATCCTTCTAATCGAGCAGGTACATTAGAGACAGCACATCTTGAAAAGAACTGAGTATGTCGCTTTATAGCTATGCCCACTTAGAATGATTGGAGTGGGAAGATTTTGATAAACAAACCAAAAGAAAGCAACAGGCCACCAAAAAATGCTGATTGATACCAACGACAGGAATAGACATTTTTAGAAAGTGTTTTTAATCAGTTCCCCAGTACGGGGTTAACCAACTGTGTCAGCAGAACAAAATCACAGACTCACAGGAAAGGAAAAAGCAAATAAAAAGAAGAGAATTTTGAAGCCAATTCAAAGGATTCCATCCTGGGGTAAAAAGATAAAACCACTGAGGAGGCTCATGGGTGGAGTGCCTTGAACAAATAAGCCCCAAGCACTTAACAGGTAAGAGCATCCAGAAATGTGGGATACTTTTCCGTCTAAATTAGCTTAGGATAAAAAAGGGTGCTGGCCAGCTACCATAGACATGCAAACGTACAAAACTAAGGAGAATTGAATGCTCGAACAGAATGAACGAAAACTGCCAGGTACAGAATCCCAAGTCAGGGAACGAATTGACTGTGAGCATTGGTTCCTGTCAGGTCAGGGCGCGGTGGGTCCATGGAGCCAAGGATTGCTGGGAGCGCAGTCCAGCTGGGAACTGAAACATGGCTGAGTCTGACCTTCAAAGGTTTCCAGAGCATTTGAAACTCAACCACACTCCTCCTCGTGCTGAGACACCGATTTAGAATCACAGTAAAGTGACAGTTATTAAAAGAGCCGTAACTATCCATTTTCAACTTTGTGGTTTTTAAGTTCTTAAGCATTCTGGTCGTGCTAAGCAATGCTCTTTGGTTTTAATTTGCCTTGGTTTTTAAGATGGTCAGGTGTTTATGTTGTTTCAATAAATTATATTTTAACTTAATTCCATGTTTAAGAAAAAGCAAAGGAGAACAAAAGCTTCCAGCTAAGGGGGCTTGGTTTGCTGAGGTATGTAACCACTATTAGGAATAAAGAAAGAAAGTCTGTGTATGAATTACCTCTTGCCCTACAAATTCAGTATGCAATGCTAGTAAGAAAAGACAAATGTGAAATCAGGGAGCTGGGGAAAGTGCCTCCAGAAGGTTGCCTGGCCAGTGGAGAGAGGCTTGAGTGTTTTAACCTCTAAACCACACTAAAGAATATCCAGACAAAATCCAATGGTAACAAAAAATAATCCTATGCTTTTGACATCTCTCTGTTTACTTTAGTCCTTTCAGGTGTATCTTTCAACAAAGACCTAAGTTGCCATTTTCAAACTTAGGGAGTAATACCTGGAGGTGACAGTGCCTGAAGGTCTCAAGGAATTCTTCTGACGCTTGATTTCCCAGTGGGGAGAATCTCAAACAAGGTGGGAGTTGAGAGCGAATAAATCGAAAAAAAAAAGTCCAAAGTAGAAGCATTTATGTTTTCTTTCACTGGAATATAAAGCAGAGGCGTTTCAGATTTCACTGTTTTGAAGGTTTTATGGGAAATAATTATTTTTATAGAATCTGGTATATTTTCCAAAAATTGCTTATTATTACCATAAATTTGGGTCTTACAAACGTCTAAAATTGTGGTGATTATATTTCAAATGCTGTCTTGTAAAATGGAGGCTTCATATAGTTCCCCAATAGGAACAAGTTTGCAGCGACAGGTTTACAAGGTACAATCTCGCTTTAAATACCAAAGCCTAATTGTAAAACATCAGTGTGGATTTTTTCCTAAAATTAACATTCATTTTCCCCTAATTATTAGTGTTCACTTCTTTCTCTTCCATATGCCTCTTCTTTCTGTATTCATTGTGGGATACTCGTTGCTCAGCCCTTGGTCATACTGATGCATAAAGCAGAGCCTGTTTAGAGCGTGGCAGATTGAACAGATTTAAGATGTCCTTACGTCATTCCTTCGCAAATTGAGGTAACGCTGATTTAAGAGCATATAGGCAAGGAAGTTGTTTCAAATTTATTATTGTATTTATTGTACTCTGCATTACAAAAAAATACAAAAGAAATCCTATGATATAAAGTTTCATTTTAAAATACATTTATGTGTCTTATTATGGATGAGACTATCTTTTTTTAAAAAAAAAAACACAAATAGTAATCCAGTGGGCATTAAAATAGGGCAAAAACCCGATGGTTGTATGTAAACAGCTGAAGTCAAGGCAGGGAATCATGGCTTTAAGATAACCTTCTCCAATCCAACTCCAAAATATTGACCTCTTTAAAAGTTGCTGTGAAATAGGTATTCCTGCAATATGCTAACACTACACTGTTTTGTTCATTATGAAGCTACGCATTTTCTATGTGTCTAATTCTATAATCAGAATCACTAAATAGAAGAATCACATGTACACTTAGAGAACACAAGAATATAACCAATTCATTTTGCAGGTGATTAACTTCTTCAAATGCAGTCAACGCAAAGGTCTGGGTTTCTCAAAAGATTTTTAACTAAAAGATATGTGAGTCAACAAGTATCTAAGAAAACGCAATAGGCTTATTACAAAAGTTAGGCTAGAACAGCAACATTACTAGTGGCCGAGTCAAAATTTGAACCTGAGTATTCTGACTCTCAACTCTGCCACTTTCCCTCCCTGCCACTACCAAGAAGCTTGGCTGGGAACATTTGTATGTGCGAAGAGCTTTTTCTAACAGAACCAATTTCCAAAATCATTCTTCGGTTTCAGCCTAGGATCACAAATAAAATAGCTTACAGTGCAGGATACTGCAAAGGTCTGGGTTTCTCAAAAGATTTTTAACTAAAAGATACGTGAATCAACAAGTATCTAAGAAAACGCAATAGGCTTATTACAAAAGCTAGGCTAGAACAGCGACATTACTAAGGTTTAAATCTCAAAGAGTGTTAGGCTACTTTTTTTGTTAATATTCAATAAGTAAAAAACCACAGCAAAGGGGTAGAGGGGTACATGTGTACGGTGATGGATGGAAACTAGTCTTTTGGTGGTGAACATGGTATAGTCTATACAGAAGTCGAAATACAATGATATATGCCTGAAATTTATATAATGTTACAAACCAGCGTTACCTCAATAAAAACACATATATAGCGAACTTCACAGACTACTCACAAAATAAAATAAATGTGGATGACTGCAGATAACAAACCTACAAGCAAGTTTTCTGCACCAAACACCCTAATCAAGACAAAATTCAAGGTAACAAAAAATTTAGAATGAAAGGCTAAAAATAATCAGGGAATGGGGCAAGGAGGGCAATAAATAACTGATTTGCTTTAGGAGCAAAATATGAAGGTAAAAGTATTTCAGAATTAGAAGTGGCTCCTCAAAAATATATTCTGCCCATAAGAGATACAGGACATCTTTGTAAAGGGTTTGGTAGCTGGGGTCCTGGTTGCAGTGGGGTTCAGGGAAGCAGGGATAAAATGCTGTTTTTGTAAACTTGAATCCTAAACATCTCAATGAGTTATTATGTCTGTTTAGACTCTAAGAAGCTCCTTCTCACATCCTTAAAAGGAAGCCGCTGAGGAAGGACAGGGTTAGAGGGGATGTTATTTTAATCCTGGGGTAAATAAGGCCTTGAATGTCCCCACTCCTGCCCTGGGGTGACTTGGGGCAGTTTTCTGCTTAGGGTCACTCAAGGCAAAAGGCCTGAGTTGTTTGCTTGTTTGAAAAGGTGGGGTGTGGTTGGAGAAAAGCAAAGCCTGGGAGACCCCAGCACCATCACCAGCAAATACAAGCTCTCCTTGCTCCTTTCTCTCTGCTCTGTTGTGGGGTCTTCCGCAGGTTAGCCTGCTCCCTTCTTCTGCTCTCCCCCTTTAGGGGCTCAGTGAAGGAGCCAGTGTTGGAGCAGGGGAAGAGGGGGTCCACCACCCAGTCCCCCATACTCACACACCACCATCAGTGTCACACACAACTGCTGCTGACAGGAGCCATGGAATAGGAAAGGCTTCTTCTGGGGTTGTGATGTGGTTTTTTTTCCCCCAAAGAATGGGGGGGGGGGGACATTTAAAAAGAGAACTTCGAGACAAGCAGAAAAGAGAGAGAAGAAATTGAATAAGTCACTTAACCTCTCTGGTTCTCAGCTTGCTCATCTGTGAAATACGCAAATGGAACTAAATGCCTTGACTTATCAGCCCTAATATTCTCTGGTTCTCCGTGGTGGGGAAGGGGCTGTGAAAAGTGGGCCCAAGGCACAGCCATCACCTCACCCTATTTGTGATGGTGACTCGCAGGATGGTCATTGCTGGGATGCCCTAAGGGACATTTTCAAAGAGAGTGGTAGTGTTTGCCTCTGTCCTTATGTCCCACCCAACACACATAACACACGTACTCACTCACACACTTTTTTTCTTTTTCTTTTTCCCAAGGGAATTGTTTGCCATTGAACAAGTAGAAGCACAAATAGTTCTGCGGAACTGTTTAGGAAAGTCAATATGCAATTATGCAAACGTCTATGATGAGGCTCCCTCGGACGCAGAAAGCAGCACATGGCCATAAAGGGTACGTTTCTCCTTCCCCGGCGAGGCCGTTTTACCATGTCCTGGTGGCGGACCAGACTGATCAGATTCCATCTCTGTCGGTTTCCCTGACTGTGTCTCTGTTTCTGCCGCTCTTCATCCCCTTCTCCCTCTCTCCTTTCCTGTCACTGTCACTCTGCGTCTTTCCCCTCCTCTCCCGCATCCCGCCCCCGCCCCTGCGCTCCTCTGCTCCTCTCCCTCCGAGCCGGCAGCGCCGGCGCGGGGCGCACGGAGCGGGCGGCGCGATGAGACTCCGCGGGCGCCGCGGTGCCTCCCTTCCACCCGGCGGCGTCGGGAACGGGGAGGAGGACCCGCATCCAGCCCCGCCGTCCTCCCGCGGCCGCTAATCCCATTCGCGCACCTGAAATAATAACCTCGGCCACAAACGCGCGCTTGTTCCAGCCCGGCGAGGGGGCCCGCCGCGGCCGCAGGGGGCACTCGACGCCCGGGGTCCCCAAAGGCTCCCGCGTCCCAAACAGACTCGCAGAGCACCCTTTGCCTCGGAGGAGAAGGGGGGAGATGGGCAGCACCCCAGGGCTCATGGCGCGCCCTGGGGAAGAACCGTCCAGGAACCGAAGCGAGAAGCTTCCAGAATGAGGCTAAGAGGCAAGGGCGGGGTGAGCCGGATTCCCCGAGTCCAAGAAGGGGAGAAAGGCGCCCTCGGGTGCTCAGCCCCAAGAAACGAAAGACAAAAGCCGGTGCCCCCGAGTCGCCGCGCGGGGTCCGCTGGTCCTCGCGCTCCTGCTCCTGGGCTGCCGCCCGCGCCTGACCCCTCCCTCTGCAGAGGGCGAGACGAACCCCAAAGGGAAGCTGGGATGGCGGTCAAAGCAGGCGGGGAAGAGGGACACTGGCAGGAGAGGGGACCTTTTCACCCTGTGCTCTTTCCAGAAGGTTCAGGGTCGCCGGGAACACGTTCCCCCCACCCCACTCCTCACTCCCCACCCCCCCGCATTGCCGCCCCTGCGCCGAGGCAGGGGGAAGAGTGCGCGGCCCCCACCGCCAAGAAGCGTGTCTTGCCGGGATCCCCGCCCGGCCCGATGAGTCCGCGCCCCCGGGGGTGCAGACAGGCCCAGGGCCCCGGGCGGCATGGCGCGCGGGGACAAGGCTGCGCTGCAGGGCGCCGCGGGCACCTGGCACCTCGGCACCCACAGGCGACAGGACAGCCCTGCTGAGGGCTCTGCGGTGAAAGCCTTCGCTAGATAAGGAGTCCCGGAAGTGGCCGCGGATCTGCCAGTAAATGAAGTTCTCCCCGATGAGCTCAGAAGCAGGGGCGCCTCGGCTGTGGGCTCGGCTGCCAACCGCTGTCTTCGCGGCTTATAATTCGACTTTTCCCTTTAGTTATAAGTTTCCAAATTGGCCGTTTCTCGCATAAATCTCCTGGAAGAAAATTATTATTGTTAGCAAGCATCACCATAGTCGGACGTTAACTTTTTTAAAAAGACAAGAAAAGATGATATTTGTTTTTCATTTTTAAATGAGGGCACGGAAGTGTACGTTTTCAGATATTCACAAGTGAGTAACAACTCAGCAGGCGTCCTTCAGCTGCTTCTTCCCTTCTCTGTGTTGTTCACGCTACTAGAATTCTTTCTGAGCTGCAGGAAGCCTTCGATGCTTTTCTTATTCATTAGATAACTCAATGAAATGTTAAAATATTTATTTTTGAATAATCAGGACGATTTTTGCCTGAAGGTTTTCACAAAATATGCCCCTTTATCCAGTTGAACAGGGATGCTAATCATGACCGGTCTGCCTCATCCTGTTGCTTCAAAAGTAAATGTTTGCATTTGGCAGAGCGCCTTCCGAGACCTCTTCCAGCACTCGGTACTTCCGCTATTAGTTTAGAATCTATCAAACCTGTGAGTACTTGGGATTGGTTCCTGTAAGAATTTTCTACGTTTTCCAGCTATTGTTGGTAGGGTCATGATTGTTGTTGCTGTTGTTTTAATCTGGAGCAATGGACCCAAACAGCATCTCATAAAATAGCCTTTCACAGTTCAATTGATTATGCTAAAGTTGAAAAGACACCCACCACCACCACCACCATCAGCAGCAACAGCTCTCCAGCACAATTGAAACCATCCTGTTCTTTTACACTGCAATGCAAGCAATCTCTGACTGCCGTGAGTAGTCAATGTCCGTCCAGGTTCTCTGATATTTCTATATTTAATACAATATTTGAAAGTCTTTCTGACATAGTGCCACATCAAAAATACGTATTTGAAGTAGATCATTGAAATATATTTATGCATCAATAAAATGCCCTAAAGCTGTCTCCTTCTCACTCTTAGGTTTTTATTAAAAGGCACCCTAATAACTAGGTTTTATTAAAATGCAATAAGGAATTTTAACTTCAGAAAAGCAGATGAACAGTTTTAAGAGCCTTGTATGGAAGTCTATGTCTCTTCCACCAAGATCAGCTTGACTTTTCCATATTTTATTGGTGTTGGGCTTTGTTTATTTGTTTCTTAAATCCCAGAATCGCCTCTCTATGGCAATCGTGATTATTCAGAAACTATATCAATATCAAACAGAGGTCAAAGTTGGCTTCATGATTTTTTTTGGTACAAAGTTTCCATATACTAGAGCGCCATAAATATTTTTTAAATCATAACCAAAATGTATACAATATTTTTTAAATGTTTAAGAGAACATCAAACAGCCTTCTCTACATAGAGGCATCTGACTGTGAATTTCACCCACACCTTCTCCCACATGTGGTCTCCAAGTGAAAACACTGAAGTTTCAAGTTTTCATCGAAGATTGCCAAAAAGAACTGCACTAAAATTCTTCTAATTACCAATTTCATCCCCCCCCATTAGAAGTACTTTTCTTGATTACTGAACGACATCACGTTCCAAATTCCAAGGATTAATTTGTACATTCTGAGTTATCTAGGCAGTAGATACATTTGACTGTCAAGCATTTCACTCTCAGAGCCAAGCAACTAATGTTTTTCTTAGAGATGCTGAGCTTGTCCCACCATCTTTTCTTTCTGTCTTTTTCCAAGCTGGCTTTGTGCACACACACACATATATACAGCTGTATTAAATGTAGGTTTCAGCCTTGTGCCTTAGTCAAGTGGTTGAGGTGTGCCTACACTTAATATAATATCCTAAACTTGGATTTGAAAACATGATTAGACCACAAGACCTGTCCTCTGAGTCTAAGTTGGGTCTCGAGGTGCTCTCCTATTACTTACCAGCACCAAATCACACCCCCTCCCCCACAAACACTGGACAAGAGAAGTTTCTGAAGTCACGGAGGCTGTAGTTTTTCCATTGTCCAGTAGACGGCACAAAAGATCAAGGCTTCAAATGCTGAACCATCCACCAGGGCTGTTGTGTTTGGTTTGGAGTGTGTTTGAGTGTGCTGTTCATTTTAAAGAGCCAGCCAGCCAGCCAGTGTTGTATCTGTGAAGCGGAGAAGCATCTCAAAACTTAAGATAACCCGCCAAGGTTTTGAAATGTAATGATATGAAAACTTTTGGATATCTGCTCAACAAAACGCTGCTTCAGATAATGCACCAACTGTTGTCAATGAGGAGTCCAGAGGGAAATGTTATTGAGGAATTTATTTTAAAATTACCTTTAAAGAAATTAAATTGAGAAAAGTTACAAGGCATTTCATTTTTAATTATCTTCTAGTTGATAAAGAAAATATTTACAACCAGAACCTTCAAAATTTTATATTGGAATTTTGCATGATACATTTATGCTTTTTATTAGTCTTAACACATAACTCAGACTAGAAAATTGAGCATTGTATTTCAAATGGGCTTCCATATACACATGCATATATATTATGTAGTAGAGAAGGGGAAAATTTTTCTAGAAGTTTTATGAGTAGCTTTTGGGGAATATTGAAGGATGAAGCCATTAGAAATAACTTAGTCAAAACTTTGCCTCCTCTAAAGCAATGTGTGACTTTGGCTAATATTTATATTTTACTAAAAGGCCTCTATTTCCCTTTTCATTCTGCAAGACGTTCCTTCTGTAGAAGTGGGGGGACGGTAAAGTGTGGGCTAATAACTCATTTCCCAGTTAATTTTATTAAGAATTTATAGCACTGTTTAGAAAGTTTTAAGACAACCATAAATTTTATTAGGAATATTTTATTAAGCCCTCCATTTAATTAATAAAAGACCTCTATAACTTCTGAAAATGTCAGAGCTAGTAATTATGTTAACCAGTGTAATTTTTCCCCCTCTAGAGACCAAAGCATTTTAATGATTTGAAATAGAGAGGTAGTAAGGAAAACAGCCTCTCCTCCCCCCTTCCCAAATTTTTTCCTTAACTTTTGCATTATCCAGTCAGAATATAGTGACTTAGGTATTTTCCCTGAGAAGATTGGAGAGCCTAGGCTGACCTCTCATTGACTTCTGAACTGGACCCAGACATTCTTTGTTTTCTGAAGCAGAATGCAGTAAACAAATCTCCCAGTTCTTATAGCCAGGATTGCTTCGGGGGCACTTGCTTAACGTCTTCCCTAATCCCCTTGGTTAACCCCCTTTCATATCACCTAACTGGGTTTCTCCCTTTTATAGACCTCTAAATAGTTTATTTCACTTTTCTCACAGCCGTTCATTAGCTTTGACTTCTTGGTGCCTTTCTCATATCACATCTAGTCTCTTATCTCCAGCATTCCTCTATTATCGCTAGTAGATTTTAAATCTATTTTCTTTAAACTGTCTTTCCCTCCTCTTATTTCTGTTTTTTTGAAATGCAAATGTTAATGTGGGGGCGAGATGCAGAGGCCGAATGTTCTTGAAGTACAAACCCCAAGCCTCCA
This sequence comes from Equus caballus, assembly GCF_041296265.1. NCBI lineage: Eukaryota > Metazoa > Chordata > Mammalia > Perissodactyla > Equidae > Equus > Equus caballus. The sequence continues at coordinate 51,242,198 of NC_091698.1, read as the reverse complement.
CACCACAGGACAACCTAAAGAGCAATCACAGCCTTTTAACAGACATCTTCAAGTTAGGTGGCAGATGATAAACCCTTATCATTCTGTGAACACAGCTGCCAAACTCGATTGATTAACAGGCTTTTGTTTATTCTGGGCTGGCAAATACACACACATTTTACCTTAAGAGGTGCCTCTTTAATTTCTGAGGGTTTTGGAGCTGACTCATCAGCGAGAACTTTGAGGACAAAAGCCTAATTCAGATTTTAGGTCTTTCCAAAGGCACAATTCTTTCTAGGAGAACAGAAAATTAGAGGGGAGTTCTCCAAGAGGACTGTACCAACAGCCTAAAGGGGCACTACTTGCTTCAAATGCCTCCTTGCAGAAGGGCCCAAACAATAGAGACCTAGGCCCAAGCCTGCCGTTTTCAAGTCCTGGTTCTCTATCTTTGGGAAGATGCTCTGGGATATAAAGGGTAAGCTGAATATGGAAGGCCCATAAGAGCTAGGGGCAAGTGCCAGAACCCTTTGCCAGGCCAAGGTTTGGCAAAATAAAAGTACTATTGCCTTATAAAGCAAGTCTCTGAAATAAGCTAAGGATAGGTGCTGTCACAGAAGAGCTATAAATGTCTGTAGTCATTTACTAAGATACCTATCCATCCCTTTACCTTTTCTTTTTAATAGATGATTAATTGCTGCCCTGCTAAAGGAGTTTTGGTGGTTTTTTTTTTTTTATGGCTACTGTATTGCAACTCTAGACGTCCTCTGTGCAGTTTCTCTCAGCAAGCCCCAACTGTAATAACTGTTTGCTAATTGTAAAATCCTTATCCAGAATGAGGTTTGGGCAAACAATTTGTACTACTGTAATTACATTGTAAAAGTGTTTCAGTCCCTTGATTGTTCAGAATTAATCTTACAAAGGCCTAGGAGTAGCATTAGGTTCACAGTTATAAATGGAAAGGGGGAGGGAAGGAAGACAGAAGCTACTTTTCAAAACTCCTAAGAATTTATTTTAAGCCCACAAACTCGAACTCTCTCTTTCTATAAGAAAAACTTGTGTGTAGGTCATTTCAGTACATTTATAAGGTAATCTGACACATTGTGGTTGAAGCCACAATAGTCCTCCTACCACTTTGAAGTTTTTAGTTTGAAAAGGAGTCGCTTACCTGAACCTTCTTTTTTGCAGCTCTGCTGAAAAAAAAAAAAAAACACGGAAAAATTTACCGGAAAGCAACAGTACAAACTAAATTCTGTGGTCAAAGAAATATATATCAAAACTGGGCTTTTCCAAATTTGCAAACGTGGCCGCAGAGTGGAGGTGACTCCGCGCCGGTTACCTAGTAAGTCTGCCGCAGAACCCCTACGACTGTTAAAAGACTAGGGTCATCGAGATGTATTTCGCAGTAAATTTCTCTCAGTTAAATTATACTTACACAATTTCCCTCGCAGTTCATTTAAGGATCGTAAACGTAGATGTGCCCATGACGATGTTTGGCTTGACCCCCCTCCTGCCTTCCCCCACCCCTGCCTCCAGCCGCGCTGATGCCTGGAGGGCCTGCTGGAGAGAGCACTCACACCCCCGCGAGCAGCCGTCGGAAGGCGCTCAGGTGTCGGCCGCACCCTGCTGGGGTTCGGGGAAGGGTTCGCAGGCTGCCGGCCCAGTTTGATGCTCTCCATAATCGGAAAAGGATTGCGCTGCCGGGCCCAGCCAGCGCAGCTTCCCGGGAATTAAAAAGCGTTTCTCTGCCTTCCTGAGACGGGGAGGTTCCATCTTGGCCTGAAGTTCTGTTTCCAAGTTCACGTTGGGGTTGGGGGGGGGGGGGGTTGTCAAGCAGTGGCGTAAAGGCGCTGGTAATTCACCTTGATTCCCTGGGCTTTGACACGCCGGCCTGCCTTAACCTCCTGCGTGATGTATCGGGGCGTTTGTACCAGAAGACTCTACACATGTTTGCGATGAAGAAAAGTATGAGATCCTACATCCTGGGGAAGGGGGGCAGAGGAGGAGGGAGAGGGAGAGAAAGGAAAAGAGAGAGAGATGCAAATGATGAAGGATCCTAATATGAATTTTTTAAACAGGGGAGCTCTTTCAACGCAAAGCACATCCGAAGGCTTTGGGTGAACGCGTCAGTCCTTTAGCCACACATGGGGCCAGCAAGGCGCTGGGGCCGAGGTGGGTGCGGGAGGCTGGGAAGGCTTAGCTTTATGAAAACTCCACTATCAGGGAGAACTGGGCGTTGATTCGTGCGAAGTACTAAAAGAAGCAATAGATGTCGCTAAGGGAGGCTACTTGCGCTGGGGGGAATCTGATTCTAGTCTCTGTTCTGATGCTTGCCCTGTGTCCCCTGCTACTCGAAAGCGCACTTAGAAACCTGAATCCTACCTCTCGGACTGATGTAAATTCTGTTTTAGTTTGCGCACTGAGTTGGCCTCAAGACATTTTAGAGCGGCTAACCTTTTCCAAACAATCTCCGTGGACTGGAGGCCCCTAACCTTTCTCAAGTCCCTTCCCCCTACCCACACCCCTCTTTGGGTGAGGATTCGGTCCGCTGCTGGTGGGATGGGGGTGGGGACGATGGGAGCGAGGGGCCGGCTGCTTTAGGGGAGTCAGCCTTTTGGCCACTTTCAGGGCGGGAATCGGAACTGGCAGTTTGCATTCCCGGCAGATCGAAGCTCCCTGCTGATCGATTATTTGATAATTGATTTTCCCCGCAGCCAATGCGCGGCCGCCTTGACGGGAGCGCCTCCTGATTGGCCGAGCCCTCCTCCACGGCTGCCTACCGAGATTTGGGTGAGCTCATTTTCCAGTCGACCGCAGGGGGAGTTTTCTGCGAGGTTTCAGCTGGAGGGAGGAAAAAAAATCCCGCTCCGAGCCGAGCGAGCTGCGAGCCCTGCTCCGGGATGTGAGATTTCTAGCCCGCGTCGAGCTGCTGCGGCTGAGCCATCTCGGCACATCAGAGCCGGACGGGCAGAAAAATAAAAACGAAATAACACCACTAAATATAATAATGAAGGGCAAGCTTAGAGTGAGAGAATAAAGAAAAGGAATTTTTTTTGTTGTTTAAGCCAGAGAATAGGTATTTAAAGGGAGAAAGTTAAAATCAGTGGCTGGTTGGAGCCTCTGAGCTGAGGGTAGGGGCAGCTTTTTGTCTGAAATCTCAGCTCCCGAAGTGTATTTCCTTTTCTTTGGCCCTGGGAGTTTGCCCTGAGCTGAGTTGGGGACGGGAAAGCGGGAAAGGGCTGCGGGAGAGAGCTTGGGGCGTCGCCAGGGAAAGAGCTGGGGGCGTGTGGTCCCTCCAGGCCCGAGCACAGCCGAGGCCGGAGCCCCACGGCGCCTCGAAGACAAAGGCGGCGCGGCCGTAGCCCGAGCTGAGAGCGCCGACCCCGCCGCGCCGCGCCCTGGGCGCACGGCCGCCTCGCCCGGAGCGGGTCGGAGAAAGAGCCTGCCTCTCCGGGGCTCCGCTGCCCCGGCTCCACCCGCGAGGTCTGGGCTGCTCCGAGCCCGCGTCGGGTTTCGCTTTCCGGCGATCATAAATAGCTTCGTGTTTGTAAACAGGCGCTGGGGGCACATTCCCGGCTCTCAGCTCATTGTTCCCTCCCTTCCTCTCTCACTTCGCGCAGGACGCCGGGGCTGGGGCTGGGGGCCTCCGGGGCTAGAAGGTGGGGGCGTCCAGACGCTAAAGTGGGAAAATGCAAGCATTTCCTTTCCTTGAGCCCGGTGTCCACTTCTGACAGCAAAAAAAACTCTAAGCTCGATCTGCAGAAAGCCCCAGCCATCTCTACCCAACGTTCTCGGGACTTCTTGGCAGAGCCTTTCCCAGCCTTGCTCCTGCTCCTCCTCCTCGCTCCGGGTTTGACTTTTCTACTTGGGGTGTTTAGTTCTGAGAATCCAGTACTCGCCGCATTACCCCCCTCCGCCCCGAAAAATACTGGCAGACCCCAATAATCTCGAGGAAAGTCGTGAAGTCTATGCGCGGAGCCCTGTGCAAAATAACTCCCGCTGCTGCCTGCCCCGCGTTTATTCCCAATTTATTTCAAGAGAGTCGGTTTGGGGAGAGAGTCTGGCGGGGGAGGGAGAGAATAGAATAAGGAAAATAAAGCCGGCGGTTAGGGGCTGCTGCCCGCATTTGTGCGCGTGTGCCCTGGGTGTGTGTGTGTTTGTGCCTGGGCGTGCGATTTCATGGAGCGCCTCTCTGCCTCTCCAGTGCGGCCAGAGCTCGCTTCGCTCACCCACCCCTGCCGAGGAGCCTACTTGCTGCAGCCCAATGCATTGTGTAAGACGCGACCTGTTATGGCCACCACTACTTCCGGGTTCTAGCATTCTGGTCGGAATCCACCTCTCCGCCTGTGCAACACACACTTTACACACGCACGGGGACTGCAAGCGGGCAGCATCGATCGTGGCTCCTTTAAGACAAACTCAGACAGACATTTTTTTTAACCCTCCTCCTCTAATCTCCCTCCAGTGCAGCAGTTGCAAAGAGGGAGAGAGAGAAAGAGAAAGAGAGAGCGAGCAAGAGAAGAAACTGATTAGGAATTAGGACTGATTCAAGGGAAGGGAGCGCTAGGCTTTGTGCATTTGAATATTAACATTTGAGGTGTTCTGACCAGAAGAAGACAGAGCGGATGATCATTCATTCACCACGTTGACAACCTCGCCTGTGATTGACAGCCGGAGTGGCAGAAAGCCATGAGATTTGGTAGTTGGGTCTGAGGGGCGCTCTTTTTTTTTTTTTAAACTGATTTTTTGGGGAGAGAAGATCTGCTTTTTTTGCCCCCGCTGCTGTCTTGGAAACGGAGCGCTTTTATGCTCAGTGACTCGGGCGCTTTGCTTCAGGTCCCGTAGACCGAAGATCTGGGACCAGTAGCTCACATTGCTGGAGACGTTAAGGGATTTTTCGTCGTGCTTTTTACATTTTTTTTTTCCGGGGGAGTTTGCGTATTTGTTTCTTTTCACACTGGCCTTAAAGAGGATATATTAGAAGTTGAAGTAGGAAGGGAGCCAGGGAGGCTGATGGCGCAAAGGGTACGTATTAAAAAACAATTGTGGAACTCAAATGTGAGATTAAATTGAAACGTGACTGAAAGACACTGCTAAAAAGTTTCCTTTTTTCTCTCTGTCTTTTTGAATGAGGCTCCTAAAGCCGTGGCCTAAAGCGAGAGGATTTATTCAATGCATTTGTAGACTTATGTATGTTACATGTAATTGTTAATTCAAGTGATCAAGTTTTCTATAGATTCCTAACCAGCAGCTATATAAATAAAAATACAAGCTCGGGCAATCATCTGTTTAGAAAACAAAAACAAAAAACGCTAGATGCCTAATGCTATAATGGGAGCTTGCAGGGAGCAGAAGTTTAAAGCTATTTTTAAACTAAAATAAGCAACTAGAAACTTCTGATACGTTATTGATTATGCTCATCCTTAATATCATTAGAAGTATTTGGCTTTTTAAGCAGATAACTTTGTCATAGTACAATGGTTTTTGGGGTTGGAAAACATTCATCTTTTAAAAGTAATTTTAATGTGCATGGATTTTTATGCAAGGTAATACTTTGAAAGTTTTTCTTAGAAAAGCCCGCACTAATTGGATCCTAAGCACACAGCTACCCACTTTAAAAATGCAATACTAATTTCCCCAATATTCCTATTTGAATGGAAATGTAGTGAGAGTAAAATGAGACAATGACAACCCAACTGAGGTCGTTTCTTAAAAGAAAGGGAGTCTACAAAAAGCCTTCCTTGCATAATTTGTGTCCTGGCCCTCAAAGCTCTGTTTGCAAAAGAAAGTTACTAGGCTGACACATTTTTTTTACTCCTTTGGTTCAGGCAAATGTCAGCGTTCTTCCAAACTCCTTTCACACCTCTGGCTTTAAGGAGATGAAAGTGGCAATTCCTCTTTTCTTTGAAAATCATTTCACTCTGGGTGCCTCCAAATCTTGGGAAAAGAACTTGCCTGGAATGAAGCAATGAGAAAAATCTAAATGGCTAAATTTCACACGCAGAAATACTGACAATCAATTTGAAAGTAGTTTTTCTGGAGGAGGAAGATGGTGGGTTGTATGTGCATTTGCTTCTGAATTTGCTTTAAACCTGATGAGTAACATTTGCCTCATTGACTTCTAGTCTGGGGAGAAAGTTCATAAGAGTAGAAAAAATGGAATAACTGCTCCAACTATAGATTTTCTTTACCTTTGGGGGAAAATTGCCCAATTCTAATTTCAGGTCTAATGTACAAGAAAACCTACCCTTCTCTGAGTTTCACTTAGAAGGGGGCCAGTTAATTTTGTATAATTTAGCAGAGTTTGTCTTGGAAAGCAAAGGAAATGCAGTGTCTTGCAGGATTGCCTAACCCCTCAGCTGGCAGAGAAATAAAATGAGAACCTGTCTGAATTCACGTGCTTGGCGTAGCTGTTCCCATCGTAACTTTTTTTTTTTAATTCCCCCCGATGGGAAGGGGCTGTGAAACTGGGCGGGTTAGCTGCCCTGTCCTGGCACGTTTTATTATTGTGATTTTGAATTTCCTCCTCTAGAGACATGCACGTTTTACCTTCCGCCCTCCGCGAGTGAATGCCTCCCTTTCTTTCCTTCTTTCTTCCTTCCTTCCTTGCTCAATTTCTGAACTACTTGATAGGAACGCAAGTTAGGGCAAGACCATTCATCCTAGTCGAGTCTCACTGAGAATCCTAGAAATTTTACTTTAAAAACTGTTTTTGAAATAAGAAATCTTAACTTTAGAGATGCAAGGCCACCGAATTCCGGGTCGAAGGATCCGGCTGGACTGATATTATATAAGCTCCGCGCTCTGCCGCTCTCCCATTTGCCCGCCCGGCCTTCTAAACCTTGTTTCTCTCCTGTTTGTCATGCAGTACGACGATCTACCCCATTACGGGGGCATGGATGGAGTAGGCATCCCTTCCACGATGTATGGGGACCCGCATGCGGCCAGGTCCATGCAGCCGGTCCACCACCTGAACCACGGGCCTCCTCTGCATTCGCATCAGTACCCGCACACAGCTCACACCAACGCCATGGCCCCCAGCATGGGTTCCTCCGTCAATGACGCTCTAAAGAGAGATAAAGATGCCATTTATGGGTAGGTACAACGGGCAGCAGGTTAAGTAGTTGAACTGCGATGCTTCCTCTATTTCCCTTTGCCCTTGTTAGAGGAAAGCCAGAGCTCTTTGGGTTGGAGGTGCGTTATTGGGTGACTTTTCATTCGCATTGCATGGAGAATTTGGGGAGGCGGCCTGCCCTCCCGGCCGCTCCCCATCTCCACACACGCTCGGCGGCCGTCCAGCGCCCTGCTCCGCCGTAGCTGTGCCCGCGAAGGGGTCGCGGTATGGAAGCTGCCAAAGGTCCCTCGTCCCCTCTCAGACCCCAGCGCGATAGCTCAGCGGGTTGGTGTCCTCGCTTGCTCAGCTTCGCTGGGAGAGCGTTGAGGGTTTCTAAAAGCAGGAGCCTTTGTGTTGGAACGAAACTTTTAGTTTAAGGGAAAATCTTTTAAGCCACTGATTGTTCTGACTTGCTAAGTTTACTCAGCAACCGTATGCTGGCTCTGCCACCGCACAATAAAATCGAGGAGGACAGTTGCAGGTCAGGCAAGGGGGAACATGCTTTGCATTTAGAGAGTTTGGCCACTGTAGTCAAGGAGAGGGGCTCGCTCTGAATTGTTACAGGCATTAAGAAACTTCTAGCCGTTTTAGTACTTGTGTTCAAAGGCGAAACTTGCAGGATTTAGACAGAAGTAGATGCCGGGTACTCTCGGGCCCGTGCTCTTTTCTGGCTGCGGTTTACACCGTGTTCCCGCCAGCCGTTCGATTAGACCCTGGACTCGTAAAAGCCTTGGAAAGTTACTTGTGCCTACTGTGTGCTGATGAATTTGGGGACCTCTTTTTACTTTGTAGCAACTTTTATTTCTATTTATTTCTTCTTTTGAAAAAAAAAATCGCGCGACACTGACCGTCCCCGGCTGAAAATCCTTTCTGCTTTATTTTCTGGTCCCTTGTGCAATGGACTTGTTTAAATCCTGGCGTTCTTTCCGCAGCGTTAAGTGCAAATGGTTTAGGCTCCGGGACAGAACATTTGGGGAAGCTTTGAAAAGGACCCCAAACTGTTAAATTCCCAGCTGGGCTATGAGAGCTAATAAAAGACTTGAGACACCTCCTTGGACATTAGAAGAAGCTTTTTTTTTTTTTTATGGGCTGAGATAAGCGACATCTAGGCCCCTCGCTATATTCGCTGCTTTGCTGTTCCGCAGAGACAAAATGAAAGGCTTTACCGCAGGAACATTTGAAGGAACTTTCTTTTGGAGGTGGTGGGGGCATCGGCGAAGGAAGGGAAGTGTGCAGGGAGCCAAGGCCCAGCTTTCCTGCTCTGCGAGGGCCGTGGGGTCGGGGTCGGTAGGTGCAGCCCCCTGACAGTAGGTCCCGCAGCCATAGAGGTCCTTTCCCCAAGTTAGCTGAGCGCCTGCCACCGAGATCCCCTGAGCCTTGGGCTCGGCGAGGCTGCCTGGAGGAACCCACTTGAACGGGCTTTCCCAGCCCCTGCGCCCAGCGCCTTTCTCCTCCACCAGGTCCTGGATGTGCAGCAGAGGGACGAGGGCTTGTCGGGGTGGGAAACTTAATTCAAAATGGCTGCTGGAACCGCTTGGGTTTTCTTCTTAGCAAATGTTACCAATTTCTCCGGCCAGATATGCTGAACCGATTCTCAGATACGGTCCACGGCTTAGGGCCTCCGACTTGGGGGCCCTAGGAGGAAAGGGAAGTGAGCAGTCACCTGGGTGGGGGAGGGAGGGAGAAAGTAGATGAGAAAATCAGAGAGAGGGTCCCTGCCTCGAGCTCCTCCCGCTGTTTTTCTTGGGCACCTTTTTTCACTGACTCGGGACTAACCATTGTGTTGTTTGTGACTGTTGTATTTTCTTGCAGACACCCCCTCTTCCCTCTCTTAGCACTGATTTTTGAGAAATGTGAATTAGCTACTTGTACCCCCCGAGAGCCGGGGGTGGCGGGCGGGGACGTCTGCTCGTCAGAGTCATTCAATGAAGACATAGCTGTGTTCGCCAAACAGGTCAGCAAAATAAATGTTTAAAAAGTAAAAGAAAAGAAAAAGACCCCCCCACCACACACACACACACACACACACACACATCCCCAACACATTTTCAAAAGCAACCAGCAATAGTCCACCCTAAGCCATGTCTGTTACACCTACCCTGAGATTTTCCTCCTCTGAGTGTCTGTTTGCGGACGACTTAAAATCGGTCATGTTCTTCCCAACTCACGCTCCAGAACATCACGCGGAAAGCTCTCTCTATAGAATAAAATCACAAACACCACGCGCGGTAGCTGCCTTGGACTTGGAGAGCTGGGCAGCGTCCTCTAGAAGCGTAGCTGCTGGTAGATGTCACCCTGAGCTCTGGGCTTGTTTTCGGCTTATCTGATTCAGATTGAAGTGTTTCTGCGCGGGACGAACTCGGTGTCACCGAGTCCCTCCCGGAGGTTACATCCTGCCCCCCCGACAGTGTAATGAGGCAAGAAACTAGGAAGGCGACCAGGTTTCAAATTTTTCTTTCTTTTTTCCCCCCTCCCTCTCCCTTCTCCTTCTCACTTGTATTTAGATTCGCGCAGAAAAACCTCTATTTTCTTCTAATCCAGAACTGGATAACTTGGTAAGAGCGGACCCCTTACTCCCCTCCCTCATCTCCCCTCCCCACAAACCTCCCCAGCTTTGCTTAGAGAGCCCTGAGATTTCTAGACGGGTCCTCCCATAGCTGCAAGTCGGCTGCAAATGTTTCCGTCCATGGACAAGTGGTCCGGGACAAGATCCCGGGGAAATAAATTCATCTCGAGAGGGGCCGGGCGGGCTGGCGCGGGGAAACGCGAGCTTTTGTTTTTTATGACAGCCGGGCAGCGCAGCTCTAATCAGCGCGGGGATTTATCTCCCGGCCTGTCAGCGTGTGTGCTTAAACTTTGCGGACTTCCCAGCCCTCAAAGTCGCGTCACCAGGGCAGCGACCGGGCAAGAGGCCCCAAACAACCAGTTCGTCTGAAAGGTGTGCCGAAGGCAGCAGAAAGTTTGCAGTGTGCAAAGCCACAGTTTGGGGACTATTTGGAGTATTTTCCATGCACTCCTTCCAAGGAAACATCTAGTCCAGGGATGTGGCCCTTTGGGGGTGGGGTGGGGCCTGTGGGGCTCAGAAAGGGGAGAGCCATGGGGAAGGAGAGTGTTTATGATCCCCACTTATCTGCTTTGTTGTTGTTTTAGCTATTTTTTTCTCCTTAAGAAATATAAACCTCTAGATGGTACCCAGTTGCTGCTATTAAGTTTTAGTGTTATTGCCATAAATCAAAATAACTCTATTTACTGGGGGGAAGAGGTGGGCTGGAGATGCTAGAGCTGTGACAGCCAATTTTCTGCAAACTAGGAATGGGGTGCTCATTCTTTTTGTATCTTTGCAGATGATTCAAGCCATACAAGTATTAAGGTTTCATCTGTTGGAATTAGAGAAGGTAATTTCTCTAGCCTCTTTTCCTTTTGCTTCCTCCTCACCCCCAAACACATGGGGTGGGGGGGGCGAGGGTTCAGAATGACTGAAGTTCAAACTTCTGAGATATTTGCATAAATGTCTTTTTTTCTGGTAATTAGTGTCAAGGCCAATCTTAGAGTCCATTTCTCTTTGCAGTTTAATTACAATTTCAGCCGCTAAAACTGGAATCACAAACGCCCTAGCCTTGTATTCATTCTTAACACCTTGCTGGCTTTGTATAAATAGTTGCAATTCCCTGAATCACCCTTGATGGTTAGAATGTGTTGTGAGTTTGCATCACGGTTGCCTTTGTGGTCTCTTCTCTTCCTCTTCTTTGCTACCTCTGGGGGTAGGGGGGAGTTTTGTTTAGTTTTGGTGACTTTCTGGAAGACAGTCTGAGAGCAGCGGCAGGTCAGACACAGAGGAGAGGCGGAGGGAGAGGAGGAGGAGTCTGGAGGAGGTTGGGAGGAAGCACATTAAACGTTTTGCAGAGACAAAGCAGAGTTGATAGTTGTGTCAATTTCTTGAATCTGCGGATCCTGCACACACCCCACCTTCACACTCAAGAAAGAGTGTGGGATAACATGATTTTGCTAGCTATTCTATAAATCTCAGCAATAAAAACTTAATGCATTGTAATTCAAACTAACATTAAATTGCAAGCACACTGGGGTTTCTTGTGAATTTGTGCATGTCAGTGATGCCTGAGGCCTGTAAGAGACCCCTCCACTTACACCAAAATAGCTTGATGAGTTCTTATTCCTTTTTTAAAAACAAAATCAATTTGATACATTTTTGTGACTCGGTTTTTTCATATCGTAAGTATTGGCAATTTGATTGCCTTCTAATTTTTAAAGGAAGTATCCTAAAATATGCTTCCTATGGATAGAATATCTAATTACAAATGTTGTAGAAACATGTTTTGTCAGGCACATATCCTATGCCTGCAGAATGCTGCTCCTTTGGAGATATACGTATGTGTATACACACACAAACACACACACACACATATATACAGTTTTTTCCTTAGACACATTGGAAAAGGACTTATGATAAAGTAACTGGGTGAAATTAAATAGTTTACCTTAAATGTCACCCACGCAGGTCACCTCTCTAATGGCCACAGCCCCGGGAGCAGATGAATTTAACACGGGTGTTGAATATGTTGTAGCTTGTGAATCATCTTGTCACTGTCAATTTTCTGGGATATCTCTATTTTGCAAGAAAAGAAAGTTATTCCTAATTCTGGATGCGTCTGGGGGTCTCTGAAGGACAATTGCCCTGTGTTTCCCCTATTTGGAAGTTTGGGTGTCACAAGGGGGGTGGGTTGCACTTGTCAATACCATTTATGCACTCCTGATTATATTTCCATTTTTTTATTTCTGTCATAATGTAGGTACACGAATTATGTGACAATTTCTGCCACCGGTATATTAGCTGTTTGAAAGGGAAAATGCCTATCGATTTGGTGATAGACGATAGAGAAGGAGGATCAAAATCAGACAGTGAAGATATAACAAGATCAGCAAATCTAACTGACCAGGTATGCGCTTTTCAATTTCAACATCCCTGGGAAAAAAAATCTCTATGCATATTGCTTGCTGGGTCACTACCACCTCCTTTTATTATTTGCATATGATTAAGTCCCTTTTAGATACATTTCCATCGAAATGAAAATTTTTGAATAATGTGGCTATTATTGCTTCATTAAGGCTGGCTCTGGGATTCGACCTGGAGAGATGAGCTTGTAAAAGCTTTGCCTGCAAACTTGACCTGTTTCTTGTCGCTTTTAATTTTTGTCTTTATTTTATTTACCCTCTATAATAATGGGAGTGTTAACTGCCAGTGACCGCCTCTGATTGCAGGGCTTTGTTCTGGAGTATTTTTTCCCCCTTCTCTCTGGAAGAAAAGAAAAGTGTAGGGTCTGCTTATTTCTTATTTTATTAGGAATAAACCCAAGATAGGTGGTCTAAGAGAGACAGCGAGGGTTTGAAATCTAGCAAATGCTGGCTATTTTCTCCCTGTCTATACGGTTCATTAGCCTGTCTTGTCAGTTTTCCTCGGCCGAACGCTTCTAGACCTCACTGAACATTGCTTTGTGCAGCGCTCCTGCAAGCTCGCCCATTTTATTGTACTTAATAGAAAAAAATAAGACCAGGCCGAGGTTATAAAAACAGATAAATATGGACGTTTCTCCTCCTCCTTTCCACTCATCCTCCAGCTGGTACGTGCTCTGGGCCCTCTGGGTTGGCAGCTTTCGGAAGCGTCAGCGTCACCAGCACCCCGGCGACTCCCTCGGTTTGGCGGGTGGGGGACCTCGCGCCGCCTTCGCTCTCCGCTGCTGGCCTCTGCTGCCTTCGCCCCCTCCTCTCGCGTCCTCCCTCCAGGCCCTTCTTCCGCTGCGTTGCTAAGTGGGGACGACTTTTATTTGGAGTTGCTGGGGGGATTTCTCTCCCTCTCTCACCCCAACACCGCTGTTTGCTCCCAGTCTCTCTCTCTCTCTCTTTCTCTCCTGTCGCTGTGTCTCTGGACTGGTCCAAAGGAGTTGCAAAAATGCAATGAAAGTGAAAACGTGAGGAGTGGGTGAGATAAAACAGGGTTCAGGATAGCTCTCGGTTGCGAATTGTTGCAACGCGTCGAGAGATCGGGTTGGGGGCCTCCTCCGCGTCGCCATATGTAAGTGAAGGCCCAGAGTTGTTTCTCTTTCTGACTTGGCACGTGAGTCCCGTCTTGGGGGAGAGATCAGCCTGCCTTTGTTAAGCCAAAGGACGGCCAGTCTGCAAAGTTTCCCTTCGGAAGCTCTGCCATGATCACTGTTGGCCAGCGGCTATCTTACCAGAGTCTTTGCCCGAGCGCCGGACTCCTCGGTCTTAGTGTCATCTTAAAGTTTTCCTCTCTCAACATCACCCCACTCCCCCTTAAAATGAATTCCCAGCTTGGATGTTTCTGGGTAACCCCGCGACAGCGGCTAAATTCCTCCTTTCCCACGAGGAGTGGAGGGCAGGCAGAGCTGAGCTTTAAAAGCGCCAACACGCCGGGTCCTCACTATTATTTGGCAAGTTGTAAACTTTCGGCAGTGTAGACGAGTGCACAGAACAGACAGCTTGCGCAATCCTGACGCGGCCCTGTCGAGGTGGGGAACCTGCCGGCGGCTCCGGCCCCGGCCCCGGCCCCGCGGCCTTCCTGCCGGCGCAGCCCGCCAGCCCTCGCCCCAGAGCTGTTAAATGCAGATTCCTCTGCGGAACCCTCGGGTAGGGTAGCTGCTGTTGAATAAAAACTATAATCCAACAAGCCTAACTAGAAAATGGGATTCTAAAAGCTCCGGAGTGCTGGGTACATAAAGCTATTTGAGCAAATTACAAGAATCGCTTAGGGGCATGAATGAAATCAACACTTTAATTGCCTCCAAAATGAAGATTTATACCCCCTTTTCTCAACGAATCATTATTTTATTAAAGTCAAAGATAAAGGACCAAAGTTATGGGGTCTTTGGGAGGGGGATACAAAATTGATAAAACATCGAGTTCCCCCCCTACCCCTTCGGTGAACTTCTGTTACCCAATTACCTTAATTTGAGATATGCAGATCGGTAGGCAATTGTATTGGGTGAAAACTCGCATTTTATTCTCCTCCCTCACCTATAAAAAGAGAAGCGCGCATCCCGCCCCCGCCGTTTACCAGTGGGCTTCGCAGCTTTGGCTGAGCTCGTGGTGCAGTCGGCCTATGCGCGTGGGCGCGCTCGCTCTACCCCTCGGGCTCCCCCAGGTCTCAGTTGGTCCGAGGGCAGCGAACCCAAGTGTGTTCTAATTGTCCGCTTCCCCGGAGCCAGGAGCGAGTGTGCCCGGGCTCCCTTTGGAGCGGGGAGCGCAGGGCGCACGCGGGACTGTGCCTCAGACGCGGAGTGGAGTCCCCTGTCCAGGGAGGTGGGGAGCTAGGGACAAGGCACCACGACTACCCCGTGGGCGCCAGGTCTCCAAGCTGGAGCCTGCTCGCCCGTCCCCGGGGACGCTGGATCCCTAGTGCGGCGCCCTGGGAGCCAGGCCCAGAAGGGACGGCCTCGTCACCTGTCTGCGAATGCAGCCCAGCCAGTTTGAGCCCGGGCCCAGGGTGCGCTACGAGACTGGATGCTTCAGGTGTGGTGCGAGTGCTGGGCCTCGTTAGCTCATTAACCCCTCTGTCTCTAGGGCCTGCTGGCGGCACGGCGTATTTTATTTTACTTTTTTTTTCCTCGGAGAGAGCGAAGGCTGCCAGCCGCGCAGGGACCTGGGATCGACGACTTTGATACCAGCCGGTTTCCCGGAGGGCTAAGTCGGCGGAAATCCACTTGGCCTTGTAGTGTCGTTGGTTTGGGGTTTTTTGTTGTTGTTGTTTGTTTTGTTTTTATCAGATTAAGATCCCAAAAGAAGCCGTGATCCTATTCTCCCCCATCAAGTCCTCCCCCCATTCCCAGGCCGCGAGGTCCCAGGCCCGAGACCCACCTCCTGCGGGCTCAGGCCTCCCGGGCGCCCTCTCCTGACCGTCGCGCTCCGGGTCCCGCACCGACGCTCCCGACGCCCCGGACTGGGGGCGGCGAGAGGCCCCGGGGGCTTCCTGGCCACGGCTTGGACGGGGGCCGGGCCGCGACCTGCGAGCCAGACGTCGAGGCAGGGGTTGAGCCTGGTTGGCAATGGGGAAGGTCGCGGGTCCGAGGGGAGGCGGGGCGCGTGTTTGCCGGGGCCTAGGGTGGAATTGGGGGCGCCAGGAGGGTTTAGGCGGAGAAGAGCCTGGCCGCCCAGACCCTAGACTTTAGGCCACTCTCCAGGAAGCAGCCGTCGGATGAAGCCTTCCTTCCCAGGGCAGTCTGTTGCTCGCCACTCCTGAAATCTAAGCATTTTCCACTCCAAGAACGGGTCGAGACCGAGTGGAGAGAGGAGCCAGGAGTCTCCGGGTCCCTAAGGCCGCCTCCCGGGGTGGCCACGCCTGCTCCTAGTGATCGGGGACTAGCAGGGCCTGTGCTCAGGCCCCAGCCCGCGTTCTCTCACAAGCAGCGCAAGGCAAAAAAATGGTCCCCTTGGATTACAATTTTTATTCAACAGCAGCTCTCCGGGGGGTCCTCGTCTGAATCTACATTTAACAGCTCCTGGGCAAGGCCTGGGAGGCTGCACAGGGCGCCCTGTTGCATGTTAATCCAGATTTGTCTCTGACATCTGGGGAGAAGTAATGTGGCTCGAAGAGATGGAACCAGAAAGCCACGCTCGCCAGGCAGGTTAAATGCCAAGTGCTGGTGAGCTCCCGGGGGAGGGGAGACGTCCGCCGGGGCTGTGAGGTCCGCGCTGGAAAGCACCAGGCCTTGGGGCCACGGGGATCGGGGCAGCCCTAGGCCAGTGTGCTTGGGTTCCCAAGTGGGCCAGAGAACCCTGGTGGCGATTGTTTTATTTTTAAAGTCCGGAATGTTGTTTCCAAGGCACAGCTTGAGTTAAAATTCTTAAAACTGAACTTGGACTTGACTGAAAACGCTCCCTCCCTGCAAAGTGGGATGGGGATGTATCCAGGGAAGATTTCAGCTTTCTCTTGGGGGAAGGTGTTATGGTAAGGAATGGGGATGGGAGGGGAAGAAACACCCTAACGTCCTTGAAAAATTGGATCCTCTGCTTTAGAAAAACTAGATGAGGCCATCGGATATTTACTAATAATAGGCATGCAATTTATTTTCATCCAGTAAGAAAACTGGACACAAACAGTGGGAGACAACAAAAAGTGATCCTTTTGTCATGTAGTTTGTTTCTAAATGCTTACACATGGATACATCTTATTTAAATTATAAATACTTCAAAGGGTCCCACCCAATGCCTTAATCCCAGAACCTCTCAGTCCACAGGCTTGCAAGTGGTGGGGTCCTAGAATCATCTAACTTTACTTTTGATTGTTGTTATGGGTCATGTGGTGCACTCTTAAATCCTTTTTTGAAATATATCAAAGGGAAATTATGGCAAGATTGTCTTTAATGATTGAATAATAAGGTGTTGACTGCTTGTGCTACATTTGCTAATTGGGATGTTCGTTCTAGGCTCTTTTTGCTTAGTATCTTTTGAATTCAAAGTTGGTGGTTGACCAGGTGTTTTATAATTGTTACTTTCCGATTGGCTTTTAGTATGTTTTTACGTGTGAATTTCAGAGTAGGATGTATTGATTCTTAACAGGGGCACATAAAAACATTTTTGAAAAAAAAAAAAGTACAGAGTATGTGCAGATAAATTGAGATCAGTTACGCTGTTAAATATCTCAAAGTCTAAATGCTAATACTACAAAGCTTATTCCCTTTTCCTAGTTCCCTCCTCTCTCTCCCTCTCTCTCTTCCTCTCTCACTGGAAGTCCCCAATGCAAGTTCCATGGTTATTGGAAAGCAATGATACTAATGCTACTTTGTACAAAGTAAAGCCCCATAACAGTAACTATTGTTCAGTGATTTAACTAGCTCTGTGGCAGTAGGTCACTCAAATAGCAATCCCTCTCCCACGAGAATGACTCCATTGCTCATGATTTGGAAATATATAGAGTGGTTGTGGGCACTATTGCTATCAGTCCTAACTTAGAGACTTTTATTAGGAAACATAGAGAAGCTTAAATCGGAGAGGAGGAAGAGAAAGAGGAGGGAGAAGAAAAGGATTAAAATATGGGCCCTGCTTTCAAAAAAGTAACTGGAATATCATGCTATAATTGCCCAACTTTGAAAATAAACAAATTTTAAATCATTATGTTTTCAAACTCGCGTATGTTTAAATGTTAAAATGTTTGTCATAGTCCAAAAGATTTAAAACACAGCTGTTGTGGGGTGTCGGAAGGAAAATTATGCAGTAAAGCTCCATATCCTTAAAAACAAAGACTATTTGTGGTCTCATAGTAAAAACTTAGGTTTATGAAGGCCAAGCAGATAGGCTAAAGTGTTACTGTGGGGCCTACTGTTAGAAAACTAGCCTACCTTCCCTTGCAGGTGGGGTTGAGAAACTGTGAAGAATGCAGAACTAGTTATATTAAGATACTTGTCATAAATAAAAATACTGTCAACATGAATTTAAATGAAGTATTTTCATATTGGTAATGTTATGTTTTCCATTGAAATAACAATATTTTCTTATGAAATGTAAATATGTCAAACAAATGTGAAATGCTAAAGTTTTAATAAATGGTCATTTAATCATCAAACACAACCCAAGTATGTATACAGAAACTTTTAAAGGAAAGTCGGCACACAGCCAAATTCCTATAGTGACTAGCAGGGAAATGATCAAAAAATGAACACGAAATAAGACTTCCTGTAAGAAGGTCTATAATTCAAGATTATTTGACTCCACTGTCAGGGAAATAGTTGAAGGATAGTAAACTGATACCATTCTCAGTCATTCTTGTTACACAGTCTTAAATGTTTGCAACTATAGCATTTTACATGGCCTTTTTAGGATTACGATATGTCATATTTGTAGTAAAGTAGTACTTGAGTTTATGCTAGAATTCAAACAAAAATTTTCACCATTTCTCCTGGGTGCAAAAAATTAACTTAATATTTAAAAATTACATCAAAACTATGGGAAAGTATTCTTTTACAAATAAAGAAATAAAAATAGAATACATGTGACGCAGTGTATCTGACAGTTGTGCAAACGTTCGTCTTAAAGGTTTTCAAAATCTCAAGTAAAACAACACTGCTGTAAATCATGTCAGGCTTGGTGTTCTTACTCAGCAGGAAACGTCAGGATATAATACCTGTTTAAAAAGTTAGTGTCTAAAACATAAAATACAGTCTCCAAATATGACTTTTAATAATAATTCCAAAATTTGACTTTTGGGATCCAGTAAAAGTTTGGATATTTTACTATCCCTAATATTCATGAATAAACTTTGCATGTATAAAATCAGCTTTGAAAAATTCCAGCAGAGGACTATGTGTATGTATTGTAAAAGATAAAAGGACATCCTCACTGTATCCTTAATTTAACATGCCATGATTTCAGGATTATGGGAATTTAGGAAAGCTTTTTGGTGTCTTAAACAGGCTTTCTAGGAAGTATACCTAGATTGGGCAGTTGCTAGGTTTCCCACACTTATAAATTTGATATTTTAATAAATGGTGTGAAGGATACCATGTGAAATAAGCGAGAATATATTCATTTAAATGTTTGTCACTAGAATCCAATTTCAGTCAATTTAATGCATTCATGTGTGCAGAATTAAAGCAATTGGCAACACTTTACTAGACTCTCTCTGAACACTCTTCTTCCAAACAGCATTTCTTAATCCAGGATATTTGTTGTTGGTAAAGGAAAATACAAGAGTGCAAATCTTTTGAAATTATTTTATGTTTCTGGACTTCTTGGTTCAGAATTCTTGAAATTGACTAAAACATCCTATAAAGACTTTATTCTCTTGTGACAAAAGCTTATTTCTACATTTATTGAATTATACACCTGTTGTTTATTGGTATCATGAGTATGTACAGTTAAGTAGCCAGAACTAAGTCATTAACTCTCTTTAAGATATACAACACCATGGTGTGGCTTTTCCATGACATATACGCCACTGTAAATGGCGTAATCTAATGGAAGATAAATAAGTTGTGAAAATAAATTTTACATTATTTATTATCCTCAAAAATTTATTTCTATAATTGATTCTTCCCTTGATACTTTTCATGACTCCATTTACAATTAATAGGGTTTATAATTATGAGGTAAATAACCTTGAGTGTGAGGTGTTATGGGTCTTTAAAAAACTTAAATGAAATCATATCTTTCTACAGGAAGGAAATCTTGGTACTATTAATAAGTTTACTAAGTAATACATTAAAAATCACCGCAACTTTTTATGAGTTTAACAGGTTTAAGCGACATTTTGTGGTCTTACTAGTTTTTTCTCATTTTGACACAATACAAAGTCTTCAAACGTACATTATTTTGACTCATTGAGAAGATAGCAGTAAGAAAACAATTAACATTTTGAGTGATATTAGAATTATTCCCTGACGACATATGCTAACTTGGGATTAATTGTTGTTGCTGATAAATTCCCATTTCTGTAGATTTTTCTTTACACTTTACAACACAGCATGTTAGCATGTTTATTGTTCATTAATTGTAAATATCTGGGTTGTTGGTTATTATTTAGCAAGGCAGAACTGTAGCTCTTTCTTTTTCCGATCACTTCTTTTCTACTGTTTGGTAAGCCTCCAGTGTCTGAGATTTGAACTTGAGCTGGTTGGCTAGGTCTCGTAGTCTCATTTCCCTATTTGGGTACCTTGTGGATTATTACTCACACATGAGTTTATTTTCCTGAGAAGATGAAAAATGTTACTCACTTTAGAACAGGAATGAAGAGAGACCGAAGTCATCAAATATTCCCAACCTGGGCTTTACAATTAGGTGAAAACCTGAACACTGTTATTCTTGTCTGCTTTCCCCAGGGCTCTGTAACTCGATATAAAGATTCCTATCAGCCCCTTTGTGCTCTTCCTCTTAAGGCTGAAATGTTTGTTTTCAGTGACTGTATTTTTAACTGATAGTCCATATTTGGTCCCAGACCTCCATGATTTGCATTTTATTCTGCATTTGCATTCACATTATGTCCCACAGAAACTCTTTAAAGTGAAGTGTGTTTATGACTATTATGAAACTCTGGAAAATGAAGTTTTATAATGAAATCGACGTAGTCGTCAAAAGGACAATGAAGGGAGCAAATTTGATGGAAACCCAGAGTTGTCTTATTCCATCTCAACTTGTAAAAGGCTTCTCTCTCTTCTGTTAAAAATATTAGAAGCTGAATGAATAAGAATTTCTTTGACAATAAAACTCCCCTTAATGTCTCTATAACTATTTGGATGTGTTCTCGAACATTAACTTAATTTGATAGACAAGCTATAATTAACTGTGACCTCTAGTGTTTTCTGTTATTCAGAGACTATTCCTTAGCGATTTGAAAACTTAATTTCCAACTAAATGGTGTGCAATGTCTGAGATTCTAAAGGCGTCCTTACACTATTTACAAGAAATGGAAGTAGTTTGTGTATCTGTAGGACTTCAGAAGGGAGTCATGGGAGTGGGGACTAACAATGTTTACAGTGCAAAGTCTTAGCAAACTAACTAGTCCTGCAGGGCTCCTTAGGGATTTTTGGTTTTTTAATGTAGTCTTTCTTTCTATTTACTGCAATGTTAAAGTTATTCACACAGAAGAAAAAATAAACCCATGTCCTATGTGTTTTTGTCCCATAACACATAAATTGTTTGTTTATGGGACAAAAACACATATATGGCATTTTAAATCTAGTTATTTCATCAATCATAAAAACCAGCAGTGTAGAGAAAGAATTAAAAATCCCAGCAAATAGGTAAGATGCTCTAAGCTGTGATGCTGCTCTCAGAATAGAAACTTTAGCAGTAAAATTAAATTGGGCATTTTGGGTTTAGTTGAAACATTTATTTGAAAGTTCCCACCAGATCTGGAGTTGTTTGAAAACCCTCACTTCAGAATATTTTAGTGTAAGAACTGTGTAATAACTCACCATTGAACATTACTTTACATGAAATTGTTCATTCATAAGAGACTCAGGCTCATGAGTAGCCACCCTGCCCTTCACTCTTGAACAGTTCAGATAAATGTATTATTTATTTACAGTCTATTGTATCCATTATTTATGGGAAATATGCTATAACTCTACAGAGCATATGGAATTTATCTTTGCAAGAGACGGTGGCATCTCTGCCAAAAGTGGCATAGGCCTAAGTAGATAATAAGGATTACCCTCGGAGTACAGATAAATATTATCTCTTATAGAGCCATGACGTGTTTATATTTCATAATTCCAGATGCAAATGCATTTTGCATTTTCATTTAATTGCCGTAATTTTCTTGGCTCTAGCTTCTGCCAAAGAGATTCAGGAATTTTACATTTTGAATTGATCTTGGGGGTAAATTAATATGTTTGAGGGGAAAAAAAGGATTTTGAGTAGCAGAATCATTTAACCCCTTCCTTTCTTTCCACATGCTTCTCTGTCCCTAATGTGTTAAAATTTTCTGAAGAATGATGTCCATGAAATGTTTGACACTGGCTGTGCATTTGGTGGCTCGGGCTATTGTTTCACCCTCTTTTGGGATTTCATAAGCCATGCTCAATAATAACATCACCAAGAAAAATATCAGACTGAACTTCTTTGCACGGAATAATAGAGACATGTAGACTGTGTTGTTCTGTGCATCTCAAGTGTATTGTTAGTGTTCAAGTATTTTTTATTCTAATAATTATTCAAAGCCAGTAACAGTCTGCATTTGAGTGAGTATAAACATTTTTATTCTGGAATTTGGAATTTGCAGCAACTCAATTTTATTTTCCAAATTACCCTGCCATTTCAATTAGGTGCATTGTTCTTCCCTCTACTGTTTCGACATTCTAAAGGTTTGCTTGCCACCCTAACAGTGAGTTGTTTGAGTGTTAATATTTATTGAGGGCATGTAAAGAACATGCCAATAGAAAAAGAGGAGAATAAAGCATTAACAAATCAATTATGGGGCTTTTCTTCACTTGTAGTATACTTCTAATACTCCAAATACTCAATAACTGTTAAAATAGTATGAATAGCCTCCAGAATAATAGCCTTGGGTATGACTGAAGAGTGGCATTCTGATTAACTGGCATTCCTTAAAAAGTGCACCAACAGTACAACCCAGCCTCCTGCTTCTGGAATTCACAGTTTCTTTGGTTGATCTCTCAGTTAAGTGCCTTGAAATACAGGGAACTTGGCCATTCTAAGATCCGGAAACACAAATTAAATTTTAAGATGCTTTGAGAAAGTCCTCTCTGATGATTTCACCCAAGATAAATAATGAAGGGAGGGAATCATTTTCTCCCTACCTCCAAATTTAACGTCATGAGAGAGCATAAAGATTCAAAAATCATTGAAGAATGACTAATACTTAGAAAATAAAATTTGAAAATATAAAAAACTGGAAGTGTTTCTAAAAAAAACCAGAGGGGACTGACCCCATGGCACAGTGGGTAAGTTCAGGTGCTCCACCTCTGGGACCAGGGCTCACAAGTTCAGATCCCAGGCGGGGACCTACACAGTGTTCATCAAGCCATGCTGTGGTGGCATTCCACATACGAAATAGAGGAAGATTGGCATAGATGTTAGCTCAGGGACAATCTTCCTCACCAAAGAAAGAGAAAAAGAAAGAAAACCCCACAGGGAAATTAGAAAATACCTTACAGCTAATTGTTAGTGGAAATTGGTAGTAAAGGTAAATTTCCATGATTCTTTTATCCAAAGTATAATGATACAAGGAAGTAGAATAAAATAACGCTACATCTTGACGGAATTGTTTTTCCTTTTCACATCAAAATTGTGGATTTTCTGATTGGAAGTTTAGAAGTAGAAAAGCAAAAATTTCAGAAACACTTGAGAAAGAGCAATTAAGTGTGTGAGTGTAACTTTTAGGTACACAACCTTTCAGGTTGACAGTGTCTCAGTGAGCTAGATACAGTCTCGAGTTAGAGTGCTTGTATTTGAATCTAGGCTCCGCTGTGTGGGATAAGTCGTTTAGTTGCGTGAGCCTCAGTGTGTCATCCGTAACAGGAGGACGAAGACCCCGCTTTAGGGAGTTACTGTAGGAACTCAATAAGAATGCCTGTAAAGCATTTAAAATAGTAAACCCCAAATCAACAGTATATGAAATAGTATTTTATCTCCTTACTTGGAATCTGCCCAACCTTCAACAATATGAATTTGATTTGAGGAGGGAAAATTGGGCAGATGTTAATGGTGTATTATTTTATAGATTAATTTATAATCATAGTGTTTAAGAAAAATATCAATTTAATCCTTGCTGGGAGGGGTCACTGTCATTCTGATTCCATCCTCGTGTGAAACGGGCTGGGCACTCAGACGTGCTGCTGAGATAGCCCAGTGAGTCACTGCAGATTGCCTCTCAGGTTCAACTTCAAATAATGCTTATGACAGACCTCGTGCTAAGTACTTTTTTCCCCGTTTCTGAGGGCAAATTCTTCCTGGCGAAGGTCCAGTTGCTTGCGAGGTCTTAGTATCTACTTGTACCCAGGATACAATGTTTTCTGCGTTATCGGATGTTCTTTTTGCTAGGATGGTTGCCTAGAAAATTTGTGGTTCAAAGTTGTTTTATTTAAGACACTTTTGAGTTTATTTTATCTTAATTTGTTTGCAGAATGAGGAGCACTGAATACTGAGTTACAAATGTAAAATAAAACAT
Source organism: Equus caballus (assembly GCF_041296265.1). Classification (NCBI taxonomy): domain Eukaryota; kingdom Metazoa; phylum Chordata; class Mammalia; order Perissodactyla; family Equidae; genus Equus; species Equus caballus. The sequence continues at coordinate 51,218,451 of NC_091698.1, read as the reverse complement.
TAAAGCAAGCACTCTTACAAAAGGGATTTTTTAATACCAGGTATACTGGCATATAATTTATAGCTTCCTTTGCCACTCCTAAATAGAAATGATAGAAAATAATCTAAAGTCCAGCAGAAAGCTCTCAGCAGATAAATGCAGAGTATGGTTTGAAGTATTTAAATACAAATATTTGGAAATATAGTGATGCCAGTTGGATTAGAGTTTTTCTTTTATTTAAACATTTAGCTCTGAATTATAGTTCACAGGTGTGATTTCAGGAGTCGAAGTATATAGAATCATTAAAATCATTTCATATAGGAGTTAATTTTTATTCATGGCATGCCAGCCATAGTACAATGACATAGGAAAAGAAAAGGTTATTAAAACATAAATAAGTACTTTTTCTAAGATTCCTAGTGTAATGAGGCTTTATCTTCACTTCAATTCATGAGATTGTTCTCTGCAACAAACTATTTAGTAGAATTTGAACATTCAGTGCACTTGAACAATTTCTAAATTACTCATCTACTTTCTGGTTTTAAGATTTTGGTAAAACTGGTTGTCACTTCTTGGTAGCCATTTCCTTTGGGTTGTAATTATTCTTTTTCCTTGTAATTGTCTGAATGTACATACCCCATGTAGAATCCATATTATCTTCTGAGATCACAGTGGGGTCACCATGGGGTGGTGTTGACATTGATTCTCAAGGTAGAAAATTTGGGCAAAATACATCTGTGCTGTGTGGGTTTCATGAAGAAAGCTTTTGGAATATTTTGGGTAGTGTTCTATGTCTGTAGACATTTTCCCTGAGCAATGTCAATTCATTTTAATTTCGTGGATGAATTAATTCAACTATGCAGTTTGGTAATGACCTGAGAGCATCAGAGTTGAGACCCAAAAGATATCAGGCTGTTGGGAAGTAGGATTTTAAGGAGCAGTGGGAAAGTGACCCATAGTCCTGGGCCTGAGCTTCCTAAGTCACTGCCCTCACCACCTGCCCCCGCAGCCAGCCCTCCAGTACTGGGTGGGGAGCTAGGCACGGACATTTGCAGGCAAGTAGGCAAAATATTCAAGGGCTAGTAGATTTTAAAAATGTATCTGCTGCCAAGTTGCTTTAAATTTCATTGCAATGTAATTAAAAACAGTAACATTAGTTTTTTCCACATTCTTTTGCCTTATTCCTCAGGCACATGAGGGGTGTATGTTGCTGCGTCTGCGTGAGTGTGCGCTTGTCCGTCTCCCTGTGTCTGAACCCCAGGCTTCAGTGATTCCTGGAGCTCATACAATCACCTGATATGAAACTTTTCATTTAAAGATGAAATTATTCCTTGGAGAATTTTTCACCAAAGGCAAAAAAGCACAAAAATTCTTCTCCTCCTCTCTACATGCCTCATTACACAGAGATAGAGGATTCAATGTTTGAAAAATTATCATTTTTGTAGGTTTTATTTGTGGTACGTGAGAACTGGGAAATACAGGACTCAATTTAACAGACGCTGTCTCTGCCTCCACAAACTAACCACCACTGCTATCATACAGGCATATATATATATATTTTAAAGTAATACATCAGAGTTGCTAAGTTCTTAAGGTTTTAGAAATCTACCTTGTTTGATGGTGAAGGAGGTGCACTTACATCGTTTGTAAAGATACTGGCCGGTGCCAATGTAGTGAGCTCCCTAACTAAGGGCTAATTAGATCATCATTGAGATGCATTTCTAGATTAAAAGTCCACAGTGGCAAATATGGCAGGGCTGAGACTGTGAGAAGAGGAAGTGTGGTGTCTTGGTTAGAGCCGCAGATTCTGAGAAAGGATGCTGGATTTCCATTGTCTCACCACTAATTTACCATCCACCCTGAGTCACCAAAATTACCCGTCAGGCCTCTATTAAGTGGGGTAATAAGCACATTTTATCGTAGCATTAAAAAGGGGCTCCACAAGGACCCTGGCACACTTCCAGGCTCGGCAAAGGCAAGGGTCTTGAGGCAGGGACAGGGAAGGAAATGAGCAAAAGGAGCAGAGTTGATGGAGAAAGTTGGAAGAAGTGTGCGAGGAAGATAAGCTTTCAAAAGTTGGCCTCCCTGTGGAAGGCACGCGGAGGCCACCACCAGGGACGCCTCAGGCCCCGCCAGGCTTTGCCCAGCACAACGCTCGCCTTCCTGCACTTTATCCGGTTTCAGCAGGACGGAGTGTGGACTTAGAAAACATTTCACCTCCAGATCATCTCTGGTCCATTTTAGTGTGGCCCCTGAATCCACAGCATGTGTGCACACTGAAGTATTAATCTGTGAGCCTCTAGTATTTCAAAACATCTAAAAGCTTAAAAGGTAAGAAGGCAGTTTTGCTGTGTTAAAACAAGGCGTACCGGCCAAACTTCCCATGGTTAAATGAATTTTGCTTAATGATTTCTAGGGATTTCTTTGAAATCCGTATGAAGAATTTTACATTTTTTTCTGAATTACCTGAACTTGGATTTGGGTAGATGCAGCCTCAAGGGACTGTGTTTGAGAGGAGCAGACTTTACCTAGGGACCCCACAGATTGCAGGTGCCATTGGTGGTTGAGTGAGTTGAATGCTTATATGGTACGTTTTGGTTATCAGGAAGATGTGAATGGGGGCCACCAAGATTTTCAAGTAGGAATTTCAGCATATCAGAGTTTAAACGCTCATAGATTAAGAAATCTCAGGATCTCCTATTTCAAGGCTTCAAGTGCACACAGGTAAACATGCATCTCTTTTCATAGCAGTACCTGGACCCCTTCTCTCTGTATATGGGTCTCTCTGGTCCCTTTTCCTCAGATGGCATCATTGGTTGAGAGACGTATAAGGAATCATGAGGTTATATGCCTTTAAGGATCCTGAGAGACACTGTGTAGACAGAGATGAAAAGTCTAGGGGAGAGAGACTAATTAGAGGTGCCTCCCCTGGCCGTGTGGGATAGTGGCATTCAGTGCTCCCATCTGCTGTGCTTCATGGACAAGTGCAGACATGTGTGTGCATGGATGGATGGACATGCGCAGGTATGGCCATGTGAGTGTGTGTGGCAGGAGCATCATGCACATTGGTGCCTTCCGCACATGGACTGGTGACTCCCTGGATCTGGAGGGTCTGGATTGTTCACTTTTGGAGACAGGCCAGCTCTTTCAGGCCACTAGAGATCATTTACTAAAGAGACCCTGGTGGTTTGAAAAAATAACTGTACTTTTCCAAAGACACAGCCGCCTATTGATAGGTGCAGACTCACTTCAAATTTTGAACACTGTTATCATTTTCGACATAACTGCTGGCTGACCTCTTCAGAGTCAAGATCACCAGACTCTCATTTCTCCACTTTTTTGAATGGGACCAGTAGAGTAGAAATTTTCAAGGAAAAAAAGTCCACTATTTTTGGTCTGAAAATAAAAAAAAAGATTCTGGCATCATCCTGGTGTGATGAATGACCGAGTGTGGGAAGATCCGTCAAAATGCTGGGACCCTGTAAAATGATTTATAAATATTAGGTATCCAATTAAACTTGATGGGGTGGGGAGGAGCAAACCACCTGTAAAATCATATTATTTGAAGGTGAAAATAAGAACAGTTTGCATTCCCTGAGCACACACCAGCTGGGAGATAGCCCAAGGCATACCACGCTGTACACGGAGCCAACTTGGGTTAACCATTATTTCCAGAAGGTCTATAAACTGAATACACCTGTATGTAGATATTTCAGAGTTGACTAGGTCAACTTGTGTTGTTACATTAAAAACTACAATAGCTGCCATTTATTGAGTTCTTGCTGCATGCCTGAAGATGTACATATATTATGTCTGCAGAGGAGTACTTTTTTAATCCCCATTTATGTATTAGGATATTGAGACTTAGGGAGGTTGAGACTAGTCTAAGACCATATAAGTGGTGCAGCCAGATTTCAAACTGGGATATGCCTCGCTTCAGATTTCCTTTCTTTTGACTGTGTTATATTGCAGTTGAGCATTTTTGTAGTGGTATGTGTTTGCATGAATGCAAGTGTGTAAGATGTTTTTAAATTGTGCAAGTCTTTTTTAGATGTTTTATGATATTTACTGTAGGAGATCACAGTATCAGGTGACAATTTAACATCGAGATCCCCTATATATCACTTAAGGTATTTATTTAGTCTTTCAGAAACGTATTTGCATCTAACGTCGTACAGACATTTTCCTGGGATGAAGGATATAGGATGAATAAGATATAGTTCAACACTTCAGAACACTCAGAGTGCAGAATTTTAGACAGACACAACAGGTCATCATAAAACAATATAAGAGTGAAACGATAGAGGGAAGCATGAGGGGCTGCTCCAAGTGCTCAGGAGAGGAGAGCCTCACTCATCCTGGGGAAAGTACTTGTGTGTATCAGGGCAGGCATTTTGGGGGAGGTGATATCTGATCTGTGACTTAATTAGCAAGTGGGAGGTAATCAGGGGCTGGGGCCAGGCAGGGCAGAGCAGGGCATTCCAGGCAGAGGGGAAGGATGAAGATGGGCCTGGAGAGATAAGCAGAACTTATCTGCCAGAAATCACATGCTGGAGCACAAGGAACCAGGAGAGGAATGGTCCCCAGGAAGTAGACTATGAAGGGCTTTGTATACCAGGTCCCCAGATTGTATTTTGTAGGCAGTAGGGAGCCAGTCATTCTTTCAACAAACATTTTCTGAGTTCCAGTCACATGTTGGGCACTGCACTTGATATGTAGGATGCAATGATGCGCAAAACTGACATGAGTTCCTGTCCTTCTGGAACTTGTGTTCCGGTGGAATTGAACTCTTTTAAAGCTGGGAAGTGATTTGACTTGAACTTGTTAAAGCTAGAAGGGCCTTCACAAGAACAGCAATCACTAAGATGAAAAATGAGAGATTTATTTGAGAACTATTTAGGGATAAAAATCGACAAGACTTGATGACTCATTGGATGGGGAGGTGGCGAGAGAGAGAAAGAGGGGGGGTGTCATGGATAGCTCTCAGGTTTATACCATGGATGAGTGGGGTTATACGTACTAAGATCAAGAACAAAGAAGAATGAGTAGGAGGTTTGCAAAGGAGATGAAGAGTTTAGCTTTGGACTTATTGAGTGAGGTGGACAGCTTTGCATGGAGATGGTTTAGCAGGTAGTTGGGCGTACAAGTCTGAAGACTGAAAAAGAGATCCAGAGACACAAATTTCATAGCCTGTGAGTCATAATTCAAATCATGGAAGTGAAAGAATTGTCTAAGGAAAACATGGAAAGTGACATGAGGACTGGAAGTGTGTCCGCAATTAAGGCATAGGTGGAAAAAGGATTCATGAAGGAGAAAAGAAAAAAAGTTACCAATAGATAGCTTAGTATTCAGGAGGCAGCGTAGTTTTGGAAATTGCAATTTGTCTGTTGGAATATTGGTGGAACGGTAACTAATGAACAATTCAGGTTAGTTCGCTAAGCATTGATTGAGTGCTGAGCATGCGCCATACATTGTGCAGAGCCAAGAAAGAACAAGATAGGGAAGATTCAGATACCATTCTTGCCCTGGAGGAGCCTGTAGTCAAGGAAGTCATCGCTTCTATTTCACTGCCAAATACCGGGACAATTGCCTTTTGAATCAAAACTGCCACTCAAAGGATTTGAGCTCATCATCATTAAAAAAAATATTATTTTGAAACATTCTTGAGAAAAGATAGAAGGAATGGGAGTGTTAAGCTGTTGAAGAGTGAAAACATGGGGAGAATCATAGTCTTGTTTCAAGCATTTTAAATGCTTCTTTGGGGGCCCCAGAACGAGACAAAACATAAGTGGAAATTGAAGGGAAATTAAATTGGCTTGTATATTATATGATATATTTATATATTGACCAAGAACTTCCTGATGGAGCAAAGCCTCTGGCTGGCCACTTCTATTTATGACAATTGAAATAATATTTGGAGGCCCATTGGCTCTCAGTGTTGAGTTACAGTGTAGACTCCATGATGTTTAAGG